>NW_019174471.1:3610189-4356854 GCF_002260705.1 Seriola dumerili | reverse complement strand
GGGAAAAAAAAAAAAAAAAAAAAAATTTAATCAATAAACTGTTAGAGTGTCACGTTGAAAATTAAAAGAAAGCAAGAACTTACTTACAAAGCCTGCTTTGAAGAAGTTTGTGGGGTTGTCCCCCAGGATGATTGGAAGCCCTCTGAGCACCTGTGTCCGGATCACAGTTGGCTCTGTAGTCTTTTGGGAATTAAAACAGAACAACAAGTTAGATAGCTAAAATGAAAAACAAATAATGCTCTACAAACAGTTGGCTCTGTAGTCTTTTGGGAATTAAAACAGAACAACAAGTTAGATAGCTAAAATGAAAAACAAATAATGCTCTACAAGAAAGTCAATGATCTATTAGAAACTGAATTACACAACTAATAGAGTGGCACTATGATGTTTTTACAAAACCTGTAAAGAACAATGCCAAGCACATAATGTGTATGGACCTACATTGGTCTGTTGTCAAATCTGTGTCAACAATTGTCCAACATTCCCTCTCTTGGAACAAAATAACTCAAGGAGACGAGGACTGTGCCGATCGATGCTCATAGAATTCCTGCTTGAGGTTCTTGCCCACAATCCTGCTGAACTCCATAAACACCTGAAAAATACAGAGAGAAAGAAAAAAAAAAAAAAAAACAACAACCTAAGAACCTAGATCAACTGAGCTATACAAGGCAAGCCATCTGCAAAGTAGATCTGGAAAAACACCAATGAATGTCCTTTTTGTATGATTTGAAATGTTGATGTTTAAATGTGTAAACAGCATGCCTCAAATTAAAAATATCAGTTTTCCTTAAAGAGGACCATAGAAATATACATCTGGACACATAATATAATAGAAAGATAGTTATCTTCTCTTTTGTGAACATGCCTGATCTTTAGTGAAAAGTGAACATACCAGATCTTCAGTGAAAATCCTCACTTTCTTCTGATTCGGAGGTGTCATTTGGAGGCTCATGTTCTTCTTGTGCCATTTCATTAGTTACACTACCAGAGACAATTTCTGGCCTGAACATCCTCCAGTTGTGTGTTCTGTGCTCCTTACTTCTGTGTGCATTAAATGTAGAATACACATTGGTGTGAAAGTTACAGCCATTAAATGGACACTGGACTCTGATTTACCTTCAAATGTGTACTGCACAGGTGAGTGAGAAAGACTGCTTCTGTGCAGGGTGCAGAAAAATCACATGACTGACACTGAAAGGTTACTTGTGCAGTGTCTCTTGGTTGTGCTCCCTGGGTTTTCTGGTGAATCTTTGCTAAGTGGACCTTAAGTGCATTAATGGAGTTGAATGTGCACACACATTCTTGGTGTAAGCAGGGAAATGGGACAATTCTAAGATATTTGCCGTGTTTTAACCGATAATGTTTTAAAAGGTAACCCCTCTTCTCACACATAAACTCACAATACTTACACTTCCACAGCATCCTCACAACACAAGGATCTGTAAAAATAGAAAACTTGTTCAACAACTCAGTTCAACAATATCGCTGTTAAATAACAAAATGGTAACAGAACCGAAACGACGTCTGTGTTACACATAAAACCGGCATGTAAACAAGCCTGTCTGTGCGAGAGAGAGTGAGAGGGGGAAACAGAGTGGACACGGAGAGGTCGAGTGGATCAATGCGTGGCGCGCAGCTCGCGGCGTCCACAACATTAACACCTCCACAACGGCATCGCCTGCTACACTCTTTTGCCTCCGACAGCGGTTGAACCGCTTTTTTACCGCGTGAAATGGCGGAAATATAAATTATAGTCGCGCAAACTCGCCGGTATTTGAGCTGTCCTCAGACTGTTAACACTATGCTAATTTTAAGCTTTAACATTCAGCTGACAGTATTTTGAGTGGACATTAGCTAGCAATGTGACAGAGAAAAAACAGCGTCAACAAATTATCTCCAAGCTTTTGGGTGTTAAAATTTCCCACAAAGATAACTAGGCTACTTATTTTACATACTAACCGTTCAAGGCGTTCAGTAAAGCTGTGAGGGTGCCAACAGACCGTCTGCTGTAGCTGCCCGTGCTCTTCCCGCCGAGTCAGTGTCGACCTCCGTGCAAGCAGCGTTGCGCTGGCCTTGTCATGTGACCAGGGACCTTTTTGAATTAGCCCCCTCCCCGTTTTTGCAAAATTTAACATACCAAGTTATCTCTACTAAACCCGATTAGTACAATCTTTCAGGTAAATAGTACAACCAATTAATGTTGTTTAGTAATAATAGCAGGTTTTTACAAAACATAAAAATTTCAGTAATGATCACTCGGAAGGTTAAGTAGAAACAAAATCTGGGTTTACAGTGTACGTACACTTCGCTGCAACGTATGTTTGTACGTACGTACACACGTACGCCCGCAAATTCCCACGCACGTAACGTGCGTGCTGACGCTGGCTGCAATGTGTGTACGAACGCAGGTGTGTGTAAGCACGTTGCAGCGTGGCACATTGGTAGCTACGTCAGATTCTAGATGACTTTGATGTGCCTTTGATCTGCTGCATCAAAGGCACATGTATGTGAAGTAAATTAACAGTTTTCCTGGTTGTTGGTCATTGTCCTCAAGACCTCACCAGAGACACACACCTCTATCTGAGAATCCAGTTTGAAGACAATTATTATTCTGCAATGGAGAATAATTCATCTGAAGGCTCAGCTGCTCCTGTTCGTGGAGCTGCTGACCTTCACCCTGGAACCAGGTCCCTGAGTCGGGGCGATGGTCCCAATGTGTTTGCGATGGTCCATCTCTCCGGCTTTCACGGCGCAGCACAGACGGGACCATGGTTCATGGATGACAATATTAGAGTGGGAATGGGGGACACCTTTCTCAACTTGTCAACTCCTCATCCCACTGGATTAGCTGCTTTTCGTCATGATGTGAGACGAATCCTTGTTCAGCCAGGCCCCTCTACAGTCATCGTGGAGCCACCAAGCAGAGAGGTTAATTCTCCTGCCTCCAGCTGTCAAGCCACATCAGAGCCAAGACTCCAACCAGAGGAAATCGAGACCATAGAGCTCACTGAAGAAGACAACGAGCTCTCCGTGAAGACACCAGAGAAGACCACCCACTCTGGTGCCTCTCCTTCCTCTGGCTGTGAAGCTACCACCAAGACCATCGACAAGACCCAGCTTTTTGTCACACTGCTGACCGTCAGACTGCTCCAAAAGTGCCGTGTTCTGGACATCTGCACGGAGAAGGACATGGCCACCTATGCCAAACAACTGATGAACAAAACGCTGCAGGGACTCACTGTGAGAGACGGTTTCTGCCCTGAACACAAAGACATCAAACAGATCTGCAAGGCCGTCATCAAGGATCTCACCAAGAAGCTTGGTGGGAAGAGCTCTCTTAAGTTTGTAATCCTGTCAGAGCAACCAAGCGTGGAAGCAGTCATCATCAACAGTTTACAAGACCACATCTCAAAGCACGCGACTGTGTCTGCAAACAACAAGAAGAAGACATCTTCACGCAGTAAACTCTTCTGGCCCGCTATAAGTCTCGGCGCTGTTTGTGGCGTGTGGTTCATCTTGGCCATAATCTTTTTGTAAACTCCTGAAGGTGGCACGGTGGCGCAGCGGATAGCACTGTTGCCTCACTGTTGCCAGTGTCAACTGCTGGTGAACAGCCCTGGCCTGTCTCCTATCACTAGTTTACACTGTGCCACACAGGGGGGAACTGGGCTCACTGGTGGTTCTGGCCTCGTTACTGAAGCCAGGACCACCACTGGACCCAGTTCCTCCCTGTCCTGGCGTGGGTTTCCTCCGGGTGCTCCGGTTTTTCCCACACTCTAATTCAAACTCTAATTTGGACAATAAAATCATTCAATTAGATACTATTGATTCCTGAATGGACTTCTTCTTAATATAATCATATGACATGACATATATAATATTTCCTTATCATATTTTCCATGTTGAATATTGATCATACAGTGTGAGTGTAACTTATTGAAAATCTAATTATTTAACTTATTTAAATTAAGAAAATATAGTGGAGAAAAAGTTAAATATTTTCCTCTGAAAAATGAAATAAAGCACAAAATGTGTGAGGAAGATCTTAACTTCAGGTGTTTTACAATGGTTTAACTGACTTTAAGTGATTTCTTAAATATAAGACCAGAATAAGGAGAAAACCTTAAATAGTGAAGTGAACATTTTAAGGAAACATTAAGGGTGAAATTAAGGGTTTTTTGTGCATCTGTTTTTAGTGTTTTGCTCTTATTTTGGTAAGTCTGCCAATAGTAACAGAGACTGGTCATTTCAGAACAATACTTTACTTTAATAACAAAATTTGACCATTTAAAAATGTGTTATCACTATCTATCTATCATTCTCAATCACTAGTGATATCAAATCACTCATTAGAAAGCTGACAGCAGCCAGACAAAGACGTGGACGTGCGTACCTTTTGCATTCCCATTGAAAGTCACAGTAGCTGTACTATTCTTCCTTTGAAACATACTCTGTGGTATGAGATTTATTAGTCATGAAGCCTTTACACAGTCTGGAAATAATACATCTGTTTAACTGACTTATTGGCCCCTGCAACTTCTTTCAGCACTGAGTCATCCATATCTATTATTCCAAATGTTCACGTTAGAATTTTTAAAACAAATTCTAAAGAACACGAAAACCTTGTAAATTAAAAAAATATTATAATAAGCAATCAAAAACGAAATAAACTAAACTAACTCAAGTGTTGTCAAGTTGTAAATAACCCGCATTATAAGGCCAGGGCTGGAGGTTTCCCACTGAGCAGTAGTGATGGGAATTTGTGGAGAGCCGGCTCTTTTGGCTTGGCTCACTAAAAAGAGCCAGCTCTTTCGGAGCCCAAGTGGCTCCTCAGATTTTAAATTTTTTTTTAAATTAATTTATTACCAAATTATGTGTAGAATGAATAACTAATGCAAAAAAAACATAATATAAACATGTATATGGCTTTATTAATAAACATAACTTAACATATACATAAATAAATTTTAAATAAAAAAAAAAAAGACCCATTTTAATTTGTGAAAAAACACCACTCAACAAAATATAAATTAAAATGTGCAACCATGTACAGTGAAAAACAAAACACAAAATGCGAGTGTCTGTAAACCCTCCCCTCCCCCCTCCTGCTCAGTGTAGTCACACAGACAGCTGCCATAGCCACACATGTTGACCAATGCGGCTTTAAAAGACAAGGGAAGTACTTGTGACGATTTTGGGTCCGTGTGTAGCTTGGAGTGAGAAGGCGGGTAGAAAGGCACATCGACAGAGTGTGGGATTTCACAAATACTCGTCGTTTATTTGTACATAAACTTAAAACACTCCAACCTTACAAAGCCCGGTTGTACGGCTGCTATATATATTCATACATGAAATACATAGTTACCACACGGACTTATTATCATCACTGAGTTGAGGGAAGTAGGAAGGAGCAAGGAGTCGGGGATATACATCCGACCAGCGTAGTAGCATGCTCTCAACTAACTCAAACCATAACAAACGCAGTTTTATGACATCACTGGTAAGCGACACACGTTAAAGGCACATTTCATATATTCAACTGTTACATACTCACAAGACGAACCCACGAGGAAAGCTAGGTTGACGAGGCAGGAGTCTGACGGTGAGAATCCCACAGGTAAGACGGGTGGGAAACTCACGTGGCAACGTCGGAGCTGGAGAACGCCAAACAGCCACAGACAGACGGGAACCAGGGAGGGCACAGGCAGAGCTCATGGTCGGGGACAGAAGGCTGTCGCGTTTGCCGCGGAAGAGACGCGGCAGGATGGTCAGAGACAAGCGGGTTCGATACCAGGAAGTCAGTCCGGAGATGAACGCTGGACAGTCTTGCATGAATACGGAGAATAACCTGGCAATGAGTGAGTGGACCATGGCTGCTTAAATACTAGCTTAATTGGAGCTGGAATGCAGGTGGGGACGGTGAGGCTGATGAGGAGGTGTGGCAGAGTGAAGAGTGAGACGGAGGCGGGTTGAGTGGGAAAACACCAGAGATATCAGGTAGGAGCAGAGGCCGATTTTGTCAGTTTAAATTGGAAAAAATCAATGATGATTATTTAAACCATCTAATGAAAATAATTGTTGGCATAAGTCAAACATACAAGTCCTTCCAGTTCCTTCAATCAGGCTAGGTGTATTCATTTCTGACATATAAGCACGGTGTATAGTGTATCTTAGCCCGCTCATCACTGATTATAAGCCTTGGTCCAGTAAGGAAACAAATAAAGTAAATTTTACATTACAAACAATAGGCTATATAGTTCACCTCCACCTCCTGTTCCCAGAGCTGAGCAGACTCAATAATCCCAGAGGAAACAGCTGCAGCACCTCCAGCAACTGTGAGACTGTGTTCAGATCTGAATACTCTTAAATTTTGTCAATACAATGAAAGATACTAATCAGATGAAGAGATAATACGATTGTAGTATCTGGATTGTCTGCTTCTCTCCTGTAAGCATTGCTTCAGCTCTGGTGATGCCGGGGCCCAGAGGCAACCCACATGTCAAAGGTGCTACAGACACAAACACACACAAGTCTCTGTAGTCATTAGAGCGCAGAACAAGTGTTTGCAATGGTACACATTCATGGCATTGCAGGGTGGGCTGGTGTCAATCCTCTATAAGCAGCTGCCAGACAAACTGAGTCCTGATTAAGATGTCTAATCAAATTAAATCATCACATCATCACAGACTGAATGAAGAAATGAGATGATTTAGTTGTAGTGAGATCATAAATATGTTGTCTGTTGACTTCAGAACCAGCTTTGAGGCAGCGAGAGTCAACATCAACAGCAGGGTGGAGAAGCATACACAAGCTGGATCACACACACACTAACATACACACCATCAGTTTATTGCAGTGTGTGTGTGGGAGTCCATCACCTTTTCATTAAATCAAACTCTCCTATGTGCCTGTGTGGTAAGTTATGTAGTAAATAGGCCTAGAAAAACAGGAGCTTTTCATTTTTTCTTGTTTATGTTTCATAAAACTACATTCTTTGTTTGGATGGAAACACTGTTTAGACTGTGTGGTGTTACTTCTCACTGGTTCCATGTGGTTTCAATATTGTCACCAAGTCAAAGACGAGACGACCAAGCTGGTGCTGGTCAATGTCATATACTTTAAAGGCACCTGGAACAAAACGTTCATGAGGGGTGATCTTGCTGATGCTCAGTTTAGACTCAACAAGGTGAAACTGTACAAAGATGAACACTAACTAACAAATATCAGCCAGAGTCAGTGAGTCAGGCTGTGTCACAGCCTGCTCTGCCTTCAACTGTGGCTTCAGTAATTTTCCACCTCCCCCGCCTCCGTTTCACTCCCACTGGCCGGCCACACCTAACTTTCCCCAGTGTGTGCGAGATCTGTCACCTCGCTCCACGCACCTGACTCACAACTCTCCAGCGCCGACCCCCGGGTCCACCCCAAAGCCCAAGCGACTATTGTCCTGTGTAGTAACCTGACTATACTGCTGCTCACCTGCTCCCCCTCATTCCAGCAAATAAAAGTCATTACCAGTCTTACCTGTGATGTGTTTTGCTGCAACTGGGTCCTGCCAACATCCGTTACAGTCTGGGAAACACATGGCGGCAGGTCTAATAGCTGGTATGTGGAGGCCTCTGCTTTAGAAACTGCACATAGTTTGTGTCTGTAAACACAACTGTTAAAAGTTAAAGCAAACATTCTCTAATCTTCTGCCCCCCTCCTGTACGTGAATGGCAGTAGATAACATATTTGAGCCTATAATAACGTCCTTCACAATGATATTAATTTAATGTGATGATTGCTCTTTGTTTTTCAGCTTTATAACAATGTTTTCAGAAAATGCTTTGAGAGTGAGGAAAAAATTGTGTTTAAGTGAGACAGCAAGCGTTAATCTGGGTGTGAACACCTGTTCTGGAGCTGGGTCTTCATCCACAGAGGGACACAGGTAAAAGAGTGAGGCAGGGAAATCTGCAAGCTTTACGCAACTGGAGTGAGTATGCAAAGTACACAGGTGTATTCATCACAGACACACTACATCATAATTTGCAGCAACTTGCAGAGCAGATTTTGTCACTTTGGCAGCACCCCTCTCTACTGGTTTTACTGGTTCCAACCTGAGGAAATGTTGGTGGCTACAACATGAAGCCTGAGGGAATTCAGCACAAACTTTTTTTAGCTGTAACCTAAGGAATTGTAAGATAAAAGGAAGACAGGGCACACAGTGTTTTCAAACCTAACACCTTTATTTTATTCATGCAGGCATAAGGATAAATACTGTGGCCTTAGTTTGATTCATTAACTCTTTCATTAAACTCCATGCTCAGCATACTCATATGGTAATGGTACATTTCAATGCCTTTTATTGTGATGTGATGGTGCAACATTTCAACAGCCTGTCTGAGATTGCAAAAGAATACACACCCACTCACTTACAAGCAAAGACTATTTCAAAACATACAAATAATCAGGAAAAGTTTGGGATTCAGCACAAGCACACCTGCAAGCAACAAATGCTACACCTGTTTTCTAGATGTGGATGTAAATGTGAATGTGAAGGTGCACTGTGTAGAACCACATTTTCCACTTTAATGTTTTCCTGCAAATTTGCAAATTTGTGCTGTGGGATTCATATAGGATGGGGATTTAAATGTAACTCGGAACTAGGAAATGGGATGTATAGCTAGAGCAAATTAAGAGAGGCTGTGGACTCACTGAGTTGAGTCACACTGCTGTAAAGGGCACCGTGCTCACACAGGGGAGCAGAATCGGCCAGCAAAGAGGACACTCATGGTGGGGTTATGTCGGATGAAGAACAGGAAGGGGTGGTCTGCTGTGAATATGGTAGGAATCATCGCAGAGCGTTCCGTCATGACGGCGGCGGTGGCGGCAGCAGCCTCAGTTCCCTCTTCATTTACCTCCACAAAAGCCTTGTGGATGACTTTTGACAGCACCAGGTCGTTTGCTGAAGACATGCCTATCAGCAGATGAGGGAGGACGTTTTAAACAAATACAACACTTGATGACACAGGCATGTGTATAATGTATTATAATATATGTCTCACCAGAGAAGTCACTCTTTGCAGCATCAAAAACATCCTCCATGCCCATGCTTTTCAGGACGTCATTCAGGTCGTACGTCTCCTCCAGCTTGAATCGAGGCAGTCTCACCTCCACCTCGGTTTGACCCATTAAATCTGGACGAGTCCACTCCACAAATTTCTCATAGGTCAGCTCCTTCTCCAGCTGGAGGTGGACAGAAAATCCATTTGTAGTCAGTCTGTCTGTTTAGAATTGTGCATTTTTCTACTGTATGTGCGTATGTGTCCTACCTTCTCCAAGCCTGTTGTATCGTCCTCTATCTCATTGGGCAGGAAGATGAGCATGCTTAGGTCATTCCCTTTATAGGGCATCAGTAGGATCTGCCCAAAACATTCTGTTTTTAATGTCATTTCATTTACAGATTATCTGTTTTTTTTCCATCATGAAAAACAGGTTGCTGTTTAAAATACATCTATTAGAAGTTGCAGCTATGGAAATCATCTTAAAAACCACAAATCTAAAGGTTTGATGCAAAAATTGAACCATTTGTTCTTTGAATCTTGGTAAATCTCTCCACCATATTTCATTGAAATCTGTTCACAAATTGTTGTAATATCAAATTGCATGGCAGTTAAAACCACATACTGCAAAACATGGACATTACCTGGAAGTTGGCCTCAGGGATGGTGGCGTGAGAGAAGTTACTTTTCTGGCACATCATTCTCACTGGCTTGGTATCGTTCTAGAGACAGGCATGAAAGGCATGTTTTTTTTATGATATAGAAATTAAATATCCAGAAAATATATGAAAATATATACCAAAAGTAAAAGCACTCATTAAGAGGAAAAACCATGTTGCAGCTGGTAAAGGCTAATTATAATTAGTTAATATACTGCTGGGTAGCTTGTGAATTTCCCAAGGCAAAAAGGCTGGTGGTGTAGATTACTATCACCACATTGTTCCATATATTTATTCAGTGAATCAGTTTTAATCCTGCTTTTGACTTGGTGGGATTAAATAAATGGAATAATTTAGATTTAACTTGGTTTTCTGTTTCACCTACCTAACACACACTGATCCACTGCCAGCCTAGTAAGGCACAGACAATGAGCCCTGTCACTATACTACCATGGGGTGACTGGGACTATTCTTCCAGTCAGCCAGTCAAATTAAATCCAGTCATTTGTAAAAAAAAAATAAAAAATAGAAAAAGCTTTGTCATGGTCTACTATCAGAGTGTCCTGCCACATGCTACAGTATTACAGACCTCAGGTAAACTGTAAACTATCACACATCATTTCACAAACCCAGACTGCTGCTTTTGTTCCTCAGTGTCTCCATCCAGTGCTGGGGTTGTGCAGTGTTACCTTGTTTATTCTAAACTGAGCATCAACAGTGGAATCCTCCTCAAACCGTTTGTTCCAGTTGCCTTTGAAGTAGATGGCATTGACCAGCACCAGTTTGGACAAGCCATCCACAATGTGCTGGGCCAGCAGGTCCTTGATTTTACCTGTAAAGTGATGAGCAAAAACATTATAATCAGGCACTAAAAATAAGTTACTGTATGAATTGGTACAAGACATACAATAAAAAAAAAACAAATCAACATTATGGAATCAACTAGCTATAAAAGGGTTAAAAGTGTGAAGTCTAAAAGAATGTGTTCAGTTAAACTGTGATTAGGAACTTCTGATTTTCTCCAGCAGGATGTGCCAGACCCAGATGTGCCCTATGGTTCTGAGTCTGAGACCCAGGAGTCTCTGAAAAAGCCTTATTGATAGATTTCATGCTGCACTCAGGCACATGTTGGGAAAGAAGGTCAATGTGTTAAGGAGCTAACCTCATACAAGCCGTAAATGTGACTTCCAGATTCACAACACGCATGTAGAGAGGGTGGAAATACCCACGTAGTGTCATGTACCCTCTGTGGTAGATCTTGTTAGAAGTTGGGCTGATACAGTTTGAACTAATTAAAGTCTGGACAGTTACTGTACTTACAAAAAAACTTCAAATTTAATTAATTTAACCAAAGGACGTTCCAAGATATATATTTTCTCACCTCGCTGAGGGAAACCAGAGGAAATTAAATTTAAAATGGAAACTAGAAAAACTGGAAATAGAAAATTAGATTACATGTGGATTATACAACCCCATGGTAACTTGTAAACAGAGAATAACAAAGGACCAATATTGGTTCAAATTGGGGTCAAAAAATTATGAGCTCCTATAGTGATGTAGAGAAAAGTTTGTAGTTTTAAATGAACCTTTGTAAATCTGTAAAATAAATCTGCATGATAAATTGATTGAACTGTCATTGTCCAATCAGATTATGGTGTGACCTGTCTTTGTGTAACCTCACCACTGACATCATTTGTTTTTATGCACACAATCTCATAATTATTTTTTCAAATACAAATCTTTTCTACAAATGTACAAACTTGAATTTGTCATGCAGATTTATTTTACAGGTTTGAAAAGATTTTACAGGTTCGTTTACAACTACAAACTTTGGAATTATTTCTGAACATCACTTTACAAGCGCAAAATCTTTCTGACTCTATTTTGAGCCCATAAACTAAGGACTGATCCCTGAGGATTCACAGAGGCTGAGGAGGATTTCCAGACACCAGTGCTAGATAGAAAACAAAACCAGTGAACAAAAATGGCCACTAAATCTCTAATACACTTCAGTGAAATCAAATCATGAACTCTAAATTAGAAAATATAGAAACAAAAGTGACTACTTTGAGAGAAGGGATGTTTGGATTTACACACTGATGAATGTGTGTTCTGAGACCTACCTTGTGTCTGCTCCTCCACCCAGCTGTTGATCTTCACCCTGATGTCCTCCGAACTGGACTGGAAGTTCACAGACTCCAGCTCAGCATGGTAGTGCTTCTTGGTTTCTGCTAAAAAGCCCTGGAATCATAAACAGCACATTTGAATACTCATGCCACAGTTAAATATTCACATTAAGCAGCTCAGGTACAAGACTCTTCGAAAAATACTTAGGGACGCTCCACCGATTTTAGACACGGAGGACAGTTGATTTATCACGTGTAGACCTGCAGCTGTATAATGTTTTCTTTGGCTATTACATACAGACATACATACACAGTACTTTAAATTCTGTAATTAACAAAACTGCTAAAACCAGCAATAAACCTTTTATTAGTCAAATGGCTTACATTTAATTCATTTGAATACATCTTCAATACAAATGCATTTTCTGTGCAGGGATTCTAGTCAATTCTTTTGTTTTCAGCATATATTCTGCAATATATGAACTATTCAACACTGCCACACTAATATAACTTACTCTTTTCATGCCATTGTTACATCTTGTTTTTGTTGGTTTTTATTTTACCCTGCACCTCACCTGACTTGCTAACTTCTGTTTCAAAATGTACCTTTGAAATTTACACCAATGGATGTCAATTTCATTGTCAACAGTGTACATGTTCTCATCTGAAACTATAATTATATACCAATTATATTTGCTTTATTGGTGCTTCAAAGGAAAGGAATGAATGTGTAGAATTTTGGAAAGATAATGAGCTGGTTATCTGGGAATATGCCTGCAGGTTTGAGCTCAAGGCCATCTTGAAATATTGACACACTAAATTATAGGATTACAGGTCACCCCTTCAGCAAATAATTCATTGGCGCACACACACACACACACATACGTACACACACACACACCCACCTCAACAAACTGGTAAGATTGCTCCCCATACAGTCTGTTGGCCACACTGAGGGCGTACGGAGCGTCTGGCTTGTTGAGCTCGCTCAGCAGTTGGGTGAAGCCAGAGTGGACATCGTCCTGACAGTCCTGGGGTTTCAGGCACTGCAAACAGCCAGAGAAGACCTGCGTGTTACATAAGCACACTGTGACAGATGAAAGACTACTCTTGTATTACATTAATGTGGATCGTTGGCCTTATGGTTAGTTTTCCTGTTAAATGATGAGAATAGACACCAACTGTTACTACTGCACCTCTGCTGTATTGACCTTCTATTAATGTTAGTTTGTCTTTGCTAGCATGCTAACATGGTGTGATGTCGAGTGATACTGGACCACCTGGGTTTGGTGTCAGTGTTCTCATCATTTACTGTAATTAGAATGACCTTTGACCCCAAGATCCTGAAGTTTTCATTAGTTTGATTTCTCTTTATGAGACCCCAAGCACCTTGTGGAAAAAATATATGGAAAAGGCAAACACAACAAATAAAAATATCAACACCATTAACATTAATATAAAATATTCCATGGGAAAACCTTTTTAAAAGCATTTGCACACAAAATTACCCACCATTTATCCCCCTTCATGTTGTTTTACACGTCTTCTTCAGTGTGGAATAAAGAAAATTTAGGATGGCCTGCTTTTGTTGGAAAGTTAGGGCACTGAATTTCCCATGAATCTGCTTGTATTGCTGTTTGAAGCTTCATATGAAGGCTTGTGTTTCCAAGAGGTTAAAACAGTGGGAAATGAAGTGTGTAACACTCAGGAACCAAAATCTCAGGTTTCCTCACCAGATAACCACACCCACACCCTAATCATTAATCATCCTTTGACTTTGTTACCACCTTGAGCAGATACTGTGGCAGTCTGGAGGTGCGCTGTATCTGTGTCTGCATCTGAATGCGCGTCTGTATCTGTGACTGCATCGGCGACTGCACTGATGTGTGCATCTGTGGTTGAGCTTCTTCCTGCTGTTGCTGTGTCTCAGTGAAGTGGAGGACCTGAGAGGTGCAAATGGTAGTTTCTCTTATCATTAGGATCCCTCCTGAGTTCAACACATTCAACACATGGCAGGACAAATTGATGGATAGGTTAAAAACAACTAAAGTATTACAACTGCACTCTCTGTTGACTGTGGAGAAAGGAAATCTCACTGCAATTTGTATAAGACAGGGCCATACATGTACAGACTTGTTGGCTTCATTATACCTGATGACTCTCAGGCAAGATCACACTCTCCCTTTAACCCACAAAGACATAATCACTTAGTAAAATTCCATCATAGCTTCTTCAGAGCCTGTCAACACCTACGTTAAAACATTCACTACCACTCCCCAGTGAAACTGAAGCTTGCCCTGCGCTTTGCTTATCAGCTGCATCCATCAGTCTCACATCTGGCTGAAAGGCAGCTGTTGCTGCATTCCCAGTTAGGAACAAAACCAGACTTGATTCTCAACACATGATTAATCTAAATCAGGTTGCCATGTATGCAGTGTATTCAATAAAATAAAAATAACTATAAAATTAAACAATGAATTAACCAGCCAGGGTGTATTACCAGTGTACAACAGTAGATTAATCCTAGCCTTTTATTTTTTCATTAATCTGAGACTAGTTTTGTTATTTGCACACAGCGTTACTGTAACAACACACAGGTATCCAGATCCTTTAAGTTAAGTAGTAGTACTACAAGTGAAAGTCCTGAATTCAAAATGTTACTGAAGTAAAAACACAAGTGTTATGATCATAAAGTCTCAAAAATAAAAGTAATCGTCAAGCAGAAAAACTGGCCCCTGTAAGTCTAATATTATGTATTATTTTATTTGATTGTTATTATTGATGCATTAACATATAAGAACATGTATTTATAGTGCAGTAAATTCACTCTCCACCACTGACATTCACTATATATCACTTCCATTCTGGCATCACTGCTTTGGCTTCTTTAATCCCATTCTTACAACAATGAATTTATGTTTGCTACGTCTCATACTCACAATTTAAACTACCCCAGGACATTTGTACTACTGTTATGCGAAACTCCTGACTCATGTCTGTCTCTTTGCGTCAGATATAATAGCACCCACTATCTTCATTCAAATTTCCATTATACTATACGCCCAGTTCCCTGTGAACATGACAGAGCTTGAAGCCTGAGCCCACACCTTTTTCCTTTTCTTTTGATGCAATAATATGCCAAAGAAATTACAGCCACAACATCAACCAGTTCCACTAACTGCCTGTATAATCACCTTAGTCTAGATGGATGCATTAACATGATAGCGGTAACTTTTCTACAGTTAATTTCCACAGCATTGTGCTTTAGTGTGTGTGTACAGTACCTCGGATATCTGTGTGGCTGTGTTGCCTCCAGCCCCCAGCATCACCATAGCCAGGCCTGAAGAGATGCTAAACGGAGAGAAGAAGATATTTGCAGTCTTGTCGTTATTGCTCAGCTGTTTGGACAGAGCCAGAGAGAAGGCGGTGTTGGCCTTGGATAGAGGGACTGATGATGATGATGATGATGATGATGATGATGATGCCATTGTGTCTGATACAAAGAAAAGACATTGAGAGTAGAGCATTAATCGTTGAATTTAAACTGTACTGTAGCATGCACTGTATCTGTTAATTAGCACTCCCACACAAAATTGGATAAAATCATGTTCCCCTGATCATGTGAAACACAAATGTTTTACATAAATGTTACACCTGTTAGGAATCAGTTCAACTATAATGTCATTTGTGCAGATAAAACATCTTCTCTGCAATGAAATGCTTAGAATGAGACTTGGAAAAGTAATATAAATAATAAAAATAAATACATTAAAACTACTATAGATGAGGAATAGAAAGGTAAAGGAAACAGGGAAGCCTTTGAATTATGAGAGTTATCAGATGCTGTGAGTATGGAGTATATAGTCCTGCACTGCCTGCCAATCTGTTGCATTATCTTTTAAATTACATTTACTCATTTGGCAGACACTTTTATCCAAAGCGACTTACAAGCTAGGGACATAGGGACATGTATTCAATAAGTGCAAGGAGATCAAGTTAAGAAGTAAGTACATAGTAAGTGCTAATTAGGCATTTTAGGGTGTTAGAGGTTGCATGGCAGACAGTTTGTGTTCTGGTTGCCTACAGTCCTTGATGATCTTACAAGCCAAAATAACACAGATCGTAAATGTCGAGTATGGCAGGGAATTTACTACTGGTAATAACCACAGTCTCTTTTATGAATGAGATATGAAAATGTTTCATCTTGTGCATTCTTACACGTTTTATGGGGATGCTCAAGCATCATGTCAGTGTTTCAGCTTTTCATGAAATCCAAGTCTTTGGCCTCTTGGTTTAATTTACCAATTATTAAATATTCTTAAGCTTTAAAATTTAAGCTGCCCGTGCAGACCTTTAAAATGCTCTTCTTCATTGGTGTTTTATTTAACATCTCGGCAGCGTTCTCCAACAACAATATCTCTTCTCAGACATCTGTAGAGAAATCCCCATTTTCCCCCACAGAATTTTTACTGAAGAAATCTCACCCAATAAAATCACACAGATGTTGCTCATCATTAGTTAACCCCTGCTGCCTTTGCAAACCAGGTGAAGGCATAAATTAGTTACATAAAGCCTGGTTGACCCGTTATCATTCCTTATCACTTTTATTATGGAAATCAGGTGACAATAAAACAATCTGTACTTACTCACAGACACTCTTCTTCAGTCAGCAAGGGATCCGTAGTCTTTCAGCTATTGGAGAAACTGCTCTGTTTGAGTCAGCGCTTTGTAATGTAAAGAGCTGACACACCCAAAGTTAAGTAGGTGGCTGCACCTTGAAAACGCATCTAGAGATCACACCCATCAGTGAAAGGAACAGCCGCCCTTATTATGGTTACTGTGCCAGTAGGAATTGTGAGGAGATGCCCACATGACCCTGATACAGAAAAGGGATGGATGGATGGATGGCTGGATGGATGGATGGACACTGAGAAGAAGACAAAGTGCAACCAACAGCTGATTAAGCAATAATTTTCAGAAACAGTATCAGTATAGAAACGTGATTATACAATTTATGAGGACAGTGTGAATCAAGAAATGTATCAAGTGGTCTGAACCAGATTAATACAAAAATGAAGATGCGCACACACACACACACACACAATTTTTTTGTTATCTATTTGTCTGGAGCATTAGCACAAGTAGTATACGAGTTTCCTATGTTTAAAATTATTACAGTAACTTTGGCCACAGGAAGATGAGAAAGTTCAGGATTTGATGACCAAAGCCTGAAGTTACTTGCATCTGCTATAGGGTTCAGCAAAGTCATCTCAACAATCACCAACCAGATTTTCCCCCTCCAAGTTTTATAAATTTTGCACTCACCCACTTTTGATGTTGCCAGCACTGAATTGTGTTCTCCAGCTTGCATCACGGTTATGGACTTATAACTACTGCATTTACATTTTACACTGTATGTTGCCTCTTAGTTGCCAAATTGCATGACAGTAATATTGCAACATCCATTCTACTTAGGCCTACCTACCAATCTGGTATTGCATATAATTCCTTCATTCATGTTGTTTCAGGGACCATTAGTGCTACTTCACATGCTGCAACATTTACTTTGTTTATTGATTTGTTTACATCGGCACAGTGACCATTGGGTTAGAGAGAAGATGAAAATCTTCTCAACTTGTAGCCTACATGTAGTGTAAGGACTTCTTGTTTGTAACCAATTTGAGAGACTCAAAAATAATGTTCAAGATCAATTTAAATGAAGGAATTGATTTAAGAAATTTCGTCTTATGAATATGACATTTTCCTAGTAAAATTAGGATGTTAATAATATTGCATAAATTGTTATCCTTACATTCAAAATAAGTGAAAATATGTTTCTATTCAATATTAATGACATGTGTTGATAAGATCAGCTGAGGACAACCACTTCGTTTTTGTTAAAATTACGATGGCACTACTTTCTTTATGTGTGATACAGTGCCCCCTTCTGGCCGTCTTCAAGCACTGATGCCGCCGTAGTCTGAATTCAAGCAAGCTAACATGACCAGGGCAGGGAAGGAGGAGGCAGTGCAGTGGATAAACAGCCACCAGACAATCACACACCAGGCTTTATGTGTATAATAAACAACATTTTCTGAAGGGGAAGGATATTGGCTTCCTACGGTAAGCAAAACTCCTTGTCACCATCCGTTATCTTAGCTTAGTCCACATGGGCTCTTAGCTTGCTAGCTAACGTGAACGTAACGTGATAGCTTGTATCCCAGGATCTTACAGTGGGACAGAGGACACGCCAAACACCGTTCATAAAATTGTCAGTTAAGCGTTTCCGTTTTTATTATCGGCAATATACCTGAACAAAAAAATAATAGAATATCCTTTTACGAACTATGAGGGATTGATACTCCATTCGGCATACATCTAACATTATCAGCAGCTCCTTTTTTTAGCAAAACTTTAGTAAGTCTACTTTTTTGGGCTGTTGTGACCAGCTAGCAACTCCGACTAGGTAGGTTTGTTTTACTTGTAGCTGATGAGGTGATTTTATACTCAAACTGTTTAACTCCCTGTGTAGTATTTACTATAATACCTTAACTCGCCATTGCTACTCTGAATTCCCTGCTAGTGTCACTAATATTAGGGCCTGAACCGAAAAGCAGGGAGACGTTATACTTCTAACTACAATGTCCCATTTTGTGAATGGAGTTCTGTAAACGCACGTCACGAATCATCGCAGTTAAATCACTTCCTATCTTCACTTACTAAACGCTTGTCAGCCAGTTTCCTTTAAAACCATTAAACACCAGAAAAGTGTGAAGCGGGATGCTAGGCAGCAAGCGTTTTGTTGTTGTTGTGGTCCGGTCTCAGGTATTTCGTCAGGCGCACCAAAATAGCTCCACGAGTCAGTAAAAGTGAGTGAGCAGTAATGATGTGTCATCTTCTTATATTCTTCTACTTTTCATCCTCTTGTGTTTTTTTTCTCTTGTCCTCCAGCCTTAATATGACATTGATTCTTGTCTTTCTCCACATATTTGCTATACCTCATTAGTGTAGTGGTGTGTATTATCAGCATGTTATTTGACTTCTCATTTCGAATCACACAGAGGTACAGGGCTGGTTTCTCTCAACTCCACTGATGCTGAATTAATGTGAACACGGTTGACAGGTAGCTCCTAATCTCAGTCTGAACAGAAACTGGTTTCAGGCCTTGTCCCTCCATGAAAACCAACATACAGACTTCCTTCTTCCTTTTATCTCAAATCCAAGCATCATCAGGATAGGTCAGACTTTGACTGGAACAGGTGGAGAAAAAAAACGAATCAACTGTCAAAATGATTTGACACATTCATTATCTACAGATGTTAACAGGCTTTTTATTCCACCATAGATTTTACACATGATGTTCAAATCCATAAATTATGAATGGCATTTGGCTCATGTCAATAATTCATCTGCCCTCACAGTCTGGTACCCTTATTTCAGGATGATGTTTGATGACAGATTGTGCTCTATTTATGTAAGTTACAGGGAATTCTGAGTGTCCCAGTGTGCAACCTTTAGCCAATTTAAATCATGATAAATTCAATGTAGACACCTAATAATTCTTTTTTGTACAGGGTGTCAGCCCCTTAGGGTGAGCATTACTGCTTCACTCTATCGTACAGCACCACTGAAGCAAAGCAAGGTCAGCATCTGTGTGAAGTGCCTTGTTGACTACTGTGGTGGCGGGGCAGGAGTGCGCAGCTCAAGAAGATGGCATCACCGTTTGTGCCTGTCCCTGTGCCCATGGACAGAACCCTGTCAGGTGGTAGCAACAAGCTGAGACGGCCACAGCGAGCTTCATCTCTAGGCAGTGTCTCCAGCAGCTTGGAGGACAACGGAAGAGGATGTGGAGGACTAGGTTCCCAGCGGCAATCCCGCTGCATGGACAGAGGCAGCCGCAGCCGGACGCCACCACCCCTCCAGAGCCCTGTGACACGGGCCAGGGTCAACGGGACTCTGGAATCCTCTGTAGAATACTCAAGCTGCCCTCGCTCCATATCAGATCCTGCTGGAAGCCAGCAAGGCGAGGAGAGGCCCATCACACCTACTGTGCTGGGTTATGAAGTCATGGAGGAGAGGGCCAAGTTCACGGTATGAAACCAGCTTTTGGAACCTGTGTAGTATCACAGTGTGACACCTCTCACTACAGATGAAATGCTAATGTTATTTATCATGTAATGACATGTATCGATCTTTCTGCTAAGAACTATAATAACAAGGGAGCACTTTAGCAAGTGGGATAGGCATGCACACTGGAGGACAAGCACACAGCCTGGTGAATATTAGAGATTAAAAACTAATGTCAACATTTACTCAGCACACAGACTTTTATACAAATCAACTTCAAACACTTACCAAAAGCATGGAGGAACAAGTTTTTCTGCACTCTAAGTACCTGCAGAGAAGTTGTCAATAGATTTTTTTCACTCCAGCTCAGGCTGAATTTTGAGGTCTAATTTTTGGCCATTATGAGAAAAGAGGACAGAAATGCATTCATACAGTATCACAACAAGTCAGTGAACAGCCTGGCAAAGGAGACAATGTGACTTTACGCTTCAATTAAGTCTTATTTACTCTAGTATGTTGTTTTATGTGATAGTTGCAAGCATCACATTTGTCAAAAGATAAGTTGGTAGACACCAGTTTCTGTATATGTTTGTGTTGTCTTTACCCTGCTGTAGGTTTACAAGCTCCTGGTCAGGAAGACTCCAGATGAGAGCTGGGTTGTTTTTAGAAGATACGCAGACTTCTCCCGGCTCAACGACAAGGTGTGTCTGAGTGTGTTGTCTGTACATACATGGAAAGTATGGGCAGTCTGAAAATAGAAGACGGATTTTGCCTAGTTTTGTGATCATCCATCCATGTTTACAGACACTCTTTTTGACTATCAACTCTTTGTTTTCAGCTGGCTTTCTTTTGTTTTTGAGTGTACTGTGGAAGTGATTAGAGCTGCACAAAGAAGCCTACTGTTCCCAAAATGCCCAACAGGCCAGAGCCAAGTAGGGGAACAGGTCTCTCGTGGTTTCAGGAAGGACAGTTGGGTCACTGATTACAGAAAGGAAAAGTACTCAGCCATGTGATGATACTGTCTGACAAAAAAAGAACCTACAACAAAAAAGTTGATCGTTAGAAAGCTGCAACTAACAGGATCTCTGCAGGCCTGCAAAATATTGACTAAATCAATTAATGCAACACGCAATTTTAAAACAGGTGGAACTTGTTGGGACACAGTAATCATTGAAAAGAGGAATGGAAATAGGAGATGGGCACACCCTACATTCAACAAGGAGAAAGAGGGTATAGAGGGGGGTGTGGACATCCTTTCCTCCATTCATTACAGCAGCTGTAATGTTCACCCTGTGCTGAATGGTCTTTTGCTGTAACTGTAGAAGCCTTATACTTAGCCTTTTTGGAAATGTTTCAACATTTTAATTCGCTGAGGCACATAAGCACAAACATTTAGATGTTTTTCCCATGTTTAATTATTTAGAAGTATTGCAAAAAACAATTAAGTTAGAGTTGTGTTGCAGGTGACACTTAGAGACACCCAAAGCACTGCCTCCACACCGTGTGGTTGGCGCCAAACATTGTTTTTGTAGAAGTTTGGACCTCACCCAGCATTGCTCCACTCTAAGTTTATGCACATGGTTCAGGCTACCAAGTGGGACAACAAGTTAGTGTGCATACACACACACCAACCCGCTTCCTGCTGAGTAAACTGATATCCACTATCTCCCAAAGCTGATCTGCATTCATCTGTTTTGAGAATTTTGTAAATTACCAGTCATTTATTGAAGATTTACAATTTGTTGTAATTTAGGCAGAGATGGAGGTAGATGTGATTGGCTTTGAAGGCTTCATGGCTTCTTGTACAAAGCCTTGCGTAGAATATTGAATACGTGGTGTACGCACGAAGCCCAAAAGCTGCGTACCCACCTTAAAATTCAGATGTATGAAACTGTGTGCGCGCAGGATTCCACGCACATTTTCTTTGTACATCCCAGTCAATATAAAATTTAGCACCAATGCACGACCATGACACTCCACCCTAAATTTAATGTGCTAATGAGTATAAATACGCCTGGGCTTCTCCTCTCCTCAGAATCAACGAGAAAAAAGATGTTATTCTGCACTCTGTCCTCTAGCATTAATAACAAAATAAAACAAATGGAGTGGGAGAGTGTGGCTGAGGCTGTTAATGCACCAGAATGGAGGATTCTTCTTGTACAATATGCACTTTTTCTTTCTTGAAATGACTAATATAGTTTACAGTAGTATTTGGTTTATGTCACATACTATTTACATCCACCATACCCTATTTTTGATATATACTGTATACATATGGAATGAAGCAATGCACCAGACAAAAAGTGCATACGTTTATTGACAGATTGGTCATAACTTTAAAATCCAAATTTAAGGGTTATTTATGTAAAAATCAGAAAAAAGAAATTATGTTTTAATATCGATATTATATTAGTAACGTGTCAGAAATGAGTCTGTGCAGCAGTATGACACAGCAGATTGTGGTTTGTCTTACACAGCCAGTAACAGTATGGAAGCACAAGTGGAAATGGCTTATATTCACTTTTAGTTCATTTGAATAAAAGCTTGTTTTAGCCAATTTATAGATTTATGTGTAATTTGAAATGGATGAAGATATTTTAATGCAGAAAAATTAAAAAATTAAATGAAATTCTGACCACAAATGTCAAAAGTTGTTTATCAGTGACACCCCTACATGATGGATTTAGTATGGGATGAAGGTTAGAGGTGAAGGACAGCACAGTTTGCTTCAGTTATTGTTTTACTAGAGTATATGAAGCACATGAAGATTGTCTCTAACGCTCTTTCTCTGCATCATGGCCATGCAGGTCAATAACCTCATACTGCTGCTGAATCATATTCTTTTACTGTAACTGAATGTAGATCATGTGATACTCACTTACTCTTTATGTGTGTGCGCGCGTGTGTGTGTGGTCTAGCTGAAGGAGATGTTTCCAGGCTTCCGCCTCTCGCTGCCTCCTAAGCGTTGGTTTAAAGACAACTATGACAGTGACTTCCTGGAAGACAGACAGTTGGGACTGCAGGCTTTCTTGCAAAACCTGGTTGCACATAAAGACATTGCCAACTGGTATGTGACATGATTATGTGGTGATTTCAATGTTTTAAGTTTGAATTTTTTTTTCTTTTGAATGTGAAGCATTCAAACTCAAATGACAAAAGACAGACAAAAGCAAACATATTATCGAGGTACCAGTGTAATTGTATACAGGTATTTTTGTTTATAGTATTACTGAGCACACTTTCCTGCGACACAAACACACACACACAGATATTACACCATTCTTTCTCCTCTACAGCCTGGCAGTGAGGGAGTTTTTATGTCTGGATGACCCACCTGGGCCCTTTGATAGTTTGGAGGAGAGCAGGGTAAGTGTGTGCATATACATATGAATGTATGTGTGGTCATGACATGTATGTTTGTGTTCATATCCATGTCTGTGTCTCTTCAGTGCCTTTGAAAGAGGAAAATTTCTTTACAAAGTGTTCAGCCACTTTAACACACCATCCATTTGTCCTTATTGACACAGGGATGAGTATTAAACATTAATAGTTCTGAGGACTGACTGTAAAGGAAAGGCACCAATTAGGCACTTCCTCAACACCAGAAGATCTTTGTTGTCATGGTCACAATAATAACAACATGGTTAACTTTGTTGAATGCTCATGGATAAAAGAAACAACATAAACTGCTGGTTTCACATGGGAATCGAACACTACTCTCCTGTGTCATATTCCTGTGTTTTGTTGATCCATTCATCCACCCCAGCCTCCTCCTGACGCGGACTTTGTCTCTATACTATGTCACTGCACTCCTGTCATAATTACTACGGCCACTAGGTGTCACCTAACAACAAAATGTAAATATAAGTCATAATAACCTGTTGCACAAATGACCTATGTGCTTATTTTTCACAGATATGTTTCACTTTTCCCCTCTAGCTGCACTCGTCCATTTTTTCAGGCACCTCAAAGACCTTGAACCTGTATGTTTAGAACAGTTTAATTAAAGATGTAATAAATGACTTGAATGTGCAGACTGTCCTTATAGGCTTACATGATGACCTACAGTCTGTTTTCTTCCATTGCCTGTCACTTTGTTTGCCCTCCAGCCTTTGTTTCCACTGTCCACAAACATCTTCTGTGCTTCTATCCTCCATTCTTCCCTCCCTCCAGGCGTTCTGCGAGACTCTGGAGGAGAGCAACTATCGTCTCCAGAAGGAGCTGCTAGAGAAGCAGCGGGAAATCACCTCCCTGAAGAGGAGGTTGGAGGAGAGGGAGCAGGCCATCCTGCGACTGGAGAAACATATCAAGTCAGTAAACACACACACATCAAATAAATACAAGATATGGGAATAAAGATTAGACACCCACTTGACTTGCATATCACATCTGGATCACATTATGTGCCACAGAAAAAATTACTGTAGGAATTGCATTCCACACACAAGCTCTCAGTGCGAAAATAGCACAGAATATACCAATTATGTCAATATGAACTGTGTGGTTGTGTGCGTGTCTTTGTGTGTCCCAGTGGTGAATGTGTGAGCCCAGAGTCTCCATGTGGTCTGTCAGCTCAGGGCAGTGAGAGCAGTGCAGATGCAGATGTGGAGTCATCCGCTGCGGAGGCTGACCAGGACATGCCTGACGACACTGGGTAACAAACAGAATAAGCATGCACAATTCACATAGCCACATGTTTAATTAAATAAGTAATTGTTAAGTATTCAACCCTCTCAGGTGACTCTCACAACATCCTTCCCACTGTTAACCAGAGCAAATGATGACAACATATTTTCCTATTGGGTGTTTTCTAATGCACAGGGGTTGAGGGCAAAGTTGAGTAGTTAATGTGTAATGCTGCACATAAATCATCTTAAGGAGCAATCATGTAGTGAGACCTTTGCTTCCTCCTGTCAGTTTAACAGTTTGTCTACACAGGATGTGTATCAGAGCAAAATTAATTCTGATGATCATAAATTATTTCCTGAGGAATTCTCTTGGTGTTAAGCTGCTGCTAATGCAAACTTCCTTTCAATGTTTCTCAATTAGCTTTCAGTGAAGTAAACCCATCAACTGCTGAAAGCTGCTCATAATGCAAACTCAGTTCATCCTCCATCTGTTGCACAACAGCAAATTAACATGGCAAGCGGGAGCAGATTCAAAAACCTGAAGGCTTCTTACATAAATATCATCACATATACAAATGTAAAGCAGGAGGAAATGAAGGCCTGGATCTCTCAGCAGTTGACATAAATAAGTCGAGTTGACTCTCTATCTATAGTGAACCTGATTGATAGGTCGTGAGCAGTGTGGGCTTTTCCTGCTTCAGCCTCTACCACATAATCACATTAGATAGAAGGACGTATTGATTTCAAACAGACACACGATTAATGCACTTAAACCCTGAGCGCAGTTTCTTCACTGCTACCTATATGGAAAGTAGGGGTGGGCGATATGGCAAAAATATCATATCACGATTTTTTAAAAATAATCACGATTTTTTAAAAAAAATCACGATTTCGATTTTATCACGATCTTAAATTGGAAAAAGAAAAAACAGACACCACTTAGCCAAGAACCTTTCTTAACAGATTTCTATTTCAAATAGTCGCAGTTTTGCCTGCATGTGCAAACAACGTAAAGTTTAAGGTAAACAACAACAACATTCTGGTTCGTCGTGTTACACCCGATGTGCGAAAGGTTTTCTGTGCAACTTTGCAGATTACATTTGCTTGCGCTTGATCAGTTTGCGGAAAATCCAAACCAATTTCCATTAATGGAGGTGGAATTTTTTTTTAGCAACCAATCCGTTTGGCTTTCAGCCATCGCTCTCCATGTGCTACCGCTACACACACAAACAAGGAGGTGGGTAGGAAGTGCGTCACTGCCCGTAATTCGCTATGATTGGTGGTCAGGTTGACGACATCAATACGTCTGGTGCGTCTGTGCATCAGCATAGAACTGCAATTTATAGAATGTGCCCTAGACGATCCCACGATCTCTGCAGTTTGAAAGATCGTCTTCACGTTGTAATCCTTCACGATCTAATATCGTCATATCGCCCACCCCTAGGAAAAGTCTTCTGATACCTAAACAAGTAGCAATAGAACAATGGAAACCAGATAAATGAAAGATAGTTTCACTAAGTGTAATACCAGGTTACCATGGTTAAGGTTAACCATGGTCCTGTTCTGAGTCAAAAGTTTTTTTTTTCCTTTCAAAACTGATGTAATTTCATCTGAGCTTGCTCTTATTAAGCATTCTGATTTACCCTCATAACCTGCTTTTACTATTTACATTGCAAAAGATTATGGATTTAGTTGATCCAACATTACATGGATGATAACTTCACATCTCATCTTAAAAACAAAACGCCAAACTAGGACTCCACGATATGCAAAAAAATCATATGGTGATGATTTTGGCAGATGATTTTCAGTTGGAACGGTTGTTTTTGCATTTCATTTCACTGAAAAAATATAAAAATGATGATGTGATTTTGTTGGGACCTGTACCAAACAAGCTTGTTCCTTTACATCTTGAGAATACGATTTGTAGGCCGGGGCGTCTCTGTAGCACCACAACAATTATGCTGCTGACAATGCACAACAATGTTGTGACACATTTTACCTATATCAAACAAATTGCAGCTCCTGCAGTTTGGATATTGCAGTTGGTCATGTTGCAATTTCGATTATATTTTGGGTAATTGTGCAGCCCTACACCAAACTAATCATATTCCCTTTGATTCATTAGTCCTCACCAACTATCTGTCTCCTTTTTTGCACTGCCTTGATTTATTAATTCTTACCAACTTGTCAGCTTCTCTTCCCATTTACGTCAGACAGAGACATAAAGGTCGCGGTGACATTTCTTGATGACTCATCATTCACTGACAGCATCTCTTTCTCCACATGATGCTCAGATATCCACGTTCATTCCCAGCAACTGATCCCATTACTGGATATTGGGTGGGATTATGTCTCTGGCTGTCTAATATCAAGAAAATCATAACCCCAAGTTTCCTCAGGCCCAAATGAGACCATACGCTTGGACTTGATCACACTTTTTAAAAACGCTTAATCTGTTTGTACATTTATTAGCATTCCCAGCTTTCATGCTAGTCAGACCTGATAGTTTGCTCTTTAAAATGTTTTCCCTTCCCTTCTTGTTTTTTTTTTTTCGCCTTATATTTCACAGCAGTGCTGCTCCAATCTGAAAACAGAGCCCCATAACATGTGAGGTACTTCATATACCAGCTCAGCAGGCTAACCCTTTTAATGATTTCCTTCTTCTAGTAACATGCATCCTGCTGTTAACGGCTATACTATAATGGAGGTGTACTGTTTGTTTTTGGTATCGGGCTGCCAAAGGATAGGTTCAGATTATTTTCAAGTCTGTGTTACTGCAATACTCACATGCTGTATGTGCCGTGAAATGTTGCCATATTGTTCCTCCTGTCTGCATTGGCACAAAGGACATGTGAGTGTTGTATTTAAGATTTACTTGAAAAAATCCAAACCTCTCTTTTGAATGCTTGCATTCAGGATGTTTATCAGTGTTGGGGTGAGTTCACTTTCAGTTCACCTAATTGAGGATCTTATCTTCTCTCCTACCCCCTTAAAACTACAGTGGCCTTGTGGCCTTAGAGTGCTCAACACTACAGGCCTGAGAGTTTCTGTTATTTATAAGAACAGTGTTAGAGGCAGCAAATTTGATTTTGATAGGAAGGTGTCACAACAGTTGGCCAAATAATAGACAAGTGAAGTGAAGTATTATTTCCACTTTTTGTATTGAGTGACCTGAAAATGATTTGTCCCCAACTGTGGTGCGTATTCATTGTACTGCGATCATCTGTGCTCTGTGTACCTTTTTGTCTGTGCCACACTGCTCCCCTGCATCTTATGTGACTAACACATTCTCTTAGTGCCTCTCCTTCACAAGTTGGTTTATGCTCACTACACTCAACTAGCACTTTATAAGGAACACCATACTAATACTGGGTGGGGGAGGCTCTGCTCCATGTTGACATGACTGCATCACATCAGGTTGGCAGATTTGCCAGCTGCACTTTCATGCTGTCAATCTCCTGTTCTACCACATCCCAAAGGTGTTCTACTGAATTCAGAGCTGGTGACTGTGGAGGCAACTGAAGGTCACTGAACTCTCTGCTGTTGTAGTCCATCCACCTCAAGATTCTGAGAAGCTTCTCTGTTCACCACAGTTGTAAAGAGTGGTTATCGTAGTTACCGCAGCTGTCAGCTCCGACCAGTTTGACCATTCTCCTCCGACCTCTCTCATCGGCATGGTGTTTCCTCTACAGAGCTGCTGCTCACTGGATGGTTTTTTTTTACTTTTTGCCTCCATTCTGAGCAAAAACTCTTGAGACTGTTGTGTGTGAAAATCCAGGAGATCAGCAGTTTCTGAAATACTCAGACCTGCCTGTCTGACACCAACAATCAAAGTCACAGAGATCACATTTTTCCTAATTCTGATCTGAAGGATTTTATATACTGCTCTGCTGCCATGACTGGATAGTTGCATGGATAAGCGGGTGTAAAGCAGGTGTTCCTAATAAAGTGCTCAGTGAGTGTGTGTGAGCATTGTAGGTTGTTGGAATTTGGGTTTTCCTCTTTCCTCTTCCCATCTGTTGTCTTGATAGTCTGGGAAAAATCTTAATACATAATAAATAGCATCTGTCTAAAACAACTACATTTGATTTTTCTGATGTTTTATGAAAAATTCCTGTAGTTTCTTGTCTTTATTGCTATATATTCTGTATATACAGGACGTAATCAGCTAATCACAAATTGTGTGGATTCCTGGCACTGTATCCGGGGATGTAGACCAATAGTAAAAGGACCTGATATGTTTCTTTATCATCTGTCATGCTGTGTGAGATGGGAGAGAGTCAGAGAGAAAACCTGTCTTCCTGCTGTGTTTTCAACTTGTAACATGCTGGTGTTGTGGCGTTAATAACATTAATGTCCTGTCTGCCTCTTTCTACTTGAAAAGCATTTCTTCCTGGATTCTCTCATTCTGTCTGTCTTTATGTTGTATGAAGTGTACAGTTCTCACATTGTGATTAATTTGAGTCAGATGCTGACTGTGTTTCCTCTGCTTTGATCTCCCTCTCTCCAGTGGCAAGTGTGAGGTCCAAGTGGTGCGGTCCTCTGCCTGTTGGTGCGGGCCGTCGCTCAGCACCTCTCCTCCAGTCATTCAGGTCACCCAGCTTTACCACCAGAAGCCGAAAAACTGACAATCAACACTGGTCTCTTGCCCGTACGCCTCAGTCTCCTCCTCCCTTATGTTGGAGTTGGAGTATTAAATACTTATCCTGGGTTTTTCCTGACTTCTCTCCAACCTTACTACTCCCACATCCCATCACAACTTCCATCTCCGCCACTGTTTCACCTTGCAATTGGATGTGATGCCGCTTTTCCCTCAAGATCTGTGTATTGGGTGAAAAGGGAAAGCTTTTATGCTGAAACAACGTGTTTCACTTATATTTAACCCTTGACAATGGTCCATGGAACATTTTATCTGACACCCATGGAAAACTTCAGTCTGAAGACCTTGTGCAATGTCCTGTAAGAGTTATATCTGCAACTACATGGGTTTACTCCATCAAACCTCAGACTAAGTTAATTCTTTCATAAACTGGGTGGGGATTTCTCAGTCCTCCTTGTTCACTCTTGAACCTCCTACCGTGGCTGTCGGACTGGATCGATTTGATCCTTCAGTCACAAAGCCAAAGTTTGGCTTCTTGACCAAAAGAATAAGATAACACCGATGGTTTCATGACTTCCACAACTGTGACAATCTACAGAAAACCTGAACCATCATTTCATCAGTTTCTGCAGACAAGCATTGCCTTATGGCTCCTCACATGTGACGAGAGGCCCTCTTCTCTAACTGGAGAAACATCGCCCTCGTGGTTATTGACGTAAGAAAACATCTGGATAAAGTAAATGTCTCAGGATAATTATTGGTAACCAGGTGGGTATAACAAAGGACTGATAACTTGCTTTTCACACGTACATCCATGTCACTGTGTTGTACTGCCATCCACTGTCATTGGTGTAGACAGACTTGAGAAACTAACTTTGCATCTAAAAGCCTACATTCCCTCATAGTTTTAGTGCCATGCGTTATTCGTCCTGCAAGAGGCAGTAAAATATGTAACTCTGCACCAAGAGAGAGCCAAGGAAATGTGGCCTATCATTTTTTTGAGGAATGTAATCCTGTGTGTACACTAATCCTGTCATTTCCCATTCACATTGCAACATTGCTTATACACCTACACACATGCATTTGTACATTACCAAGATGGTTTGCTTCTAGGCACTGATCATACCAATTTAAGTTAAGTGCATACATAATTGCAACACTAAACCTCTCCTGGCACCTTGCCTGTTAATAGAGTGTAGACTGGGCCTGGACTTGTATCGGATTCCTCAGGGTCTATTGTGACATGGGTTATGATGAAGGGATCAGGCTATTTGCAAAAGACACATTTTTATACTTTCTCCATGCAGATAGTCTAGCTTTATGTACTGAAGATTTTAAGATTTCTGCCTCTATTTTACATTAAATAGATTCTGCTCATGGTGCTCAAATTATTTTAAATTACATTTGAAAAATTCAACAGCAACTTATTCTTGTTAATCATGGTAATCAACAGACCTGATAGTTGATCATTTTAAATGAAATTGCTGTTGGAAAAAATAGTTTCAGTTGACAGCGAGATATCCTGAGTAACCATGTGACCTCCATTGTATTCGGGTGGTGGCAGAAGTTTGCAGAGCCAGATGTCTGAAAATCCCAGCAAATACAGTAAAATTAGAAGATACCCCCAAAGAGCAAGTGACAAGGTCTTCGTAATTTGGGTGAAATTTCCCCTTTAAGAGACTTATAAACAGTTGATCATTTATTTATTTTAAGATGAACATCAGCTTCAAGCAAGAAATGCAGAAAGAAGCCCCCCCATAATACCACAGTGGTGCTAATTTACCTGATAATAATCCAGAAGTTATGAGCTGAAATTTCTGAAAGAAGGGAGAAATGCATATATTGAGATCAGGGCCTGTCGATTCATTTTAATAACACAGCCTTGCTTTTAAGAAATCAAGGCTGGTATTTAACAAAGAACTGTGTGACGCAAGTGACTGATGTTGTGCCTTGTTGGCACTGTATCAGCATGAAGACTGTTTTTTTCCAGGCCTACACATCATGCCCAAAAGCCATATTCTTAAACCCAAATAACACTTAGGGGGCAAAGGTTTCACATGTGGTAGTGTGTGCTTACCAGCTGTTTTTTTGTTTGTTTGTTTTTCCCAGTCTTTGATGATGAGTAATGAAGTGTGTCAACCACAGCTGATGTTGAATTGTCTCAAAATAGGCCTGAAAAAGGCCATGTGATGCACTTTATGGATGAATGGTAATGCATGTTTACTAGGATATGGTTTTTACTATTTCATTTGTTTAGACAGATACGTGCCTTTTCATTCACTGAATCTTTTCATTCCCAACTGGAGCTAATTTGTCAACATGTGGTTAATGTATATGTTGTTTGGTTCAAGATGTTTTTGCTCTGTAAATTCCCTTCACACATTCAAAGTGCCTTGAATATCTTTCACTTAACTTTTCTTTTGATGTGTGTGAATAGCTTTATAGAGGTGTCGGACATAAAATAGTTTCACCATGTTCCTCTGATGGAAATAATGTTTTAAATGACACTCATGTTTAAGTCATTGCTTGGAAATAGACCGAATGACATGTTTTTGTAATAGTACATAAATTAATATGGAGTCTTAGTTCACATATACACACATAGTTGCACTATTAAAGATTTATACAAATAACATTTGGTATCACTATGAATGCCCTGGATTTAAAGGGATAATTCACTGAAAAACCTGGTCTGAAATGAATACTGTAAATACTATAACACATGCTGTAGCAGAGATGTTTATCAGAAATATTTAATTCACATGCAATTAAACCTTGAATGGTATATTTAAAAAAAAAAAAACATGTATGTTTCTTGTTTCCCCACATTTAAAGTCTTTGCTTTCATGCAGCAGGATCAGTAGTTTGTGAAACAAATTGGGTGAAATAAACTGTCAAGTAAGTGGCCTTACATGTACTCTATAGAGCATTTTAGTATCCTACTTTAAAAATATAATAAATTCTTAACTCAGAAAAATCCTGCCTTCCCCTCTACAGTATGTTTACAGCCACAACCCTAACAACACCAAGTCAAAACCTAGTATATGACTTGACGGCATCATAGGCTATTTGCTTCCGCTTAGTGGCAGCTGGTTTCAGCCCTTTATCTGTTTACTTTCCTCCTGCTCCCTGTGCTCACATATACAGTATTTTAATATTATAATTTTAATACAGCCAAAATCCCAATGAAGCTGTTCTTATTTAAATGTCTTTCTGTTTCTGTTGTCAAGTATGAAATAGTGACTGAAATGCGGCCCACCAAGACTAGATGTTACCAGCAGTCACTTGGAAGCTGCTGCTCTGCTGCTGCTAAAATCCTGATTTTCTAACCATGACGTTGTCTGACAAAATCACCAAATGTAAGTTGAAGACAACAGCTGTGCTGTGATTTTGGCTATATTTATTTGTAAAACAATCACTCAGAAAGTTTACAGCTCATTCGTGTCAGCTGCTGTGTGCGCAACCTCATGCTCACGTAGTATTGACCTGATTGACCTGTTAATACTGATCGTTAAATGCATCTGAAAACTCTGTAAATCATGCATAAAATGCGCCAAATCAGAAAAGACTGCTTGTTGGCCAGCCAACCAATGGTGTAACTTCATCACTCAGTAAAGCAGCATTCAGCTGACTAATGGTGTAACTTTGTCAGTCAGTGAGCCAGTGACATTTCCATTCTATTCCGTGAAGGCTTTGCCCTCCAAGAGCTGAAGCCCTCATGCATGCAGTGTTGCAGATCTTTTACACCCTGTGCAGAGCACTGGGCTCTGATTAGGTCAGGTTATGCTCCCCTTTTTTCTCCAGTGTGTTTATGGAGTTTATTTGTGAAGAGAGAAGTTACGTCTACACAGTGTTCCACCAGCAGTGCGCATCTTTACCCCCCCTGCCCATACTGTGCATGTTTGATCACGGTGGTGATACAAAAAACTCCACCATCTCCCCATGACCAGGTCACCACATGACTCACCAGCCAGCGCCTTCCAGTGTACCATTGAGACAGCAGTGGCCATTTACAACATTGTACTGCTCTCAACGTTTCCTCCATCAAAGCTCAGCCCTGTGAGATGACAGAAGAGATTGGCAGCGACAGGCTCTCTTGTTGGCCATAATGGTAGTGGCACAGTGGCGACATGGCGACGGTGCTGCCATGTAACATGTGGTGCCACATTTCCCAGCTTCCAGGAAAGAGCACCTGGTCGTCCCTCATCAGCCCTCTTGGCTCAATGAAGCTGTGTCATACTCCAAGGAGGAAAGGGTGAGGAGACACACATCATGCTTCGCAGACTCTGCCGTCCTAGGCCTCCCGGCAGGACTGCAAGGACTCCCGTCCCAGGCTGAGATACCCGTACGCAACCTCTGTCACTGTGTCTCAGCTCATTCCCTCGCTACACCTTCCTCCTCATTCTCAGCCACCTCTTGCAGCAACTCCACAGCCTGCTCCTCATTACACTAGTGCTAAGAGCAGATGCCTGGCCTGCACCTGGTCCAACAGGCCTCCAAGCACCACCACAAGCAGAGGTGGTAATGATGGGACATGGGGAATGTGTGTCCATCTGGAGGAACTTCCATGAACAACGGCCTCCTAAAAGTCAGCTAGCACACACATGTTGAATCCACTGCACTCATGCATTCTGTGTTGGCTGTCTGTTCTCTCCCCCTCACTGTCACGAGTGAATCCAATCTTTCATCTCAGGTGATCACAACAGCCCATCCACACCCCCTCCCTCTCCCCACGTCTCACCTATCGCTGTGTGTAGTGGTGGTTTCTCTACATGGCATGATTCAGTTTCTGAGGTGGATGTTTTTACTGATATACGTACATGCCTCCCCGCCTTAGCCTTTATGGTTCTGCCGTCCCATTGGCCGCGTTGAGCAAACACAAAGATGTGTGCTAATCCACTCATTACTCAGTCTGCTTTCCATGAGCAATTGGATGAACAGATTAATAAAAAAGGGCGACACTCTTCAGTTTGCCAGCCCCCCACCACTATTCAATGGGGTGCTGGAGACAGTAATGTTGTCCCCAGCAGAGACAGCTTCTCTGGTGACAGAATGAATAGAGCTCTTGGAGAAAAATGCAATCTCCAGAGTTTCAGCAGGTGTGCAGAATAAGAGTTATTATTCCCTTTACATCTTAGTCCCAAACAAAATGGGTAACATGAGACCCATTCTTGACCTGTCTCTCTTCAACAAATCTGTCATGAATAAGCAATTCCACATGCTCACCATAAAGCACGTACTGCATTTCATCTGCTGCAACAACTGGTTCACATCCATCCATCTAAAAGTCCCATTTCAGTAAAACCGTTTACCATTTGGTTATTTTCTGGGCCCAAGAACATTCTCCAAGTGCATGGACATAACCCTGGAGCCGTTAAACAGTCTGAGCATCATTGGTAAAAAAAAAAGGCTCACCATTGCCCTCCATTTGGATTCAGCAAGTATGACAGCAAAACTGTGTCTTGCGAGACTAGAGGCGTTTGTTTCTCGCCTGTCTCATCTCACACAGCAGTGACAGCTCTGTCTGTGATGCACCTGTTGGGAATGATGGCAGCAAGCCATGTGGTGATTCCTCTGGGTCTAGTCCACATGGGAAAACTTCAGAGGTGGCTTGACCCAGTTCGCCACAAAAGTTGCATGGTGATTGTCCCTTCCTTATTACAGATGGGCCTGTCACATTGAGGAAACCCCTGTCTCCTGTCCATAGGAGTTCCCCTGGGCAGTGAGTGACATCACACATATCACTACACAGATGCCTCCAAAAGGTACCAACACCACAAACACGGCCAAGAGGTCACTTTCAGTGATTCAAATTAGCTGTGGTGACGTGGAGCAGACAGCTAGCAGACTGGGATGGCATCCACAAAGCGGCCACACCCTCAAGTATGCATAACTTTAAGCATAGACTCCAAAAGTGAGTCAATCCCTACAGACTCCCATGTTAAAATGCCCAATTTTACAGCAGAAATAAACCTGTTTACAGCCTAGAACAAAAAACAGTTTTTATCTCTATAGCTAATTTCCTCCTTCATGACAACTGTACGGGGGTTGAATTTTTATATAACTCACCTGTTTAAATTTTATTAAGGCTTAAAGTTCTGCATAATTGAGGGCGTGCCCCTTTGAGTGACAGGTGGGTGACCATATCATTGCCTCAAGCTTGCATGCACTGAAGTCTCGGCTGACGGAGCAGCACACTCTGAGCTTCGAAACCGCTCTTCAGAAACCTATTGGTGACGTTACGGCGGCTACGTTAATCTTTATTTATAATCTATTGTTATCACCCTGATTATTTCAGGCAGTGCTTACTACAAGCGAGGGCAATGGGCCTCATTTCACTTCTTATGTGTACCACTTATGGTGCTTGTGAAATGGGTGTTCAGTGCTTTGGACCAGTGGGCACTGACCACATTCAGCTTCACCTTTATCTCAATAGCGACAGCTGTTAGAGGGCGAAAATGTTGAATGTCAATGTTTTGAGTATTTATTGACATTCACCTCTCAGCAGTATGAAGGATGAAAAAAGAAACAGTCAGACTTCATGAATTCAGACTTCCCTAACTAGATTTATTAATGGAAAAAATAATTTTTTGTCACTCCTTCCACAAATTTTATGAATTTGGCATATTCAGCACTTGAATAAACACAAACTTTTATATGGACAAACCTGAAGGGAGGTGAGCTTAACTGCACCAGACAGCCACATTCATGAACAGTATTGTTTATTGCCAGATTATAAGCTTGGCCTGTTTGCCAAACTGCATGCTTCTTAAAAATTTAGGCCACAGGTGTACACATTCACTTTAAGCAATGTTGAAAAATGTAATACCACTGTATTTACACTATTTGGGTTTGTGTTGAGGTAATAATGCTCTCGCTGGTTACTTCAACAAATGTCCAGACTAGGGCTGTCAGGATATCAGATTTTCACTACACATGGCCAAAAGAATTTATGATAATGATATTATTGAGATGTCTATAGAAAATTTGAAAAACGAAATATAATACTATCAGTCTAATTCACCTTTAACTGTGTTTATTGTGTGTTTTGTCTCTTTTCGCAAATGAATTAGACTCAAACATGAGCATAGGGAGGAGGGGAGAGAGTCTGTAACTGTAACTGTATAAAAGCCTACAAAAAAACAATTACACTTAATGGACAGAGATAATTCAACCAGGTGAACAAAAAAATCCTAATCCTAATATCTGTCAACACAATATTATAATATGTGTATTATTAAAATTATATCAATATTCTTTTTATTAAATGTCACGGTTATCATCAATACCATTATATCATAACACTGCTAGTCCAAACGGGGATTTTTTCCTCCTTATGAATTTCTGCTTACTCTGACAGAAATGATTCTGACCAATTCCTTACAAGTATGGGTAGTCCAAGCTACGGGCCATCCTATACTTGTCTTATTATGGGTTTATGGGAAGAGAAATTAATTTGTAACCCACTCCAAAACACATTTTTATACAAGATTGCTTTATGGAAAAGATATAGTGATGATATCATGGTGTCATCAAACCACTCAGTGACCCCTTGTGCCCTGTGAGTGGGGCATCGTCTTCCTGTTTCCCCATTCATTTTGTCAGGTTTTTCCTTTAATTTGCTTTTTTTTTCTACTATGGAACAACCTTCGTCCACTTTCTAGACCTTAAACTTTACAAGGGGATTAACAGCACTAATGAGATTACAATTTATTGTAAACCCTTAATAAGAAACACACTTCTAAAGCTGACAGTAACCATCCAAAACAAGTCATTCACAGTGCTGATATTGGCCAGTTCTTGACATTGTGCAGAAACTGCAGTACTGTTACACATTTCCAGCTAAAGCTGTCAAAATAAAAAAATGTTTCCAGCAAAGCAGTTAGCCTGCATCATATATCTCCTTGGCCTATCAGAGGGCCTCACATACAGAGAGAGAATCCCTGCTAGTTAGGAAAACTATAGATCATTACTCTGATGCTAGAAGACCACCTAATACTGTCTCCTGGCTGTATAATAAACCAGCAGGTATTTTCCACTGTGGCCACTGCGCACAATGTTCCCACTCACTGGACACCAAATACTTCACACATCCTCGTACTGGCAGAAAATGCTCCATTAAATCCTTCATTAACTGCAGCAGCACACATGTTGTCTATGTGTTGAAATGTCACTGTGGTCTGGTTTATGTCAGACAAACAAAAAGCGCTTTAAAGACGAACATATGACTATAAAACAGACACAAAACATGGATTATGCTGTTGGCTGACATTATACACTAGCTAACCACAGTTCTGCAGCGTCATTCAAGTTCTGAGGAAAAAGAAGAAATCTCACCGTCTCCACTCCTCTGCAGAGAGGTTTATTGGATTCAGTCTGAACACAATGGAGCCCTTGGCTGAATTTGTCATGTTTCCACTAATTTGTCACACTTGACAGCTGTTTGTATTTTTATCTTTTAACTTTAAGTGAGGTCTGTGTTCTTTTGTTCCAGTTTGTTCCTGACATGGTGTTGGGCATGTGGCAGTTGGGCACAGATTATGGGATTCATTAGCCAGCAGGTTTGAAAATCCATTCAACCAGTTATCCAATGGCAATTGTACACGTTCTACACACTGTCTCACGTGTTTGTCCACTTCAACTCTGATGAAGACACAGCAGTGTTGCTACTTAAGTCTGTTTGCAGAATTAATGGCTGTGATTGGCTGTGGCTCAGGAGGTAGAGCGGGTCATCCACTAATGAGAAGGTCCGGGGTCCAATCCTGGCCCCTCCAGTCTGCATGTTGAAGTGCCCCTGGGCAAAATACTGAACCCCAAATTGCCTCTGATGGCTGTTCCATCAGTGTATATGTAAGAGTGTGTGCATGTATGGTAGAAGCGTTGTATGAATGTGTGTGAATGGGTGAATGTGGCTTGTAGTGGAAAAGTGCTTTAAGAGGTCGACAAGACTAGAAAAGTGCTTTATAAGAAAAGTGGGGACCACTTTACAGTAAGACTACCCTTTTATGAATGGTTTATAGCTAGTTTATTAAGTAGCTTGTTAACACTTTATAAATCATTTATAAACTGTTATAACACATTAGATAAAACGCTTCCCAAATAGTTAGCCCACATTTAGCTGTACTGTTAAGTCTCATATCTTATTAGTTACATATTAGAGATTTGTTAAAATACACTAAAACCTGTCACCATTTATTAATGAGTTACTACCATATATAAGTGGTAAAAGAGCCTTATTGTAAAGTGTGAAACACATCATCGTTTATTAATGAGTTACTGTAAGACTCCTTTTACCAGTTAAAAATGGTAGTTACTCATTAGTAAAATTAATGAGTAATAAGCATTAACTTGAAAACTGTTGTGACTTGCTTATAATTCTTTATTATGATTTATAAAGTGTTAACAACCAAATTAACATTTATATATCTTGGGTAGTCTTATGGTAAAGTGGTAACAAAAAGTGTTATATATTTAATCAGCTCCAGTCCCTTTTGCTGAGGAACAACTGATTCACCCAGTCACCTGATTTTGCTGAAAGACATGCAGAGAACCCCGTTTTTACCCTATTTATACAGTGCTACAGAATTATGGTAATTATATAAATGGCTGCAAACCAGCTGATAAGTAAATAAAGTTTTTTTGTGTACCACCTTTCACAGATACAAAATCACAAAGTGCTGTAAAGTATAAAAGTCACAGTTTAGGGAAAAGGCAAATAAAAAGCAATAAAATCAAATGGAGCAGCTATTCAGACAGAGAACCAAAAGCCTGTCTGACTAAAAACATTTTCAGCTGCTTCATAAAGATTTCACAGGGGTCTAGCAATCTTAGTGATACGGGGAGGGTGTCTAATAAATTGAATGGCACAGTTTGAAAAGCACGGTCACGTCAGGTTTTATATTTTTACAATACATATTTTTGTTCAGCAGACCTGAGATCCCTATTGGCTGTATAAGGGAGAAGGAGGACAGTAATATACTAGTGTGTTTGACAATGCAAGTCTCTGAACTTTACTTCCAGTATTTTAAAACAGATGTGGAATTATAACTGGAAGCCTGTGCAGAGAGGATAAAATTGGGAGTGATATGTGATCTCTTCTTATATATGTGAGGGCTGACATGTAGGGTGAGAACGCTGCCCTCTGTAGTTTGGGTTAGGGAGAGTTTCCTGCCTTTAGAAGGACAGGTGTGGGCAATCAGTGCCTCTTTGTCTGAATCCTGGTAGATGTGTGGTAGGACTGCTTGGTGTGTGCAGGTAAGGGAGAGCTGGGGAGAAATGATTCTCTTGTATGTTCAGATGTAGAGAGGTTGTGTCCTGATTGAGCCAGTCTGATATATGCTGTGCTGCCTCGTGTTGGAAAGGTAGGCCATAGGTTACTGTTTGGTTTGATTAAACATAGGCCTATCCCTAATGAAATAAAATGATTTAACCCTTTAGGAAATTCAGCCCTTGTCTTTCCCTCCAGTGTGAGCCAGAATAGTTGGCCTGCTGACCTCTCCACTGACACCTTTAATCAGGGCCACAGATTTAGCAAGGTAACAAACTATTTTAGTAATGTAAGAGCGTTATCCCCTTTGAAGTATTTTTGCCAGTTGTGTATATGATTTTCACCATGTTTTTCCAGATTGCAGACTTAAGTGCCAGACTGCTACTTTTCCCGGCCCCCTTGCTTTGCTTGCCTGTGCTAATTCATCTACATGGTCTGGCCTCACTTGATTTGCTTTGTCGGAGCCAGTTCATCCATATTGCCTGGTTTCACTTTGCCTATTATGTTAACAGGGACTAGACCCTAGTTTTTATGTGGATTGCCCATGATTTCTATATAGTTGATTTGATCTACTGCTATACCATCCATCAGACTCAGGAATGTCTTTTTCACCTTTGTGAACCCGAACCAACTGAAATTCATGCTTTTTTTTTTTGTTTTATTTCCTTTTAGTCAGCATAACGAGCTGTGGGGAGTATGCATGGGGTCCACCTTGCATTCAGTGTGGTAAACTTAGCAGTGTTGGTCATTTGCATGTCTTGTAGCTTTGGTGTTTTTGGTGGTATTTATTGGGATATGCGATAGAATTTTCCCTCATTAAGTACATTGTCTGATTTATTGTGGCTCATAAATACCACTGTTATCCCATACTGGGGTCTGTAACTTTTTAGCCATTACTGTTTTTAGCTATTAGATTTGCTGAATAAAACTTTTCTGGACTTAACCATGTTCTCTTTTGTTCTCCAGGGCTGCAGCCACAAGTATTACATTTTTTTTAAACAAATATTTCTAGTAGTGAGCTTGAACGCACGTCTCTGCTCTCCTTGAACCTCTAAATGTGTATTGTGTCGACTAGTATGAAGTTGGGACCTTCCATGACCTATTGGGTTATATAGATACCACATTGGTCTCAAAAACTGTGTTCTGTCACAGTTTAAAGCTGAGCAGCTGCATTTTTGACGGTTTGGAGACAGTTCAAAAAGGTTTGAGTCACACAGGTAAAAAGAAATAAAAAGCATGAATAATCACCTCCATCTCAACAATGCTCCTCAACTGGAAAAACATGAGCATATAAACTGGTTGACATGACAGGGATTGGTCAAAGATAACAAATTTTGAAGGTTATGACACCACCCCTTTCAGGTCCCATATTTTACTTTTCCAGTGTTTTTATTTGAAGTGTTGATCCATAAGTAGATATATTTTATGTTTTTTAAGAACCAAAAACCATCTCAATGTAGTTTTACATCTCCTCTCAGGCCTCTCTCTGGAGCTCTAGCATCAACAGGTCAGTGAGCAAATCAGAATAGAGGCTCTGAGCCCCTCCCTGATTGACTGTATTCTGAGTGATCAAATTCCAGGGTTGTAACATCAGTCACAGAAGCCCTGACGGCTTGTTTTAAGGCTCAGTTTCTGAACACAGGCTGTGTGCATTTCTCTGTGGACTGAGCGCTTAGACCTGCTTTATAATAAAAAAAAAACATGGAAATCTACCTTTTTATACTATATGGGACCTTTTTAAAGACCCCATATACTGCGTCATGTTTAGAGTGAGAAGAATCTGGATGGCATCCTAGCATTCATTTAAAATAAAACAACAACCACTATAATAGCTAATCATCTGTCGAAGAGGCAGTTTATATAAAGAAAACAAAATAGGACCCAGAGCAGAAGCCTGGATTCCTGGTAACATCAGCCACATCAATCAGCATTTGTCAATCAGTGTGTATTTTGATGCAGAATCACATAAACAATACAATATTTGATCAAAATAATACATTTGAGAGCTAGAGCAGCCCTAGTTCTTTAGAAAACAGGAGATAATGTAACTTGTTTATCCTGTGACTGCACAACTTTTAATTTTTCATGGAAGGCAGGCATTTGTATTTCCTTTTCTGGTATACAGCCACTCGCGTAGCTGTAGCTACCTCTGAGAAATGTGACGCAGATGATATGGGTATGCTGACAAAGGGAAAAGAGAAAAAAACATTTACACCACTTACATTAGTTTAGCAATACTTGAGCCTCTCAACTTTTTTTGAAAAAGGGAAATCAATTTTTCTTAGGTTGATAAATTACAAAGGGAAAATCTAAGGAGAGCTGATTGTTTGTTTGTTTTTTTTCTGTCACGTGACGCAACCAAATAGTAGAAATTCAGGAAAGGTATGGTTCTCATTCAGGAGAAGCGAAACAGTATGCTGTCCTCAGCAGGGAGAGCAATAAACTCTTTTATAACTGCAGGGACTGGTGTTCCATTTCCCTCCACTTTTACAGTGGCTGTTTCACTTCTTACCTTTCTTTCATGTTTCGGTAGGAAGGAGAGTTATTTAAAGAGCTCTTGTTGAGTAGTCTACAATCATACTCCACTCGGGATTTGTCCTTAATTTTAGCCCACTTACAGGCTTTAAATTTCAGATTAGTCTGGAGAACTTAGATTTACTGTGTTTTCAATACACCCCAATATTGTTTTCATGGTAGATAATATGTATCAAATCATCCATATTTCTGCCAGACAGCTAAATGATTTGGCACTGTTATGGCCTAGTTCAGAAACCATATCAAATAAAGGAAGGCAGGCATGGATTTAACTAAAACAAAGGAATTTTATTTAACAAAAGTGAATGTGGTTTTAACTAAGATAACAAAAATAGAAAATCCAACATAAGAGACTGGCAGATGGACCAAGTGCCACCCTAACAAAAGAAATACTGAGTTAACAGAAAAGCAAAACTCCAACAAAAGGTGATGTGGTGCAAAGAGGGAGCCTCCTTAGTGCCAGGATGGGGAGGTCTTATATAATCTGGGTGGCAGACAGTGGCCAGTTGCCTCCACTTCCCTGATGGGCTGTCACGTCAAGTCACAGGCATAGTCACAGATTTGCGATAGCATGACACTCATTTAAAAAAAAAGAAAAAAAAAAAAAAGTGACTGCACCTTGTCTATTCTAAAAACCCCTGACAAGGTGTAGAATTTCACAATATTGAACTTTACTTGGGTGGCCAGCTGGCCCATTAGTCCAGCCAGCTTTGCCCACCACACATTTATACTAAACACTACTGTGTATATATATAAACGATAAATGGAGAAATGGTACAGTCCATTTTAGGGGAAATATATTGTAATATTTACAATTACAGGTAATAAAATTACAGATAATTAAAGTCATTTGTAGATTTTATTTGAAAAAGATGTTTTAATTTTTTAACTCTGTCACTAGATTTTAGCAGATGATGGTGCAACCAGTATTACAGAAATGCACTATAATTACATTTTCCCCATTCTTTTTAAACTTACCATATGTACATAGGAGAGCAGACAAACACATGCAGGCATTCCAGAAGTGTCAGGCTGAGGAAAGGTCAAAACTATGAATACAACTGGGAATGGCTTGTACACTCATGAACAAAGACAAACTGGCACAGAAGGAAGGGAGAACAGACAGTATAGGAAAATGGTAATATAGCACTTTTCAAGTCTTAGAGAGCATTTAAAGCACTTTACAATACATGCCACATTCAGCTATTCATACATTACACACATACACTGATGGAACAGCCATCAGAGGCAATATGGGGTTCAGTATTTTGTCACTTCAGCAAATGGATTTGAGAAGCCGGGGATCGAACCTGCTCTACCTCCTGAAGCACACATTGGGCCAATCCTTCACTTTTACCAAAAAACTTTATTATCAAACTTGTTTTGAATTAAAAAGTTGAATGTCAATGTTGCTGTTTTTTTTCTTTTTTAGTCATTTATCAGCTACAAACAAACAAGAATAAATCTGGCGCTGATTCACTTCACAGTCACTGTCCAAATGTTTTCACTGTCTGTCTGTCTCTGTGGAACTAAATCCTCCTTATTATCTGATTTCTTTGAAGAACCTAATAGCAGAAGTTTGTTTCCATGTCCCCCATTATTTGTCTATACATATATTTATACATATATTATATTAATTATTTCTGGAGATTTCACACAATAATATGATAGCCATATCAAATGTACTTTGATCAGACTGATGAAATATGAAATCAAAACAGATGTAAATAATTGTAATATAACATATTGATAATGTATATACACTATATAGTAATAATGTATGTTCTGACCAATTTAACCATTTTAGTGATTAAGAGAAAACATTGTGAATTCAGTCAACATTTTTATACCCACTATGTTTCATTTAGCTTGAAATTCTCAGTGAAATGACATGTATTTTTGCAATGTCCATTTTTCCGTTGAGTGGGGTTTGGCTTCAAAATAATGATGAAAAACCCTTAAAAGTAACATATTATGTATGTATTTTATATTTTAAATTGTAAATACAAACTCTTTGAGTTAAATATTAAATATGTAGCTTCTAATGTCCATGAAAGTTATGTCAAGTATCTTTCTAACAGAACACCCGCCTACAGCTAGGTTTGTCCCAAAACCATATGGACTATATTAACTGACCGTCAACTATGTTTGGTACATTGTTAGGGTTTAGGATTCTTTTATGATTTTAATTCAAATTGGGGTTAACCTGATAAAGAAAATGACATGTGGTAAGCCATGTTTAAGGGCTAAAATAGGGAAATCATCAACTAATTTATCTGTAATATAAGTTTGAATCTGAATCCCCAGAATCAGAAACAAGGTGACTCCTACAAAATGTCCCTGTGCCCAATGAAGTGCAGAAATCATTGCTTGTCCATCATGTCCTCATGGCCAAAATCAAAAATACATTTGCCACCACCAAACAAAAAATACACAGGCAGGTAATGTCACAAGTGCTAACTGCAAGGATCCTAAAAAAGTATGCATTACAAAAACAAAACACCCTCACACGGCACGACACCTCTCCAGGAAGAAGAGGAAGAACCCTGCTGAAGGCAAAATGAAGCCCAGATGCCTGTTGTTCCAACTGCAAGTCAGCACCATTGCCTTTTGGACAAGGAATGAAAACAGGTTGACAGCAGGCAAAGCCCAAGATAAAGAAACAGAAGGAAGATAAAGAAACAGGAGAGGTTTACAAATGATACCCTGAGAAACCTCTGCAGAGCATTTCTCATTCAACATCCTAATACCAATCTCTCTTACTCCTACTTGTCCTGTTGGATGTACCCCCTCTGGGTAGTTTAGCCGACGCTTACAGACAAGAAGAGAAAGCTGTCTTTGCAACGTTCATGAGAAACGCTCCTTCCTGGTGGAAAAGCTGCATGCTCTCAAGTTAATGAGGAGTGTGTCTCTGAAGACAGTAACACAATCCATCTTCAAAAGATTGCACGCACAAGGTGTGTTCAAACTGCACAGACCACGCGTTTGCCATATGCAGGCAAATGTCCAAATCACTCTATGGTCATCTGAAACAAGACAACAAGGAAAAGGTGCCTATGAAAATCACTGTTGGGAAGACAAAAGGACACACGGTTGGCAGATCTGCTAGAGATGTCAGAGGTCAGTTTACCACTGTGAATTCAAAAGCATGACCAATCAGTGATTCATGTGGACTTTTCCTGTTGACTGTTTTGTATGAATTTTGAATTTTGGTCAACATTTAATTCTGATTAAATGTTATGTGATGTATTCACACTGTACAAAAGCTCTTTCCTCCTCTGTGTTCGTTTGAAGTAAATATAAAATGAAATGATCAATCATTAATTTCTGTATCTATGAACTGAAAGTTTAAAAAAGAATGTTTCTGGGGTTCCCTCGTGGTTCACCTGGTAAAGCACATAGCATTTAGGCTCAGTCCTATACTGTGGCAGACTAGGGTTTGAACTTGAATCTGGCCCTTTGCTGCATGTCATCCCCTCTATCTCCCTCTCTTCCTAACTTTCCTCTCTCTCTCTCTCTCTCTCTCTCTCTCTGTGTCCCTGTCTGCCTGAAGGAATATTTTAACTTTTTTATTTAATTGAGAAAAGACAATACTTTTGTCTTTCCATGAAATGTACCTACAATTATAGAATGACTCATATGATCATATTATCTACTAATAAACATTAGATTAATTATCATTTTCAAGTCAAACTTTATGTGTAAGCCCATATCTATGTAATAGAAGGGAAAGTGCAAGATGAAAGAGCAGAAGGCAAGAATCAACCAAAGGCAACTTTATTTTGTGTGTTTTTCTTGTGTTTCACTTTGTGTGTGTTTCTTTGAGCCATGAAGAATACATGGGGTCCTGATACAGAACCACGCAACCTCAAAAATATGATGGATCTAAATCCATTTTTTTCTTCCAAATATACTCACAAAAGTAAATGAGACTTGTCCAAATGTATGCACATCTGACTCATGCAGTAAAAAGGGAGAATTAGATAAGGCCAGGTGGTGGAATAAACACATAAAGTTGGCTGTATATAAATTTTTTCAGTAGATGGATGGCATATGTTGCTGTTTGAAACAGACCATTAGTTAGGATGATGAGGGAATGCTGCTGAGATTTATTGAGCTGCAGTCAGCAAATATTTGGGCGGCAAATAATTCTCAGTGTGTCTGTTCTCCGGTAGGAAAGGTCAAAGATCCATGAGCAGACAATAAGAATGAACCTGATGAACCAAGTCATTACAACAGCCAGTGATGCTATAGCCAGAACAATATAACATCCTCAACAATGTATATAACACTGAAGTAATACTTAGACATTTTATGAAATACATGTATTCACTATCTTGCTATGAGTTGGAGAGAACATTTATTCTGTTCTCATGTCTATATGCTAAATATGAAGCAACAGCCAGTAGCTGGTTAGCTTAGCTTAGCATAAAGACTGGAAACAGAGGGAAAAAGCTAGCTTGGCTATGTTCAAAATGTAACATAAAATCTATAACCATCTCCAGAGACTCCACTAAAATGTTAAAACATCGAGTGTTAAATCCTTTGTTATTTCCTGGCTGGGCACATTGACATAGAGTCTTGTCCTCACCGTGGAGATGCCAGGTACCTGCCTACGACTTCACTTTAGTGTAGCGACATGAAATGTTCATGATCCTCTTATCTGACTCTCAGCAAGAAAGTAGATAATTGTACATGTATTCTACAGTAGCTCTGGGAGCTCAACTCATGCAAATAGACAAAACACAAGCAAATGAAGAAACACATGCACAGCTTTAAGAAAAAATGCTGCAAAGTGAGAAAACACAAAGACAGAAAGAAGCTGTAAATACAGAAAACAGTGAGTTTTTTTATTCATTTGCATGTGTTTTCTAAGCTGCAGTGTGTTGCGCTCTCAGGGCCACCATGGTATTTCCCAAAATGTCCATTTCAAATCTAGTTGATTTGAAAACACATACACTTCCTGTTCCAAGTTTATAGTTTTTGTTTCGTCCCCCCACTTTATGTTAAAGCCAAAACCAAGAATTCACCATGATAACTGAACTTAATATTGGCAAATATTGACAATATTGGTAGCAAGGATGAGAGAATCCACACACTTGTATTGACACTCATTGCTGCTCAGCTGGCAGGCAAATAAAGGTAAGAAAGTGAGTTGCTGTGTGTGAAGATCAGGTCACAGAAACTAGAAACATTTGTCTGCATTTCTTAAATCAACAGATCAGATCGCCTTTGGCTTAGGGGGGAAAGGCCACACAGTGCTGGCAGAAGGAGAAAGGTCTGTCTGGAGACCAGAGGATGGTGGTTCTTGGCTCCATGGCTGAGTAGTAGGCTTTATTTGGCTGGTTTTGAGGCGTTGTCCATAACACAGATGACAAACTAACTTGTAATCTTAAATCTTAAAATATCATAAAAGTTGTTAAACTAGCGAATAAATTACACTGAAGGAATATTTTGACTTTTTTATCTTATTGAGAAAAGCACAATACTTTTGTCTTTCTGTGAAATCTACCCAAGATTATAGAATGACACACATATTCTAGAGTTTGTCCATAACAACGATGACAAACTAAGCCTGGTTTGTTCCTCCTTCATCTGCTGAAATAATGTCTACATGTATAATCTTCAATCTTCTTAATCTGTCAAAAGAAAGGCAACACTTGTGAGATTCATCAAGAGGTATAAGCATCATCCCAGATGTAACTGGCTATGAGTTAATGAAGGTGGCACAGCATAAATTTACACTTTTATTTCGCATAACAAAAATTACACTTTCAGAGTGAATATCCCTTTGTATTTATGCAGGGCTAGCCCAAAACCTCAACTATACCATACTACAACATCAGAACATTACATATGATTACAACATCTCAAAATTGATATTGATATTGATATAGCAAACATATCTGATATATAAATTACATATAGACATGCTGTGAATACAGCTGTTTTAATAAATCTGTGTCAGTACTAGATTCACCTACCAAATGAAGACAAAAAACATGTAATCACCTGATCGCTTGGGTAGGGACAGTATGCAGACCTTCCCCCTCGATCGACTTGGATCAAGGGGGATCGACTTGGACGACTCAATATGAAAGCAAGACACTAGCGGATTGTCAGCACAAGTCAATACTTGCCCATGTGTGCTGTAGAACATATTATGCAGCTACATTATGTATATTGCATTTGCAGTTAATATTTTTTGTTTGTGCAACAATTTTTTATGTCTTCATTGGTTTCTTTAATATTTTATTTTGTGCAATGCCTTATTTATATTGTATTTATAATTTAATTTATGTCACTTGTTTCTAAAACATTTTTTATTTTGTGGGTTATTTTACATTCTATTTAAGCTATGCAGTTTCTGTGTGAGTGTATGAACATTGGTAGTGAAACTGACTATGATGCAAGGGGGGCGCCAGCTAAAATCTTCCCAAGGGCACCAAATTAGTCAGGGCTGGCACTGTTTACTGTAGTTCAGCTTCTATCAGTGTGAAATAATTGGTAGCTTGCAAAGCAAACTAGCAAACTAAGAACAACAACACAACACACGTCCAACCATCTGGGAGGCTTTTTACTGTTCAGCTGTCATGCAATTGCAAGTAGCAGGTTGATGATCACCTGGTGTGATGAATTAATTCTCAGCATTGTGCTTGCTCTTTCACTCAATGAACTGGGTCACTATAAGGTCAATCAGTGGCGATCCTAACCCTAGACTCTGGGGGGCCCCAGGCAAAGAATCCCCTGTCAAAGCCCTTTGATACTTCATCATCACATTGGCATGTACTCATTCAAGAATTTTCTTTTAACAGAGAAAACACATACAGAGATCACACATATAAAGACAATGTGCAGGTCCTCAGGTATGTGTGTTATTAGTGCTGTCAGCAGCTCATCTCTAATCTCAGCCCCTCTAGCTGTAAAGCTGCCTTAAACACAATTTATCACCTTTCAGTCAAAAATGTAAATCAAAGGAGAGACACTGGTTGCAATTTAACATTTCATACATATTTGTTACATGTAAAAAATATGTATGAACATTAAGACAAAAAAACACACAAACCTGAATTTGATCAGTTTTGCATTTTTGAGCAAAAGGAGCCATTGGTGATCATTTTCTCATTCCCTTCTGTATTTCTGTGTTCTCTTCTTATTTTGCATGTGGACAACCCTTGCTTTTATACCTCCATGTCAGCGACAACCAGCATATTGTTTTCAGGTTCTCTGTGCATACTGTAAATCTGTACATCTGTCCCACGATATCTCAGTAATGCCTTGATGGAATTTCTTCAAATTTGGCACAAACATTTATAAGTGATGAACTGATTTGATTTTGAGCGTCAAAGGTCAAAGGTCAAGGTCATGGTGACTTCAAAAAACACTTTTTAGGTGTTACTCAATACTTCACACAGCAATTATGACATTTCACACAAATGGTTAATATTTTATATGACTCTGCATAAACAGGGAAGTAGCCTGAGTGGCGGAGGCAGACAACTGCGAGGCGGTAATTCCAGTTTTAATCATGTGCCACTGTCAGGTGTATTGTAGCAATGCTGACAGCGTTAGTTATGTCACTATTTTCTGTTTAGTGGAACATAACACTAGTGCTGGGATTTATGGCTCTTTGAAGGAAGTAGGATCTTATTGCTCCGTTCTTTTCCCTGTTGAAATAACAGCTCATCGTTCTTTTTTCTTTTTGGCAACAGCGGGACCAGCCCTTAAAAAACTGTCCCTGACTGACTGAATGAGTTAGTTGAAGAAGTTACACCTTTGGTCAGCCTTGTAATAGAGTTTTCCCATGAGCGATAGCTCTTTCAAAATGAACTGGTGAAGCGAACAGTGCAGCTCATTCCAAATTTCTCATACACTGAACAGAATATCCCTGTAGCAAATTGACGACAATTTCACACACCCATACAGCCATATACTACGTCTTTTTTTTTAGGGGCGGTGGTGGTTATTAGATATATCTGCAAATAATAAAAATCACTAGGGGCAGTGAAATTTGGGCACAACTACAAAAGAATTAAAAACAAGGAAATGATTCTCAAAAATACAGAACAAAGCATGTCCCGTATCAATTCAACACAGAACACATCTCTGAGTTTAAGATTTTAGTAGGATTTTTTTTTAGCATTTAGGATTTTTCTTGGATGTTCAAACTGGAAATAAGTATCAGGGTCAAATTTAACTTGACATAGTGAAGTATGTGGTTTTTTTCAATTTCTGCTTAAAACTATTATAGCCTACAGCTACATTAAATGTAACTCAACTGGGCACATAAAGTAAAGCCCTGTTCAGACCTGGCATTAACATGCATTTAAGGAGATCTGATTAAAAGTGAGCAGCCCTATGTAGGCCTACTACTTCAGTTCAAACCTGGGATTAAAATCAGTCTCAACAGGCTTTTTGAGTGACCACTTGTTCACCCTCATTGCAAAGCTGCGTAGCTCTAGCAGAAGACGTTAGTAGATCAGGTCCTTCAGTGTAGCCCTGGAGACATTTGCATTCAGACTCCTAAAAGAATGTAGCCCAAATCACCTCTGAATGTGTTCTGAGTGATCGGATCTCAATGTGTACTATAGTTTGTACCAAAGCTTTTCCAAAGAAGAGGTAGTCTAGACTGTAGGTAGCGGAACATTTAAGTAAAATGAGACAAATCTGAATACTTTTTTAATATCACTTTTACAGCATGGCTTTTTAGGAGCATACATTTTGCATTTACATTTAATCATTTGGCAGATGGTTTTGTGACAAAGTGACTTACAAATGAGGGACATCACTAAAGCTTCAGTGCTTCAGTACATCTATTTAAAGTGCAAGCTGATTAAGGAAAGAAATGCACCAAAAGTTAATTTTTTGACTTGTCAGGCCCACTGACAACATTAAAATGTTAGATTCAGGTGTTCTGCTTGCAAGGCCTCTGTATTGTACATGCTGGATTTCTGGGGTATTACCACAACTAAATGGAACAGTATTATTTAATCAATAATTATTGATCTTTTTTATGGTTAAAAAAAGGTTTTTTCTATGCTATGTTGGTAAAGACAGATGTGCTGCAACAAGGGAGTCTTTCAGAGAACCAAAAGCTGGGTGGACTAGTAGCCTATTGTCAAAAATGTTCAACAAGTCAGAGATTTTAGTGTGGTTGTAAGAAACATGTGGAAACCAGATGCAACCCTAAAAAATCTAGCATATCACATCCCATGAAATTGTAATTCTTATAGATGTAGTCTCACAAAAATGCATCCATATGGACTTAATACACCATCTGTCACCATCTGTACATTGACAGATGACATTGTCATGAACAGACATGCCAAGTCTATACGCGGAACTGTAAACTGTAAGCTGATCTGTTGGTGAGTAAAATATGTTTGGAGTGAGCAGACCTCACACTTAAGTATAAAGCAATTTATCAATCAAATCAATTAGTAGTTTCTCCGGTACTGGATGAGCAGTGACAACTGACTTCCTTGGTCGTCGTATCAACAAAAGCAACACAGGGAGAATGTGAGAGTCCTTGAAGCCAGCATTTTACATCCCTCCCACCATCAATTACAGTTACATAAGTGTGTTAAGCCGAGCTGTTGCCTTTGAAATCTGATTTGCCATATCAGCATGGAAAGCAGATATTATTACCCATCAAGTAAACGTTAAACACACAACCTGAATACAATTGTTTTTATTATAGACCATTGTTGTTATATAATAATATAACATGTGTGTGCATGAGTCCAGAACAGTTCCAAATAGGTTTAGAGGCAATGAGAAAGGCCTGAGAAAACCAGAGAAATGATATTCTTTATCACAATATTCAAGTCTTTCTCACAGGGACAGCTTTTTGTGAAACTTTATGAGTATAAAGCACTACAGTATTAGTGTTCTTCGACTCTGCATAATGCTGTTTGAATGATGATCTTCTGTTTTATAATCAATAGTTAAAAGGTAAACCGTTGTTACTTAAATTAGTTTACTGGGACCAGGAATTCAGCATATACAACGTTAAGAGTAGATTTATTATTTTATACCATATAATATTGTAGTTAGAATATAAAGTGTATATGTATTTACAAGCCATAGCCTCTGCAATAGGCTACAGTAAGTTCAAATGTGTGAGAATGTGATCTGTTACTTAGAGCCCAATCTAAACTAAAACCGCGTAGGTCACTGGTGTTTATGATGCTGAGAGGCGTGAAGACAAAGAAGGGCGTGCACTTTGCATGTGTAAGCCTGCCTCTCAAATTAGTTTAAGTCGGAGTGGAGTGAGAAGCAGAGACAGAGCAAGACATCACCATAACAAGCAGGATTTACGCGCTACAGCCGCCGACCCAACGCGTGCTGTCCCCTCTTTGGGCTCCTTTCTGGCATCGGAGGAGCAGGAGCTGGGCACAGGCAGGATGAAGCTGGCAGTCTTCTGTTTGTGCATTCTGCATGTGACCTTCGTCAGTGCCGGACTCTTCACCCGCAACGATCTTCAAGCCGTCCACAGTACACTGTCAGTGAACAGGGCCCAAGTCCCCCAGAGCGCAGGTGGGTATAATTGGCCTGGTCACTTCTACAGTTTGTAGAGTTCATTAATCACTGTCACTGTTGTTGTTAGTCAAGTAAAACTGAAGTAATCAAAACAATAATCATTACATATTTTTTTATAATATTAGATCACAATTGTATAATAATAATAATAATAATAATAATAATGATAATAATAATAATAACAAAGGTTGCCACATACAGCATTTGTCACATTATTGTCACAGAAAGAGATGCTGGGGAAAAAATAATGGGAAAAATGTATATATAGTTTGTTTATAAACAAACTATAATATAGTGATAACATAATATATATTTATATATGTATATATATACAAACTATTGTCAAAACGCGAGATTATAATAAAGAAGTGTTAATTACACATTGAATGCAAAATTAAGATTTATGACCATGCAAACTGCAATTAAGCTTACTTCAGAGAATATTTAAAACGACTATCATCTACCTGCTGTTTATGTGATTTCACTGTACTTGGACTACTTCTACCAAATTTGTAAATTAAAATGCCTGCCGTTTCAACGTGACTGGAGGCATTGAAACTGATGGATTCTGTCTAAATATGAAATTTAGGATATTTTTTTAAAATGTACTTTGCCTGCAAAATTGAAATGATCTTGTTCTAAAAAAATGTTGCAAAGCTGAATCTGAAATCCTGGTGCATCATTAATATGAATATATGGTAGGTCTGTACATACCTGAGGTTGGACCTTTCATGGAGTTGCAAGGCAGTGGTTAGGCTCATCATAAAGAAAATTAAAATGATTTTTAAAATGTACAATTAGTATATCCAAATTGTATATAAAAGTGCCCATGTAAGGCAGTAGCAAAACACATGATCAACATAAGTGGTGCTTAGACTGTAAGGTGATCTGTTGGTCATCTGACAAGTCTTGTTTTCCTACTGGAGCCACATTGTAAAATATGATATCCCTATCAAGTTAGAGTTCATTGAACTCAGGTCTTTAAGTTGAAAAAAAGGGAAGCAGGAGTAGGGAGGTTGGGGCTGAGGTGCCAAGGAAATACAGACGGGTTGCTGATATTTTTAAGTGAGACAAACTATTACTATGAAACCAATAATATACAGTCCCTGACAAAAGTCTTGTCACTTGGGTACAAGTTGACCTTAAGTGCCCCTCAAATATATTTGTAATCAATTTTTTTTTTTTTTACAAGAAATGGCTAATTTCAATCCCAACAGCTTTTGAAATAATGTTTTGGTGCCAAACGAAACGTGCCAAACGTTCACAGCTTGGTAAAGTCCACTGAGTCAGTTTTTGCAAAGACAAAAGTCTTGTCGCCTTGTCATATGATGCACCCAATCCTAGATTACAGCCTCACCTCTGATCAATAATCGATCAATCAATTAGTGGGTGTGTATAAAAAGAACCCCAGCACACCAGACCTTCACATCAACTGCAACTTGACCTCTGACAACATGCCTAAGATTCACCCTGAGACCAAAGCGTTGATTATCAAGAGGCTGAAGACCAGATCCACTGCTGAGGTGGCTGACACCTTCAATGTGTCTCAGCGTCAAGTACAAAGAATAAGAAAAAGATTTGAAGAGACTGGAGATGTTTTTGACAAGCCCAGGTCCGGCAGACCCCGCAAGACAACTGCTCGGGAAGACCGTTTGTTGGGTCGAAAATCCAAGGCCAGCCCCTTTTCCACTGCAGCAGAGCTCCACCAGGCCTGGTCACCTCAAGTCCCCGTGTCAACCAGGACAGTTTGTAGAATTCTGTCTCGAAATGGCCTCCATGGTCGACTCAGTGCCCAGAAACCAGCACTAAACAAAAGGCAATTAAAAAAACGTGTGGCATTTGCCAAGGCCCACAGCCTGCTAAAAGGATGGACGCTGGAAAAGTGGCAGAAGGTGGATTTCTCAGATGAATCTTCGGTTGAATTACATCACAGCCGCCGCAAATATTGAAGGAGACCTACTGGAGCCCGCATGGATCCGAGATTCACCCAGAAAACAGTTAAGTTTGGTGGCGGAAAAATCATGGTCTGGGGTTACATCCAGTATGGGGGTGTGCGAGAGATTTGCAGGGTGGAAGGCAATATCAATAGCCTAAAATATCAAGAAGTATTAGCTACCTCTTACATTCCCAACCATAAAAGGGGTCAAATTTTGCAGCAGGATGGTGCTCCATCGCATACTTTCATCTCTACATCAAAGTTCCTCAAGGCGAAGAAGATCAAGGTGCTCCAGGACTGGCCAGCCCAGTCACCAGACATGAACATCATTGAGCATGTCTGGGGTAGAATGAAAGAGGAAGCATGGAAGACGAAACCAAAGAATCTTGATGAACTCTGGGAGGCATGTAAGACTGCTTTCTTTGCTATTCCTGATGACTTCATCAATAAATTGTATGAATCATTGTCGAACCGCATGGATGCAGTCCTTCAAGCTCATGGAAGTCATACAAGATATTAAATATGGATCTCACAGCACCACTACTTAATTCACTGATGTTATGCAACATATTTTTGTATTTGAAGTAAATTATTTGTTCAATTTTCACATTACTCTCTGTAGGCAACAAAATTTTTGTCTTGCCAAAATCTGACCTTTCTGTGTTCATTAAATGATCAATCTTTCAATCTTTCTGATGATCAATTTATTTTAGTATATTAAACATAATTTGGGAGGGTTTTAGCTTTCATATGAGCCATTTCTAAAACCAATGGATTAATTAAAAGTCAGGTTATAAGCTGTTGTTTCTACAAAATGGATAAGTGACAAGATTTTTGTCAGGGACTGTTGAAGCATGGTGCTATCCACAGAAGTTAAGGCTGCAGTAATCCCCTGCCAGCTGAAATATTGACACTGTAGAAAACAACAGTGGACTACTTCATTCGGCGGAGGGACGCACCTGCCCACAGACTGAGTTTCCCGCTGATTCACTCAAAGTTAATGAGGAGGTGAGTTGGTATTATTTTTTTAATATTGCTTTTGAATTTTTTATTTTTCTTAAATTATGATTTCATTTGATAAAGTTGCAGCTTTCTTGCCTGGTGAAAAGTAAAAATTAAGCACAGTGACTGCAGGTTTTGTCTAGGTAATTCATAGCCTGTATGAAATAGTGAAACTTTTGTCCACCATTGGTGTTCGGATATTTTAGTAGTTTAGCATTTAGAATATAAATACGTATACTTACTGAAGTGGAAAAACATTGTTTGCCTTCAAACAACAGGTTAGCTTGCAAACTACCATTAGCTAACTTGGTAGTTAGGTAGGCCTAAGTTTAATTTAGCTATTTAACTGCCATCAGAGTCAAGGCTATTTACTCTGGACATTAGCTAGCATGCAGATAAGAACAATTGAGTCAGTATCTGTTTTAGGGCAGTAATACTTTTTTAGGGCTTTCTTACCACCACCATGTTTCATAAAATACTTCACCCCCTCACTTTGTTTTATCCAGCGCTGCTCCCTCTGTTTGCAATGCAATTTCATTTTTTTCTTTTCACTTCAGAATGCTTTAGTCATCAATGTCAGGTGAACAATATTGTCTAATGAAATGTGAAAAAAGAATATGATTATTAAGAAAAATAAAATACATAAATAAAAACAGGTTATAATTTATAGGTATAGATATAGGTATATTCTCTAGCTCACTCGACAACTGCTGCTCTCTCTCCACACCACAGCAAACAGTTCTGCTTTTATCTCAATAGAGGCTTGGTGTGCACTGATGCTATTTCTTCTGAAGCCGAGGGATGCAGGTGTGGAGAAAGAATTTATTAATTATTAATTAAGTTAGTTATTAATTCATTTGAAGTTATTAATTCATTTCATTTTACTTCATTGGCTTTGTGGTCTTGTATCGATTTATATTATGTAATTACGGTAGCAGAGATATTCAAAAATGTACTACAAAAAGTCATATTTGAGTAATGTATGCTTAAGAGTTAATGACAAAATAAACACATGTGAGGTTTGGAACAGCCTCTGTGCCATGCACTGCTTATTTTCACCTCGTTAGACCCTCACCAGTTTGTTGTTTATGTGTCTGTTTCAGTGGAATAGTCACGAAAGATCTGTTGCAGCCATTCCTTCCTTGGGGCCAGGTCCCTTAGAGCTGTACAAAGATGTTTCATCAAACCAGAGGTGAGTGCAGTGTTTTCAAGGAGTTTTGTGTAAAAATAATCAGTGTGCACTAAAATAAGGGTTTGTAGTTGAAATATTGCTCTTCTCTAATTGCGTATAAGATACAAACCAGAACAGAGGAACTGCTGCCCTAATAGTCTTCAGCATTTCTTTTCAAAGGATATTTATGAGAGCCAAACACAACCAAGTGTCAGCCCTCAGCCTGAAATTGAGCTTACATTAGCTTGAATAATTCTGACCCCAGTATAGGTGGGGACCAAAACATGGTTCCAAATTAGAACCACATCCAAAATGCAAAGGATCGGCTCTACTTATCGATTTCTACGTATCTGCAAGAACATACAGTACATAACTATCTTCCAGGACCTGTCAAGAGACTATGTCAGTGCTAATTGCACAGCATTCCCATTTGCTAGAACAGTGTTAAAACGTGTTTGTGAGGTCACCATGACCTTGACTTTTGACTATCAAAATCAAATCAGTTTGTTCATTAGTCCAACTGAATGTTTGTACCAAATCTGTCAAGGTGTTAGTGAGATATTGTGTCCACGATAATGGAACAGACGAATATACATACATTTGGATGGACAACCTGAAAATACTGTTTACTGAATGTGAATATTAAGTTAAGATATTTCTGTTAACTAAATATAGCTTTTTTTCCAATTTTGGAATCGAAACAGGGAATCGATAAGAATATGAATTGATAAAATTGAAATGATTCCCACCCTTAAGCACAGGGCAGTTGTTAATATGTTTCCAAACCTGCATAGATTGGAGAATTATGTTTTCCACAAAGGTTTACCTTGCAGGTTGTTTTCTTTGGCTATTGTTTGTGTCGATTTCACACCAAGTCTACCTAGTCACAAAGACAGGGAAGATGTAGTAGTGGCAGGAGTGGAGTACAAGCCACAAGAGGTCAGTGAACCTGAGGGGCAGGGAGAGCAGTCAGAGCAGCAGGATCAGCAGCTTAGCCCTGCAGCAGCATGAGGCTAGACTAGCCTCCACCACTGCAGAGATCCGGCAGATGGCGGCTAATCAGGACCAAGCATTAGCCGCACTAGCCACCCAGGTCCAACAGTTCACCATGGCCTTGCCCAGTCACCAGCTCCGCCTCCTTCAGTACCTGCTCCTGTCACCTTGTCTGTACCTGCTGGTCACGTCTCTGAGCCTCGTGTGGGGACACCTGAACGCTATGCTGGAGATCCGGAGAACTGCAGCCCTTTCCTCACGAACTGTACCATTATCTTCCCTTTGCAGCCCCTAACGTTTGCCACAGAAGCTGCCAAGGTGGCGTTAGCCATCAGCCACTTCACAGACAAGGCTCTCCTGTGGGGAATCCCGAGTGGGAACGCCAGACTGTCGCCTGCTCCACCTTCCCCAAGCCGTAGAACTTTGCAAGGTGTTCGGGGTACCTACCCAGGGTCCTGATGCTACTGGTGGATTGCTGGGGGTCTGCCAGGGAAACCGCTCTTTTGGTAAATAGTCCATTGACGTTCGCACTCAAGCTCGCCAAAGCAACTGGAACATGGCGGTTCAGTGCAATGCCTATCTGCTGGGTCTCAGTGAATACATCAAGGATGAGCTGGTTTCCCATGACCTCCCCTCCTCTCTGGACGCCCTGATAGAACTGTCCTCTCGGCTGGATCGGCTAATCCAGACCCGATGTCGAGAGAAGCTTCAAGCTCAGTCTGCACGACTATCCCTCCCCACCTCTTCCACAGCCAGCCATTCTATGCGGGAGCTGAAACCCATACAGGTGGGACGCACCAGGAACGAGAATGAGGACACAAGGGGGATCTCTGCCTGTACTGCAGTCAAGCTGGACACTTTATCTCCCGGACTCACCAGTAGGAGGGGACGTTCTGGTGAGTCGTACCTGCAAACTCTGCTCCTCACTCTGCCTTGTCCTCCAGTCCAGCTCCTGACATCTCTGGGGTTCCTGCGGACTACCATGACTTCAAGTATTCAGCAAGGCCAAGGCCACCTCATCACCCCTATGACTGTGCCATCGGTCTTCTACCTGGGTACTTGCCTCCTTGTGGCCGCCCCTACTCTCTCTCTGGTCCAGAACGGCTCACCATGGAGACGTACATCATTGACTCTCTGACAGCTGGCATCATCCGTCCATCCTCCTCTCCAGCCGGTGCCAGGTTCTTCTTGGTTGAGAAAAAAGACAAGACACTTCGCCCCTGCATCGACCACGTCCAGGCGGTATTGCAGAGGCTCCTCGAGAACTCCTATTTCGTTAAGGCAGAGAAGTGCAAGTTCCATGCCTTCTCCATCTCCTTCCTGGAGTACATCGTCGGCCAAGGTAGCATCCAGATGGACCCCACTAAAGTTTCAGCTGTCACCGCCTGGCCCATTCCTGATTCCCAGAAAGAGCTGCAACGTTTCCTGGGGTTCGCCAACTTTTACCGGAGGTTCATCCGTGGGTACATCAGGAACCGTGAACTGCTGGCAGTCAAGCTTACTTTGGAGGAGTGGCATCACTGGCTAGATGGTGCCAAGCTCCCCTTCCTTGTATGGACAGACCATAAAAACCTAAAGTACCTCCATTCTGCCAAGAGGCCTCACTCACCTGGGAAGTGGAAGAAAGGGTTAAGTCAGCTTTGGTGGACCAGCCTGGGCCCAGTTCCTGCCCTCCATACTGTCTGTACCTCCTTCCTCATCTCCGGCCCGATGTCCTCCAGTGGGCTCATGGTTCCCATCTCGCCTTTCACCTGGGCATTCAACGCACTAAGGACGCCCTTCAACGACGGTTCTGGTGGCCAACCCTGGATGAGGACACAAGAGGGTTCTTCAATGCATGCCCGGTCTGTAATCAGCACAAACCCTCTCATCAAGCCCCCGCTGGCCTCCTGCATACCTTACCTGTCCCTTGTCGCCCCTGGTCTCACATCTCCATAGACTTTTTCACTGGGCTGCCTCCGTCCAAGGGCCACATCACCATTCTCACCGTGGTCAATCGATTCAGCAAGATGGCTCATTTCATTCCCCTGCCCAAGCTGCCATCGGCCAAAGAGACCACTGAACTTATGCTTCAACACGTCTTCCGTCTCCATGGTCTGCTGGTGGATGTGGTGTCTGACCGAGGTCCCCAGTTTGCTTCCATCTTCTGGAGAGAATTCTGCTCGCTTAATGGGGCCACTGCCAGCCTGTCCTCTGGTTTCCACCCCCAGTCCAACGGCCAAACAGAACGCAAGAACCAAGAGATGGAGACAGCTCTCTGCTGCATTGTCTCGCAGCACCCCTCTTTCTGGGCCGAGCAGCTCCTTTTGGTTGAGTACGCCCACAACTCACTGGCCAGCTCCACCACCAGGCTGTCCCCCTTCCAGTGTACCTACAGATTCCAACCTCCTCTGTTTCCAGCCCTGGAAAAAGAAGCTTCCTGCACCTCTGTCCAGGCCTTAATCCATCATTGCCGCTGGACATGGATGCAGCCTCGAGCCACCCTCATCCGCTCTGCTGCCCACAGCTCCACCACTGCCAACCGTCCTTGATCTCAGGGGCCCCTCTACCAAGTTGGCCAGAAAGTGTAGCTCTCAACCCGTTTCTAACCCCCCGGGTCGAATCCAAGAAGCTGGCTCCCAGATTCATCGGCCCCTTCAAGATCAAGAAGATCATCAACCCGGTAGCAGTGAGGCTCAAGTTGCCCTGGTCCATGCAGGTTTATCCCACGTTCCATGTCTCCAAGGTCAAGCTTGTTCATGAGAGTCCCTTGATCCCAGCTGCTCCTGCTCATCCTCCACCTTGGATCATCACCGGAGGTCCCACCTTTACAGTCAGCCGGCTCCTCTGTTCCCGTTGTCGAGGAAGAGGTCTCGAATACCTGGTCGACTGGGAGGGTTGCGGTCCCGAAGAGAGGTCGTGGGTCCCCGCTCGTCACATCCTAGACCCTCATCTCATCAGGGATTTCCATCGACAGCACCCTGACAAACGATGTTGAAGGGCAGCCCCTCCTCTCCTCAATCCACCGGAAGAAGAAGTTCCTCCCCCTGAAGAGGATCAGTCCTCGGCTTAGGAGGAGGAGTCTCTCTCTCTGGAGACCCCTGCTGAAAAGATGGATTGGTCTGGCTCTGAGGATTTTTAGCCCCACCTTCCTGGGCTCCCCTCTTCCCACCCGGTTTTGGATGGATCGTTTGGGATGTTGAGAGCCGTCCCTCTGTTGCAATCCGCCTCTGCTCCTACCTGCTCTCTCTGGGGTTATTCCATTCCTCCTCATTTACCTTCCCGGCCACACCTACCTCATCAGCACCTTCAGCTCCACCTTGGGCTCTCAGCTGCATCTCATCACTCATCAAGCCAGTATATATGCATCCCCGGTTCATTCACTCATTGGCAGATTGTTCTCTGTGTTCATGCAAGACTTTCCAGCGTTCGTCTCCGGACTGACTTCCTGGTATCGACTCCGCTCGTCTCTCACCATCCTGCCTCATCTCTGCCCCGGTAAACGCCTCAGCCTTCTGTCCCCAACCACGAGTTCTGCCTGTGCACTTCCTGGTTCCCGTCTGCCTGTCCCTGTGGCTGTTCTGTGCATTCTCCAGCTCTGACATTGCAACATGAGTTTCCCTACCATCTTACCTGTGGGATCTTCACCATCAGAACCTCTTGCCTTGTCAACCCAGCTTTCTTTGTGGGTTCATCTTGTGAGTACTTCCTTGCTGGTTTCCTGATCCTTCGTTTGGCTCTGATTCCCCGCCTGCTTGCTCCTTTCTAGTTTGTCAGCCCCACTGACTTCTCACCTGGTTCTGATCCTCCTGCTCCCTCAACAATGTCTACAGCCTGCTCCCTAACAGTACCGTTGCTTTCCCTCCAACTCTTACCTGTGTGTGTGAGCCTCCCCAACCCGTTCTGCTCACCTGCTCCATAACATGGCACCGCTAGGCCCGGCCTCCAGGTCCGTGAACTTTCCCCTGTGTGTGTGTGTGAGCTCAGTCACCTCGCTACACTCTCCAGCCCCGGGCCCGGACCCCTTCCTCTATCCACAATACCCACCTGTGTGCAATATCTCTGCTGGTTCATAAATAAAGGTCATTACAAAATATATCCAGTTGTGTGCTGCATTTGGTTCCATACTATACCTGTTTCAAGCCTACTCACAGTCACTACTTCATCCTCCATTGTTGGACTGAGGGCAGACTGGACACTACAGAGACTCACTATCACTTCTTGAGGTACAAAGTAGTATTACGAGAAACGACAGACTGGGACTAGCTGGATGGTATGCTAACTTAAGTAGATCTCTGCAACACAATACATGTCAAAACTGTTACTACTTCAGTCTGTTGATAACCTTAGTTAATTTTTGAATGTTGTAAACTACAACACTTGCATATAGCCCCTTTAAATGTGACCGAAGAAAACCGTGTCATGTCCAATTTTTGTTGGCAAAATAATGGAACTTGTCTTTGAAAGACATCTTTCAAATCAGTTCAAAATTTTGAAAATTAACAAAAGATGGGGAATTTTTAAAGATCATTGCATTGATTTGATATTATACATGTTTTTTGCTTTCTTTCAAATTGGCACTGGTGATTTTGAACTTTGTCAAGAGTCATTTTAGTGTCCATAACTACAAGTGTATAGCATGTTTATTAGAATTACATAAAATGTAAATTGGGATTAAATCTGTCCATTTGTTTTAGGTTCATGGTGAAATCCTGGATGTAATCATGAAGGAAATGCATGTTGGACTCCTGATTCGACCTGAGGATGTTGTATGTGATACTTCAATGTGGCCATGGTGGTAGAGGAGACGTTGGTCTCTTCATGACTTTAGAAATGGGCACCAAGTACTGCCTTAATCTGTAGTACCCTCATAGTAGAAAGTCATTTGAATTTGTGCAGAGAGTCATCATGATGATCAAACCTGACTACTACTCAGCTTGAATACTCAGACTTGGAAACAAACTGCTGCGGTATCATTTACGGACTGATGACTGCACTTCTCAACAACTCAGAAAAAAAATCAAAGGTGAAATTCAGTACAAGTTTGAATACTCGTAAGGAGTTATGTGAACACAGTGTCCAAAATTGACCAAACGAAAGCCAATTACTGCTGAAAAATAACAAATGCAGAACTGTATGGACTTGTTTTATATAACAAGTCACTTTAATGTTAATAAAAATTACATTGTAATGCCTTTGCTTAGAGAAAATGTGTTCAGCAAATAGTATTGTAAGTATTGTTCTAACCTTTCAGAGGTCAAAAAGGCATGTGGACTTGTTCATATAAAGAGACACCTGAAGCTTTAGATGAGCAGTTATGAAAAACTAAATTCTACAAAAATATTGAGTGTTTTTCTTTTGAATTGTGTATTAGGAATCTTAGACATGGGAGTGCAGTTAATTGTACTAACTTTGTTGAGCTTTTTCAACATTTTGTGATTATACATGCCATGTCCAATATCACTCTGACTCTGTCTCATGCTGTCATTCATTACATCTCTCTATTTGACTCACTTACCTCTTTCTTTCTCCATTTTGGAAGTTTTTATTTGACTTAATTATTTGTAACCCACAGAGGACAATCCACACATGTAACGTGATCCACAAATATTTCACTATGCACAAACATGTTTGGTTTTTTTACATTTGTGTTGTGTAAGCTCATATCCAGTAAAATATGGGACAATTTACAAATTCGCAAAATTTAATCTGAAAACATTTACTCATTTTTGGGTTTTTCACATTTGTGGAGCGCTTCCAGTCAGTTTGGGTGAGTGACGTGATCTGGTGACTGTCATTCAAGCAGCTCATGTGAAGGAATGTCGCCACCTGCTGGGGTAGTTAGTACCTGTACCTCATATTTGTGGATTTTTTCTACAGATTCAAGTACTTGAGCTGTGTGTTATGACCAAAATTTCATTTCCAATGTAGGTCATATCACAATATAGCACATAACAGTTCATATCAAATGACCATATGAAAAGGTCTATTTCTTATAACAGTTTGAATTAAATACTTGTCAAATAAGTGATTCTTGTGTAGGCTGTAAAAGATGTTAGTATTTTTTTTGGTCTGTAGTGGGATCTGCTGCATTATTTGCAAAGTACAATTTTCTGGTCCATGTCAGACTTTTTGTACACAAACTGTGATTATTCAACAGAAGTGGTCCCTCTTTTAGGTACAAGCTCCTCCTTTTGTCTTGGGTGGTCAGAAACCTTCTCAGAATTGCCCAGTTCTGTGTCACATTCACTCTCCTTATGGACTGTTTCATTCTTGAAAAGCTTTCTGTTGGCATTGAGCTTTGTTAATGTTTTGGTTCAGCTTCCACCTTCCTTCAACCTTCACCTCTCCATTATCAGCATTAGGAACACAATTATGTTTTTAAAAATGTACTAAAAAACAGTGTTAAAGTTTGTGTAACATTGTTTATGTTCAAGTAAATGTTATATTTTTGATGTAAGTTGATTCAGTGTGAAGTTGAATGAAACTGACAAAGTTGCCATTGTTAGTCAAGATAAAGAATAAATCCAAGTAAGAACAATTTAAAAATATTAGTCCACTTAACTTGAAATGGCAGTTGGTATGGATAAAGTTAAAGTTCAAAAATGGCAAAGCAAACTTGTTTTTGCAAAACAGAAAAAAAAATTCAACAACAACATAACAAACCATCAGAATATACACAACCAAACAAAACTCAGACTATTCAGATTACATCCCGGTTTATCCAGAGTCAAAATATTAACCATTTGTGTGAAAGTTATAACTGCTGTGTAAAGTCTTGAGTTATTGCTAAAAAGTGTTTGGTGAGGTCACACTGACCTTGACACTTGACTTTTGACCACCAACATTTAATCAATGTCACATATACTGTGAGTTTGGATAGAAAACAGCATAGGAATGATTGGTATACACGGCTCCATTACTTGAGTTAAAGTATAGGTCCTTCTGGTCAAATATTACTCCAATAGAAGTGAAAGTTGTTTACTTGAGTTAAAGTACCGGAGTACCTGCTTTTGAAAATACTTAAGTATTTAACTTTTTTTTATGTCAACACATACATACATTTACAGAACTAATGACTTCGAAACAACCTACTAAATGCATTGACTTACTGTAGAACCTGTAGAATAAAAAGCTTGAAGAATATGATACAAAGCCTGTAGAAATGGCCATGAAAACACAAATCAACAAAAGGACAGCCATTGTCAATTTTGTATTTAACATGCCCATCACCCCAGAAAACAGCATGACAGCTCTGGCAGTGTGTGTGTGTGTGTGTGTGTGTGTGTGTGTGTATGTGTGTGTGCGTGCGTGCGTGCTTCCATAGGAAAAAAAACAAACAAAACTAAAATTATCCCTCCATGATTGTATCCCTCCACCAACCACACAAGTTGCAGGAAATATGGTCACAATCATAATCTCCCCTTCCTGAGTTACAAGCAATGAATAATGGCCAGAAGTGTTTTTGCAGAATATTATGATGTCACAGTGAAGTTGACCTTTGACCTTTTGGATATAAAATGTTATCATTTAATTCTATCCTTTAGGCATTTGAGTTAAATTGTGTCATAATTAGTTTATGAATGTGTGAGTTATGGCTGAAAATGTGTTGAAAATTTGAAGGAAATCTCTGAAGGCATTATTGAGATATCGTGTTCACATTTTATTAGGTCACAGCGACCTTGACCTTTGACCTTTGATCACCAAAATGTAATCAGTTCATTCTTCAGTGCTAGTGAATATTTTTGTCAAATTTGAAGAAGTTCTGTCGGATATAGTGTCCACAAGAATGGAATGTACGAACAGTTGGACAACCCGAAAACAATATGCCTCTGGCTCTGACTGTCACAGGCGTGGAGGCATAAAAACTGATCCTGCTGACTCTTTTAAGTGAAGTAAAGTAAAAGTCATAAGTTTCCAAAAAAATAATACTGAAATATAAATAAATAAAGTACAGATACTGTACATTTACTCACTAAGTTTACTACTTAAGTACAATTTTGAGGTATTTGGGCTTTACTCTTTTATTTCCATTTTATGTTACTTTATACTTCTACTCCACTATATTTCAGTACTTTCTGCTCCACTACATTTATTGGATAACTTTAGTTATGAGTTACATTTATGATGAAGATTTTACACAATGGATAATACAAGACAAAGATAATACAATACAACACATTGTTAGAGATTTAACCAGTGGTTACCAATGTTTTTGTCTTGTGACATCTTACAAAAAGCAGTCAAGGTCACATTTCTGATGTCTATCAGTTTTTAACAGCTCCACATCTTTTTCCTCTCTAAACGTCTCACATGGTTTCATTTCAATAAATGTTCTAATGATCCAATATCTCACCAAAAATCTGAGATCAGAGGAAAAAGTCCAAAAACTGAAAACAGATTTGTGTATCAGGGCTATTGAGCTCTTCTCTCCACTCCCATTAATCATCTCAGGACCCCTCAGAGTTATCTGGTGACCCTGTGAATAAAACTGTATATAAAGTAGCATAAAATACTGTCAAGTTTACAATTGTTCATTGTTAAGTGTATTTAAGTGATACATATTTTTAATGACACAATGTCCAGATTTGTTACTGCCTAACTTAAGCAAAGTTATAACTGTTAGTGATAGTCACAGAAGTACAATCAAAGAAGCCCCCCAAAATTTCCATTTACAGTGTAGGGAAACCTTAAAATTTCAGGTAGCTCCCCGGTTTGATTGGACCAACGTGACCTGGAAGAAGGTCACACAGCTGGCACAGCATACTGTATCAATATGTTAAGACATTTTCAATTAAGTATGCTTCACCAGCATGAATGTCTTATTTCCAAAGTGTCAAGGATGATACAATTCGATAATGAGATGAGAAAAAAACAAATTTAGTAAGTCAAATAAAATAAACAGGTTTTTAAAATGGCAAAGATGAACAGATAAAACAGTAAACGTGTGTGTGTGTGTGTGTGTGTGTGTGTGTGTGTGCTATGTCAAGACAACTATTTGTAGTCCAAATAATCCAAATTCTAATTACATGAATCCAACATTCCCTGCTGACGAGCCATTTTAATAAATAAATAAATGTGCTAATTAAACACTTGGCTAAAACTTGTACATCAAACGTCAATGTGACTATATGTCGTAAATTAGGATTTAGTGGTGAAGCCTGACGAAAGGCAGCAAGGTCCTTAGGCAATATTGTTACTTTTCCACAACTGGCTGCCTTTGGGAACATTCATTATCTTGTCAGTCTCAGTGTTTTCTGCTCGAACAGGCCATGTGGTTTCCGTGGCCGCTTATCTGCAGAGATCTTCTAATGGCTGGGTCTAAATAGATGTTCAACAGGTTGTCATAGCAACTGGGTCTGACTAATGATTAATTTCAGCCATAAAATTAAACTGTAGGCTGTAAATTGTCATTGACTGTACATTCATACTCTATTATAATTATGTGGTATGAATTTTGCTGCTCTTACATTTTCAGTATAAGTCAAATATGTGACAAGGGGCTTAGGTTACTACATGTTTTTAATCATGCCCACATTTCTACAGGAAAAAACATGTCAATCTTTTGAACATTTAGTGAACACATAGTTTTCATCCACACTGTTTCATGGGCAGACATCAGCATGGTTCATTTAAGGTTTGGATTTCAGGGAATATAAAGTGCCAAAACTACTGTTTACCAGACACTTAGAACCATACAGTGACTAATCAGATAATGAAATGCAGCTGGCCAGTAGCAGTAATTAAAGATTTCACTGAGGACCTCTGGAGGACAGAGAGGGAAGTGACAGAAAACTGGAGAGGGGGCCTACATTGAAATAAATTGTATGTTTTGTTGTCTTATGATTACAGAATAAGTATGTTTTAAATTATCTATTTTAAATGCAGGATTTTTACATGTAAAACAGAATAAGTGAAGAAAGAAAATACTGAGTAGTTTTACACAAATACTACTGCAGTTTTCCAAAAAATTGTTCTTCTTTGAAAAGCCCAGAAGGTTGTTAAACATCCCTCACCACTGTCCTTCAGGTATTTTCAGTCTTTCATCTCCTCTGACCATCTGGATGGAAAGATATTCAGTTTGCTGCATGGTATAAAATCTTTTCATCTATTTTCCTAGTTCCACCATTGTTGCCCAATTCAAACAAAGATGGTAGCTGGAAATGACAAATTCTCGGTTGGTATTTGTGAAACATAATTTTATAGATGTGTTATCATTATTGTTACATTGTATTATTTTTATATAATCACAACTCAGCAAACAGGCTAAAAATATTTTTTATTGTGCAGCAAATAGAAGATTGTTGAGAAAATATATGCAGAACAGCATTAGATCCTTTTAAACAACCTTCTGCATTTTTTCATTTTTGTCAATATTTGTCCAAAAAACAGATACCTACCTCTTTGACTTGAATTATTATTATAATACTAGAGGAGGGGTAAAGCCAGGAGCTTATGGTGACTGAGGGTTAGACAATAAACAACATCCTGCAGCATTTTTAGGCCCCCATGTTGGCGACAGCCAAGGCTAGGAGCGTTATGTTCTTGGGTTGTTCTTGGTAACTCCTCAAGGGAATTCCTTCAAATTTGCCACAAATGCCCATTTGGACTCAAGAATGAACTGATTCGATTTTGGCAGTCAAAGGTCAAAGGTCAAGGTCACTATGAACTAAAAAAACATGGTTTTGGCCTCTTGAATGCGATATCTCAAGACTGCCTTGAGGGAACTTCTTCAGATTTGGCACAAACATTGACTTTAACTCAACAATGAACTGATTACAATGTGGTGGTCAAAGGTCAAACATCACTGTGACCTCACAAAACGCGTTTTCATCCAAAACTTATGAATTCATACACCAATTATGATACAATTTAAAACAAATGTCTAATAAGATAAAATTATGAAGTGATGACATTTTATATCCAAATGGTCAAAGGTAAAATTCATTTTGACATCATAATATTCAGCCAAAAACTTCTGGCCATATTCAATGCTTGTAACTCAGGAAGAGGAGGTTGTGACCATATTTCCTGCAACTTGGGTGGTTGGTGGAGGCATAAAACTGTGAGGTGATAATTCTAGTTACCTAAACACATTGTCTTGATGTTATTTCAATAGGGTCTTTGAACCAAGGCAGACAGAGACCACTGTTCGCAAGGAGAGGACAGTATGAAAGGCAGAGTGTCCCGGTAAGCTGGAGATCTGTACAAATGTGTGGTTTACCTTCTATTGTTCATGCGCACAATGAAAACAGCTTAATGACTTAAATGCTGATTAACGGTATCCCCTTCAATAAATGTGTCTTTTTGAACCATAACAGATTCAAAAATCTTAAGGTGAGACAAAACGCTCCAGAGGAGTCAGACTCTGAAGTTGATGCTCTCTCTTCCTATTCTCTCCACCTTCCAGAAATCCAGAGTGGTTCCTGCCTCTCCAAATCGCTCCCCTTCTCCTCCTCCTCCTCCCCCTCCTAAAGTGACACCCAAACCTGTGGAGTTCAAGTGCTCGTATCTTAAACAAAGCTGTTTACCCCAGTCTGGCTGCTGTGAACCATATGCAACATGCCACTGCCGCTTCTTCAATGCAATCTGCTTCTGCCGGAGGACAAAGTGACAATACGAGAAGAAATCATAAAACGCAGTGGCAAGCATTAATGATTGGTGTCCAAGCAGATTGGGAGCATTTGGATGCTTGTTTCTTATTTAATTGTTAATGAAATGTTGTTTTCATGAATACAAGATGAACTAATAAAACAGTCAGCCCAATAACTTGAAGATTTAGCGTTTAGACCAGGGGCTTGGAGGCTACTACAAAGCAAGTTCAATATACCCAGGATGTCTTTTGATTATCTGGCTGCACTACGCCTAACACCGAGAACACACTGCTTGTGTTGCGTGTGCGTGGCGGCTGCATCACTGCTGCTGCCAACTCTATTTCTCCACATAAGGTTTGCAGGCTACTTGAATTTTGATTTATCTTCTTTATAAATTAATTTTTTGACAGAAAAAGTCACTACAATTCTACTGTCTCCACATGCAGCTGCTGAAGTGGTTAAAAAACATATTTATATTTTTTCATATCTGTGACATATTCAGATTCAGCCAAGACATAGACAATGATAGTGGAAGGTTTCAGTTGTATGTAATGTTCCTGGTATGATGTCAGTAGACCTATGAACCCTGTCTATTTTTGCTGGGAACCGCACATGTATGAAAAATAGGCAAGATGCCAAATCTCTAGATCATGCAACGCAGCCACAAGGTGCAAGACACACTCTAACCCATTATCATTAGGGCGCCACATTGAAAACCAAGATGTTTCCGCAGCCGCCACGCCACACAGTCAGTGTGTTCCCAGCCTAACAACCGTGGTCACACTAAGCAGTCATGACTGAAACTCAGCCCTTTAGAAGTACATATTTACCAGCAGTCACTTCCATGCCATTTCCAAGCTGCTGCTCTGTACTGATAAAATTCGGATTGTATAACCAGTGTCATCTGACAAAATTGCACACAGACAAAGTCTGTGCCCTGATTTTAGATCACTTTATCTTTATCTTTCATATTTAGTCTCTCACAAAGCGCACAGCCTGTGTCAGGGTAACAGTATGTTGCTCTGCCACTCACTGAATGGAATAGACGCAGAGGGAGAGGTGTGCCTCTTGCTCACAGGGCAGCACTGGCAACTCTCTTCCAAAAAAAGAAACTAAAGTTTGTCCAAATAATTACTAGATTTTTCTTTTCATTAGGTGTTTTTTTGTAAAAAAAAAAAAAAGTTTCTAAATCTAGCAACAAAAGTGCTAAGTTGGCAACACTGCAGGCTGTAAACACCCCCCTAATTGAAACTGTTTGTGCCAATCCATTTTGAAGGAGCATGGCCAACCTCCCAGTGAGATTATACTAACTCTCATATTAACCATGGAGATCCCTGAGTAAATTGTTGAAAATGGCCCGCTAGATCACAATATTTTTAGTGTGTGTTATTTTTATTTCACCTAGTCTTTTTTTGGGCCCAAGTGGCAGTCAAGAAATAATTTTCTTTTTTTTTTTATTCAGCTAAAATTTGTGTCCATTGCAAATGCAACTAAAAAGGAAAAAAAATATTTTTTTCTCTTTTAATTTTCATACAATATATCAACAGAGAAAGAAAAAAAATGATGGTAGATTGTACATCTTTTCATGGGCGTTTGGGTTCGTTATTCGTTTATTCTGGAGTGTTGATGCGTAGCCCACTTCAAATATATTGCCTCTGATATGTTGACGTCTTTTTGGTAATTGACCATACGGTTTGAAAATTTCAGTTAATGAACATTTGCGTTTATAGGGCTGGCCCCACTGTTGTGGAATGAAGAAGACAGGACAGCCGTCCTACACAGGAGACCACTCTTGAGTACACTCTTGACCATAACCTGCTCTGGAGTAGGTAATGTCTGCAATTTACTGCTTTGTAGTACAGGCCTCAGATGAAGTAAGGCAGAGACAGGGTTTGAACCCTCAACCTTTGGACTGAGAGACAAGCTCCTTTCTTAGTTAACTGGCAAAATCAGTGTTGAGTGCATGTATGTATGAACAAAAAATATGGAATGTTAACTCTACATAGTTTTGACAAACAGGATAAAATATATATTGAATTAATGTTACAGTTTAGATACTTAGGTTAATTGTATAGCTACTTTTAGCACAATTTAATGTATATTTTTCAAAATGGAGATGAACAGAGTATTTCTCAAGTGTATGGTATTGTCTGTGCTCATCTGTATTCATTTGATTATTCAATTGAGTCTGGTCTTAGATACTTAATGAGTTTGAAATTATATGCATGTACATGTATCTCTTATTTATTCATGAATATAATCCATTGTTAAAGTTTGGCATGGTCCTCAAGTTGAAGTGTAATTTTAGTGTTTGTTTTTTTTTTCAATGTATGTGTATTTTATGTTCATTTTTATTATTTCCTACATTGTAGAGCGATGCTGACGGTATCAAAAATACATAATAACACATGTGGGGTTATGTAGTGTGTTTTGAGTCATTGTCCTGTTGAAAAAGAAATTATGGTCCCACTAAGTGCGAACCAGATGGGAGGGCATGCTGCTGCAGAATGCTGTGGTATTGATGCTGGTTGAGTGTGCCTTTAGTTTAGAAGACATCATCAACAGTGTTACCAGCTCTTCCTTGGTCTTCCTTTCCTGCGACGGTCCTAATGAGAGACAGTTTCATCATCGTGTTTAATTCAATTAATTAATTAATTTAATTTTCCAGATTGACTGACCTTCTTGTCTTAAAGTAATGATGGACCATTGTCTCTGTTTACTTAGTGGAGCAGTTCTTGACGTAATATAGATAAGTGCTGTTGTCCAGTAGGGCTATTAACTGTATACCAACACTACCACAACACAACTGATGGTCTCAAACACATTAAGAAGGCAAGAAATTCCACAAATTAACTCTTGACGAGGCACACCTGTTAATTGAAATGCATTCCAGGTGACGACCTCATGAAGCTTGTTAAGATTTTGCAACGCTTACATCAAGATAAATGGTGAATACTTTAAAGAAAAGAAAATATGAAACACTTTGATTTTTTTTCAAAACATTTTTTCATTTACTACATAACTCCATATGTGTGATTTCATAGTTTTGATGTCTTCAGTCTTGCTCTACAATGTAGAAAATTTTTGAATACATTTCTTTATTAAACTTTTTGCATGGTGTTGATATTTTTAAACAATTGACATGTAATTCTGATTTTTAAATGGAAAGGGTTTTGAAAGTGAAGGTGTACACATCTGTATTCATCAGTCAGACAGAAACAGTAGGATTCCTGCATCCTCACTGCTTGAAAATAATCAAGAGATTATTCAGACTGATTTGTAGCTGAAATAAAGCAGTGGAGGGTGAGAGCAGAAAGTGTGATTCTCTACAACTTTTTCGTGTTGGCTACATGCCTTAAATTCATACCATGGTTAAAACAGCATAGATGATTTTGCAGACACATTATGAAGTTTGAAGATTTCAAGCAGTTTACATTACTTTCACCGGGATTTCAACCCCAACCTAAGGATTGACATGCAGTTTACCTCTGAGCAAAAAATACTCAAGTTATTGGGTTACTTTTTTTTACTTTTTACACTGGGGAACAACCCAGGCGCAAAACCAGGCGATCCGGCAAAGAGTGAGGGGATCACAGAGACTTACACATACAAAGGAGGCACAGGTAATTGGGAACAAGTGAAACACATCGGGGCAGGGCAGACAATCACAGAAGCTGTAAAAAGAATGTAAAACAACAAACAGACACACAAGGAAATAATTAAGTAAAACAGGAATAAAGAGTCCAGAGAGTAATTTAAGGGGCAAATCGTTGCAGATTGGAGATTTGCAACCTAAAATTGGTGATTTCGATTTAGAAATCCCTGGTCACTCCAGTCATTTGAATCAAAAGGGGGTAAGGAGCAACAACTTAGGTAATTGCCAATATTTGAAAAAATCATACACTTTGCTTTTCTAAAATAACAACAGCAGTGTGGATTACCTTTCACCAGTCATTGAGAAGGCCGAGCCTGTATCAAGATTTAAAAGATTAACATGCTAAAAGTCCAATTTATTATGCACATTAATAAAAGTGTGTAGTAGAAAGAAGGACAAAATGGAATTGTGAATAATTTTATGTACCATACACATGTCTGCATACCCCCTCCATTCACCAAATGAGAGGCCCATGGTCTATATTATCAGAGAGAAATTGGAATTAACCAGTCAGAGAGAGTAGAGTGTGTTTGTGTACCATTTCATTATTTTCTTTGGGAATGTCCTTCCTGCGTTCCTGAAGATGACGTGTTCTAAAACTTTCTTTTTACCAATCTAATACTTGAATGAGACTCCACATTAACTTCTGTAGCTATTGTGTGCTTCATCATGCTCTCATCGGTAGCTTTCTGTTTACAAAACATTTTCAAAAATTTCCTAGATTTCACTTTCAGTGGTACACTCTATGCTGAAATTATATTAGGTATTAATACAGCTGTGTTTTGCCTTTCAACAGCATCATAACAGCATTATAACATCACAAAAAAGCAGGCAGTTATTACATTTTGATCACTTTTATCTCTTTCTAAGATGTGTAGATGTGTGTTGTTCTGCATGTTTGTGTGTCTGCTGGACAAAGTAAATTGGGAAACAAAGCAAGTTATTTATATAGCACAATTCAGAAACAAGGCAATTCACAATTTACAGAGGCATGGAAATACATTAAAAATAAAACATTGAAACTGCATTCAAAAACAAATTTGAATTATTAAAAACATTTAAATAAGGCACATTAAGATTGCAAATAATCAAGTAAGAAACTTTTTCTTTAAAACAAAAATCTTTTTCTCCTGAGTATAAACTCTTTTATTAACCTCTTTACCTTACAGATGCAAATGCACCACAGGTTCTGATTATTCAGCTTCCCTGGAACATTTCCCCTACAGGTGCAATCTCACTGTGGGTTTTATCTGCACCGGATATAACACCCCAGAAATAACCACCTTTTTTGGTGGTGCTTTTGGAGTAACACAAACACACAAACACTCCACACAGGTCTTTTCTTCCAAAATAATCAACCAACGACTGACATCAATATTAACAGTATTTTAATCTAAGTGCTGAAGTCATTAACATTAAAAACAAGCAAATAAATAGCATATAAAAGACAAAATTGCATATAAAAGACATTAAGAACAAGCATATAAAAGACAAAATTGCACATAAAAGACATTCAAAACAAGCAAAAGCAAAAACAACAAGATAAGTGCTTCGAGATTTAAAAGAATTCATTTGTAAACCGCCACAGACCTGACAGCAAAGCCCATAGCTTTAGCAGACCTCAGGTGGTCAGGAAGCTTGTTTCACAGATGGAGAGCATGGAAACTAATAGCTGCTTCAACTTTCTTGTTGGGCATCAATCCATCAATGCATCATGCATCAATAGGAAGGTTCTGGACAGATGTGATCAGTTATTGTGATCAGTGAAAAGGGTTGTCTGTGTACAAGCATAAAGAAAATCCAACCCTGAAATAAAATTTGCACAATATAATCATGATTATGCTGGGTGTCAGGGAGTAAGCTTTTAAAACAGAAAATCTGTGCTGTAAAATTCAAATATTTCAAAATCAACAATAGCTGTGTGAAGAAAAGTAAAGGACTTGAAGGAGCACAGATAAGTCTGTTCAGATCACATTGGCTGCATTCAGTTCCACATAACGTTTGCCTCTGGATGTTGTCTCCCCTCATAATAAAGGGGGAAACCACAAAATGCCTAGATGAACGTTGGCTGCCAAAAAAAGTGACATTTGGTTTTAATTTGTTGTGAAGCAAAGGAAGTAGGCTAACATCCTCCCTAATTCCTAGTTTTCCTCCCCTCCAGCAAAAGTACATAATGTTTGACAGGTAGTGTTTGTTAGTTAGTATATAGATTCATGCACAGAACATTTTGCACCTCAGAGCTCATTTCCTTCATATTTCACATATGACCCTGCATATATAATTTATCATGGAGCTCTAAAGGACCTCTGGTGTGTCAAGCATGTCTAGTCTTGGTGAAACCCACTGATTTCAGGATTCAAATGGGCTGAAGGTCGCACCACCTTGTGCCACATGAGAATTAATTGGGACTCATTTCCAGTAATGATTCATTTTCCTTCGTTTTCCATTCCTTTTTGGACCATCATTGTCACCAAAGATTTCACAGGCTACACATACGATGTTTGCAGACCTGCCAATTACCAAGATGTATTTGTTCAGTATGATAATCTTCATCCACACATTCCTCACATTTGATTCATTTTTGTATTAGGTGTAGGTTACAGAGAATTTAAGTTTTAATACAGATTACATTTTTTTTACATCCAAATTTTGTCATGCGGATCAAAGTGAAAGGTGTTATGAATACCTTAGAAATTACTGGTAAACAGGTTCATATGCCATCTATTTAACTGTGAAAATACATTTAAAACAGCTGAAATTATTAGAAGTTGATGTGAGCAAACAGATCATAACATGTGTAGAAGCATGTTCAGAGGTAACCAGAAAATCATTTCAAGTCTTTTAGATTTTCATCATTTTTAAAATAGGACCAGGCATTCATGTTCTTTCTGGGTTTGTTCAGTGTACAGTATGAATTCCCTGGTATTGAACTACATATACTCTGTGTCACAAAACTCAGATTCAAAGTCTAAGACTACTGACTGTCCAGTAAGTCAATTCGTCAAAGCAAACTCCAATGAACATTATACTTTTTAAAGATACACGTTTGTTTTCCTTGAAGTTGGCATCTCTCTCTCTCTCTCTCTCTCTCTCTCTCTCTCTCTCTCTCTCTGGTGTCTACATTTGGATCAGCGTTAATGAGTTGTAAAAAGTGAGGTAAATGCATCCCCTCTATAATGCAGTCCAATACAATAACAAAAGATATGGCCTTGAAAAGAACAATATTGTCAACAGCTCTCTGACTTGCTCAAGTAAAATTGAATATCATCAAGTATTTATTGCATCGCTATGTTGGATTGTATCAGATTGCATAGGTGGTTATGTCCCTATGTCCACCATATGTTGGCTACAGATAATCCTGATGTTAATGTTTGGGACACAAAGGCTTGGAAAAGCACTTTATTTTTTTGCTATTTATTTTTGCTGGTTTTAGTGTCTGGATGTCCCCATTTTATGTCTTTATAACTCTGTATTTCATTAATGTCTGACATGGTCCTTATTACTGAATTGAGTTGTGGGCTTGCTCATAAATTCATAGTGGTTGTAAATATGAGTTTTAGAAAAAAAATTTAATCAAAGACATGTTGAGCATTCAGAAAAAATTACAATGTTAATGATATGAGTAGAGCACACAGCATGCACTGAAAGAATTATGTCCACTTTATGTAGAGACAAGGATATTTTTATTTACCTGGTGTCTAAGATGAGTCAGTGATAAGTCAGCGTTGTTTTTTCATGGCATGACATGCTTGTTCAGAGAGGTTTAATGAGGCTCCACGTGACATTTGTTCTTGAGAAGAAAGCACAGGTCTAAAAAGGTTTTATAAGGTGTAATAATCTCTCCAGATCCTCATAGTCAGTGTTGTCCCGGAAGTCATGGGCTTTGACGAGTACTGCTAGAGGTATAAAATAATGAGCAAATTACACCAATGATTTGTCTTCAGGGATATCCTGGTCCCAGAAAAAACATTTTCAATGTCTTTTATACTTAATGGTACTGAATCATGGAGTCTAATGCAGAGCATGGGAGAGAGTTGGGGAATGTCAGTAGAGCCTCCAGTATCCTCACTTTTCTGCTTGGCAATAAATGTATGGTACTTACCACCAAAGAAATACTGCACAACTGATTTCAAACAGATTCATATGCTGACTTCATTTACCATACTTTTCAAGTATATTTTGTATACACAGACTTTGATACATATACAATATACATATACAAAGACTACTGAGGTAACTAAAATGTTTTTGTGATATGCATAGAGCTACTCTCTCTGTTGTGAAGAGTAGGTTCCCAGTTTAATATAAGGCGTGCTGCTACTGCAGTGGTGTCCATTTAAACACAGGATGACAGAAATCCACTTCGCAATTTAATTATGTCTGAGTGAGCTCAACATAACACTGCAGTTTTGGATACATTATTAGTCAAATAGATGTGACACAATAATACATTCACATCACTGCACATATAACAACAAGGTGAACTACTACACCTATAAATCATTTGAAAGTATGGATCGTTTATATTAGTGTAGCGTCCTCTGCTGGTCTACACACTTGCAAGCAAACACACACACACGCACACACACACACACGCACACACACACACACACACACACACACACACACACACACACACACACACACACAAACACTAGTTATACAATTTAAAAAGTTTTGCAAGACAAGGCTGCATTGAAGTCGTGTGTGATCAGATTGATGTATAAAATATGATAAAACTACTCTGTCTGACTTATTTTCACATTGTTCATCAGAAAGTCACTGACCTATATAATTACTATATTACTATATTACTATTACCACAATTACTATAACTATTGACAATAATAGGCACCAATGAGTTGGTCGTGAAATGTCATAGACCACTCATTAAAACTTGACATAAAGGCCTATTATTGCAGACTGTTTTCAAAAACACAGTCCAGTCTTAGGCCTACCTTTCTGAATATAGTCATGATACCTGTTAATAGCTCTATTTGAGACTTGAATGTGTCCTGATTTAAATCCAGGATGCAATTACATGTCGAAGTGAAAAACATAACACTCAACTGACGACAAAAATGGGTGACAGCATTTTCTTAATCTGAGTTTTGTCTTCTGCTTGACTTATGAAGCAGCATGAATAACTTATGCCTTGATATTTTCATTGGAGTGTACCACAGATGTTTATTCATTGTTCATTCATGTTGTTTTTTGTTGGGTTTTTTTCCCCACCAGTGGCTGGAAAGTGTTCTATTCTTTGTATTTTTTGCTTGTTTAAAATACTGAGGTATACACTGCAGTTCTGTGAATGTGTCATATCCTGCTATGCTCCCTTGCTTATGTTTTTTTCTTGTGTGTGTCACTCAGTCATTCAGTGTTTCCTGTTTTATTTCACTTCACTTCCTGCTCTTACGTGCTTCCTGTCTGCATGGATGTCTGTCCTGCCTTGATTAGTTTCACCTGTCCCTCATTATTCTTTCCTCCCTATTGTATGTAGTCTGTGTGTTCCCTCCTCGCCAGTTTGTCTTTGTACCCAGTGTTAAGCATTCCAGTAATTTCCCCTGTATTTGTTTTGTCTCTGCTACTTTTCCTGACTTTAGGCCTGTACTATGAAGCAGGATTTCAGGTTATCGAGGTAACTTCAAGTTTAACTAACTAACTGTCAATCCTATGATGGTGGTTCACTTCTTACCAGGGTAAATCACCATAGTAACTTACGCTGAACTCCTAACTTGCTCCAACACAGGTGAACTTCAGAGGTTCAGATCAAAACCTGTCAACAGCCCAACAACTGACCAATCAGATACCTGGTATAACTGAGTCATCATTCCTACAGGATCCCAAAGTGAACAAAAGAGTTGACAATTAAGTGAAGTGATGATGAGCAGCAGTACATATTTTTATAAATATTTTTTTTATATGTTTTGCTGTTCCAGACCTTGCATGTGTTTTAAAAGAGAGCTTCTAACAAACAACTATTACAGCTTCATTTGACGTGAACAAAGATTCTGTAATTGGACAGTATTCTTGACAGTGATGATGCTTTTACTCTCTTCTTTATCACTGAAGCTCAGAATAACATGAGGAGACTCTGGAAGAACTTGAAATAAAAGCTAAAGCCTGTTATGTGTTTTATTAGAAAAATTGTTGAAACACTGTTAAATATTTCTCATGATTAAAAATGAATATTTCAGTCAGATTGACCTCATCAGTCATGAATTACTTCTCTCTCCACCACTGCAGAAACAGTCTGACAATAACTTTAACAGTTTTATCTGCATCACATGTTCATAACAGTTTGTTCATCAGACAAAAGAAAAAAATACCCACTAAGAAACTTCATGAGGATGCATGCTCTTATTTACAATATATCCTAAGTCTAACTTTAATAATTACAAATTATTTCTAGGGTTTCTTTTTATTCTATGTGATCATAGTCACCTTGTTAAATATCATTTTTGGATCTCAATATTAACATATTTACCCACAGATATCACTGTTTCTCCTCATATTAAGTACTTTATTCATGTTTCTGATAATGTTGCTCAAAATAATTTCTATACTTGTAGGTAATAAATTCATTGACATTCATTGTTGGTAAGAAGTTAAAAGGAAACTCAACGACTGTTGCACAGTAAAGAAGTCAGAGCTGAAACACACTGTGCTCATATTTAACAATTTAAACTAAATAAAGGGAAACATCTAATTGATTTGAGTGCAAACTTGTTTTGTGCTTTGGACTTCTACAGTTACATGTCAACATTTCAATGTCAGTGTTTGTAACTTTAGAATATTAGTTCAGAATGTAATTTAAGTGTCACAAAGAAAATAAAAAAAAATCTAAAGCATGAAATACAGATTTTATCACCTCTGTTTTCCACCAGCAATGACTTAAGAGTTTTACTGCCCTGCTGCACAAAACGATAATACCATATCCAGTTTAGAGGACTAGTTAGTGGGATTTAGTGGCATCTAGTGGTGAGGTTTCAGATTGCAACCAACTTACCTGACCTGGGAGCCATGTAAACTATTTTAAAGTATAAAATAGTATGACTTGGCTGAATACTTGATGGTTATTATTTACTGAGAGATGTAGTAGTAGTAGTAGTAGTAGTATGCCCCACTAATCAACATTTTCCATCTTGCATTAGTCCACAGTTGTAACTGAGGGCCCTTGCATATTTTACATTGCCCTGTGTGACTTGTGTTTTGAGTGTAAAGGGCTGCCTAATTCTGTTTAATGCTCTCTTATGGGACATTTCTAGTGCTCCTAGGGACCCTCTGGTGCCCTTTATTTACTTAATGTGCTAATGCATTAGCCCTGTTCTGCAACCGACTGAATATCGTTCCGTTCATAACCGCATGTAGGAGAATCTACAGTGGCCTCCAGGTAATGTAAAAACATGAAAGGCCCTTTCTAGGGCCAGGGTTTAGTTTGTCCTCTCTGGGCTACTGTGAATAAGTGGCAAACCGTGAGAGTTAGAACTGGGTTTTCAACTCAATGCTGCCCATTGTGTCCCCACAATGTTCTTTGAGTTTTCACCCCAGGAGGGTCAAATGCAGATAGTGAGTGCACCTTTTCAAAAAGCCAATGACAATATCCCCTATGTGATAGCTCTGGCCTTGAGCCTGTGGGAAGACCTAGGGCAGTGATATTTGCTCCCATCCTCTGTAAATCAAAATGTGATTAGAGATTAGAATTAATTCACTTGCCATTTTCAAAACAAACACAAGCAGCAGTGGGGGTTTCAGGCCTTCTGTTCCACTTATGAAGTCCTAACCAATGAGTGAGCCAGCAAAGCTTTTCTCTGCCTAGAGACAACAACAACAACAACAAAAAAGAAAAATCTCATTGAATATCTATATTTTCATGGTTTTCTCAAGCAAATGTAATAGAAAATAATGCCAAAATTAGGACTAGAAGAGAAAAATTTAATGAAAGAGATAGGCCCTGACGCTTCCCCACTGCAGTAGCTACAAGGTGGGCTCTGTGGATGAAGACCTGGTCCCTATGTAGATATGAAAGGCTTATTATAAGCTAATGAAAACAAAATTATTCTTAGTTGTAGGTGATTAGACACAAATGAAAACATAATTATGAACATTATTATTCCATTCCTGCCAATAGATCTCCCAAAATCCAACACACTGGTTCTTTAATATTATTGCTGATCAATATTATTGACTTGTTCAGTTGAGAGACTTGTGGTTCTATCATCTCAACTTTTAAAACTTGTGCAAACCCTGTTTATTATTATTATGTTCAAAGACACCCTGTTTGATAATTAATTGCAAATGGATTTGGGCCGCTATATACAAAGTTATAAGACATCTGGTCAGAGTAGAAATCAGTTTGTTAGTGATTATAAATATAGAGCTGAGGTAGACAAGAGAAATGTACAAACTTTCCCATAATCTATACATATACTCCATACTAAAAAAAATGAATTTATGGAGTAAACTGCTGTTTGTTGCCTTGAAAGTAAATAAACAACATATGATATATTGTGGCTACTATTGAATTGGGTTTGCTTTAATTTGTCCTCCCTGTTAAGCACACTCATGCCCTTTTATTCACAGAGAGTGAATCCATCTTTATACATACATAATGGTTGAAGAAATCAACCAGAAGACCTGAAATATCAAATCAGATTAAGTTTAAACCTCTTTTAAATTGTCACACTTTATACTGTTATTAAACGAGGCATATTGAAAGAAAATTATGTATTATTTGTGGCCGAAGCTTCCCTTACATTTCTTCCAGTCTGGTTTCATCCATTGGTCTCTATAGTGAGTCTGCTCTCAACCTCAGTCAAAAATCTCGGTCAGTTATTTACAGATGGATTATTTATTTAATACACACAAGCTTTAGCTGAAATGAAAGACATGTCATTTGGAAATGAAAGAGAGGCCAACAATTCATAACCCTAAGCTATAATAACAACTTGTCCTGTGGTTTTGGCCCTGTACCCGACAGATTAATTGTATAAACCTTGAAGTAAACTATGGATTTCAAACCTATTTACTTGGGGAATTAGAGCTTACACATACTTTGCTGAAACACCCAAAACTCACAATGATCCTAGTTTATACTACTGAAGTATGTACCCAAGAATCATGAACTGACATATGCCAGACCACAACATCAGTCTCTAAATCAGCAGAGAAGAGCAGCTAGTGCCTATTAGTGATACCTCTGTGTGATGTGCCCGTTTAATAAATGCTGTGTAAGAATGGCAGTTTGACTGCAAGTTATTCTGCAATCTTTCATAGAAAATAAATCAGTAACTACTTGTGTCCCCTCAGCATAGGGGATTGCCTTATGTGTGGAAATGAGTTGTGAGCAATTCAACCAATTTAATCACTGGCATGAATTTAACAGCCAGAAGAGGTAATATTATTACCAACAGTATTTCATAATAAGAAAATCCAAAATCAGTGGAAAAAGGGTCAGATAATAACTTATAAATACACATTTTTGGTAACAAAGTATTTGTTCTCTTTTTTGTTTTCATCTTGTGACCATTCAGATTTATTTTGAGACCCTTTTGGTTCCTGGCCCCCAGGCTGGGAACCACTGTAACATTCAAACATAAACCACAATTTGTGAAGTGAAATGAAACAGGCCTTTCAGTAAGACAACATACTAAAATGAGCAACATCACTGCAGTAGAAACTAAAAAAATTAATTGGTCTATTGTAAAAAAAAAAAAAATGAAAAAAAAAAAAAAAATGAAAAAAAGAAAAGAAAAAAGAGCAATTTGAGAAATAAGGAAATAGGAAAATAAGCACAAACACGCACTAACTATTGAAGAGATAAGCTCAGTGTCATTGTTTCTGCGGTGTAAAAATTATTATTATGAGACTCTGAATTTACAGCTGATATGCACAGGCCTGGTCTAATTGTACATTGTCCAAACTATCTCAACAGCGATGTTGTGCAGTAACAACATTATATATAATCAGTGATCACTGTTATGATCAGTGTTTTCGTAATAACAGGCTGTTGTTAGCATATGTGTAAAGTGTTGACTGGGGGCTAACTCCTATCCCGTGTTATTACACAGCAGTATTTGGGGTGGCGCGCCTGTCGCCCGACTGTTCGCTGGTCGGAGGCTTCTGCACAGAGATGGCAAGAGAACCGTAGCAGACTGTAGGGCCTATCCGGTTGGGTATTCTACCGACAACCGTAACGTTAGAGAGGCGCAGAGCCAGAGAGAATAGGAGAGGAGCTGGACAACGGGCAAGGTAAAACACGGCTGTTTATGTGACTTAAACCACTAACGTTACCGACGGCTGTCTTACCATGTCAGAATGAATTCATGGCAAGTCTGTTTTCACATGAGCCAAACTGTTTGACTAGCTCTGTGATGGCGGACAACTAGCACAGCTGCTAAGTAGCTAAGTTAGTTAGCACACCGACTAGCTGGCAGCAGTTGGATAATAGCTAACTTGGCTAAGTTTGTAACGTCAGCTGGCAAAACTAACCGTGTCGGGGACGAAACCAACACACTGAGAGTTTCATTTGTGTGCAGACATTACCATCTGGTTAGCCAGCTGAATATCGTAACGGTGGTTAGGACAGGCAGCTAACGTAAGCTAGTTACGCCAACAATAACACGAAACTGGGGTTTTCTTTAGCTAACTGGCTAGTTTATTGGTGGCTCAGCTATCTGATTTTAGCTTTGGTTGCATACTAATGCCAGTACATGGCTAAATGTCGTTAGCCAGCTTTATGTGACAGATGCTGCTCCTATGCAAACACAAGTTTACCAAACATTGGGTAAGATTTTAGACGGTTACTACCCGAAGGCCAGTAGTTATCTGTTAACTTAGTGTTTAGTTTATGAGCTAACGTTAGCATGTCAGTGGATTATCCAAAGTCAGCCAGTGTGCGTTAATCGTGTACGAGTTTGTGTGTTTATGATCAGTGTTTTCGTTTAAAATAACAGGCTGTTGTTAGCATATGGCCTATGGATAGTTTGAAAGTGTGAGCAGTCTACTCCTTTATTGTTCAACAACCCATGGTCTTGTTTACTGAATTTTGTCATCTGAAGAGAAAAAAAAAATCATTGGTCACCTTTTAACTTTTAGAGGTGTTGACATGTCAGGTCTGTAAGGTGTTTCTTTGGTCACGCACAACTCAGGTCTGAGTTAAGATGCAGGTAAACATGGGCCTGTCATGAGGCAGGCACACTGCTATTTAATGCAGCTTTGCTACAACATATCAGTAGCGACCCTTTTATAAATACTGGAAGGGAACAATATAACGCATGAACTGCTACAGTCCCTGACTGGCAAAAGTAGAGTTTTGAGCACAGTGTGCCACAGGAGTAACCTAGTTAACATGGACTCAGCTAACACCTGATGGGTATGCCTATCAATTATGACTAGGCCCAATTGTCTTACATTCCCCTATTTTATGGATATACAGAGAGAAATGGTCAAACAGGACTTTGTTATAGTGGCTGTTGTAGGTTCTCTGTGCACTCTTGCGTATTGTATTTCAGGACCATTGGGTGTCCTGGTTTGGCAGCTCAGGCAATCACATACTGTACACAATGCATTCACAAAGTATTCAGACCCCTTCACTTTTTTCACATCTTGTTATGTTGCAGCCTCATGCAGAAATTGTTTAAATTCATTCATAGTTCATAAATTCATTCATAAATCTACATTCAATATCCCACAATGACAAAGCCCAAACAGAATTTAAGAAATTTTAGAAAATTTATTGGAAAGGAAAAACTGAAATAATACATTGGCATCACACCTTTCACTTAGTACTTTAGCAGCAATAACAGCCTCGTTTCATCTTGGGTATGACACGACAAGCTTTACACATTTGGATTTTCTGCCAGTCTTCTCTGCAGATCCTCTCAGGCTATCTCAGGTTGGAAAGGGACCATTGGTGTTCAGACATTTTCAGGTCTCTCCAGAGATGTTTGATTGGGTTCAAGTCAGGGCTCTAGCTGGGCCACTAAAGGACGTTGACAGAGTTGTCCTCAAGCCACAACTGTGTCGTCTTGGCTGTATGCTTAGGGTAATTTTCCTGTTGGAAGGTGAATCTTTGGACCAGTCTGAGGTTCTGAGTGCTCTGGACCAGGTTTTCATGAAGGATATCTCTGTACTTTGCTCTGTTCAGCTTTCCTTCAACCCTGACCAGTCTTCCTGTCCCTGCTGCTAAAAAGCAGCCCACAGCATGATGCTGCCACCACCATGCTCCATCGCTGGGACAGGTCATGGGGGGGCCTTGTTTCCTTCAAACATGGTGCTTAGAATTGAGACCAAACAGTTCAATCTTAGATTCATCAGACCAGAGAATCTTGTTACTCAGTCTGAGCCCTTTGTGATATTTTGCAAACTCCTTTCATGTGTCTTCACCAAGCAGAAGCTTCCATCTGGCCAGATCTGTGAAGTGCTGCAGTGATGGTTGTCCTTCTGGAAGTTTCTCCATCTCCACACGGGATCTCTAGAGCTCAGCCAGAGTGACCATCAGGTTCTTGGTCACCTCTCCTACCAAAGCCCTTCTCCCCTGATTAGTCAGTTTGCCCGGGCAGCCAGTTCTAGGAAGAGTCCTGCTTGTTCCACACTTCTTCCATTGAAGAATTATGAGACCACTGTGCTCTTGGGAACCTTCAGTGCGTGGTTTTTGTGCTGATATGCGTTGTCTGCTGTGAGATCTCATATAGACAGGTGTATTCCTTTCCAAATCATGTCCAATCAGCTGAATTTACCACAGGTGGATTCCAATCAAGGTGTAGAAACATCTCAAAGATGATCAAGAGAAATGGGAGGCAACTGAGCTAAAGAGTCATAGCAAAGCATCTGAATAATTATGTCAATGTGATATTTCACTTTTTCCTTTAAAATAAATTTTTAAAAAAATGTACAATTATGTTTTTTCTTTGTCATAATGGGATATTGAGAGTCAATTGATGAGGAAAATAATTGAATGAGTTTAGCATGAGGCTGCAACATAACAAAATGTGAAAAAGGTGAAGGGATCTGAACAATTTCTGAGTGCACAGTATATTGATGCCACACTGGGAGGGAGCTACTTATAAGACGCAGCAACTTTTGCTGGCTGGCTCTGAAATATACTATGTTTGTGTAGTCTCTCAGTCTTTCTCTCTCTCTCTCTGTCTCTCGCACACTGACCTTTGAACAGCAAGAAAGCAGCTGTGGGGAAAGCAGGAGTAGTAGTCTGCCACCACTGTGTGAAGCTAATGTGTCATGCCAACATAAATAAAAGTTGTGAGATTTAAAAACAGCTCCTGATTGTTGTTGAGATGAAGGGGAGCTGGGTTAAAGTTTGCTTTTCACTTGAACTTTAAAGAGCCTGTGCTGTTTTTTTGGAAATTGGAAGCACTTTGGCTAAATTTAGGGTAGACTGCTGCAGAGGGACCTTACGTGGTCTATGGACTAATCAAAAGCTTGTCCTGCCTCCTGGGATTATAAAATTGACTTTTACTTTTTCCCCCAATTTTGTGGGCCTTGGGTGTGTGCTTGAAGGGGAGTTCAATCCCCCTGGTGACCTGACCTCCCCAGTGCAGCTACCCTAATATTGTGTATGTGTTCATGTTAAATTGGTATGTGTGTGTGAAATTAGAGAACCTTAATACTCTTTGTATGAGCCCAAGTTTGAAGGTCTGTCAACAACCTTTCTCCAAAGAAGCTTTGGCATTATGCAGAGACATAAACACAGTGGCAGTGAGATGAGTGCTAACTGTTTTGTAAGCAAATCTACCCATACAGCACCACTGTTGGCTTCTACAGGGTGACCAGCACAATTGACAGGATAAGCAACCAGTCAAACATTATGATAAAAGGAAAACTGAAGCGAACCTGCGATACAAGGTTAAATATTATTGTACAGGTTGCTCTTTTTAACTCGTTTTTCTCACCAGGGCATGTGATGATCCTACGTATTTAATGTTCATTATCTTTTGGAACTGTAGCAATTGAAATTCTCCCTCTAGGGCAAACAGGCATTTTAGAAAAAAAAAAAAAACTGTATTTAGACCTCCATGCATATTGATAGAAAGCCAAGGGCCTTTTGATTCAGATCAATTCTACAAACAACAATTGTCTTCATTTTAGATTAATCTGCTAATCACTTAAATAAATACCATAAATTGTTTAATCAATAAAATATCAGAAAATGGTGAAAAATCAAATGCTCAGTTTCAGTCACCATTGAAACTGTAAATAACCACCTTTTTACAAACCAGTGTATTTTTTGGCAGTTTGTGTTACTAAAACATTTGATCGATTATTAAGATAATTGGTAATTGATTTTCTTTTTATTATTTAATAAATGAAGTGACAAATATTGCAGCTCTTATCCAGACATGCTGTTGCTAGTTTGTATAGATACTGTTTTACTTTGCGGAAAAATCGATTCTCATAGGTCCATATTAAATCAGATTTTATTTAACCTGGCATAAAGAGGTCTAACTAGGAAATGGGAATGCCTTGCTTGTCCATTAAGTCAAATTACATTAGAGGAAAAATTGCTCTTTCAGACCACATACAGTACGTATTGCAACAAAGAGCTGCTGATGAGCTGATGACTTGACCTTTGATGATAATGTTGCTGGTAGTTGTTGGGGCTCAACGTGCTTAGGCTGTATAAGTTAGTGCATTTTAACATATCTGCATTACTTAATGGATACTGACTTTTGCACAGAGTTGTTATTGTGACTAATGTGCTGACAGTGGTTTAGTTTCCTGAAGTCTTTCATACATAAATGTATCACATCCTTTGTCTCTGTACTGTTGACTTGTCTTATCAGACAAGGGAGTTAAAATGTCTGGAGTTCTGTCTGGCCTCTTTTAGAATGCTGGTAGTTCAGATATTATGAAGATTGTATTATTTTTGTATAACTCGCTCTTAGGTATTTCTAATTTTGTTGTCAACATTCTGGGACTGATTAATATGTTTGTTTCTGGCAAATTAAAGAATTTATGTTTGTTTTCTTTTTTCAATATGTGTGTTTTTAAGCATCAAGCTCTTCATTAAATTATGCCACAGAGTCTGCTGGTCAGTTAGAGCCACTAATTTAAGAGTCATGCTTAAATTAAATTTAATGACTTTATTGGGGATGCCCCAAGCTGATCTGCCAGATCAGTATTTACAAAATGAACTACATTAAGAAATAGTTTTAAGACACTCATCATTAATTGAGAGCTTTGATTCAGTCTGTATTTCTTAAAGCAAAGCTACTCAATTATTTTTCTTAGATTGGTTTTAATGTGCTTAAAGTGTGTAGGTTTTAGCTCTTACAGACTGCAAGAAAATGAAAAACATTATATTGGCAATGATTGGGATCAAAGCGTGAAAAAATTGAGTAGGACGTCCCTAGTGTGCAGCACACTTGAGTTGTATGTTGATTGTGGGAATACTCTGTAGCACCCAGAGGAAATCTACATTGACACAGACTGATGTACTTCAGGATTCAAGGCTTAATAAAAACAATGTTTTGTTACCAATGGAGGTATATAGTATGTATAATAGTTATAGTAGTAGTAGTAGTTGTGTGTGTGTGTGTTTGTGGGTATATGTTTTTTATTTTTTTTTATTTCACTAATTAACAAAATAGGCAAGTCTGTTTAAGAGTGAACTTCAATAGATCAATTGAAATGTGTGGCGGGTATATCTAAGTTTGATAAAAAGAAATATGATTTATGGAGCCTAATGGTTAAGGCACTTTAGGACCCTTGTTGCATGTTTAAAAAAAAAAAAAGAAATACAGTTATAGAATTACGTTGGTTTCTGAAGGTTACTGTTGTCCACTTCTGGTAATAATCAGAGATAGTCATGTCTGATTATATTCAAAATTGTTTTATGTGAGTGATTACTACTAAACTATACTTTTGACAGTTTTACTCTGCAGTAGTCTGACCTAACATAAACATAAACTACACAGACTGATAAGGTGCTCCACAGTGCCAAATCCTGAAGGTCGCACTGCAGTTTGAAATTAATATAATCTACTTAAAGATACACTGTGATATTTTTGATCACTAGAGGCATCATGAAGGCAATGCTTTGACGATCAGATACCCATTTTTTTTTCTACTTGCATACGGACAAGGACATGCTATTTAGTTGACTGATGGTTGTTGGTGGTAAAGAAATGTAATAATGTGCCAACAAAAAGCATGGAAGAAGACAGGAATGATGCAGTTTCACTGAAATGCTACGTACTGTGTTTAATTTTGAATCTCAGTTACAGAATCAGTATCATCCATTTCAATTTGGTGTTTTTGACAGCCAAGTGCAGAGATAGAGATTAGATTAGGGCAGAAACAGGTGGTCGATTAATCCATTAATAGTTAATAAGTTAGACAGAATTAACCTTGAACACTTCTGATAATTGATGAATCATTTCATTTCATTTACTTAAATTTCAAATATATTCCATAGAGTGTAGCATATTTATACAGTATATATATATATGTATATATATATATATATATAGACGTATGTATGTATAATGTATATGCTACACTCACATATTGACCCGCGTGTGCATATCAGCAGTTCCAGGGGTACCAGGGGCCAGTCTATTGTCTGGCTAATAACTGTTCTTGTTATTCATTTGTCAAGACCCTAGAAAATAATGGCCGATGACTGCTGGAATGTGTCCCCTTCCCACCATTTATTCCCTAGTGTTTCCTTTTTTCAGTTTTAACTGTCACCTGCTTACTCTGTATGAGAAGTTTCTACGGAGGGTCTACCATGTCTTTATTGTGAGGATCGGTTGTGTTGCTCAAATATTGATTTCATTGTTGTGTGATGCCCTCTTTTGTCTCCCCATAGGTGTATATTGAAATTGGAGATCAAACTCTGATGGTAGCATAGCTGGCATGTCAACAAAATTCCTGCATTTGTTACATGCTAAGCCTTGTATTTTCTTTTTCTTCTATGTACCTATTCTTAAAAAAGGATGACGTTTTTTTAAAGGACCAGTTTCTAGGATGTAATAGTATCTAGTGGTGAGGTTGCAGCTTGCAACCCACTGAATACCCCTCATTTCTTCCTGTCCAAGCGTGTAGAAGAATCTACGATGGCCTTCAGATAACGTAATAACATGAAAGGCCTTCTCTAGAGCTAGACTTTGGTTTGCGCATTCTTTTCTACTGTAGAAATGTGGAAGAGGACACTCCCTATGTTGATATTAAGGTCTCATTCTAAGATAATGAAAATGTTGTCTTCAGCTTGTTGATTCGTTATGTTCTTTTGGTCCTTAGATGAAGAGCTATTACTCATACAACTAACTATAAATTTTATAACTCTTAAAGAAAGTATTTTCATAACATGCATCTTAATTTTGTAGTTTGACCCTGATGTTCATGCATGATTAAGGACAATAAAAAATATGTGCTTTATATAAGGGTTTCCTATATATAATAATGATAATAATAATAATGATTAATAATACAGTTACAGTATAGTATAATCAGTATATTCATACTGTAATCAGTTTGCATGAATGAAAATCAACATTTACTGACAAATATTAATTTGGTTTTGGTTTTTTAATTTTATTGTATTTAGTGTAAATTTACATGATATGACTTAATTTGTGTAGATTATATTATGGAAATATTACATGGTGCTAAAGTCAGACTGCCCCCGTGACTTTTACAGAAAAGTAAACAAGTTGACTTGTAAGATGGCCAGCACATATATGGATTGAAGTGTATGTCTAAAATGGGCTGAATAAGCACTTTGCCAGCATTGTGGTATTGATGCTAGATGACCTGGCAACAAGATGGTGAAAAGAAATCGTACTAATTATACTGTATCATTTTGCTCAGAAACTGTGTTTTATAGATCCACGGCTCACAACAGAACATAGCACATGGATTTTAAGAGATTAGACAGGTTTTGAACAGGTTCAGTTTAACCCAATTATCTGCATCACTAGCTGAACAGTGAAAACAATGCTGAAATGCCCTCAAACTGTTCATTATATGTTTTTGTGTTTTACATTGCAGAAACTCAGTGTTTGCATAACAGGTTATAGTAGAACCAGGAAGCAACAAACTACATTTTGTGTGATTGCTTTATGAATATCAAAGGGGCAAATTGGGTTAGGGTTAGGTATCATGAACCAGTTCTGAACTGGAACCAAGAACAAAGAATTTGTTGTATGGTGTTTACGTTGTGGCAAACTGAAGCTAGTGCTCACAAATGTGGCTGACCTTCAGAAAAGGCAGTAGTGACAGTAAAATGTAATCACTGCACAAAAATAGTTTTACTGAAGGAAGAAGTCAGTTTATTGCTGTGACTGGAGTTTTTCCCTGGTAAAACAAGCATCAGTCATTTGTAGGTGTGATTGGTGATGAAGTGAGGATCTAGGCAATTTTGCAACTGTAGAACTTAAAGGACTTTTCACATAGTGTCTTAATCATTCCTCCATGTTGGGGAAGTGAAACCATTGTTGCTATGTTATGAGATACAAACTAACAAACTGGTGTCTTAATCAGAGGCTAGTTTGCACCAGTTATGCTGAGCCTTGACCTAAAAATTAGCTCTTTTTTGTTTCAGAGGAACCATGGGACATGGAGTAGGCTGAAGCAGAGGGTCTAGCAGCACACACCAATTGTGAGTATAAGTGAGTTTTTTGTTATTTTATTTTATTTTTTTACAACATTATGCTTATGTAGAATTAATATATTGATAGATGATTAAAGGAAGATAAGTTTAAGAATGTTCAGGCAGAGCGTACAATGTTTTGGAGTCAAAATAAGAAAGGAGGTTGAGCTACTGTCCTCCAAAATCTTCCTGTTCACCACAAGACAGATAATAAAACATCCAGACAAGTAGTATGGATAAAGCACAATCATGAGCACAAGCCAAAGCAGCATTGGACTCACTCAGATCAATTTTAGATTGATTCTTCTACTGTGGTGTTTGTTGGAGAAAATGTTCAGAAAATGCTAGCGGCTCCTAAAACTTCTCTGCTGTATTGGAACCCTGCTGAGTTTGCCTGTTTCTTATTTGTAAATTTACAGGGTATATGCCTTGTGTGTTTGATGTTTGCTTACAATTGCAATATTTTTTTAGACATACATGGCATTCTTGAGGTGTTCCAGCCTGGTTTTAAAGGCCTTCGCAGCACTAAAGCTGCTCTTTTAAGAGTTTTTAATCATCGTTTATTAGCTGCTGACTCCAGGGATTCTGCCATTATTATGCTTTTAGATCTCACAGCTGCATTCAACACAGTAGACCAAAGTATCCTCATCTCTCGCCTGGAGCATTATGTTGCATTAAAGGTATTACTCTGGAGTGGTTCAGGCCGTGTCTTGTCTGGCAGAAGTGTTTCTATCAGCCTCGGTGACTCTCTCCTCCTCAGCACCTCTCATTTGTGGAGTCCCTCAGGGTTCTATTGTCAGGCCAATCATATTTAACCTGTACATGCTCCCCTTATGGACCAATCTTAGAAAGTATGGCATCTTGTTCCACTGTTATGCAGATGGCACTCAAATTTACCTGCCTTTGAAACAGAATGAGGAAAATGCTTTAAAACCATTGTTGGACTGTTTCAAGGACATCAGAGCTTAGATGGCCTCACATTTTTTTTAAATGTTAATGATAGTTAAACTGAAGTGCTGATATTTGGATCCAATGGTGCCTGTGATGCCCCTCATATTGACCTGTGCTCCCTAGGTGTGATAATACACAGTGATATTACACAGGGCAGATTGTGTCTTTGTGGTTGTAAATTTTAAATCCGGTCTTAAAACACTTCTTTATTCCCTGGCTTTTCACGGAGTAAGAGAGTTGCTTTTGATTGTTTATGGTCATAATGCTTCTATTTTATTGTCTTTTTTGTGTTTTTATTGAGTTGCTTTATGGGTTTTATTATTTTGATTGTCCATCACTTTGGTCAACTCTTATTTTTAAATGTGCTTTATAAATTTATTTTGACCTGACTTGCTTTGTTTTGTGTGTGTGTGTGTGTGTGGTTTTGAAGGTTTCCCACTGTGGTGTATGACATGGCCACGGCCTCATCCAGAGCAGAGTCTAGCCATAACCACAGAGGAACGACACAGCTTCATGCCATTGGTGAGTTCACACACAGCAGGCTGGGAGTGGTGGCATGGCTTCAGGGTCTTTACCCTGTCCCTCCCTCAGAGAGCTCACACTGAAGCACTGTGTTAGAAGGAATTCCTGTGTGACGAGGTTTTTCCTAATGGGATCAATAACATATCACATCATTTAATCTGAAAATCTGAATAAGTGTTAGCTGCATAGTGACATTATAAGATGTTGCTTCGTTCATGTGCTGCCAGTTTCCTGTGCCAAAATCAAGAGGAAGAAGAGCCTGTTTGGGACTGCCATTTATGTGGAGGTGACAGCAGAAGGGGAGTCGCGCCGTACAGCGAAGTCTCACAGCTCCTCCAGTCCTAAATGGGATGAGAGGCTCACTCTGTAAGAAGCAACAATTTGCCTACTCTTTCTTTGCCTGTGTGTGTGTCACAATGTGTTTGTTAGTTTTTTTTACCTTAATGCTACATTTTCTTGGTCTTCTCTCCATTTTTCTTTTTTATAATCTGTGTCCATGATCACATTGTGCTCCAAAATTGAGTGTGTGGGACAATAACCCATGAATCCCCAATCATTTTATTGTTTGGAGAAGATAAAATGACAAACAAAATGTGGGTTGAGACTACCACAAACACCTGCCCTCTCATACACCCCTTAATCAGAAGGTTCCTAGAAGAAGTGCTGATTGCCAAGTGGCCTATGCTTATATTAAAAACTGTTGAGAGAGAAAAACAGCCCTCTCCTCCTTTCTAGGGGGTCTTTTAGTGAGTTAACGTATTGTATATCTTATGAAATAAGCCTAGGACTGTTGAAATACGTTTAAAAAAAAAAGGTATTCTTTTGAAATTCTAAATATAATGACCAAAAAACCCTCAGGTGGCTCATCTGATAATTATTAGAACAAGGGAAAATGCTGTAGAAGAACACACAGAGCTCTTTGTGTCATTTGAGACACTAGTGGAGCCAGCAGCCTGAACATGGCAGACGTTTACAGGCTCTCTGGCTTCTGAATGGCTCTGCCAAATGCCAGAGACATGTCATTGTAAATGCTAATTGTCTTGATTGGGTAATTATCACTGACAAGCCAGTGTGCAGCTGTATTTGTGGTCTTGTGTGCGCACCATGGATCATTTGTAAACTGTTCTTGGTCCTACACATGGCGCTTAGGCTATAATCCTAGATATTTCTCTTTAGGCTGATGCGCTCAACCATGAGCACAATGACTTTGCCTGTGTACTGTTCATTTTGTGTGAGGACAGAAAACACAAGAAAGCAGCATTATGTGAGCTGAGTACATCAGTCGCTGAGCCTGCAGCAAGGACAAATTACTCTTTTGAGATTTTTTGAGGGGGAGCAGATGTTGAAAAAGGGAGAAACTAGAAGACTGAGAAGCATCTCATAAAATAGTTGTTTTCTTTGTCGCCTTTTTTCTGTTTTGAAGGGGAGCACATGTGGAAAGGAGGAGCTGGTGAATGATGGTTTTATTTGTTAAATGTGCACAGTAGTAAGTCTTCCTCTTTGCTCTCCACACTCATAAATGTATTTATTGGGCTTGGGAATTCATCCTTTATAGTTATGTATTCTGAAATTATACTCAAAATCAAGAAAGAGTCTTTGTGCTTAGTGAATCCACACCTGATGAGTACACCAGTGCTAAATACATATCAGTGTTACTTTGTATACTACTACTGCAGGAAAAGAGGCACGATGAACCGATGTGAGTTGCGTTAAAAGTTGTTTTAAGAATTACATGTGATGTTTGTGTTTGTTTGTGTGTTCCGGATTATCTAGGAATGTAACACCGCACACACATGTGGATTTCAAAGTATGGAGTCACCACACCCTGAAAGCAGATGCTCTGCTGGGCAAAGCCACACTGGACCTAATGCAAGCCTTGGAGCAGCATGACAGAAAATGTATGATTACAGTATAAATACAGAACTGTATTATAATAGAAAAGAAGGTGTATGGTGATCATGCGCATATACAGGTGTTGTACAGTTACTGCAGTACCACAGCAGATTCAATAAAGTATTACTTAATTAGACTAGGCAACATCTGAGCTTTCTGTTTTGAACTTTTTGCTACATACACATTGTTATCAACTCTTCCAATGACCTTATTTTAAAGTACAGTATAAACAGAATAAACAGAGAATAAAATTCTAGAAATGTCAGATGATTTTAGAGTCTCCAAGATAAAGACAATAGCCGCGTTTCGACCAAAAAGTACCTGAAACTTAGTTCCAGGTACTTCTCTTCAGGAACTAAAAGGTTCCTGTGGCCTATTGTTATCTGCGTTTCCACCGTGTTCCCAAGTCCCAGGAAGATTATGCAAAATTATTACTTGACATTACATTATTCACAGCACTTTGAGGACATAACATGAACAAAAATACGGGACAAATTGCATCCCATATATATTCAACACAGGACACAGCATTTTCCCGTATTATACGTGATGGGGGGCAACCCTAGCCACTCCGGTTGTTGTGGTCCTTTATTTTTTTGAAGTCCTTTTTTTTAGCTTCTCTCGCACCTGTTTCGCAGTGTGGAAAATGTACTCGCTCAGTGCTCGCTCCCTACGGACTTTTAAACATCATGAGGGAAATAAAATGCAGCGAGTACTCGACCAGTCAGAAATGTTCAGCACTGCAGACCACACCCCCCAAAGTTCCTGAACCTTTGGAAAGTACTACCTCCCGACCACATACCTTTTTGGGGTCGATTAATTACCCTGGAACTAAATTTAGACCCTGGTTCCTGCAGTGGAAACGCGCATAGTTCCTCAAAAGGTTCCTGGTTCCTGGGGAAAGTTCCTGTAGTGGAAACGCGGCTAATGTAAAAGAATTGGTTTGATTGAGCTATTCCATCATTTTTTTGGCATCTGGTTGATTTAAAATAGCATTAAAGTTTGTGTTGATCAGAATCACATTGATAATTAAAAACTTTAATAATGGAAAGCTTTATGTTTTTCTTGATGCCAGTCCTTTGTAATGCTTCCTCTCATACCATCCCTGATTTGCCTCTACAGTGGAGAATGTGAAGGAGGTGCTGAAGCTGAGCGTGGAGCAGAAGGGTGCTCTGGTGCCCACTGGGGAGCTGACTGTTTTCCTAGATGGACTGACTGTCACCGACCAGGAGGAACTGGCACAGCTTACCAACAGCAATGCCGCAAATGGCACCAGTGAGCACAGTATTTTTGTTAGGAGTGGGCAATGGTTGGGTTGTCAGTTTTAAGGACCTTGTTTAACCAGTAAACAACAATCAACTGGGACAAGGAGAGAAAAATGCCACAAAAACATGCATACAGATACAAAACTCTGGTCAACTATCACATAAACCTATTTGTTAGAATGAATTCACTAAATATACACTTGCACATGAATTCTGCAAACACATTGCAAAAACATTTTTTTCTCCCAATTCTTCCCAGAAGTCCAACAGAATGGTGATGCCATCCACGAAAATGGAGACTCATCGTCCTCTTCCTCAAGGGCTGCCAACAGGTAAACAAACTACATGAACCAACCATTTGGTTGCTCCAAATATTTCATGAGGAAGAAGATTCTGTCTACTTCCCTTTTTGTGTGCCCTGTATGAACACATGGCCTTCTTTACATTACTGTCAATACTCGTAGTCTAATGTCTTCCACTAGTTCTTTTAAAAAGGCTTTTGATAGTTTTTTAACCTCCTTTCTGTGTCTTGTCCCTGTGTCCTTTCTCCTGCTTTACGTTCTACCGGCTGGCACCACTGGTGCCAATTTTTATCATCTGTCACACAGTAAAAGTGCCATTCAATGAGGCTAACAGGGTTTTTATTGGAATGGCTGCCTGGCTCCTCTCTGCATTGCAGTTACTGAGAGGACTGCAAGACACAAGCAGGGGGATATTTAAAACTTAATAGTGTTTCCCCTCCCTGGAAGTTCCCCAAGTGTTTGAACGCTCAGCCAGATAAGAGAGGTAGCCAGCTGAGGGACATTTGTGGTGGTGAGACAAATGTTTTCCTTATTGTTGCCTAAATAATGAAACATAAAACACTATTGCTTATCCGTATTAAACATATTTATTTCAGTGAATGCAAACAAATACACATATTACTAATAATCAAAAAAAAAACTTTCCATCAATTAACTTTTAATTAATGTATCGATTGTGCATATCTTGTTGGCAATCCAAGCATGTTTACTACTAAATGTGTCAAAAACTCATCATCAGTCTGTGTTCAAATCTGAACATTTGGTTTCAGCTCTCAGGTTTTTTATATATAACAACATATTCATGAGTAAATGTGCAACAATCAAGGGAAAAGATTTTTTATGAAAAAAATGTCTTAGATAATATTTATTAAGAGTTTAACAGAAAGAAACCCTGCTAATCTGCTCGATCTGGAATGTGTGGGTGTAGTTTGATCAGATTTGATTGACAGTACTAGCAGCACAGCAATGGCAGAATGATAGTTTTCCAGAGTTGTCAATCTTGAGTATAAATTGCTTCTGATTAGCCTTAAAATTGTGGATAAAACAGCATTTGTTTCAATGCAGTGCTATTTCCCGTCCGAACACAATTTTAGCCTCACTGCTCCTTCCCCGAACTGTGACTTCACTCGCAGCATATGGAAGGTGGCCAAACACAGTTAGTCGGCAATTTAGCTAGGAGCAGATGCTTAGGGATCCCTCTGACCTACTTCTTTCCATTTGTATCTCTTTGTCTCTTTAACTTGTTGTCCTTCATGATCTTACATCACAGTTCTGCAGCAATGTGTTTTCTGGCAGACTTCCCACCATTACCTCTCATATCTTTTCTGTTCAACTCTTTCATGCTACCTTGATTTGTTTATTTTTCTCTTCTGAAATCTTTACTTCCTGAGTCTTACTCACTTTGCCTGTGCCTTGATTTCAATTTTTTGTTTGTTTTTAGTCAGCTTTGCTTTGTTGCATTTCCCTCCTTTCTTTCCCTCCATTCCAGTTAGCTTGTGTGTCTACTGTTTCTCACACCATCGAGCAGGGAGACCCTTCCTGTGGAGTCAGAGGTGCCAGGTATCGGAGCCTGTTAAAACACTTAATACTGGCCTCCAAGCTGGCTGCAGGAGTATGATGTTGTGTTTGGTTCAAACTGTGTGTGTGTTTCTACTAACGGAATTTCAATAACTGCTCATCTATGTTGTCCTTGTACCTCATTTTTCTCCCTGCGTCAGATTTCAATACTAAAGCAGCAAGTCCAGTTGCCTTTGACTTAGTATTTGTAATTAACCCATTAATATTTAAACATAAATACTGGGCTCTACATTTAAATTTAAACTGGGCAGATTTGGTGGGAAATTTGCTGGTATCACTTCCTGTGCAGTGTGTCTTACTGGACATTGAGTATTAGTATGGTTAGAGCTTCTATGGTTAGCGGCTGAGTCGTAAAAACCAACATTCTTTGGAGTTGTCTGCACTTGTGATCCTTTCTTCTCTGTGATCTACTTCCTTTCTTTCTTCTCTTCTTCTTGGTTGCTTACCTGCTGATTTGCCGTTTTTTGTTATTACTTCATGCCTAGACAAAGCCTTATCTTGAGTCATATGGCAGATCTCTTATTTGTCTCAGTGTGTGCATGTCTGTGGCACCGACTGAACTCTCCTGCCTCACAAAAGGGCCCCTTCAGCTGTGCCCATTACATCACCACACCACCCCATTATGTCCCGTCCTTACCCCTACAAGACAATAGTGTCAGTGTCACAAGTGAGTCTTTTATCTGACACTCCCACAATGAGTGGAAGCAGCACACATTTAGCTCACTCTGAGTAATCCCTGTAAAACAAATTGATCCCATGCCTGTTGTGGGCCAGTAGTAAAAACAAAAGTTTTTATTACTGGCTACTGGGTTTTGTTCTTAGAATATACATTTTTTTTAGTTTTAGTATAACTGTAAACACATAAATTGTGTCTTATGTATAATGTATAGGTTTATAAGTTGTTAGTTAATTAAGGAATGGTTGTGTTTTCTCCTAAAGCACAGTGAATGGTACAGACTTGGGGCCAAGGTCAGATTCCTGTTCGGCCTCCAATGGTGTGGATGGTGAGGTGCCTTCAAGCTCCTGCAGCCCTGCCCTTGGTCATGTCGTCAATGGAGATGCCACACCCAACTCCACCCCAGTCCACCAACCCTCAGACAGTGACACAGAGAGCAGGACAGGTGAGTTTGCATGATTACTATAGTGTGTGAATTACAGTAACTTAAGAGGGTTAAAATAAAATCTTAGTTCTCAGATTTGAAAAGTGTGTTCATGACAATGCTGTTCAATGCTTTATTGTGCTTTTCTCGTTTACATTTAATCCCCTTTTGAGTGGTAGTATTGTTGGGTATGATTCACTTGAGAACTGGACAAAATATTAACTGAATGTATATGATGAGCTGCTAGGCTCATGTCAAAGATGGAATCATGCAAGTCCTTATCAGAGCATCTCAGTAATACATGTGTATATTTCTAGCAGGTATTCATTGTGTTGCCTGGGCAGGGCTCAGTTCTTCATGGTTCACTCAGTGAACAGTAGAGAAGAACAGTAGATTCATTTTCATTAAGTGAGCACTGTTATCTCTGCTGCTGTCAGCGCCTCTGTCGAAAACTCCCTGGACAGAAGGGGAAAAAACGCAGAGTGCAGTGTACTGGGGATGGCAGGCAGAACACCAATAGCATGCTGAGCTTACACCGAGCTGCGGTTGAATAAAGAATATTAATTCTTTATTCGTATGCCTAGATGGGTTGTCACAATTTGAAAAGTTCAAAGTCCAAAATACTTCCATACACAACTTCTCACATGGTTTGATGTCATGATACATTATGAATATAAATTTATTTTCCCATATTTGAAAGTACAGTTCAAATTCTAAATAAAAAGTGACTGCCCTACAAAACATCCACTCTTTGGTGAACAGCTGTTTGTTGCATTGAACAAACAATTAAAGAGTTCTGTAGGCTAGGCTGTTGGTGCAGAGACCAAGCTATAGTTTGTTTTTCCGATACTACTTTCAAGTTCAAAAGTTCAATATCCATTTCAACCCTTTGTCAGTGGAAATGTTTACATTCACAGAGACACAAATGCATGTGAACATATGTAGATTCCTAGACTACATGACTATTGGGCACTTGTTTTAAAATCAGCCATTTAAAAGGCAATTTTTGCTTTGAGACCTACTGACCTCAAGTCATGGATGGAGAAAGAGTCTCGACCATGCATTTAAACAGCACCATTGTCTTTCTCTGAATTGCCTGCAGTCAACGGGGAGTCTTGTGATGTTGCTCTTGGGCCATCATCTGTGACAGCAGGTGATGTGCTGTCCCCTGCAGATGACCACGAGGACTGCAGTCAAGATGCCGTCCTGCCAGACTCTGTCACAGCACCAAATAGCACATCTCAACCCCCGCCACCCTCCACACTGACTCCAGCCTCCACTTCTGCTGCTAAGCCTCCTGACGGCACCGCTGCTGCTTCCTCCACAATCACCTCCTCAGCCCAGGGGGCTGCCACCCCCACCACCACCCCCACCACCACCACCACCACCACCACGACAACCTCCTCATCATCGTCCTCTTCCTCCCCAGCACAGGGAGAGGCAAATGCTTCAGGAGCTGGTGGTGGTAACAGTAGTAGCAGTGCAACTGTAACTACAGATGGGGCCAAGCCCAGACAACAGGCCCCCAATGCTGGAGCCTCAGATCCTCTTCCACCAGGGTAAAAATCACCATCAGCTGCTTATTTTCTGCATTCCCTGTTTAATATCACACATATTTTCAAACCTATTATTATATCATGAGGTATTTACCTTAAAGCGACACTTCAGCCAAAATCTTTTGAGTATAAAACACACACGCACTCATATTTCACTATTATATAGCAATCGTGCACAGCCTTATGAAGCTTTTTTTGTTATTGTTGTGGATTGTTTTTAGATGGGAGCAGAGGAAAGACCCGCATGGGAGAACGTACTATGTAGACCACAACACCAGGACTACCACCTGGGAAAGACCACAGCCACTACCACCGGGGTGATTATCTGTCTTTCACTCCTTTAGCCGCTTTCAGACTACAATCTCTAACTTAACCAGGTTCATCTTTCTGTTTTAAACTCTGGCTTTTTGCCTACAAACAGACATAGGTAACCTTAACACCCTATTTACACAAGATGGCTTTCAACCATGTCTGCCACTAAACAAAAATTGTTGTAAACCAATGGTTTGGTTGGATGGTTTCAGTTTACATTTCTTGCACTTGCATTCGGTCTTCATAGATTAACACAGCTGATACCACATGATGAAATGTCCTGATATATAAATCTAACCAAAGTGCCAAAGGCAGAGAGTTCCATGAAGTAGGGTGGTGTTTTCTTAGGACACTCAGGAATTTGTTCAGTTTCAGTGAGAGTTATTATTTGGTGAATATCCTCAAGCAGAACAAAGTTACTGAACTTTGAATTAATTGTGTCCATTTAGAAGTTGTCCCCCCAGGTTCTTTTAATTGTTTTGGATTGAATGAGTAAGTGTCAGGTTGGAAGTGAACCTTTGACTTTCCTTGCTGGACTAGCCACCTGCTTACAAGCCTGTGTTTGTGTGTCTCTGTTAATTGTACCATCCATCTCCCTCACTGTGCCAGCTGGGAGCGCCGAGTGGATGACCGGGGCAGGATCTATTATGTGGACCATAACACCCGCACCACCACATGGCAGCGTCCCACTATGGAATCAGTCCGCAACTTTGAGCAGTGGCAGAGCCAACGCAGCCAACTGCAGGGAGCTATGCACCAGTTTAACCAGAGATACCTCTACTCTGTAAGACCATCCTCACCACACCTTTTAATCACTGTTTTGTTTTTTTTATTTATACCTGTAAAAGTTTTTCAACCTATGAATTTAGTTAGTCAACATTCTTACTCTTTACTTTTTAGTTTAACACCACCGACGTGATACAGTTCATACTAGCATTCCATATACTTCTTTCAAGCAATGGAAACATCTCCTCATTCAAAAGAGCAGCCACACTAGTACATGCTGAAAAAACAAACAACTTAATCGATAGAATGAAACAGAACTATAATTTTGGTCAGTGAAGAGTGAATAGCAAGAACAGCAATCAGGTAAACTTGTTTTATCCTCCAAGTTTGGTGTCAGCAAATAAGAGTAAGTAAGTTGATGTGCATCTCTCTCTCTCTCTGTCTGTCTTTAGCCACAAGTACATGCAGTGAAATTCTGGGTTCTGAAATTAATGATTTCATAACACAGAGTGTGTTTGAATGTGTGTGTGTGTGCGTGTGTGTGCCTTTATCAGTTGTAAAGTAATATACTGACATTTACTGCTGTATTGAAAGAGTAGTCCATAGAAATTATCACAAATGAAGACTGTTTGGTTTTGCAATCTTAAAATCAGTGTATAGTAAATGTGAGTTAAAGGTGTGTCGCTGATGTAACCAGCTACAGCTTGAAGCGACGTTGAGGACTTAAAATATATTGAAAATTGTTTTAAAAGGAAGGCAGGATTCCTGTATATACCCAATGCAAAACTGCAGTCCTTTCTCTGTGAACCTTGTGCATTATTGAGTCACCTGACCACACTGGATCGTTCCAGCTGTTCGCTTTTATCAACTCATCAACTTTTAAAGTGTGCATTTAGCTCAGACCATTCCACAATATGTACCCAGTCCTACAGAAAACAGATCTTTGGCTCTGACCGAAAAAGAATTTTAAGGATCTTTAAAATCCTCTGATCTAAGTGATCACTTTTCCTTTCCTCTGCAGTCTGTACTGGCTCAGATATTGGGCCTAATATTACAGTCAAGAACTCTTCTGCCATTTTCTAGAGTTCTGAAATGGCTCAGTTGACTTCTTGAGGAATTTAAAGGTACCCCTTTAAAAGAACCTGGTTTTTGCATATGTAGCCTTATAATTACATATATTTGATATAAGCCATAGCACATACTACGATAACTAACTCAAGCAAATTTCAGAAATTCAAACATTACAAAATGCTGTAGTAATGTATAGATTAAATTGGCCAATACTGTAAATGGTAATGTCCTCGATTTTATTTTCTCTCCTAATTGGCAGGGGTAACCAAGTCGTTGTCATGATGATCTTAGAAATCATAGGACCAACCTCTGGTTCTAATCTTTCTCTGGGTGTATTTGTTTTGCAACCCTACTCACTCAACACACTGTTTGGCATCTAGCTCACCTCATTTAGCCCGAAGGTGAGAAGTTTACCTCGACAGGGTTTCAAATGCACAACCCAGCCTCTGCCTTAATCTGGTTATCTTTGTGAGGGTCCCCCTCCCAAGTCTTTGATCTGAATGGTGATGTCATCTTCATTGATGATGATTAGCTTACAACACAAATCAAAAGGCAGACACCTGGAAACTACTGAGCAGTAACCAGCCACAGAGGCCTTCTTGCCAACACATCAAAACGGGTTTATTTTTATTATTATTGTTCAATCTTCCTGTTGCAGATTTTTTTTTTTTTTTTTACATTTATTTTTGAACATTTTTTAATATCCTACATATTTGGAATATTTTTGAGAAGAGTGGGGTCTTCCTGGTGATTTCTGAATGGAGGTCTATGTGTGCATCCCTCATTTCCAGGCATCCATGATGTCTGCTGAGAACGACCCTCTTGGCCCGCTACCTCCTGGCTGGGGTGAGTTCACATTCTCTCTTCTCAATCCTATTCACATTTCCACATTGTGTCAGTATGTACTGTATTTGAAGTAAGAAACTACAGAAATGTATCGGTATGCATCATACCTATGTTCAAGCCAAAAATGTGTGTTAATGTAAAATATGAGTAGCAATGCTTTGTGATACTGTTTTAAGTTGTATCAGCGTCATTCTGAATGTTTCCTACAGTCTCCTCTCAACCGCTGTTCACAAGGATGACAGCTTGTTGAACAACTGTGTTTATAGCATGAGTCAGCACTGGTGATAATCAGACATGTGTTGCCACATAGCATCCATTCTGTCTATTAAGCTACAGATTCCTGTGTTTGCTTTTATCAACTTTAGAGAGACGTGTGGACTCCAATGACCGGGTGTACTTTGTAAACCATAACACCAAGACAACACAGTGGGAGGACCCCCGAACCCAAGGGTGAGCTCAAAGAAACCATAATAGAAAATAAATGGAGACTGTATTGTCCACACACGGTCTCATTGTAGTAAAGTAAGAGAGTACTTGAAACACATAAAATGCATGTGGTGTATATTGTACATCATTACTCACAGAAGCCTGTGTGAGTACAGTGAACTGGCTAATCCATTGTTAATTTTATGGAATTAAACAGGAGGAGGGAATGTATAATTACAGATCATAATTTTAATGTGAAAGATCATCTCTTGGTTAATAGGCTTTTTCCTGTCCTGCACCAAATTGATATCATACAGCTCTCTCTCTGTTCTCTCTTACCAGTGACGTAGTGGCCTCAAACTGTTTGGTTAAATTAGACTATTAAAAGTCAAGATGCTCCTGCTTAAACCAGTATTGACACTTCTAGGATGTGTTCACTGATGCCACAATAGTAAGGCTTCTTTAAAAGATGCATATACAGTGTGTTAGCTGAAATTTCAGTTTACTTTCTAGACCTCAATCACTGATTAATCCATTCAGTCCTTTAACTTTTAGGTAGCTATTATTAAGATTAATTGCTTGATAACGTTATTAAGTTGAATATATATATATATATATATATATATACATATATATATATACAAGAAATATAAAGAAATTCAGTGAGTGAACTGAATGGGTGTTAGAGGGTAGGTGATGGTTTCAGTGAAGCACATTCAGATAAAAAATATTTTCTTTCACAATCCCTCTTGTGTTTTGATTTGTCAAAAGGTAAATCTGTCATGGGAAGCACATCCAAATCAACATCAGCGTCAAATTAGCTATGCAACAGTTTTACAATAGTTACATGACCTCTATCAGGAGCCATTGAATACACTCTTGAGGCCAATGTTTACAGTAATTTTCTAGCATATTATACAGCAGTTCATGATCCTCAGGGACAGAGCAACCTATTATCATCAAAGCAATTTTAAGTAATTTGTCCACCCTCCATGAATACCAGAAAACCCATTATTCCACCATCATTCAGCCATAATACTACAATTAATTTGTTGTTGAATTTGTTTCAGGCTGAAATGAGGTCTGAATTGTAAGATTTGTTTCAATTTATCAATAATACATCATCCTATGGTAACATTTTATGACAAGGACAGGCTTTGTACAAGTTGGTCCATCGTATAACTTCTCAAAATATGATGTCCTCATTTTTACTTACGCAGAATTTTCAGAAAAAACGTATATTTTCACACGTTACACCGAGGGTAATGCTGATATGTAAGATTTTGTTTACTAAGGTTTTATGTCGTAGCAAAGATCAGAGCTGGCTGTGTTTGTTTTTTAAGTGTCCCCTGCTTGTCTGAGTTTAACAAGTGTAGCAAGTATAGTTTCACATAAACAAGTTCATGTCCCAGTAGGGGTGGTGAATTCTGTTTCTGATGTTACTTCCAGTCTTCTCAGTGTTGTGTTGCAATGAAATGTTGTTTACGTGTGGTGAATTTGGGTTTTGTCCTTGGACATACTTTCCATGTTAAACACTTATCCGTCCATTTGTATGATTGGTCTGTGTGTGTGTACGTGTGTAGGCTACAAAATGAGGATCCTCTGCCTGAAGGTTGGGAGATCCGGTACACAAGGGAAGGGGTTCGCTACTTTGTAGATCACAACACCCGGACCACCACTTTCAGCGACCCCCGCACTGGAAAGTCCTCCGTGTAAGAACACATTTTAAAATAATGTACTTGTTCATCTTCATGTGTTATGTTAAATGCTACATGAAGCCATGCTAGAAGCAAATGTTAACTTCATGGAAACATGACCATATTACACATGTCACATTTTCTTCATCATATGGTGAAGATGCAACTATTTACTGTAGAAAAAGCTTCTTTTCCATTGCATCTGTCAGCTTATACTTATAACCTTTTTGTTCGTCTCAGCACCAAAGGCCCTCAGATTGCTTATGAGCGCAGCTTCCGATGGAAGCTTGCCCATTTTCGCTACTTGTGCCAGGTAGGTGACTTCTTTCTACTCCTCCATCAATCAGTCTCTTGCCCTCTATCACAAATCTTAATCTTGTTTTTGCATGCGCTAATGTTTTGTCCCATCTGTCCTCAGTCCAATGCTCTCCCTAGCCATGTGAAGATCACTGTCTCCAGACAGACGTTGTTTGAAGACTCTTTCCAACAAGTAAGAGTCATGATTTATTATATTCAAAACTACTATATCAGTCCCTCCAGAATGTCGTGATATTGCGATCGCAATAATTACTACAAATTCAACCAATCCCTTTTAATTCTGTGCAACCTTTTTGTCCAATCACCGCAACCTTCCCGCAAATTTGACCAATCAGCATAGTTTCCCATGAGTTAAACCAATAATACCAGTCCCTGGTGGGGGGACTCAAAACCTATTCAAATAAAGATTATTTTGTTAGAATTTTTTTAATTCTGAACCTCTTTGGTTGCTTAGAACAGGGCAGATCTATTCTCACTCAAGTTGCATTTGATTTTTAATGAATTACACAAAAACATATAGCAACAATTTTTGCAATTTTTATTTGCTCCCGCAGTTTCGTTGCAAAAAAACAAAACAATGTAAAAACATCGCATCATGCAATTTTTTTTAGAAAGGCTGCCATGAAATCAGGCATTTTAGCCCGCAACAATGCCAAAAAAAAAAGCCTGCGATATCTCGGAGGGACTGCTCAAAACCTTCATACCATCATTGTGCCTGTGTCACTTGCTGATGTTGTGTTGTAGCTGATCTTGTGTGTTCTCTTTGTTATGTAGATTATGGCTCTCAAGCCGTATGACTTGAGGAGGAGACTCTACGTCATCTTCAGAGGCGAAGAGGGTCTTGACTATGGTGGCTTAGCCCGGTAATACAGACAATAAAAATAGTTTGATGTTCATTTTTCTTGTGCAAACTAGCTTTTTGGAAAATGTAAACAGTAATTGATCATGTGTACCCCCCCCCTTCTTTCCATCTTTCCCCCCTTTCATTTCCTTCTCTCTTTCTATTCTAATCCCTACACTCATCATACCCTCTCTTATCTTGTCGTCTTCCCCTGCCCCTGTTTGTCACACACCTCACTCTTCAGAGAGTGGTTCTTCCTGTTGTCCCATGAAGTGCTGAACCCCATGTATTGTCTGTTTGAGTACGCCGGCAAGAGCAACTACTGTCTGCAGATCAACCCAGCCTCAGCTATCAACCCGGACCACCTCTCCTACTTCTGCTTCATAGGCCGCTTCATTGCAATGGCAAGTTTAAATACTGCAAACACAATAAGTGAAACAGGCTGATTTTTACTTCAAATATGTTCAATGTGTTCACCGAACACCAATCGATCAATGCTGAAACAAAAACAAGTTAAGGTTTATGTCATTACAAACACAAATACACTGCAAGATTGTTCATAATCTGTATGTGTCCATATCTTCAGGTTGACCAGCATAGTAAAATGCACATTTGTTTCTTTGTTTCTGCAGGCACTTTTCCACGGCAAGTTTATCGATACAGGCTTCTCTCTGCCTTTCTATAAACGCATGCTGAACAAGAAGCTCATCCTCAAAGATCTCGAGTCCATTGACCCAGAGTTCTACAACTCACTCATATGGATCAGGTATTTTGTCTACATAGCCTTCACTGATCTCATGTGTAATCAGTTGACAGCAGAGGCACAGCTCGAAAATGAACATCTTTGAATACCGTGAGCACATCCTGACTTCACGTTACCATGAAGCTTTCAAGAGGAAAAAGCCAGTTTTATTGTTGATTTGATAGTTTTAAATGTCACAGCACTTCACTCTGAGTGGAGCTTTTGATTAAAGAGCCAATATGTGTATTCTTAATTGGATTATCCAGAGCGTTTCCCCTGGTCTTCTTTGCTCAGGTAATCTCTTAAATTCCCTTGACCCCCACTTGGAGAACCATTGTCGTTGGGTGCTGTCACACTTAACCTGTTGATTCTCTTTAAAGAAACTCTTTGATAAGCCTGCTTTTAATCTGATTCATTTAGGTCGATAAAAGAAGCGCAGCCTAATGTTTACAAGCTTTGCTTCCTTCATATTACATCTGTGTGAACCTTAAACAGACCAGAACCAAAAGGCAACAATGCTTTATCATTTTCTTTGGTCTGCACCACAAAACCCAACATGCAGCTGTGAATAAACCTCTAGACAAGACAAGTCACTTGTGTCTATATAACCCAAAATCTCAAATATGTCTTAGAGGATTGTACAAGCTGTACATCATAGAACACCCTCTGTCCTTTTGATCTGAATTGGAAAATCTCCACAATAAAACACATTTAACTGGAAAAAAAGGAGAATCTTCAGGAAGAGCATCAGAGAATAAATACCTCGTCCAGTATGGACAGACACGTGTTGGCAATAAAACAACATTTTGGAGAAACAGAATGACAAGATTAAATACATAAAGTTCATAACATCTAATACCAAGTAAATATTTATGGTAATAAGTTTAAAGCAAAGTGTTTGGAGTGAGGACTATGGGAAACCTCAACCTCAAAGAGAGCAGACTACACATACATACAAGAGGCAGCTCAAGAATACTAGAGCTGCTGGGAGGAGATGACTCTGTTAGTTGCAGATAAGACATGATGCAACAACAGAAACAAAGGCCGGCTGAGTCTCCAGCACAGACACGTTACTCACATTAATAATTCTTTTTGCACCAATGAGCTGTCCACTCTCTATTATTCTGTGACAGCAACATGATCTCATGTCTCCTCAGGGACAATAACATTGAAGAGTGTGGTCTGGAGATGTACTTCTCTGTAGACATGGAGATCTTGGGGAAAATCACCTCTCATGACCTCAAACCCGATGGCGCCAATGTCCTGGTTACTGAGGAGAACAAGGAGGAGTATATCAGGTTTAGTATAACCACAGTTTTATCATAACAGCAGTAATATCTGGCCCCTAAATATCATTTCATGTTGTTTTTGAAACTTACAATGCACATTTTTGCTGTGTGGCTTGCAGTCTAATGGCCGAATGGAGGTTCTCCCGTGGGGTAGAAGGTCAGACCAAAGCTTTCCTGGATGGTTTCAACGAGGTGGTTCCACTTCAGTGGCTCCAGTACTTTGACGAAAAGGAGCTGGAGGTGAGCAGTCATCCAATACACAAATAACTACCCCACTCCACAGAGGTTTAACTAATTATTCATTACTTAAATGAAATAACAAGGGTTTGTGTAGAGAAGCAAATTTCTGTCTTTTAACTGTTGTGTGTGAATTCCAGCATTGACATATGTTTCTGGTTTTGTTTGTGTGCCCTGTTTTCTGCATGTCATCTATGTTCTCGTGTGTGTGTGTGTGTGTGTGTGTGTGTGTGTGTGTGTGTGTGTGTGTGTGTGTGTGTGTGTAGTGTGTGTGTGTGTGTGTGTGTGTGTGTGTGTGTGTGTGTGTGTGTGTGTGTGTGTGTGTCAGGTGATGCTATGTGGCATGCAGGAGGTGGACCTGCAGGACTGGCAGAGGAACACAGTGTACCGACACTACACCAGGAACAGCAAACAGATCATCTGGTTCTGGCAGGTAAAGTCACAACAACACACACTTTGTTTCTTTTTCTCCTTACCACCTTATATTTATGAAGGAGAGGAACAGAATATTTCAATAGCATGTAAGTTTATCTGGCTCGTAGTGTGTCTGATATTGGCAGGTTGCTGGTCAGTAGTGTGTGGTCACTGATCAGTGCGTGTGCTGTCTCTTCCTCCCCTGCAGCTGGTGAAAGAAGTGGACAATGAAGTGCGACTGCGGCTCATGCAGTTTGTCACTGGAACCTGCAGGCTTCCTCTGGGTGGCTTTGCTGAACTCATGGGTCAGTGACAGACGCACACACAGAGTAACACACTCACCCCTTAATCACTCAGACACCAAGTTTATGTGATACATACTATAGACATATATAGCGCAGAACACAAGTCTTTGAACACTTCCACTTTGTTTGTTCTTTAGACTCTGAGCTGCAGCACAGTCAGTCTGATATACAATAATGGAGGCTGCATGTGAGAAGGTTTACATCAATATAAAAAGGACTGTGTGGGAGATGCAGCTCTTTAAGGGCTTCAGAAGTCACTGGACTGATCCACATGGAGTCAAACAAAACTTATTTAGATAATATATGTAATATTTAGTGTAAAATCCTTGGAAGTCAGTGATTCTCTGTATTTTCCCTGGTGCTGCTTTCTGAGAGCTTCACTGCAGCCTCCTTCAGCTCTTGTTGTGGGTCTCTTTAGTCAGGTCTTAGTCAGCAGGTGGAATCCAGCTCAGACTGAGATCAGGTGACTGACTCAGCCAGTTGAGGAGGTTTACCAGGGGTTTGTATCTTGTGGTCATTGAGAAACTGCACTTTCATATAGTATCCACTATTTTAGTTCTAATTGAATGTGCCTGAGATCAGAATCTGAAGAACAAAAAAAAGCGAAACTGTCAAAAAAGTATTTGGACAGTCTTCTCACTCCTCATTTGCTTTTGCACTGCAGGAAGTAACGGACCCCAGAAGTTCTGCATTGAGAAGGTGGGGAAGGACACGTGGCTTCCTCGGAGCCACACCTGGTGAGTCGAGCACTCTACCGCTGATTCATGGGATTGATTCCTCTCTCACACAGAATGTTGTCCTGATGTTGTTTCAGTATATTACTATTCACAGGGACACAAATTAGTAGTTGAATATAATTCAAATCATATATAATAAATGGACTTAATTGGATGACACAGGATAAAAACATGAGTGATGTTTCACACTGAATTCTCGATCAGTTTTGCCAATGTGTTCCCGTCTCTGTCGTGGGTACAGTGAGATCTCTAGAAAAGTGCATCACAGCAACCACAGTTCATGTAGGAAACTGTTAATAACCCAGGAATAATATGTAATCAAATGTTTTATAATCCATCTTTATACTGACATTTGGTTCTCCCGCTTGGTGTTTACAGTTTTAACCGTCTGGACTTGCCCCCCTACAAAAGCTTTGAACAGCTGAAAGAGAAGCTGCTCTTCGCCATCGAGGAAACAGAAGGATTTGGCCAAGAATAGAGGGAGGAGTCCTCTTGTCTTCTCCCCCTCCCCCATCGCTGTTTATTCAGTCAAACAAACAAACTAAAAAAAATTGCACAAGATAACCACCAATGTATATAAGCTATTTTCTCATCTTAAACCAAATCTTAATTTGCAGCATCATTTTTGCTGCAGTCCTGTTCCCTAGCCCTTATATATTATATGATACCCCATCATGAAATATGCAAGCATTTCAGCATTTTTGCTCCTCTGTTTAAAAACAGAAATCATGGATATTTTTTTTATTTCCTCCCCACTGCTGACTGGCTTTTTAAAATAGACTGAAAGTGTTTTTGAGAGGATTTTATAGTAGAAGCGTAATCTACTTTTAAAGCTCTAGTTCTATAGAGCTTTTAAAAGGCAGGAGCAGTACTGCGGTCTGGTGCCTGAATTTCTTTTTTTCCTGTTGGACCCATAGTAATTGTTGCAATTTTTTGTGTGCTTGCATGGCTGCCTCGGAAGATGAGAAGACTGTCTTCCACCACCCCTCACACACAGACATTTTAGCATGGATCGCTCAGTCTCTAAATTAGCTTTTTTTTTTTTTTTTTTTTTTTTTTTTTTTTTTCTTAAACCATCATCATCTAAAAGGCAAAGTGTTCAGGATGAGCAGATCTGAAGCTGGTGAAGTGGAGAATAACCATCTCATACAGTTTTGCCCTCAATGAGATTGTGGACACCAGCCTAGAGAAAAAAGCATCATCGGATCGTCCTGTTTGGATGAAGACTCTGCTGTGAAGTTCCTGGACTAAAGCTTCTATATCAGAAATCAAAAGGAACACGAGGATGAAAAGGAAAATATTCTAAATTGAAGTAGAAGAGTGTGTGTGTGTGTGTGTGTGTGTGTGTGTGTGTGTGTGTGTGTTGACAGTGGAGCCTGTGGTTAGTAGTTCAGATATTCAGGCCAGAGACCATGGGCATGTTCCAGGCCACCTAGACTGCAGCCTGCTGCTTCAGATGGGAAGTGAGAAACAAACAAGAATGACAGAGTTACAGCTTTCATTTAAACATTGAGCTGTTTGGAAAATTGTCACAACAAATAACACAAGATAGAACAGATTCAGTGGCTCAATTGTTCATGTGCGCTTTGCTGATTCTCTCTTGCCTCTTCGAGCTTTGGTCTCGGACTGCAAAGTGTCTCCAGTCTGTGAAGCCTCTGTGGTTCACAGAGCACCAGACATGGTTATGCTTTTTTTGACAACATGCAAACCCCCTTTACTTCAACACCTCAGCTCAAGGTATCACACTAGATAAATACCCTCACAGATTTTAACCATGAATATCGAAGACAACATATGACAAGTGAAAGAATTTCATTCATGGTCATCTACTGTTGTAATAAATTTCAAAGACCTCTCATTCATAAATTCAGATGAATGTACTCCTTTCAGTTCATCTATACATGTACTGAAAGGAGCTTCTCATTTAATACCAACCATGAACTAATCACAACTGAATACAGTGCTGCAGAAATGTTATTATCATGGCCGTAAAAGTTGTTGAATGTCCCATAGACAGTGGTAGTTTAATTTGGTAAATGATCATAAAGTAGATTAGAGGCGCTCCAATAAAAAATTGCTTCTCTTGAATTACTGGAAAGTAGTGTATACAAATGTATACAAACACTGCATGAAGGCAGTACAGAGTCCAGGAAAAATGAAGATTCAACATAAGAAATTTGGGGTTTCTTAAAGTATTAACTGCACCTGTAAATTATTGTTAGAAAATAATTTATGTCTCATATAGTGTGTATCTGCTATTTGGCTGCTCAGTCAACAGTGTGAACACAGCTTAGCTACACAAGATGACAAAATTCAGATCATTGAATTGTGCTGATATGACAAAGCCTTACTTTGATAAAGATCTGTGTATAAATCAGTGAAGTTGAGGCTGTTCGCAGGAAAACAATTAGACTAATTCGCATACAAATAACAATTATAAAGCTCTATTAAAGAGACACTAATGTGCCACACCAGGTAGTTGAAACCTCTCACAGTGAAACTCCTGCAGCCTGCGGTCTGTTTTGAGACTGACACAGCAACAAGCCTGATGATGCACTGCATTGCTGTATGTTGTGTGGTTTTTGTTTTTGCACCTGCTTGTGCCCTTGTCTCTTGCTGATTTTCTTTCCTCAAATGCTTCAGGGTGTGTTTTCAAAATGTCACGTCTAACTCCATCGTTACTAAATGACAACTCTGGTGCTTATTCTTTCAGTCAGTGGTCTCAGCTTAAAAAGAAAAAAAAAAAAAGCTTTGGCAGTGGCAGGCCGTTCTCCTCGTTCTCTCCAGCATTGTTTCCTCAGACCACTGCAAACAGCAAGATGCTTTAAATTTTTTTCAGGAGGAGCTCGTGATTAGTCAAGTTATCAGTTATGTATATAACATGTATTCAGCTGTGTTTGTGGAAGAGCTGCGAGGAGGGACGACCGTATAAAGACGAACATTTACTGTAGCAAAAGGATCCGAGACTTTTAAGAGAAGTCAAAACTGCATAACTGTGCTTCCTTTTGAACAGAAACCTGTAATCAAAGAAAATCAACTGTATGTGAATATTCATTGTATAAAGATAATGAAAGTAAATAAAGTACTTAAATATTATAATTAATTACACAGAGCCGCCACTCCATTGATGGAAATCTGTGATGCCTTTGTTCTTATCAGAAATAGATGGGACGTTTCAGGTTGCCTTCACCGTAGCCAGTAACTAGACTAAACATGACTTGGGCAGGTGTATTCCCTCACAGTGAAGCTGATTGATGACACTGTATATCCGTACAGTACGTGATTGTGCAGAAGGTGACCTCTAACTGTGCCGACTCCGGTTTAGGCCACCTGAAACGCATCCAAACTGTAACATATCGCGTGTAGATATACACTGTAAACACCAACTACACTGTACAGAATGCCCCTTTACTGGAGACTGTGTATAGAAGATTCATTTTTAATCTGCTTTCACCCATTTTAAATGAAGAGAGATGGATTTATGAGATACAAATAAATAAGTGAATAAACCCCCCTCCATGACCACGCTTGCTTTCTTTTTGTTGTGCGAAGCCGCCTGCTCAGGATTTACAAAACCGGTGGAAATTTTTATTCTGTTATGAAAGAAAAATGACATGCTCTGGGTTTATCATTTTTGTTTTAATTGCCTTTGGAAAGAATCATATTTAATAAATGCATCTGACCATCTTTACAGCTGCTTTGAAGTCATTTTAATCTAATCAGTTTGTGTGTGTGACTGTGATGCCAGCAAGAGAATATCTGAATAAAATTCCACTAAAATCCCCTTAATTCCTGGAGAATGTGTTTGAAACCAATCCCACAAAACCACTTATTGAGCGATACACTGTCATTTAGTGACATAACTGCAGTCAGTGGCAACAGAAACCATTGTTCAGTGGAAGATTCATTTGTGGCCAGGAGCTTTCATTTGGTTTACAGGTAGACTTAACTCTCCAGAGTCTCTTTTCACTGGGCAGGAATGGATTAATCAAACAACAAACAAATATGACATTATTTTTATCTGGAAAAACTAGAATTACTGCCTCGCGGCTGTACGCCTCAGCCACTCAGATTAGTTTCAGGTTACATCCCCCTTATCTAGAATCATATAAAATATATATAACCATTTGTGTGCAATTTTGTCATAATTGCCAAGTGATGTCTTGAGTAATGGCTAAAAAGTTTTTTCTTTTCTGTGCCAAATTTGAAGGGATTCCCTTGAGGAGTTCTCGAGATATTGCATTCACAAGGCCAAAACTGTGTTTCATGAGGTCACCACGCCTTTGACCTTTGACCCCTAAAACCTAATAAGTTTGTCCTCAAGTCCAAGTGAATGTTTGTGCCACATTTGAAGCGACTCCCTCGCAGAGTTTGAGCTATTGTATTCACAAGGCCAAAATCATGTTTTGTGAGGTCATCGTGACCTTGACCTTTGACCTTTAGCCACCAAAATCTAATTAGTTCATCCTTGAGTCCTAGTGAATGTTTGTGCCAAATTTAAAGAAGTTCTGTCCAAGTGTCATTGAGATATCGTGTCCGTGAGAATGGGATGGACGGACAACCGGAAAACCTCGGGCTCTTGCTGCGGAGGCATAAAAACTACAGTTTAGTGCAATTTTTCCCCTTAACACACAAAACGTGCTGTTTGCTTGAACAGATACAGTAATCGATTATGTACAGGCATCCTGTACTTGTAGTTATATCGGTTTTAAATTAACAACAAGCTGGATGTTTGGACATAACCTTGTTACCTCAAAAGGCAAGAGTGTCTTCTGTGTGCAAGGTCACTTACAGTTCTACTGTATCAATAATTAATTACAAAATCATACAAAGAAAACGTTTTGTTAGCAATTATTAACAGTCTAAAAGTCCTGAAAGGCTTCATGTTCCACTCAGTGTTAACACAGCTTCATCCGAGCTTCTTTAGGAGGTCAACGGCTTCTTTATGGACCTGCAGAGGAAACACGTATCCAGTAAACCAACTGAGTATGTGCACATCAGCATGTATGACTCATGCATCAAAATTCCCAAAGGTAATTAAAAATCAACCTCGTGTAAACACAGTGAAATCACCTCTTTGTCTTCCAGTGTGTGAGCAGGGTACTCTTTAGCTTTGGTTAACCAGAACAGAGCTTTCTGCTTGTCTTTCATACCCATGTAGGTCTTCCCGAGCATCAGCAGGTTTTTACTGTAGAAGTCAGGATCAACTGAGAATAAATAAAATATGGAGACATTTATGAACAGTGAAGAAAACATTTTCCAGCCAAGACTTCTAGCTGCAGCCAACATTTTTCAGCAACTGCCTCAGTGAGTTGATTAGTATCCAGCATTTTACCCTCTTCAGCCTTCAGGAAGAATGCCAGGGCCTGAAAGGGACAGACAAACATGATTTCATCCACATTTGTAAAGGTGTCAAAGCTGTTTTAACACTGCAGTAAGAGGCAAAACAAAGAAAGAGACAGAAGTATCCTCACCTCCTCGTATGTGGACACAGGTGGTGACGCAAAGATTACAGCCGCCACCTTGCGTTGATACCACGGCAGCTCAGCAAAAGCAAAGCACCTGAGAAAGACATGGATTTCCCTGAATGAAAGCCTTAAAGCTGTTTACAAGCAGTATTTCTAACTGTGTTTGTGTCCTTGGGCTATAACAAACATGTTGAATGCATTTTCTTCCTCATGAAACACCAAGTATTTTGAAGGCAAAATTGTTTACATCCATGGTTGTTAGTTTGCAGCAATCTTATTCGTGGACTCCCCCCCCCCCCCCCCCCCCCCCCCCCCAACACTGCAGCATATGTTGGCACGTTACCTGACGGGAGGTAACGGAGAACCACTCACAGAAAAACGGCTCCACAACACTACTAGAGGTCTTGACTCCACAGAGAACCTTTAAGTGACTTATAGCTCTAATAATAATTGGCTCACTAGTAAGATCTTGGATAAAAGATCTGATATTGCAACTGTTTCAATTAGCATTTGAATTAGTTACACCTGCCAAGTCAAAATGTTGCTGTGAAAAAGGTCCGTCGGAAGGACCTTCATGTCCCCCTCAGGATGAATTGTTGCAGGCTAGTCTCCACTCTTAATATGTTTTTTCTGACATTTTTCTCTTGATTTAATAAAGACATGTAACAGGCCAAACTCACACTGGAGACACTGTTATTACATGGCCAGAGTCTTCAAACCATAAACTACAAACATCCAGTCTTCTGCAGTCTGGATGATGATGATGATGATTGCAGGTCACAGTGGATCGAGGAAGACAGACGTGCAGAGTGGCACAGGAATGGTTTTCTGTTCTTCAGCTCAGAAAACACAACACTTTCTCATGTAGCACTACAATTTGTATTAGTGAACTACTGTCCGATACACAGTAAACAACAGAGTGAAGTCACCTCATACCTCAAACCCTGTGGGTTTTGCTTTAAAAACAGCAACAGTATTATTTCTCCTTCGAACGAACATGTGGTTAAGATTTGATTATTTTTGTTTTTACACACTTTTCCATCTGGTTTACATCCAATTCCGTTTGCTTTCTTTGGGCCTCTAATAGTGACAAACATCTTGTTCATCACCGCCCCCCTGCACCAACAATCAGTCCACTGCCAGCATCAGCTCCCTTTACCTCCGCAAAGTCTTAGAAGAAACACTGAGCTGTCAAATCTAAAACAGACATGTTTATATCCATGTCTGACTTCATGTGCGGAATAAAGCTCTCACCAGTAACCCAGGATGTGTAAGGAAGTGGCATCTTTGGGATTCAGCTCGACGGCTCTCTAGGAAAAAGAAAAATGTTTCACTTCAAAATATAGATAAATGTGACACAGTGATAATAACACATCGACACAAATGTCCTCTCACCTCTAGATGTTCCCTGATGATGTATGAATTTCCTATTTTCACCTTGACTCCCTCGTAATCCCCGACGTCGCTGAGACACACAGCGTACCACTACATCAGGAAAAGGAACAAAGCTGAAGGTTTTTTGTCATAAAGGGCTGATCAACATCCTTCAAGTGGATTCATTTCATTTATTGTTTAAGAAAATAAGGACACACACACACACACACACACACACACACACACACACACACACACACACACACACAATGTTTTAACCTTGTGTGCTGCAAAACACTTGTCATCTTTCTCCAGTGCCCTCTTGGCGTATTCAAAGGCCTCGAACATCAGCTGCTTCTTCCGCTCGGCCTCCATGTTGGGCAGGAGGGACAGGTCCCGAGATGCCCGGGCCAACCTCCACAGGAACTCTGCATCGTCACTGGATGGATACAAGTGTATACAGGTTTATTTAGATGTACTTAGATGTGTGTATGTATTAAATGTTTTACTTTGGTGCCCCCTGGTGGCAGATACAAATGCACTCTACCATCTACCACTCACCTGTCCTTGTACTGCAGCAGCAGTTGGTAGAGTTTCTCGGTCTCTGCACAGCTATACAGGTAGTCAGCCTGCTCCAAAACCTCCTCTGCACAGGCACAAAACAGAACAGCAAATTTAGTCAGAAAACTTTTCTTTTCTTCTTTTTAAAACAGCTGGTAACATGAATTTCTATATATAGAGTTCACATTTTCAAAAACTCTCCACACAGTCAGAATAACAGCAGTCAGAGTGGACATTTCTCTCAGGTAAAATGTATTCAGTCATCACATCCACCAAAACCCCGTGAAATGTTTTCTCACTCAGACTCTGCCACTACTAAACCTCTGTGTTTTGTTGTCTTCTGGTACCAGCTTCTTAAATGTGAAAATTTGTTAGTTTCTGTTTTCTATGATAATTAACTCAAAATATTTTTGACTGATGCTTTAAAAAGAACAAAAACAAAACAACACAACACAACACACACCTGAACGTGTTCACGTGGCCTTCAGAGAATACAAATTAATTTTCACTATTTTCTGACATTTTATTCACTGAACAAATAATCAAATGATTATGGAAAAATAAGTATCAAACTATTATTACAAGTATTGATAATTAAAAGAATTGTTGGTTGCAGCCTCACTGTCCTGTGATGGACTAAGATCACCTAACCTAAAGTTTTCTGTCTGGTAATTACGTCACACACACACACACACACACACACACACACACACACACACACACACACAAAAAAAAGGAACTGATCTTATAAAACAAAAACTTTACAACAAATGAGCAACAACTAAAAATTAAAGCAATTAAAAAGGTCCTGAAACTATTAAAACACTTAGACCGGGCTACAAGATGGACCCGTCAGACTATATTCTACTTTCAAGTGGTGCAAATTACTAATTTTCCATCGATCAACAATGAGGACAGAAAGAGTAAACCTTGGCAGTTGCATGTTTCCCAGTGACTCATCCTTGTATTTTTTACATTTACATTCTGTTGTAAGTTCAAAAGATGACCTCCATGAAAGACATGTACCAGGTGATGAAAGGGGGCAGGTGAGACTGAATCCAGAACAGTTTGAAAGATGTGATGTTTCTCTGTTCTCTCCCAGTTACATACTGGTTTTACAGCCAATCCCAAGATGGAGTCACTTTTCCTTCACCCTTACTCTCCACTCCTCAGCCCCTCAGAGAAACTCTCCTCCTCATGGATGGGTGACAGTATATGATCAGGGTGGATCAGGCTGCAAAAAGATTCTGTCTCTTGATTGAAATACTTAAGTTTCATTAGGTGTACTTGGCATTACTCATGATAAAAAGGCAAAATAAAATTTTTAAAAATGAATTAAATAAAGCCTATTGAAGCAGAGTGCAACATTTGTGATGGATACTATTAAGTAGCATAGTTGAGAATGTAGATAGATATATACTTTATTTATCCCCAGTCCAGTCCCATGTCCAGCATCTCATTAATAGTAATAATAATTAAATTAATAATAAATAAATAAATAAATAAATAATGAACAATACATATAATACAATAAAATTAGTCCAGTTCATGAGCCACTTCCTTTGGCAATAGACAGTGGTGATAAATATTATAATATTGCCTGTTAATGTGTTTTAGGTCAGTGTGTTGTGAGTGACAGTTTTCTTGAGATGTGGATCCCGTGTTTTGGTCGCATTAGTGTCACAGTATTTTGGATGCGAGAGAATCTGTAAAGAGAACTGTGTGAAGAGTCATGAAAACGTTGAGTGCCAACATCTGTATTTGAACAACATCTCCCATGTTGTACAATTTGCCAACTACCTTGTCCTATAGCATGGAGCACGGCTAAACTCTGCATCCGGTTATAAGCTTCATATCCCAGGCAGGAGAGGGCAGGGAGCCCCAGGAGTAAAGCAGCTCTTCCACTCTGCACAGGAAAAAGGAGGTGACGGGTGTTAAAGTGGTTCATGGCTTGCTGGCTGTTATTTACAATGATCAGTCTGAGGTGACCCCAGGTAACCTGGACAGTTTGGAAGCCCGGGGTCACCGCACTGTACAGAGTTTGATCAACTTCAAGTAAAACGCAGTTAAATCATAGACAGTCGTCCTGGTCGTCACACTAACCCTGTTCTGTTTTAGTCCCAGGGTTAAAGCTGCTGCCCTTTCACCTACATAAGCTCAGAAGCAGCGGTTTAGCAAAGCCCTAAACTTCTCTGTGAATCAGGTAAACAGTCTCATGCAGGAAAACAATATCACCGTCTGATATTTACGGCCAGAGCAGCGGCGCTCCTCCTCGAAGTAGTGGTCCAGTAACACCGGTTAGTGCCTCTGACTCCGGCGCCTCTTGCAGTGGACGGGGTCCTGCTCACAAACCTGGTACACGCTCTCCAAGCCATTGAGTCCGAAGTCTAAACACTCAAACATCAGTAACAGCAACGGAATCACTAATTTATAGCAAATACAACCAGGGAGCATTCAAGACCACAAACAGAAAACTGTAAAACAAATAGAAAACTGCAAAAAGACAAGACAAGACAAGAACACACATACTTTATATTTCATTGCCTTAAAATTGTGACTCATGTAGTTACATTTAACACTATCTTTTTCATCTTGATTACTTTTATCCCCCCTTGTTTATTTTTCTATATTGTTGTATCGGTAGTCTTTTAACACAACCCCTCACACACACCATCACATGCACATTGTGTGTGTGACAAATAAATATTTTTTAAAAAGTAATATACATGTTTTTAACTAGACTGTAAGGAGGTCCACAGAGGATTATTAAAAACAAACAGACAAACAGGAGCAGTTTAAACTGGAGCTAACACCGGAAGGTCTTCTAGCGGCTAATATAAATGTTTCATTCTTGAATGCACCCCGGCGAAGTCTGTTCCCTGCAAATGCAGTCGACGGCTTACATCAAACTCTCGTGAGAGTTCCGTTGTAACGTTCGTCGGGAATATTGTGCAGTAATTATTTAAAGTGTTCTCGTACAAATGCAGCAGACACACGTGAACAAGTGGTAACATTTTATCAGGGACCTCAGAGAAAACCACGACTGACGCTCCCGGAAGGGTAGGTGGTGAGCTGGTGAGTCGCTGCTCCGCCCTGGCTCCCCAGCTGTTCTTGTCAGATAAAGGTTTCACAAAAACGACCGCAGGCGACAGCTAAGCAGGTGAGCCAGTCTGAGTGAGTTTTCAGCTAATAGAAAGAGACAACATGTTTCTGAGGAGACTTATCTTGCTGGTGGTGTTAGTTTGGTGCACCAGGCGCCACACCCACCAAACTACCCGCATGTCCAAGTAACGCGAATTGTGTCTTAGTCTATACTTTGTGTGTTTAATTCTGTTATTATCATCATCGCACCATTTATATAGTCGTCGATTGTACTTCAGTACAAACTGATACACGCTGCGGCCTGTTAAAGGTGTGTGTAAAACATGTAATATATAATTATGTGGAATACATTTCTTAAATGTTGTACGGTAGAAATTTAAAGCAGCAGAAACATTTGATACAGTACTTGAATAGCCTACATGTTCCTGGTCTGAATCGCCCCCGGACAATATATGTGAATCATCTGTGTGATTATCTTAGTGTAACAAGCTGCCATGGCCTTAAGTGGGGCCTCAGCGCCAGCAGCCACTCATTGGGCCACCAAGGTGGAGCTCACCATCTCCTGTGAGAATCTCATGGACATGGACGTCTTCTCCAAGTCTGACCCCCTGTGTGCCTTGTACATCAACACTTCAGGCTCCCATTGGTATGAGGTCTGTATTTGGTCATGGCACAAGATTTCCAGCTGGATAGGGGTAGGTTAAGGGAAATTTAATTTACAAAGCTGAGCGGCCGATCCTCTGTTTATTGCACCTCTTACTGTTATGAATATGTGTAAGGCATTTAAGATAAAACATTAATGTTGTCTGATGAGTTTTTATTCTCTCAGGGATTATCTTGACCAGATTTGACATGACAAGTGTATTTTCCATCTGTACTGATTTGATGTATATCTTGAAAAAGAGGTGAAAATTCCCTTTTTTGCATTTTCACAGATAGAATTAATTGTTGAATTGTTTTAAAGAGTCTTTATCTTCTTTGGGATTATCTAGATCAGATTTGACATGTGTAAGTGTAGTGGTTTTTCATCTGGACCTCATGCAATGTGTTTTAGATGTGAAAAAAGCAGCAAAATGTCCGTTTTTGCATTTTCACAAATATAATGAAATTTTCACAAATCAGACAGAATGTTTTAAAGAGTCTTTATCTTCTTTGGGATTATCTAGATCAGATTTGACATGTGTAAGTGTAGTGGTTTTTCATCTGGACCCAATGCAATGTGGTCTAGATGCAGGAAAAAACAGTTAAATGTACCTTTTTTGCATTTTTACAAACAAAGGTTTTCACTATTTATTTATTTTTTATCTTACACTAGATGTACTTTTTTTTTCTTTATGATTCAGTTTGGGCGCACAGAGATGATCCTGAACTGTCTGAATCCAAAGTTCTCCAAGAAGTTTATCATCGACTACTATTTCGAGATGGTGCAGAGGCTGAAGTTTTGCGTGTATGATATTGACAATAACACCTATGACCTGGAAGATGATGATTTTCTGGGGGAGCTTGAATGTACCTTGGGCCAGGTGAGCTTCACCTTGTACAGTTTTAAGAGAAAATTTTGGGTTGTCCGTTCACCTTTTCATTCTGTTCTGTGATGTCGCTGATGATGTTTTGTGTCCAGATTGTTTCCAGCAGGCAGATAACTCGACCTTTGATGCTGAAAAACCTGAGGCCTGCAGGTCGTGGGACCATCACAGTGAGTGGACTCTCCTTTCTGAAAGATGTATAGAAGTGATAAGCTATGCTGCAGCTTTGACTGAGGCACTCTCTTTGTGGACATAGACACACTGGACGGAATGGACTCCAGTGTGCTCAGGCAGTTGCAACATAAGTGTGTCAGGTAGATAGCACCTATAATAACAGACCAAGTGTCTCACAGTTGTTTTTAATGCACATGTATGTGCTGTATACGGTTACACTTTTCAAGGATTACTGGAGGTTTGGCATTGCACTGCTAGTTACCGAATGTTTGTTCACCCTCTGGCCCCCAGAGTTTGGTTCATTTTTGACAGTTTTCTGCACATTTTTTGTCTTTAACACCTTTTGAATCGTCCTCACCACACATGCATGGGGTACTTTTTTTAAGCACAAACTCAGCTTTAAGTCTGATTTCACGTGTTGTCAGTGTAACAAAACTGCCAGGAACCCAAAATACAAGAGAAATCGCACAGACCCCAATAAAGATTTTCAAATCTTCAGGGAGCATCACTCAAAATATTATTATAGAACAGTGCAAGGTTGTAAAAAAATATTCACTTTTTCTACACACCAATACAGCGGAAATTGTAAGAAATAAAACCACAATACATTATGTTCAGAAAGTATTCAGACCCTTTCAGTTTTTGCAAACTTTTACAAAAATTAACAAAACATTTTATCCCAACTTGTTTTTGTGCCTTGTTCATCCAAAGTCCGTGTAAACCTGTAAACCACCGAAAATATAAACATTTCAGCTTTAGAAAAATGTATTAGGAATATATAAAATTATCTTCAGACATAAATGAGACATGGAATGAAAGCTTCACATCAGCACTTTCAGCTGGTTTCCTCAGCTAGTCTCTACATGACATACAAATAAAGTTATGTCATTATAAATAATACATTCTCACTGTATTCACTGACGAGTGGGCTGACTCCAGAAGGTTAAAGGAAGAATTAGACATACTCTATAACTATATATCCGCTGCTGGTTATCGTGATTGATTGCTTCTCTGTCATTAGTATAAGTTGACATGAATGTGCTTTTGGCTGTTTACTCATCTCACTTTACACAATTTCTGGGTTTTGAAAACTCCCAAAAAAGTTATCTGTCATATGGCCCAAATTACAAGACTGAACAAACCTTAAAGAGTTTTGATTCCTTGTTTTATTTTTTTGTTTTTTATGATAGATCTGTGCTGAAGAAATAACAGACACCAGAGTGGCAGAGTTTGAGGTGTCAGGGCGCAGGCTGGACAAAAAGGTACTGAAAGTCAATTTAGATCTGGCATTAGGGTTTTTCATTATTTGTACTGCCTTTATATAAACTTTATAGACCTTTTTAAGTGCTGTAAATTATTAATCGCATACGGTTGTTCAGTTTTTGTGGTGGTCCGACCCTTTCCTGGAGTTCTTCAAGCTAACAGAAACTGGATGGCAGCTGGCTCACAGGACAGAGGTACAGATATTTACCAACAACTCATTCACCTGCTTGCACTGAATTATTGTAGACTTGTGGTTAATAGTAACATGCTTATCTAGGTCGTTTACAACAACCTAAACCCGATTTGGAGACCCTTCCGCATCTCAGTGCGATCTCTCTGTGGAGGAGATGTGGAAAAGCCTATAAAGGTAAATGTGTGTTTTGTTTTTTTTTTTACCATTTTAGTTTTTTTTTTTTAAAATCTGAGTTAATTTGCTCTGTGAAATGCAGCCTATTTTCTTTTCTTTCTACCCCTGAATAATGCTTTGAGTTGTTTAAAACAGCAAATTTCTTATTTTTTTGATTAGTTTTTGTTCGCTTGATTGACCATATGAGCCTAACCTACTAATAATTCATCTTGTAATTGCATTTTTTCTCCCTATTTTAAAATGCTCCCAAACTTAAAAGTGGAGAGCTTGCGACCCGGCTGGATAAGCAGTGTGTGTGTGCATGCACGATAATGACGTCACCACGTGAAGGTGTGCGGTTTTTGCGTTGTTCTTTTTACTTAGTTTTGTTACTGCATTTAAAATTGATGTGAAATGTTACTTTATTCATGCATGTGAGATGTGACCTTTGTAATTTATTGTAGGCTTTATGTTTTAATTATATTTATATCACATCCATTAACAGAGAAACTTGTAGTATAAGGGGATTTTCCTCAGTAGTTTAAAAAATGTTGCTATTAACATATCACTTAAGAGTTTTTACACCCTGACAGAACTAACCTTTCTTATCATTTACTTATTACTGTTTTTTAATGAAAATGGAAATATATATTTTCTGTGTCACATGTCACAGGAGGTCTTTCTGTTTGTCCTCAGGTTGACTGTTACGACCATCATGTGAACGGCTCCCATGTTCTTATTGGGAGCTTTAGAACCACTCTAGCAGAGTTGCAAACGGGAACACACATTTGCCCGGTGAGCCTTTTATATGTGTATGTGTTTGATTCCAACTCTACCAATAAAACGGCTGTCATTTATTTATACTTAAAGTGGCATAGATATGACTCTGTTCTCACTTGCAGGCTGAATTTGAGTGTGTTAACCCCAAAAAGTTGAGGAAGACAAACTATAAAAACTCTGGGGTCATTTGCGTCAAGCGCTGCCAGGTAATGAGTTAGAAACTATGAATTGGAGTGTTTACTCCTCATTGATCTCTGTGTCAGCCAGTAGATTTTCTGCCTGTGAATAGATGTGCGTTGGCACATTTTTTGATTCATTTTTAGAGCATGCATTTTAAAGACAATTCTTCATACATATGTAACCGCCCTCGCTGGTGTTTACTGCATCGCAACACACAATTAACATCATGTTTACTCTTTCAGGTGGTGAAGGAGTATACCTTCCTGGATTATATTATGGGGGGCTGTCAGATCAACTTCACTGTGAGTCTGGAAATGTTGGACACACGATGTTATTACTTTAATACCTTTTTTTTACTTCATGTTCACATTTTAGAAATTTGATTGCTGAGAAGCGTCCTATATCTTGAACTATATCCTCTCTTGGATCTGGCCCAGATTGCCATTGACTTCACAGGCTCTAACGGGGATCCTAGCTCTCCCCAGTCCCTCCACTACATCAACCCCGAGGGCTACAATGAATACCTGACAGCCATCTGGGCAGTGGGTAAAGTCATCCAGGACTATGACAGGTGAATCCAAACTGCTACATCCAACACTAACCACCACCTAACTGCACCATTGTGCCTCCACCCTTAGAAAGAAAATTGAAAAAGAAAAAAGTGAACATTGAATTGGACAAAAAACCTGCCAGATATTATCCAAAAGTTTTTAATCACTGGACAAATCTTGTGGGTTTTTCATAGTAATGGGGACACTGGTTTGAACAGCACTGCTAGAGCATTCATTATTTTGCTAATTGTTAGTTTATTAAAAACTAATCTTTATAATTTGTATAATGTATAATTTCTTACTTGACAATCTGTGTATCAAGATAGTCAGATACAACTCTTGCAAAGACCACATACTACAGGATTTAGATTCAAAGCTTCTTTGATCTACTGACTATTGTGTTCATGGTGTACCCTTACCTTTATTTTGTCTGCCTTTCTGTATAGTAACAAGATGTTTCCTGTCTTTGGTTTTGGAGCCCAGGTCCCTCCCTCCTGGCAGGTATGAAAAATCTTGAGAAATCCTAACTGTAGACATCAGATATTAATGACTTGATAAGGTCATAGCACTCTGTGCTCTCACAGTTCTGCAAGATGTTAAAGTAAGTCAAAGACATTTGATTTTATTGTGATTGTTTAAATTATTCTGATACATGATATGATAATATGTTTTATAATTTACCTGGATCGTAGTGTAAATGTTAATTATTTATGCTCTTGTGATTTGAGCCATGAAATAATTTTATACAGTTGGTAAGACTTTGGGCTTCAGACAAGATCAACAGACAATGGGCCTCATTCACCAATATCTTCTTAAATTCTTTAAGTTGTTCTTAAGAAAGTTCTTATGAAAACTTCACGTCAGATTCATGAACGTGTTCTTAAACTGCAGAATTGTGCGCGTCTGTGTTCTTAGACTGATGAATGCCAATCTCCCCATAAATTGAAAGCGTGTGCCAGTTGCAAATTAGCAAAATTAGCAAAGGTAAACGCCGGAAAATGCCCATAACAGGGCATGAGACTGAAGGGTCGTGTGCAGACACAGACAGAAGTCACAAAGAGATACGAAAATCTAAAGATGGAGCTCTGGAATCAAAACGCAGTGGAGGTACTGGTGCAGGAAGTGAGCCGCAAACAAGCAGTTAAGTGTTAATGTAGCGTTCATTTATTTCAAAAGACCATAATGCTTTGTAAAATAACAAAAGTTTTTTTTTTTTTTAAATATTATAAATGACAAAAATATTATTGTCATTTAAATAATGTAATAGACCTATAATATAACTGTAGAACCGAAGAAAACACAATAACCACTTATTTTGTTCAAACGTGTGCTCTTGAGTGCGCATAGATTCTGTTCTTACCTAAAAACAAATCCCAACTAAGAAAACATTGGTGAATGTCAGAATCTTCATAAAAAGTGCGTAAGTGGGTTTTAAGAAGGAATTTCTTCTTAAGAAAGGTTGGTGAATGAGGCCCAGTATTTTTATGACTTTCTGAAATTCAGATGTTTGTGTAAAATTGTCATGGACTGTATCCTAAAGCTTTTATGTGACTCATGCTTACAGGTTTCCCATGAGTTTCCTATCAATTTCAATCCAGCAAATCCATTCTGTGCAGGTAGGTTTAAGATTGTCCCAAAACTGTGTTTATTTGTTAAAAGTTGTTCAGTAATGCTCCATTTCGCTGGGGTGTGTGTGTGTGTGTGTGTGTGTGTGTTGCAGGCATAGAAGGTGTGGTAGAGGCATACCAGAAGTGTCTACCCAAGCTGAAGCTCTGGGGTCCCACCAACTTTTCTCCGATTATCAAACATGTCGCCTGCTTCGCCAGACAAGCTCTCCAGCAGAATAGGGCCTCAGTAAGTAGCCAAAGAGCAAGTGTTGAAATACTCAGTGGTCAGAAACCTATGGACACCCAAGAATCAAATATTTGTAAGGATCCGTTAAGACAGCAGTACTTTCTTATGGAAAGACTGAAGAATTTAGAATTGAGGTATTAAAGGTTTTTGTTTTTTGAGTGTTTTTCAAGATGTTGCATGTTTGCATATTTATTTTGTTGTATCTAATTAATAAAAGGTAAATAAACTTCTTGCTCCCATTATGAATAATTTGTCAGAGAACATCAGTCAAGTTGACTTTATTTCTAGAGCACATTTAAACACAGGTTGAACTGACCAAAGGGATGTACAAAGGACAATTAAACCAATTAACAAGTAAGGGAAAGGAAAGCAGGTAAATATACTGTATAAGAGACCTAAAAATATACCAACAAAAACAAGAAGCATGTAGGAGGGATGCGCTTTGAGAGCTGAGAGATCTAGGAGCTGAGTACCAGTGGATAAGATCTGTGACATAAGGTGAGGACTGGTCATTAAAGGAGCCTTAAACGTAATCAACAGGGTCTTAAATTGAATTCTGAAGTGAACAGGAAGCCAGTGAAGGGAGGCTTACACTCGGGTGATGTGCTCACGTTTTTCAGTACCAGTCAGAAAAGGGTTCTTAACTGATAGTAACTACTTTTAACAACAGAGGTGATATGTTTTTCAAGACAGAGCTTGAAATCAAGGATTACGCCCAGGTTTCTTGCATGAGGCTTCACATATAGGATGAGGTGGTCTAGCTTACTTGTGAGGAGGCTTCTGGATTTAGAGGAACCAAATATACTGTATGTACTTTGGTTTTGTTGATGTTTAACTGAAGGAAGTTGTTTATAATCCAGACCTTAATGTGCTTGAAACATACCAGGAGAGATTGAAGGGAGTCCATAGATTTTAGTGAGAGATACACCTGCGTGTCGTCAGCATGTTTTCTGATGATGTTTCCAAGGAGAGGCATGTATAGGCTGAATAGGACTGGCCTGAGGTTGGAACCCTGGGGAACCCCATAGGTGACAGGGGCGGAGGAGGAGGACAACTAGTCTATAGCCAGTGAAAATGTCCTAAAAGGATGTCATGGTATCAAAGGCTGCACTAAGATCTAATAGAACGAGGATGGCATTTTTCCTGGCGTCAACAGTGAGCAGTAGTCATCCTTAACAGAGCTGTGGAGGGCTTTGAACCCTTATTGGAATTGATCTAGGATGTTGTTGGTATTCAGAAATGGTACCAGTTGTGATAGTCGTGACAATTTTTTTCCAATATTTTTGAAATGAAAGGCAAACTAGAGATGGGCCGTTAGTTATTTAGACATTTAACATCGAGATTGTGATTTTTGAGATAATGAGTTGAACACTAGGGCCAATTGTGTCGAAGGCATACTTTTTGCACAAGGTAGAAGTAGTGAGTTTCATGTGCATCAGTGATTTAAAAAATGTTGTTGCTTAGAGAGTAGGCCAATTAATAATCTATAAACTGTATCCTAATGGTTCAGTCACTAATGCTGACTACAAATCAAGAGCCAAGTGGGATTAAAACGATTATTGAAACAAATGAGGAAATGATTGTGTCTTTGTGTTCTTTTACATCTGATCTGTTTTCTGTTTCCATCTGCAGCAATACTTTGTGCTGCTCATCATCACAGATGGAGTGATCACAGACATGGACCAGACCCGCACTGCGATCGTAGAGGCCTCTCGTCTGCCCATGTCTATCATCATAGTGGGTGTGGGTGGGGCAGACTTCAGTGCAATGGAGTTCCTTGACAGTGATGACAAATTGTTGCGTTCGCCAATGGGTGACGTCGCCGCGAGAGACATCGTCCAGTTTGTGCCCTTCAGAGATTTCCAAGTAAGCAGCGGAGATATGGTGGAGAAAGTGTTTCATAAGAATTAAGTAATAGATTTAAGTAGCTCAGTGGTAACTTGGCTGAATGTGGGGCACTTCCTGAAGCACTGAACCCTACCAGCAAAGTGGTTCGGGAAAAGATTCATTTCTTGATGCCTCATATTAACAATACAGCATGTAGCTACTGGCCAGAATGTAACATAGGCAAATACTAACGTTTGTATATTACTAATTAAATATCAGTATAAGAGAAACCAATATTGATTTTTTTATTTTTTTTATTTTTTTATACTCTAAGCATTATCACTTAATTATATCAGACTGTAGCCATGTTCTTGTGATCTATCCTGAAAAATTATATCAGACCGAAACCATCAAAATAACATAATGTAATGTCTCTTTTATATACAGTGCAGTACTTCACATACAGTGCTTCTAGATCCTCTCAGCTCCTGAATGTGTGTTTTTTACTGTCATCTGATTGGAGCTATTGTACTCTATGGTTGGTAGTTGTTCCAACAAATCATCTGAGCTTGACTGAGCCATGTACAGTATTTGTATTTGCAGGAGGGACAAGATGTCCTCATTATTAGTGTGGGTGACAGACCTTGAGACTAACACTTTCTTTTTCTTGTCATTGCAGGGAAACAGCACAGCCCTCGCCCAGAGCGTCCTGGCGGAGCTGCCTGATCAAGTGGCCTCCTTCTTCAATTCTTACAAGCTGAAACCCCCTAATATATTCAATGTCTCTGATCCTTCCTAGAAAGGTGGGATAATAAACCCAAATACCTCATATTTACTACTTGCCTGCGTCACCTGCATCCTCTTTCTGTTTTTATTGTATGGAATGGTGCAAATCAATACCAAAAAGTGTCCTTTATAGCTTCTGCTGTAAATGTGGGGTAAAAAGAATAATAACAACAAAAAGAAATCATAATTAACCCCAAATCCGTGACTGGATTTAATATTGTTTAATATGTATTTTAAAGTTCATAAAAGAAAAAACACAGTGCCTTGTAGTGCATGAAACCAAGCAGTCATCAAGCAATCACATAAATGCAATCACATTGAACTCTGTGCTAAAAATGTATCGCTTAACATGTTGATGTGACTTTGTTGATTAAATGTCATTATTTCTTGTACATTTCTATGTTTGAATGTTTTCTCAGTCTTCTCTGTGTTACTTTTTCTCTGCTGTTATTTTGGCACCATCTCTCACTGCTGTAACCCATAGTTTTGTTTCTTAATCTTCAAATCATCTGAGAGAGCACTGTGCTCATACAGTGTGTGGTATAGCTTATGCTGTGTATCCAGGCAGTGTGCTGGGAAAGGCTGTGTAAGCACCAGCACCATCAAACTGAAGTGACGCTGTTCCTCTTGCAGACCTTGTTGGCACAAGTCCTGGTTGCTCCGGTACATGAAAGCAAAGTTTAATTATGCCTCTGCGCCAGAGACAGCCAGTCTGTCCCATTCTCATGGAAAGGATATCTCAGTAACGACCTGAGGGAATTTTGTCATATTTGGTACAATTGTTCACTTGGACTCGATGATGAGCTGATTCGATTTTGGTGGTCAAAGGTCAAGGTCACGTTGACCTCTAAACACAAGGTTCTGGCCTTGTGAATACAATATCTTGAGAGCTCTTCAAGGGAATCCCTTCACATATGACACAAATGTCCAATGGGACTCAATGATGAACTGGTTAGATTTTGATGGTTAAGGGCTAAAGGTCAAGGTTGGTGTGACCTCACAAAACAATATTTAGCCATAACTCAAGACTTCACACAGCAATTATGACAAAATTTCACACTAATTGCTAATATTTTATATGACTCAGCAATGTAATCTGAAACTAGTCTGAGTGGCAGAGGCATACAACCCTGAGGCGGTGATTGTAGTTTACGTATGAAATGAGCTGTGTCCCTACACTGTGGGTTTCAGGCACATGGCAACTGAATTTGAAGGAGTTTGTGAAAGCAGTCATAATAAGATTTTTTTTTTCACTTGCATCAGTGCTGTCAAAGCTATGTTCACAACTAACAAGACACTGCTATGACCAAGTTGACACGTTGACTGGCTCATGCTGCCAGAAATAAAACAACCAAGATAATGAACTAAAATGAAACCTCTTGATATCACCCCTGGAGCAGGTTAATATGGACATTTTGTCCTTGAACGTCCACATCAGGGAACCACAGTTCTCCTCTTAGAACCGGTAATAATGGATGTGGGGGTTCTTAATGTTCTGCTGTGCTCCCTTTTTTCTGAGTATTAAGTCCAGGATTTGTAAATTTGTGACTGGGGAAAGCAGACCCGGCTTTACTGCATGACTTTCACAAAGTGTACACAAAGTCTCTTAATATATAATCAAATTTCCACTTTTGTGAAGCTGTGTCTATGGCCATTCTACACACTCAACCGATGTGTAATATTTACCAGCTCTACTGTGCTTTCTAGAAACGTTCAGTTTAGGGAGTACTTTGGTCTCCGCCTGCTGAGGGTCCCTGTACAGAAAACGAACGCACTGGGCACCGCCCTCCACAGAAGCTAGACTTTCTGCTTACAATAAAACACAGCAGACAGCCAACTGGATAACCAGGTAGGACAAACTAGGAGATACGTAGCCTTGGGTTATTTGGTGTTCGCTGGCAAGATAAATATGGACACAGCGCCTTTATTAAATACTGTTTACTTTCGTGACTGACATGGTACCCGTGTTAAACCTTTCCTCGTATCATGTGACCATAAACTGGCACGCAAACAAGCTTGCAGTCGTTTAAGTGAACGTTGTGGACGTAATACTCGTTATACCAGAGACAGTAGAGGTACTTTGGTTTTACTTTATCTGTTTGAATGACAATAAACGTGAGTGAAATGTCTTTCTGCTGCGGGCCGGCCTCTGTCATGTCAGCTATGTAGGAACGTTTTAAGCTGCAGTTTGGGCAGTCTAATTTGACGCTACGTCAACTAACGTTATGTTACTAACAACGTTAGTCAGTTCGCTTAATAATGAATAGAAGCTGCATGTTTACCGTAATAATTACAAGCAAGGCAAGCCTTAAATACAGGCTTCAGCTAACGCTAGCACCGTTCAAAACGGCTCAATCCACTGTACAGTTAAATTTTCACTCCTGGTTGCATTTGTTTTCATCACCTCCTAATGGCTCTGCGCTTGCCGTTAGGCAGCAGCACCCTAGAGGAAAAATTCGATGTTTAATTAATCAGATGGCGTTGAGTGGATGTAGTGTTGACCGAATCTACGAAAAGACCCCAACGATTAATTAAATCTCGTAATGAGATGTATTCTAAACGCTGAGTATTTATAGTCATAAACACGTTGATAAGCAGTCTTTTTTGCATGTAGTGCGCCGTGATAGCGAAAGTGGGCAATTGATCAATATTAACATCTGCCTGGTGTGGTGTTTCATAAGAATTAAGTAATGGATTTAAGTAACTCAGTTGTAACTTGGCTGAATGTGGGGCACTTCCTGAAGCACTGAACCCTACCAGCAAAGTGGTTCGGAAAAAAAGATGAATTTCTTCATGCCTCATATTAACAATACAACATGTAGCTACTGGCCAGAATGTAACATAGGCAAATACTAACGTTTGTATGTTACTAATTGAATAACAGTATAAGGGAAACCATTCTAGATTTTTTTTACACTAAGCATGCCTCTATATTTATTCCTGTAAAGGCTGTCAAAATATCTATGCATCAGATGTATTAATATCAGTCAAGGTAGGATCAATGTGTGTTTTAACTGAAATGAAGTGAAAATTGAGACATGTACAATGGGAAATGACTTTGGAATAAACACTTTATTTATATTTATTAATAAATGACTGTTGAGACCCAAACATTTTTTAATGATTTCCCCTGCCGATAAGAATAATCTTCCACAGGGCACAGAGAAGGCTGGGGTTCACAAAAACCTCATTGCCAGCTTGTAAAGGCGTGGGTAAATTCATTTCTGTCTTTTCCAATATTTTAGTGAATCCTCAAGCCATTTAATATTTCTTTATATGCAGTCACTGGGGATAAATAAGATCAAAGTGTTGCCAAACTGGAGAAGTGTCTTTCCCTTGGTGGGTCAATCACAAATATGTCCAAACCACCTGCACACAAAATGTCAGTCACTGTTATAAACCTAAAACTGAAAATATATCATTTCTCCTGGAGGTCTCATACACACAGTCAAAAGTTGCTCCATATTATGAACTCCCATCAAAAGCAGTGAAGTGGTACAGACGGTAAGCGAGGCTGCTGTCTCTAATGTTACACAGGAAGCCTTGACCGCTCATGTAACAACATTACAGATCACTAATTACCCTGTTAGAAATGTAATAAGTAATGTATATGTTTTAATTGCTTCATCAAAGTAATGTTACTTATTACATTAGATTACTTTTTGATTTTTTTTCAGTACCATCAGAAAAGTCACAACTTAATCACCCCTCAAAGTTAATATTTAATGAAAACACAATGCTGAATTGATTTAGTGTATTAGATGTCACACCTGTCACCTGTCTGACCCGTGTTCTCAACACAAATGGCAAAAGAAGTCGTTCCTGCTCGGCCAAAAAATGCAAAGCGATAGAATGGATGTTAAATTCCTCAGCTTTTTACTAAAAAGAATATATTCAGACATAACCCCTTCATAATCACCAACATTTTGAGTAGTAAATGTATTTTAATTTAATTTGATTTTGTCTCAGTAGTCACTGTGCTGTATTAAATGGTGCCTCCAGTTTTTTGAAATGTGGTTTATCTGTGTTCATGTTTGTCAGCTCTTGTATGTGAGTGTGTCCTCTAGGCCGAGATGGCAGCAGGTGGAAACCCAGGACCGAGGGTCACTGACTGTGTGACCAAGGTGGCGCTGAGCATTTCCTGTGAAAATCTCCTTGACATGGACACTTTCTCAAAGTCCGACCCCCTGTGTGTGCTATTCATGAACAGCTCTGGGTCCCAGTGGTGTGAGGTACGTGGCTATAAAGGCTGTTCTTACACACACACACTATTCAGTGAAACTTTAAATGTAATGTTAATGTTTAAATTTAATATGTACAAAAAAAATCCTTGACTCTGTAACATGTATTTGTGTTAGATTGGCCGGACAGAGAAAATAAAGAACTGCCTTAATCCCAGCTTCTCCAAGACTTTTGTCATCGACTATTACTTTGAGATGGTGCAGAAACTGAAGTTCGAAGTGTACGACATTGACAGTGACAACTGCAGTCTGCAAAATTCTGACTTCCTGGGGGAACTGGAGTGTACCTTGGGACAGGTAACAGTCCTCTTTGCCTACTTCAACAGTTCATTTATTATACTCCTCATGCTTCTTTCTTTCTAAGAATTAGAATTGGAAGTGGTGTTGGTTCTGTGGCATTTCTAGTGATAAGTAAGATGATTCAGCAAGGTGTTTTTCTGTTCAGATTGTGTCCTCACGGAAACTAACAAGACCACTTGTCATGAAGGACAAGAGGCCTGCTGGAAAAGGAACCATTACCGTGAGTTGCTTTCATTCAGACTGGAGCATTACGGATATTTGGTTCTAAGTGTTCATGGTGTATGTTTCTGGTTTTGCAGATATGTGCTGAAGAAAGAACTGACAACAGAGTGGTGGAATTAGACGTTGCAGCTAGAAAACTGGATAAAAAGGTATTGATTACCACATTGGAATTATTTTTAAGGATTCAGACATATTCATACAGATGATCTTACTGGAGTTCAGAAATGTCACTGTGGTCTTTCACTATATAAATTACAACATGTCAGGTCTATGGCGGCTACAATGATACTATGTGGAGACCGCAAGAACTGTGATTGGTCAGCTTGACATTGTGTTTTATCCTACAAGTTAGTTGACAGTGAAGGCAACACTAAACAAAATGGATTCTGTTGCTTTTCACTAACACACACCTAGAAAAACGATTCCACTGCTGACGTTCACAATGAATCAAAGGTTGTAGAGAGATTGAAAGAGTTACCTGGATGTAATTCCAGTTGCATAAGTAAATTACAGAATGTAAACACAGCTACTGTAGGGGATGTAATTAAAGCTTGATACAGTCCGACCACGTATGATCATGTACATCCATCTAGTCTAAATTATTACCTCTGGTCTAGATATGTATGTATCTTAATTACTTTAGATTTTATATTCTGCATGTGCTAAGATGCACCTAATTACTAAGTGGTAGTAGTGGTTCAGCTGTGTATTATTTTCATGTTTATTTCTTTCTAGGATTTCTTTGGGAAGTCCGACCCTTTCCTGGAAATCTACAAGCAAACAGAAACTGGATGGCAGCTGGCTCACAGGACAGAGGTACAGATGTTTTCTACCATGCTGTCACTCTGACACTATGGCTCTATTGTTCTATTACTCTGACTCTGTGACAGCGTGGCTCTATTACACCAGCACTAATACATTTTAGCTTTAAAGTGCATCACTTTTGCTACATTTACACCTGGCGTCCGTATTACTTTGAAGTTTTAGAGCTTCCAAAACAGAGATGGAAATGCTGCTGGATCTGTTTTAATTTGAAAACTTCAAGGCTGCTTTTTAGTCTGGACGTGCAGAAAGTTTGGAAGCTATTACCCAATCGCCCATGTTCGCCTCATGATTGAATCTTATCAGTCACGACGTATCCTTCCATGATCCGTCACGCTCCTATCATGTGGCCCTTTTTTCAGGAAAATTATGACTATATTTGTGTTACTTTCATTAACAAGTTCTACCATGTCGTCAGTCCAAGCAAAGAAATCTCTGGGTTTACCTTTCGCCATTGCTTTTTGTGTTCATACAATTTTTTGCAATTAAGCAACCAACTGCAGAGTAGACAATCTGCTTTTCGGCGAACCCAGTGTACGTGAATGGTTCTGTCTTAAAATGAAAACGTATTACTGCAGACATAGCCTTACTCTGACTCTGTGGCTGTGTGGCTCTTGTACTCAGTGACTCTGTGACTTTGTTCATTTTCATAATCTATCCATGGCCACACTGCTAATTTTGGCAGCATTGCAACATGCTCACAGGCCATTTTCACAGAAGACATTTTGATTAAATGAATGAGGGATGAATTCTATTTACAGTAAGTAGTTTGGTTTCAGGTTTCTGGAAAGTGTCCAAAATCACTCCTGAGTTAAATGTGTATTGCATTATGTTTACTCCCAAAACTCCTGTAGTCTGAGCTCGGCTTTACTCTTTGAGTCTGTTACTCTGTGAGTCTGTAGACACATTCTTGTGAACACGATACCTCAGGAATGATACATAGTAGAAACCTGATACTTAAACCACAGGTAGCCCCATATGGAGTAGACGACCTGCCTGGATTCTGGAACATCTTTCTCTGAAAATATATTTATTAGGCAACACTAATTTCCCATAAATTGCTGTAACTTCTAACAGTTTCAGCTAACAAGATTACATTGAAACCAGATATGTAGTATGCAAAGACCAACATGTTGGTGTGAGAAATCTTTACTAATTAATGAGGCAGTTGGCCTAATTAGGGGGATATTTCTGTCCTTTCTTAATCTGCGGCATTGTGCAGGTGGTGAAATACAACCTAAACCCAACATGGAAACGATTCCGTGTCCCGCTGCAGTCACTCTGTGGAGGTGACGTGGAGAAATCTATAAAGGTATTTATATACACACACACACACACACACACACACACACACACACACACACACACACACACACACACACTGTTTTAATATAGCTAAAAGATTGCAGATTAATCGTTAATGAAAATAACTATTGATTATATCAGTTAACCAGACAAGTATTTTCTTGATTGTTGGATTAATGATTTGGTCTATGAAATTTCAGAAAATACAGCCCAAATTCTGATCATAGTTTCTGAAAGCCCAAGCTGACCACCACTACTACACTGAATTATTGGTATTTTTTCCTTGAAAATGACAACAAATAAATGATCAAAATAGTCAATAGTTAGTTAATTGACGATCACAGCTCCATCTGGAACATCCCTCAGAAGGTAAATGTTTATTACCTAAAATAATTACAAATGTCAGGCTCTCATTCAGTAATGAATACAAATATAGTGATTATTTCAAAGTATAAATCAAATGTATTTTACAGCTTGTTTTATAAGTTACTTATGATATGTGCTATATGATGTTTTTCAGCCAAGCTGTAGTGGAAATGAAAACAGGAACCCTGCCTATGTTTCATTGATCGCGTCTTGAGCATATCTAAGGGTCAGATAATCTTGTTAGAAATAAGGAAATGTGTGTAAGCATTAGTTTATGTATGTTGTTTTTTGTTTCCGTCCTCTAACCCTGTTAAAGCACACTTATCAGGAAGAGATGCTTTCCAGTCAACAGTACAAGTGAGTTTATTGTCAACACCTTGAGTGCTCTTCACGTGAAGGATGCAGTGTCTGTGACAAGACAGGACAAAGTCCTAGATGCATCTCTATCTATCTTAAAGGAATACACACAGTTAGCTGGCCCATTGGTGAACTTACCTGCTCGATGATGACAGTGTAGTCACTAAAATCATTGTGTGCCCCTGGTTGATTATTAACTTCAGTGCTCCATATTGACAATTTGATGAGACAGTTGGGCACTGCAAAAAGAACTTAAAGTATGTGTATAGCTGAATAATAAGTAATTATCTAGATATGTAGCTAGTATTCTGTAGTACACAGAATACAATACAACAAAAATGTATGGCTGGAGCACCAGAGTCCACAACTACCAGGGATTCATTGATGACACTAGTGTCTATTGTATACATTATTTATCAACAGTTAGTACTAGTAAAACAATGTAATATGGTAAAACAGTGTCAATTCAAAAAGGTTGGGAAGTGTGTCTTAAATAAGGAAGTGTATTTCATGAATTTATTGAATTTATTTAAAAATTTTTATCATTTTTTAAAGTCTAAAATCTTAATCTGAAAAGTAATTTGTAGGTGCAGTATATTTGTTTAAATATTGCAGTGAAGTAAAAAGTACAACATCTCCAGCTGGATTGAAGAAGTTTAAAACAGCATTAAAATGTAAACACCAACTTAAACTATAAATATTAACTTTTTACCTGTAGACAGTTTTATGCCACACTCCACTGCTGACTGTGATGGGGTGGGCAAAATGTTACTTTTCAGCCTGCTGTTAAGTTACTCTTTAAGTACAATAATTGAGTAAATGTACTTAGTGACTTTCCACCACTGTCAACGGGTAAGTTGACCGAATGGTCAGTTTCCCAAAAGGAAGAAGTTTTCCATTAAGATGGATTGCTATCAGTTATCCATGAGCTTTCTTAGTTGTTCATCTTGTACACTGACTGTAGCATCCCAGTTTCGCTAATCTTCCTGGTTGCTCCATGCTGTGTTTAGACCTTTTTGTCTCCTCCCTGTTCTCTCAACACTGAAGCTTCATTGTGCAGATTCTGATCAGGTATGCTGAGTACCATGCTCTAAAGGAAGGAGTCTGGGGCTGTACTCACTATGTTTGCCACTTAGAAGCCTTGTGTGTGTTTCTGTTGTAGCAGGGTGTTGCCTCACATTTGAAGCTTCACCCCCATAGCATGCATTTGTCTTGTCTTATTTGATATCCACACGCTGATGATAATTTGTCATATTTTTTTTGCTAATTTAAAATCAAAGAGGATGTAGTCACTTTGTCTTGTTTCTCCTAATTTTCTGTGATTCCCAGGTAGATTGTTACGACTACAACAGCAGCGGCTCTCACAATTTCATCGGATCCTTTCAGGCTACGCTCTCCCAAATACAGCAGGCATCACAGGCATATGGGGTGAGCTCTGTGTGTTTGTTGGTCATTTCTGAAATGTTAAGCATAAACATAAAAAACCTGATGAAATACAAAAAAGTTTCTTTCCAGCTTTTTATTCTTTTAACAATTTTTTTATGAACCTTGGTCATTTATTCCTGATACCTGTGTTTGTCATCCTCTTAGGCTGAGTTTGAATGCATCAATAGTAAGAAGAAACAGAAGAAGAAAGGATACAAAAACTCTGGTATTATCATCATAAAACACTGCAAGGTATTGTGGTTTTCTATCCTTTTTTAAAATTTCTGAACACTCTTAGTTTAGTATATGAAGTCAGATACAGAGATGTTCAGATGTTCTCTTAAACACTGTATATCTAATAGAGGTATACAGTATTTTACTGTATGTTGTCTTTTAGATTTGACAAAGAATAATAATAATTTTTTTTTAAATTTTCATTATTTTTGAATATTTGAGGAATTTCCTGTTGTCAATATTTATTTGCAGATAGTGAAGGAGTACACGTTTCTGGATTACATAATGGGTGGCTGCCAGATTAACTTCACTGTGAGTGCTCGACAGATTTTTTGAAAACGTTTGCGAAGAAAGAATCTAAATATTTGCCTCATACTTACATGACACGATTACTTCATATAAACTGTGGTTAGGATTTAATATGTTGTATATGTATAACATTTATTATGATTATGTCAGAGGATTATTTGATTTGATTTTCTCTGTATTTATCCTCCACCTTCGGGACAGATTGCTATTGACTTCACAGGTTCCAATGGGGACCCCAGGTATCCTATGTCCCTTCACTACATCAATCCTCAGGGCTATAATGAATACCTGGCAGCTATCTGGGCAGTGGGTAATGTCATCCAGGACTACGACAGGTAAATACAGCAGATTGTTTTCTATGAGGCATTATGATCCACCAAAAATCCACCATAAATTATTTCAGCACAGCAGTGTGCTTTCCTTCCCGTAGGAAATCAGTCAGCAAAACAAAAACATTTCAATATAAACAAAGACCAACAGTGAATCTCTGTATTTGTGTAAATCCAAAACCACCTACAGATTGGATTAGATTACATTCAACTTTATTGTCATTTCACGAAATGCAAGTACTTGCAGTTAGGTGTCTAACCAGAGGTGCAAAATAGTACAACCAAGTGCGCAGTTATACACATAATGTATAAATATGTAAACAAATATTATGGGTTAGGGTGGATATACACAATAGAATATATTCAGCGAATTGATATATACAGGTTTGTGATAGTAGAGTTTTGATTTACAGCTCGAGGTTGTGGTGAGAGGAGTCTTTGGTGATGGCAGGTAGCTCAGTACCAGTGATGCGCTGGACAGTTTTGACCACCTGTTGCAGTGACTTCTGGTCAGGTTAGATCAGGACTTTGAGAAGTTAACATATCAAGCTGTTCTGTAATTGGTTAGTTTGCTCTCAGTGGTACAGTGATAAAAGTTCATCAGGATCTGAGGGGTCAGGTGAGCTCTCTTCAGTTTCTGATGCACCTTCTTGACCAGAATGGAGCTGTTGGGGGTCCAGGAGAAATCCTTGGAGATGTGGACACAAAGAATATCAAAATTAAAGATACACTCCACCTCTGACCCAGTGATGTGGATGGGGTTGTGTTCACAGCCTCTAGATTTCCTTAAGTCCACTATGAACTCCTGGGTCCTTTCAGTGTTGAGGGTCAGGTGTTGTTCTCATACTACTTTCCCAGGTATGTCAATCACTGTAATGTGGTCTGAAAATTTGATGGTGTTAGAGTCATGCATAGTCAGTCACAGGTGAAGTTGGAGTAGAGGTGAGGACTCAGCACACAGGACTCTGGTGCTCAGGATCAGGGTGGAGGAGGTTGAGTTGTGTAACCTGTCTGGAAGTGCCTTGTCCAGTTGGGTCAAAGCAAGGTGTTGTACTGTGGTGGCAGCATCCTCTGTAGAAATGTCTGTGCGGTGTGCTTCCTTCCTGATGATGGTGCAGTAAGCACCTTTCAGACATGCACCTCCATGAATGTCTTCATATTAATACAAAACCTGCAGCACAGTCCTGTACCGCCTTCTTAGATGTAATCTTACACAGGAGATCAGGTGATCAGTCAATAAAACCAACTTAAGGTCATGTCATTCAGTGTGTACAGCTGTGCACTGTTGGATATTGAATTCACTCTTTGATAGTGTTATATGACACGACATTGTATGAGTGGATTCACTGTGTGAAGCTGGGTCTCGCTGGTCTTTCCATAAATGTCCTGTCATGTATGAATGAAGCTGTGAGCATCAATATTGTACAAGTTACGTTTTGCATGTCTGAAAACGGCTCTAAACATTATATTATGTGTGTAAATGCTCTTGGACTGTAACACCTACTTTGCTTCACTTCCTTTGCACAGTGACAAGATGTTCCCTGCTTTTGGTTTTGGAGCCCAGATCCCTCCCACATGGCAGGTGATGGTTTATATCAGTTAAAACATATTATAGTATTTACAGTATAAAGGCCTTTGTCTATGTGACAATTGAACTCTCTAAAACAAGAAAAGGCTCCTCTCAGATTAGTTGGTATGTAATCCATATTAATAATTGTTTTGTGTTTGCAGGTCAGCCACGAGTTTCCCATCAACTTCAATGCATCCGATCCATTTTGTGCAGGTAATAATGGACTAAAGCTAATGTGAAGTCACTCTGCTGTGTGTTAAATGGGACAGGTCAAAACATGTACCTCATGCCATTTAGTAAAATGTGGTTTGGTTTGGTACAGTGTGACATGAGACTGGTATCATTTGTTCTTTAACAATAAATCTGCCAAAGTATCCATGTAACTTCTGCAACAACAAGGGGAGAAATGATGCATTTGATAAACTGATCATTCAGTCTTCAGAGAAGTCATGAAAACAACTTTGATGATCTATAATTATAATTCAATAATTTACCAAGCATAACTGGATTTGCTGCCTGTTTCTATTTTACATTGTTGTTGATTGAATAAAGAATTTAATGATGAAAAAGCTGCATTGAAAAGCTCAATCATGGGGCCTACATAAAGTTTGTTTGCAGATTATCCTTGTCCCACAAATTGATCATCATGTTGTGGTGTGCTCTACTTTTCCAGCTAAACCTAAATCAACATGGTAATACATATAAAATGATTCCCAGGGTGGTTCTGTTCACCCCTGTGTGTGTGCATTTCTTGTTTGTCCTGTTTTAGGTATAGAAGGTGTGGTGAGCGCCTACCAGCAGTGTCTGCCCCAGGTGAAGCTTTATGGCCCCACAAACTTTTCTCCAATCATCAACCATGTGGCCCACTTTGGCAGGCAGGCCTTGCAGCAGGAAACTGCCTCTGTGAGTTGCTGGAAGTCTAAACTCGATCAAAGTGGTATAACTATAGCTGCTGTGTGCAAACGTGTTATTGTAGATCTGGTTTGGCAGAAGCAACTTCACAGGAGCAACATAATCTCAACCAGTTATTCTTTTCCACCCTGTAACAATCACTCTTTTCTGTTGTTTCCCAGCAATACTTTGTTCTGCTCATCATCACTGACGGAGTGATCACAGACATGGATGAGACCCGTCAGGCCATCGTCAACGCCTCTCGTCTGCCCTTATCTATCATCATCGTTGGGGTAGGGGGGGCGGACTTCAGTGCCATGGAGTTTCTGGACGGAGACGATGGAATTTTACGTTCTGCTACAGGCGAGGCCGCCATGAGGGACATCGTGCAGTTTGTGCCATTCAGGCAGTTCCAAAATGTAAGATAAATTGTAAAGCAAAGTCTCTGTAGGCATGTACCATGAGCTTCTTTAAACTCTTAAATGGTGTCCCTACATCTTATTTCAGGCAGGCACTCCAGCCCTTGCCCAGAGCGTACTGGCAGAGTTGCCTGACCAAGTGGCCTCCTTCTTCAATTTATTTGACCTGAAGCCCCCCAGCGAACCCAGTCCTTCCTAGAAATGTAGGAGTTACCCAAACCAACTCTCCAACCCCAATCTCCCCCCACTTTCCCACATTTGATCCACAACTGCATAAATTTAAATAGAAACATACTGATCCCATGTCATCATGTACAGTAACTATTGTTTTAATGCTTAAAGATCTGGGCCCGTATTCACAAAGCATTTTATCTTACCACTAAGAGTTTTCCTAAGTCACAATAAAAGTTTCTAACCAAAAATTTTCTCCTAAGACCTATTCACAAAGCTGCTGAGACCAAATTTTAGTACGGAAAAGTGAAAACTCCTAAGCTAAGAGTGCGACTCCGTTGCTATTGCTCACGTCAATTTTCATGGACAAGCTCGTTTGCAGGATCCACAGCGATCGGTTGATGAAAGACCAGCCTGTGCCAGTGAAAACACACGCGCAACAACCTACAGTAATAATGAAAAAATACAAATAAAATAATAACAGATCAGGTGCTATTTACTAAATTAGTGCATTCTCCAAAATGCATCTGTATGATAAGGTTTGTGTCGAAACGGGAGAATTTAATTTAACAATAAAAACTTAATCAATTCTCTCACTGGAAAAATAAAAAAAACTCGCCTGTCATAGACTACCTTACTAAACCTAACTGGCAGCCTATTAGCCACAATCTGTTGTAGCTGTGGTCCCGGCTGTGGGTTGAGGTGTGAGAAGATATCCTCCGTCCCCACCTAGTGACATCCAGCTGGAATATGGCCTTTCAAACAGCTGCCTCAGGTCACTCTTTATTAAGATCCATAAATCGTGTGTAGCTCCTGGACACTGTAAAACATTGTCTAGAACTGTATAGGTAGCATCCAATACGACCTGTGTGTTGATGGTGTGATTTTTTTTTTCCTTTTTACAAATACCTCCTTGTCTTGTGATGGTACAATAATTTTACATGCGTTCAACATCGTGTGCACCGATCACAGCGGGTAGACCGACCATGAAGCTGCTTCATTTCTCTGTAGTTGTTGAACATCTAAAAGAAATCGTATGAACTGTCCTATGATGTCAGGTCAGAGCGCGGGGAGGAGTCCTCTCTAATGTCTAACTTCTCCCAGACTTAGGTGCTACTTTTAGAACTCAGTCGCTTTGTGAATTACTCTTACTCAGATGAATTAGGAGTACTAAAGTTAGGTCTGACATACCCATAATTTTTAGGAGTTTCTCCTAAATCAGCAAGTTAGGAGCTACTTTTAGCCTTAAGATGCTTTGTGAATACTGGCACGGAATTACATGTTCTACGTTTTTGGCAGTGCTGGAGCTGTGATATGATGATAGTCAACATGATAAGTTGTGAAGCAGTGGAGGATTGCCACTGTCAGTGTTAAAACATTTCTCTGTTTAGTTTAACACAGCGGTTTTCAAAGTGCGAGGCACCCCTCCCTGGGGGGGGGGGTTTGCATGTGGCAAAAATGATCAAGTTTTTGTAATTACAGTGACATATAAATGACGCAGGGCTCTATCTTACACCCGGCGCAAAGGGGCGCAAGGCACAACACAAGTGTCTTTGCTAGTTTCAGACCGACGTGATTGTCCCACGTTGTTTAAATAGCAAATACACTTGCGCTTATCTGAGAGGGGGCATGGGAGTGTGGGTCTTTTAATGAGGTCAGGTGCATTGTTGGTGCATTGCCATCTTCAGGCAGCGGAAAGTGATTGGCCAACAAAAGGCCTTACAATGTATGATATGGAATTTTGATGAAAAAGTGTGTTCAAAAGATGTTTAAAAAGTAAAGATAGAGATGATAAAAATGTTTTAAAAAGATTTTTTTTAAAGTAAGACATGCAGTGCAGCAACGGGGTGTGTGGGGCTCAGCTGTCCATATGTTCTCTGAGGGGAGGCTCGCTTTCCCACTTTGAAAACCCCTGGTTAGCGTATTGTAGTCGTGTAATAGCAGCATGCTGTTTGAATGCAACAGACTTCAGGGAGGATTCAAACATTAATCAAAATCGAATATTCATCAAATTCATGAAATACTCCTAAACACCTGTGACTGCCTGTTGTTAGGTTTCCACAGTTAGTTTCCTCACTGTTTCTGCCTAAATCTATAGACAGTATTTGTCATGCTTACCTTTTTCCTCTGTCTCTGCCCTGTCTCTTTTTAGAGTCCTCAAGAAGTGCTTGCTCAGAGTGTCTTGGCAGAAGTTCCAGGTCAGGTGGTAAGCTTCTTCAATACCATGAGTTTGAGGCCCCCCCACAGCAACACACCTCTCCCTGACCACTCTGCATCAGCACCCCCCAGTAATGTATCCTAGGGATATCCTAACACCTTCAAATGTCCAGTCATATATCATCCAGATTATTCGAGGTGAATCCACAACTCTGAAATTGTGTATTTGGACGTCCATTTCTTTTAAGTGTATTACTCATAACCCAAACTCTTCCATGGTCATACGAGCATGCGATATCCAATCTAGTAGTGATGTTATGGTTTGTAAAAGTGATGAACCAATAGTATAAATCCATTGTTGGTACACAGATGTTAACATGCATGTAACATTTTTAATGTGACACACAGACTTTATGTGACTCAAGTGCCAGAATTGTTAGTTTATCATTTCTTATTTTATTACTTGGTTTAAGGCATCAGTTGAAGCAAGTATGACATGACTCAAGGTCTTTGGTTTCTGGAGAAAATCTGAGTCAGTTAGAAGCCATATGATTAGTTTGTCAGAAACTCTACATGAAAGGGCTGGAGAACTTCTGTCTTAATATTTCCTCCACTATCTCTGTGTTACAGTTAACACTTGGTGGTGTTCACACTTTCTTGTTTGTGTGGGAAGTGTACCATCAGTTTCCACTGAAATCATAGATCTTGATCAAAGTTATGGAAACACAACAAACACAATTCAGGTCAACTTCAGTGATGTTTACAAATGAGAAGTTTATTTTAGTCAATACCTTTTGTAGATTTTGCACTTCAAAATGATTGCATAGTGTCTTTGCTGCTGTTTTGTACTTCTGTCAGATTTTTTTAAAAATTCAATTCCATATTTAGTTTCACATACTATTTGGTGCTTCCATATGAATGTTAAACAAGGAGAATCAGCTTCATTTGGTAAAATTCATGTTTACACAGATTTAACATAAGAAGAGGAGGTAGAAAAATTTCTAACCTCACTGACTGTTAAGAAAATAACACATTAAATTTCAGTAAGTGTATGTTAATACACTTGTGTTATGTTACGTATGTGTATGTTGAGTTGTTTGCTCTGATCACTGTCTTTGCCTTTTGTAATATACTTGTCTTTGTCATGGACTTTGATTTGATCAATATTTTATGTATAAAAATCTAATTTAATCTACATAATAGCCATTTTCTACTTTAACAGTTTTTATTATAATTAACAATTAGACTTCTTAACAACTTTTTTTATGTTTATGCATCCCCCGTAATGTCACAACATTAAAGATAAACTATTTTCACCTCACAGCCAATTCTTTGTATTCTTGAAATGTGTATCTTAAAAGTTAGCCACAGTAAGAAGATGGGAGAAAAACTATTACAATTAAAATGTGTCTGGCGTGGTGTTTACTGCTGTATTGTCCAGTCTGAATTTTAATCTCTCTCTTTCTCTATAGCTACTTATTTATACAGAGGAAAGTGACAAAAAGAACCACAGCTTTATGTGCCAGCTTCTGTTAATGTATTAATCAGAGAAATCATCAGAATGAATTTATCCTCTGTTTACTATATGATTCCTGTTGAGTGTGACACAGGTGGTGATGTTGTCCCCAGATGGGTTTGTGTGGGCAAGTCAAAAGTCCCAGGTCAGTTTTATTCCCAGCACTTCCATGATGTCTGTTGTTTGACACTGGCCTTAGTGGAGCTCTGCACTTTACGGAAATGTCACCTGGAAGAAAACATGAACGCTTCTAGTCTTATTTAGACTGAGGTAGTGTTGCACTTCAGCCTCCTGTGGCCAATATGAGTATTATGAAAGCAAACACTTAAAAACAAAGTCCTGACTAAAAAGTTCACTTTCCTCACAATATGGAAACAACTTGTTTGTAAGGATTTGTTTATTGTTGTAATCCTCATTTTGGCCACAAAATGCTTCATTCAAAGCATGCAACAGCATCAGAAACCACTGACAGGTTTCAGTAGTGGAAGCAGATGTATCGAGCCACATCAGAGCTCAGTCACTGAAGAGAGGAGATAAAGTCTGTCCAAAAAGTCTCTAAATATATGGCCAGATGCTTTCATGAACAAAGCAGCTGAAGGATTTTAAAGGTCAACAACTATAGAGAGAAAATCACTAAATTGCCAACACCACTCAACAGGAAACCTCCAGCCTTGGCCTTATAATGTAGGTTATTTACAGTGTTAGTTAGTTACAAGTTAGTTTAGTTATTTATTCTGGTTTTTATTGTTCTATTATATTTTATTGTTCTATATATATATATATATATATATATATATATAATATAATATATATATACACTACTCACAATAAGTTAGGGATGTTGTTATTTACATGAGTGCTTTTCCTATTTGGTCTGAATTTTAATGAAATAAGTAAAAGTTCCCTTTGATATTACTAATAATGAATGAGAGAAGAAACACCATTTTCATTAGTAATATTTATTACCCAAAAATTTAGACAATAACAAGGATAGCCCCAGATAACAAAAATTGACAATGTCCAGTAGCGGTGTTTTCCACCATTTGCCGCAATGACAGCTTGACAGCGATGTCTCATGCTCCTCACTAGCCTCATGATGTTGTTCTGAGGCAATGCGTTCCACTCTTCCACAAGTGCTACACGCAGTTCTGCCAGGTCACGTGGGGGTGGGTAAGATCATCCAGTCTCTGCTTCAGCTGTTCCAGACGTGCTCTATGGGGTTCAGGTCAGGGGACATTGCTGGCCATACCATATGAGGCACCCGACTTCCTGAAGTCGAGCTGTGACAATTCTGGCACGATGGGGTGGAGCATTATCATCCATGAACAGAAAGTTGGGGTGTGCTGGCGGAATTGGGGGATGATGATGGGTTCTATATGTCTCTGAGGTAAGAACGTGCGTGACTGAGCCATCTACAATAAGCAAATCTGTTTTGCGCTGACTGGTGGATGCCTGCCCAGACTGTTGCACCTCCTCCACCAAAGCGAACCCTGGGGACCATGTTGACCTCGGCGTATCGCTCACCTCGCCTTCTCCAGCAACCACTGCACGACATCATTTCTGTGCAAGGTGACCCGACACTCATCAGTGAACAGGACGGTAGACCACTGCTGCATTGTCCAGGTCACATGGTCTTGTGCCCACTGCAAACGTTCACAGCGGTGTCTTGGTGTCAGTGGAGTCACCTGCAACGGTCGTCTGGCATTCAAGCCAAAGCGGTGGAGTCGGTTGCGAATGGTTTGTCTGGAAACCCTAGTACCCCTCACATCTCGTAAACGGGCCTGCAGCTGTGTGGCAGTTGCATAACGATGTCTGAGTGCATTGGTCCTTAGGTACTGGTCATCGTTGCGGTCTGTCACTCGTGGGGCTCCACTCCTGGGTCTGTCACGAACTCTGCCAGTAGTTCTGTGTCTTGATGCAAGTCTGCTGATGACACTTTGAGACACACCAAGTTGACGAGCAACATCTGACTGCCTGCCACCGACCCAAAGGCGCGCTATGGCCAGGTGGCGCTGCTCGTCCGTTAAGTGATGTCATGTGTTCATGGCTGTTTGAATGATGAACTTGGAATGACTTACTGACAATACCAGCTTTTTATACCCACAGAATATTGAAATTGATGCCACATTGAAAAGGGTTGTCTTTTAGTTTTTTGGTATTGGCCCCAATATGTAAGGCACACTGTACACAGTGAGACCATTACGTGGAGAACACAAAATGAGGTGTGTCTATCACCCCAATACAATTGCCTCCCTATCCCAAAAATCTCTGATGTGAAACAAACACCGTATGTATGAAATCCACTGAGTCTCTCACAATATCCATAACTTATTGTGAGTAGTGTATATATTATTATTGTTATTATTATTATTATTTTATCACAAGTTTTTTCATGTTATTTATATTTTGAAAATAAAACTTTGAGAATTTAAAACTTCAGATTACATTTTTCATTGGTGTCAGATTATTTATCTAGATAATTGTGATGAAGTGATTGGAAGGACTACCTGGCAATCTTTTGCCTAGGGCCCAAACAGACTCTAGAATCTCTTCTGTCCACCAGATATGGATGACACAGTGCTGCAATAAATCAGAATTAAACAGAGGTATTATATCCAGACTGTATAAAGGCTTCATGACAAAAAATCTCATACCACACAGTATGTTAAGAATAAATGAGAAGATTAAGGTAACTTTGAAATCTCAAAGCTCAAAGCAAGAATGGTAAAGCGACTTTAACTTTCAATGGAAATGCAACTTCTTGCGCACAAGATTTGGATGGAAGTGTCTAATGAGATTTTTATTCCCCAAATCAGAAAGCACACGAGAGGATCCCAAGTGCTGGATTATTATTATGTGTCAGGTCACCTCTTATCTGCCTTTATAGCTGTCATTTAAGAAGAAATTCAATCAGGAATCAAAAAAATAAGTGAACATTTTTATTGTCCAAATTATGAGTGGGAAGAAACCACGGAGCACCCGGAGGAAACCCACGCGACACAGGGAGAAACTGGGCTGAGTGGTGGCCCTGGCCCCAGCTACTCCCTGTGTGACCCTGTCTAAACTGTAACACATCTGCCAAATTATTGTTTATTATCTATTATTAACTATTTTTACAATTATTATTACTAATGAGCTACTGGACACATGAATTTCCCCTAGGGGATAAATAGTAGCAATTTAGCAGACTAACATTTAAAGCTCAGAATGTAAAAAAAAAAAGCATATTAAAAAGTAGCTAAAAATTAAAATAAATAAAAGAATAATAAATAATAATAATACATTTTATTTAAAGGCGCCTTTCTTGGCACTCAAGGACACCGTACAGAGTTACACAAATTGAGATTAAAAACACATTAAGAAGAATCAACAATAAAAATGAAATATAAAAATAAAAACAATACAAAAGTGACAGAGCAATTGGCATCAGATGGAAAAGGCAGTTTTAAACAGATGTGTTTTGAGTTGTGATTTGAAATGGGGGAATGAATAGATATTTTTGGGAGCATGTAACTCATGTAGTGCAATCCTAGTAATGGTTAAAGAATGACTTCCTTAGTCTGTCCCAAAGAGCTGATATTATGATGTGAAAAGACATTGTTAAGCTGTGAAATTAAGTTTTCAGTTGCTTTAACTTTTTCCCCTCAGATCCCTCCTCTCAGCCCGCAGAAGATGGCCTCCCTGACGTCAGGATTGCGGACAACGACCTCCCAATCGTCATCTCTTCAGATGAGGAAGAGGACAGTGAAGTTATTGTTATTGAAGATGATGAGGAAGCCAACTACACAGGCAGTGACGAGGAGGATGTGGAGGAGGAGGATGGCAATTCAGATCTGGAGGGATCGGAGGACTGGACCAGTGAGGATTCCGGTTATGACACCCTTTCTGAGGAGGAGGAAGACTTAGAAGACGACGATGACGACATCGGACGTCATTCTCCTCTCATCCAGGAATTCCCCCTAGAAGAGCTCTGGCATGGCTGGCGCCAAGAGTCTCCTCCTGTTCCTGCTGATGTTGCCCACACACAGGTTCCTGAGGAGCGACTGCCCCAAGTACTTCCTCTTGCTGGTCCCTGCAGCTCTGTTGCAGCTAATGATGCCCCAGGTACCCCTTGCGCCTGTGTAGCAGGGGGCTCTTGCACAAGGGCCTATTTGTATCTTTTACCTTTTCTTCATTGTACATTTGTGAGCTTGTGTGCTGACCCTTGTGTGTATGGTGGGATTGGCAAGAATAAGAGTAAGTATAAGTTTAAGAGTAAGTATAAGTCTAAGAATAAGTATAAGAATAATAGTAAGAATAAGTATAAGTATAAGAACAAGTAAAATAATTGATTATGAGCATGAATAAGAATTCTTAAGACAAGAGTAAGAACAGGTAAATGTAAATGTCTGGTAAGGTAAGGTATGAGGTAAGTTACTTACTAATAACATTAATAAAGGTTTCCTGCAAGTTCTAATTTTACATATTTAATTATTCAAAGATTATTTATTGACTGTCATATGTAGTTTATTTTTCTCTTTAAGGTGAAGATTGCTATACCAGACAAAGGTAAGTTCATGACAACATTAATATCACATAGATTATTTATTTTACTTACTTTGTTGTATTTTTACTCAGGTATAGATGGCTGAAGGAAATCGAGATCCCTGCAGTTCAGTTCCAACACTGATCCTAAGAACCACTGCTTCACTATCAACTGTGGTAAGAATGATGTGTCATAAGTTATTCATTCTCTGTAGTCTGTTTTTTGTACTCTTGATCCATCATTTGCAATTATTGCAGTGCAGTGAACATCAAAGATGATGTTTCTTTTAGTTGTTACAGGTGGAGCTGTGAAGGCTGGAGCACTTCCCCTGAATAGGTGCAGCCAGCAGAGACCAAGACCAAGACCCGACTTCCAGACCAGACAGAAGGATGGATGACCACAGGACCAGCTGGTGAAGAGTGGTGGCCTTTGTCTCAGTGGGCTAGGTAAGTAATCCCCTCAGTGAGACTAGACAAGTAACAACAGTCACATGTTAGTCACAGGTGGTGATGAGCTGAAGTTAACAGTACATATGTTGATTATGTTTTTCTTGTAGCACCAAAGGGCTCCACTGAACCATTGTCACTGTACTAACTGCCAGTCAACAAACAGTATCTGAAGAGCCTGTGAGTAAAGAACCAACCCTCCACCCTCCACCCTCCACTCTCTCCAGCCACCGGTCCAGAGGGTGAGGAGCGTCCTGCCCTCCCGCACAGAGGAAGTTTTCACTTTCTGCTTCTTCTGTGCTGATGGGTTTGGGAAGCTCCTCACACACACACACTGACACGCAGGAATCTCATCATCTGCCTCCCTCTGTGTACAGTAATCAAGACAGTCAAGAAAGAGACACCAACAGTTCAAGCTAAATGAGAAAGAAAATCGTTCTTAATTGTTAGACACATTGAAATGTATAAACTACAGGACCTGAAAGCCTGAGTTAGAGCTTTGTCACATTTTATATAGCACATGTATGTAAACCTAGTGGTATAACGTAATTAGTGATAAACCTGTTACAACAATTGAATAATCTTTCATGTATAATGCAGAAATAAATATTGTGAATATTGTGATTTAATATGTGTTGCTTTTCATTTGACATGAAGACATTAGTGTTGTTTGTACTGTGGTATTTTGAATACTTTGATAAAAAAAAATTCAGTACATATTTATGTAATACAAATAATACACATCAAACAATATTGAAATACTGGTCAGGATGTTAACATTTATTTTTGCATCATTAATTGTTAAAGGCAGTATTAGATATACCTGATATACTATACAATTCTTTGTGTGTACTTTGGGGCAGTACATTGTCCTTCCACAGGTCTTACATACATATATACAGTATATACACACAGCCTGTTGTTCACTAGCTTGGTGTTAAAGTTAAAAAAAAAAAAAAATCACATTTGTAGACGGTAAAATGCGTCTACAACCACGTGTGTCATCAGAGGTCTGTTTCAACAACCTGGTAAACTGAGGACATCACCAGTGACCACAGAGTGCAATATAAATCGTCTTTTGGTACATCACTGCTGAAAAGGCCAGTTATTACTAGGAACCTGATTTCTGCATGTTGAACAGCCAAAGTGCTCAGGTGATCTTTGCTCTGTTCTGATGCAGGACTCATGGACAGTGTTGAGAAAAAAGATTTTAACTCCTTAGCAGAAAGTCACCTTGGAATTATTGAAGATTATGGAGAATAATCACCTTATCTAGGACAATGTGGTGGAAAATCTTTTAGAAGATTTATATTGATGAAAGAATTACCATGATAATTGGGTCATACATTTAAGATGAGGTGGACTAGCAATAAAGATCATGGTTTCATCCTTGAACCTTATCAACACTTGCTGACTAATCTCTGTAGGTACATCAATACTGAGACAGTCAACTGAATGCTGCATCCTTTGGTCCACCAACAATATACACGTTAGTTTCCTATCATAGCATCATTATCTTTAACAATCCTTTGGCTTAAGCCAGATCAAATGCATGTAGGTTTGTGGATGACAACAATCACAGCGAAAGCAGATTCTCAATTCAGGCACAATTGGTGGAAAAGAGAAAATTTAAACCAAATGAAACCAAAATGACAACATGCGTAAGAAGAACAAATGAATGTTTGGATGATCTGTAAGCTTCTTACAGCCATTTTATTTTAATCATTATAGTTAACCTTTTTCTTATCACCTTGACAAAACAGACAAAGGGACATGTATGACTCACTCTCACATACTCTTTTGCCTCCCAACAGGAAATTCTGCTACTTTCATCAACCTGACTGAGCTTGGTTCCTCCTGTGGTCACATACTTAAAAGTATTTTAGCATCCTGCACGGTTCAAAAACGTTCTAATAGTGCAATGTAAATGTTTTCTACTGCAGGACCATCTATTGCTTCATGCTCCTGCAGCGTCTTTGTTTCACACAAAATGCACAAAAAAGGTCAGACGCTGCCCCTCAGGGCTGTCTGAATCATAGACCAGGGGTGAAAAGAAATCAAAATGAGTCTCTGCTCTGCTACTGGAGAACCACCGCCTGGAAAGGCAGGTATAGATCAAATGAAAATAAGCAAGCTGGAGGAGCATCAAGGCCAGGGAGCAGGTCATGGAACCGTATACAAAGCATTGGGAGGCAACTACAATGACTGCAGAACTGAAGAAGAAAAAAGAGGAGGAGAAGCAGGCACAAAAAAGAAACAAAAAGAGGAGAAGGAGGCACAGAAAAAGAAACAAAAAGAGATGAAGGTGAGGATGAAAGCAAAGAACAGATGTAGACAGAGAACAAGAGGGAGATTTAGAGCTGGATGCACAAAGATGGTTCAATCAGTTTCTTCCTACTCAGAGTTTTTCCTCTCCATTGTCACCAAGTGCTGTTCATGGTGGGAACTGTTGGGTTTCTCTCTATAATATTGTAAGGTCTTGACCTACAATATTCTAGGACTTAAAGTGCCTCAAGATAATGTATTTTATGATTTGGTACTGCACAAATTAAATTATATCTGTCCCTTTTTATGCAGCATGGTGAGTTGCATGTGAGTAAGGGAAATGGGACCTGAATGTCTGCACCACACTTGCTGTGAGGTTTGCTCTGCACCCTATGGTCTCTGCTTTGTCAGCAATGAGTCTTTCATTGATTTCCAAAAGAACATCAAAGGCTCTTGAGATAGTGTTATATGGGGCATGATTCCTGTTGTTGGTCCTTTACCTTGATTCTACCCTTATTGCCCTCGCCACACATTCGTCAGGCAGCCAACACAACATACTTGAACTTTGTCTGGTGAATGTGCAAAATCATGGGAAAATAAACTTGAATTTTAGCCTGAGGAAGAATCACCACGGCCATACTTAAGCAGTTATTGTTCACAAACAAAAGCTTACATTCCAACACTTTCCCATGAACAGCGGGGTATTTGATTTTTTAAAATGTATTTATGATCTGTGAACAACAAGCACTTTTTGCAATAAACTAGCATATGTGACTTTTTGTATTGTCATAATTTCATATCACATCTACATGGCCGATTTGATCTTTTTACAAAGTAGATTGAACTACTTTTTATAAGTAGCTTTAACTAAACTGGATTTCTCCCTACCACAGCTTTGCTGTAGTTAAACTTCTTCCAGTGTGAGTATGTATGGAGGTTTTTGATTTTTTTAATGTAAAGCTCTCTGAACTGCTTTTATATGAGAAAGTGCTCTCAAATAAATTTGAATTTGAATTCCAGTGGGCACAGTGTAGAGACTACATTCTTCAGTGAAATTAACACAGATTAATAGACTACTAATTATTAGCCTGTTCAGTACAGATATCATCTAGGTATGCATAATAGGCTGCTGTTTTATATTGACGTTAATAGTGGGCTATCTGTATTAATGTATACACATTTTGCAACAATATTAAATTCGTTAAAGTAGCGTTAGTGATATAGGCCTAGGTTTTCCTGTGAGTACTTTCAAAATAGTTATCAAACTGAAGCAATCTAAAAGAATATAAAGATACTTATGTAAGACTGTGTGTTTTTCTTTTATTTATTTGATTATTTATTTTATTCATTTATTTTATTTAACAAACAACGGTGCAGTTCCTGACTACTTCAAAATAAAACTTTCAAATTAGACCAACCCTCAGCTAGAACATCAACAACAATCAACTCCAACTGGCAGATACAGAGAATGTACTGACGCAGAGGTGAAGACTGAGCACAGATCACCGACATTAAGCGGGCGGTGTAGGTTTGAGACCGGTGCTGTTGTGTAGCAGACGTTACGGTGGGCGGACTTAGAACACAGAGCTCAGACGAGAGTTTGCTTGGGCTAGATCCCCGACGCGATACTTCCTAACGGACGTCAATATCATCTTTTTACAACGTATTTTTTTCCCGTGAGTACCGTGCTTCACACTTTCAAACGTAGGGTTAAACGTGATTTAGCCTAATATAACCTAATTATATTATCGGAAGTTAACGTGGTAAACCAGCTAGCTGTCAATTTACTAGCACTCAGATCACTAGCCCCATTAGCCTGCTAGCGTTAACGTTAGCTCTTTCGCTCCACAACGACTGGGATTCATTAATGTTTACTGTGTCATATTTTCCATGAGACTCAGTCAGTGTTTCATCAGGCTGCTTTAGAGAGGGGCACCACAGTTTTGTGCAGCTGTATGAAGCTAAGCAGCTACATGTTTGGCGTAACGTTAACGCCCAGTTCGAGTTGTGACGGTGTGTTGTTGCAGGTAGGTTAGTTAGTTTACTGTAATGTTACTGCCAGTAAAAAGGATAGGGTGTGTACTGTCACTGTGCAGAGCCAGCTTTTCAAGGTAAGATAAAACCCCCTTTAAAATGCTACTTCGTATTAATGTATAATAATGGTAACAATAACAACACACTTATACTACTACTATTACTTATAGAGCACTATAAATACAAAAGAATAAAGAAAGAAAAGAAAGAATAAAAGTACACGTTGAAATATATGATATCAAAACCAGAAACCAGTAATATTAATTAAAGAAATTATCAAAAGCCAAATAGTTGTTTTTTTTAGCTGTCTTTAAAATGTTCACAGAGCCCCACAGTTTTGGAGCATATGTATATCTTTCAGGGCAAACAGATCTTTGCCAACCATCTCCACAAGTCCACAACAGTAACGTCCCTGTCTGTCTGTGTTGTTTCTCCAGCTTGTTACCAGTCAGACATGGCTGCCCAGTGTGTAACCAAGGTGGAGCTGACTGTGTCCTGTGACAATCTCCTGGACAAAGACATTGGCTCCAAGTCGGACCCTCTGTGTGTCCTGTTAATGAGCACTTCTGAATCTCAGTGGTATGAGGTCAGTGGGGTGGTTGCATCTAGATTTGTTTAATACCAGAGAGTTAATATTAGTTAGCTGAGAGTAAACCTGCCAAAATCTGGGTGTCTGAATGTCGAACACATTGTAGTAGGTCAGTAAAGAACCTCTCCAGCTCTTGGAAACAGATAATGTGATATATTTAAAATCATACATTTTCCTAGGTTTAGTAGTTATGACACCGTTGCTCTTGCAAGAGAAAATCTCAGAGCAGTGCAAGTCGTTAACCCCTAGATGGAGAAGTTATTGTGTAAATCAGCAGTCACATAATTTCCTGTTTGATCTGTGCATGTGTGCCAATACATACTACTTATTACTCCTTTATGTTCACAGAGATACTACTTCTCAGACTCTCTCACATAGCAATCCATTGTTTCCTAATAGGTGGAACGCACAGAGAAAGTCCAGAACTGCCTCAGTCCAAAGTTCGCGAAAAAGTTTGTCATCGACTACTACTTTGAAATCGTTCAGAAACTGAAGTTTGGGCTTTATGACATTGACAACAAGACTATTGACCTGAGTGACGACGACTTCCTGGGGGAATTGGAGTGCACCTTGGGCCAGGTAAAGTCTCTCTTCTCTTCTTCTGGAAGGACACACCTCCGTGTTCACAATCCCTGTTCGTAAAAGGCCGTCTCTTAGCCTCTAAAGCTGATAATAGATAAATTCACTTGGACTGTTGGTTGCTTTATGGTCTGCTGAAGATTTGTCTTCACTCAAGACACTCTCCGTGTAATTTGACCTCACATGTTCATTCTGCCTGCTTGTTTTGTCATGTAATTTGCCTTGTGGCCTGGAGGCTCCTCTGTTGTATTCATTCTGCTGCGTCTGCTGCATCTCCTTCATCCTTATTAAACTGCTCTCTGTTTTTACTTGTTCATAGGTTGTGTCTAGTAAAAAACTGACCCGACCACTCGTCTTGAAGAACAAGTCACCTGCAGGAAAAGGGACCATCACAGTGGCAGAGAGAGTTAGAGAGACATTTTGTGATATTGTTTGCCTTTATATTCATTTATTTATTTATTTTTTCCTCTGTTCTGCTGTAGATCAGTGCAGAAGAAATAAAAGATAATAGGGTGGTGAATTTTGAGGTGCAAGCGAGGAAACTGGATAACAAGGTATGGGCGATTCTTTTTAAACTCTTAAATGCTGTCACTCGTCTTTTAGAGATTTAGTTGCATTTTACTTATTGCTGTGTTTCATTTCTTTATTCGTTTTCAGGATTTCTTTGGGAAGTCTGACCCTTACTTGGAATTCTACAAGGCAACAGGAACTGGATGGCAGCTGGCTCACAGGACAGAGGTAAACACACTCCTGCAATGACAGTGCTACATTTCTTATACAAGTATTGAAATATTAACCTTTCAATTCATTCCTGTCATAACTACACATGAAGCAACTGGGATATGAACAATGATTTTCTTTCTCTCTAATGGTTAACTAACACTTGGTTTTCACTCATAACTGTCTGTGTAAAAAGAGGAACCCCTGATGGCTGTGATGGCTGTGTTACACCACAGCCTTTGCATTTTATAAATGTGGGGCCAAGCTCACATTTCTCCAGTTAGAAAAGTCATGATGTTGGACTTGGTGCCCCACACAACGGTAGATTATATAACCCACCCCCTGTGCTCTCATTAAAAAGCTTACTTAGGTTTTTTGAGCTAATGTTTGAGCTGATGTCGTAATTGTGAATGAGGAAGCAGGGAATTCATGTTTGTGTGTGGTTGAATTAGAGAGGCCTGAGGGTTTTTCCTTGTATGACATCAGAAATGATCATTAATATAAATCAGACCATCAAAGCTAAGAATAGACAATTTATTTCATTCAATTGTATTGTGATTTACACAATTTCACATTGCCGTTGTGGTGACACTGTGAGTTTCTCCCCTGGATACCAAAACAGTATACATTGATGTATATACTGAATTGGGACACAACACTGAGCATCTTACACTGCAATACCTGCATCATTTCTGTTTTCGGCTTATATCTCTAAGTTTAATAACTGTAGCAAATTTAAGAGAGAAATTTGAGAAATCTGTTCCTGGACCTTGATCGATGTTCAGCTCAAGGTTATCTGGAAATGTGATCGCTTCACAGATCCAGTCTTAAACCTCCCGAACTGTTTGTAGGCTCATTGGGGTGTGCTGATTAATATCAAATATGTTTGATATTTGGGATTTAAAATTGGGATAATTATGACTAATTATGTCGGTCCCAGAGCGTCTGGTGGTGTCGCCAAGCAACAGTAAATAGTCTAGTGCTTGAGGTTAATGTTAGCATACTACTGTTGACAGTAACAAAACAATCTCACGGAAGAATAGACAACTTGTGTTGACCGTATCTCCCCAACTAATTTTTCATCCAGACTCTCTCTGCTTTTGTTTTTTCTCATTGCAAAGTTTGACTAACGTTACAAGTTGTTGCTCCACAGTCTCCATTTTGTTTACATTTGAATCCCTGTGAGGTCACATGAGATGAGATCAAGTGAGGTGGTGCATTGCTCCCTGATTGCTCCTTCTGGCAGGATAACCTTAATAAGAACCTGTAGTGTGATGTGTGTTTCAAATCTTGTAGAGTGTGTATGTTTGAGATTAGAGAGAAGGTAATCTGTTAAATTTCTCCTTATGTGGGGCACCCTGGTGGTTCACCTGGTAGAGCTTATATAACATAGGCTCAGTCCTTACTGCAGCGGCCTGGGTTTGAATCCAGCCTGGGCTGCATGTCATTCCCTCTCTCACAAACACAAACAAAAGCCAATGTGGTGACAGTGGACAACCACAGCACGGCACTGTCGATCTAATCTTGAATAGTATGCCTCATCAAAATGTAGTAAATAGAAAACCCAAATACAACCAATTTTACTCTCTTAATATGTGTATGAAGAAAGTGACATGGTGTGAGCTCATATACTTCACATCGATGCTGTGTTAGTATAATGTACAGTATAATAAGTGTGTATTATTTGAAGCAGTTTCTATTCTATTTGTAAGGGTTCATGATTTTTTTTTTGTGGCAGGAAATAAGGAAAAGAGATAACTAATATTCATACACATACTTTTAGTTATTTGTCTATGTAGATGGAGAATTTGTCTTCATGCAGCCATCAGTTAATTTTACACCATAAATCACACAGCAGCAATGTTACCGTCTTATCAGATGGTCACACTGACTAATGAGCAGACAGCTGCCCGCCATACAACACCAGCAGACACTTGGAGCAGCAACCCACATTAGCTTTCCTGCTTAAGCGTCCTTCTTATCATTACAGACATGAACATACGTCTTGTCGTGCACTTTAGCATGTTGCGATAAGCATAATGTGATAGCTTGTATGTACAGTCACTCCATCGCTTAGTTGGACTTTAAGAGTGCAAGTCAGTCGGTGTGAACAGGGGATGCGTTCACTTACTGTGATACATACAGAAAGTTATCCTCTCCACTGCATGAATATTTTACACCATGTATTCCATTCATCAGAACCAGGTATTTCTTTTTGCCATGTCTTAGTAAGGGATTTCTTACAAGCCACCAATAGTATTCTCCTTCTTCTTCCATTCAAGTTGTTTAATCAGGCACATCAGCTCAAAATTCAGAATAATTTGGATTAGAAAGACAGTTTCCAGGATGGAACTTTAAAATCTCATTGATTTTTACTGACTGTGAGTTAGAGTCTGCATATGGCCCATGTTAATTTGTTCCAGGTAAAATGTTTTGTGTGTGTGTGTGTGTGTGTGTGTGTGTGCGTGCGCGCGCGTGTGTGTGTGTGTCATCTTCACTTATTTTGTCTTCAGGTGGTGAAGAACAACTTGAATCCAACATGGAGACCCTTTCGAATCCCTCTGCAGTCTCTCTGTGGAGGAGACATGGACAAATCGATAAAAGTACACTTAATACCTTTTGTAATATCGACTTGCACCTAGAACTGCTCTGATTTCAGTGGTACTTATTTTCATGTTTATGACACCGTACAACCCTTTGAGCTTTTATTAATGATGAAAACAGTTTTCAGATTAAACTTGGGTTGGATCTCCCTCTCAGACGTCTGGAAACATCTGAACTCATTATAGTGTATTTAGCACTAGTTTGACGATATATATTTTTTTAACCTCTGAAGCAAACATGTCAGGAAGGAAGCAGTTTCCAACCATACAGGACAAGTGAGTTACCCAGAGCAGCCGCCAGTGTTTGTCTTTTTTTCATCTCACCATCACTTAACGGGTGAAGTGTGTGAATGGGGTAGTTGGAGCATAATATGAGACACCTCCTCAGCACGGTGTCCAGCCCTCAAACTTTCCTTCATCCAACTCGATCCTCTCATAGAACACGTCTGTGTGAAACCACATACTCTCGTTTAAATCATGTTACAGCCAGTGTCTGTCTAGTACAGCAGTATTACATAGAGTTATGCTTTGAATCTCACTTTTGCATGTTGTTTGTTTCTTCTGTTTTCTACATCTCCAGTTTTTTAATAAACTTAAAGGGTCAGTTCACTTAAATTACAAAACTTTCCTCTCTTACCTCTAATGCTGATAGTTTTGATTTTATTTGATCAGTTTTTGAAATATCTGAGAGCATCTATTTTATGTGTCCCTGTGACTCTGGATAATTTGTAGACTTTGCTCTGAGCAGGTATCATCAAGATTGTTTCTTAGATAGAAAATATAGTTTGAATGAAAACTGTTGAGGTCTGGATTATGTTTTTGTAATTTGTGTGAACCGACTCCTTAAGAGAACTTTTTTCTCCGTGTGACTTCTTTTTCTCGCTTGCCAGGTCAGTCACATTAAGTATTTCTACGTGTTTCCAGGTTGAGTGTTATGACTATGACAACGATGGTTCACATGATCTCATTGGAACTTTTGAGACCACAATGACACGCCTCCAAGAAGCATCACAGACTTCTCCGGTATGATTGTGTGTGGGTGTGTTCACATTGTTTGGATGTAACAGCCGGAATTTCAAATACCACCACAGCTGGTTGTGTTGATTAAAAATAATTATTTTTTTCAGTGGGCTGTGGTGGAGTAGACACTGTTTTACTACAATTTCAGTTAGTTAATCAGGTGTTGACGCAGACACCCATGCTGTTCTGTTTTCTCCACAGGCAGAGTTTGAATGCATCAACAGCAAGAAGAAACAGAAGAAGAAAGCCTACAAGAACTCTGGTGTTGTGAGCGTGAAGCTGTGCAAGGTGTAGTACTGTGTTTGCCTTATGTTGTTATGTCGAACTTGTTCTTGTGTGATTAGTCTTTGCATTTCTAGAAGTATGGATTTGAGATTACATGTTCTCCAATGTTTTCTCTAGGTGGTGAAGGAGTATACATTCCTAGATTATATCATGGGAGGCTGTCAGATCAACTTCACTGTGAGTTATGGCCTCTCTATTTATGAAAACTTTTGTTTCCTTATGCTCTTGAGTGACTTATAAGGCGAATGGTATCTGCGTGTGTTGTTTCCATGCATCACTTGCACGTCTGCTGGCAGGTGGCTATCGACTTCACAGGCTCCAATGGGGATCCCAGGTCTCCTCAGTCTCTGCATTACATTAGTCCTCAGGGTGTTAACGAGTACCTCTCTGCTATCTGGTCTGTGGGCAACGTCATCCAGGACTATGACAGGTACGACACAGTCTAGTGCGTTCTAAACTTCACATACAGATTTATCTTCTGTGCAAATGGGAGCCAATTTCAAAAAGTTTTGTACAAAGTCACTCATCCACTAAAGTACCCCTTGTTGTCTTTTCTGTGTAGTGACAAGATGTTTCCTGCCTTTGGCTTTGGAGCCCAGATTCCTCCCTCATGGCAGGTAAAGCTTGCATTTAAGTAAGACTAAGATGTATACAAAAGTATGACTGCTGTTTGCACACAGTTTGTGGTGATTTTACACAGGAAATGATATCTGGTGATGTTGTGTTTCAGGTGTCCCATGAGTTTCCTCTCAATTTCAACCCATCAAATCCATTTTGTACAGGTGTGTTCACAAGTCATTGTTTTATAGGTTCATTTAGATACATTTTCAGACAGATGGAAGTCGATGATATTGTCTCATAAGCAGGACGACAGCTGTACTCAGTTTGCAGTGTGTTGATACAAGTCTAAACACTGTTGTGTGTGTGTGTAGGTGTTGAAGGCGTGGTGGAGGCTTACAGGGTGTGTCTGCCCCAGGTCAAACTCTACGGTCCCACCAACTTCTCCCCTATCATCAACCACGTGGCCTGCTTTGCTAAGCAAGCCCTTCAGCAGACCACTGCATCAGTGAGTATTTGTCTGTTGAACCATTGCCAAAAATACAACTGTAAACTCATTGAGTTTCACAGTGGGATGAATTTCCCTTTAAATATATAACATATATTTTGAGGGCTTCATTGACCTAAACAACATTAGTCATGTTGTGAACAAGATGCAGGACCAGTGGCATCCCCAACTTTCCCCAACACATAGATGTAAAAGAAATACTTTATCAGGTTTGACTTGTTAAAAAATGAAATTCTTCGAAATCTCATTGTTACCTGTGCACTGCCACTTCCTGTAGCATATGTTATTTACACTTGCAGTAAACACTTGTGCCACACTGAGCATGATGGCAGAAAAGCCTGTTAATACTCATTTCCTAATTCTTTGTGTATAATGTAATGTACTTTTCCCAGCGGAGCAGGGTGATTTGATAATAGCTTGATCCAGAGCATCTGGAGTTCAAATGAAAAAGCTCCATTGAAGGGGGTGGCGTTGGCTCACTGAACAAATGAGGTGGAGTGCACATTTATACGAAACCGTTCCAGCAATTTTAGGTCGACAGCTAATGGATAAACGGATGGATGGATGATTTGTTTTGTACACGAGATATTAAAATACATAAAGACAAAATAAGTACAATTATCAATCAACTTGTCAGCACTAACAATAATAAAGTAAATCAAGCTGACATTTACTTCCACTTACTTCATTTATGCATCCATTATTTCTTTCTTCACTTTCAGGATATTAAACATAGAAATCCAATGAAGCATAATACAAATAAACATTCAAAAGCCATGCAACAATAAAAAGCTAACCAATAACTACGATAATATTAGGCGAATAAAATAACATAAGGTTCGAAAAGTCCATACTTCAACTCACAGTGGTTCTCTTTGTTCTCAGTGGTTTGGAGGGAAAGGGCTTTGCAGACAAGGGTGGGGTTATGTAACTTCCTGGATGTGCATAATAGGATGACGGGTGATATCATGCTGGAAAATAGCTGGATGTATCTGGAACTCTGTTAACCTTTCGTTTTGAAATGTAATCATCTTCTTAAAAGGATTGAGGTGGAGGAGAAGACACTGGAATTTGTTTGGGAATCTTGCACAGTGGCCAGAATTACTCATGCACAGATTGCAAGTTTTAATGAAGACTCAAACGCTTGTCATAACAACTATTTAATGATCGTTCTTCTGCCCGTGTTGTTGCTGTCTTCCTGAAGCAATACTTTGTTCTGCTCATCATCACTGACGGAGTGATCACAGACATGGATGACACCCGCAGCGCCATCGTCAACGCCTCTCGTCTGCCAATGTCAATCATCATTGTCGGAGTAGGTGGGGCCGACTTCAGTGCCATGGAGTTCCTGGATGGAGACGATGGACGACTGCGTTCACAGACAGGCGAAGCCGCCATGCGAGACATCGTCCAGTTTGTGCCGTTCAGACAGTTCCAAAATGTTAGTAAAATTTTATACAATTCACTTTCTTAATATGAAATAAGGAAACGCGAGTGGTGTGGGTTGTGATTTCAGGTGATTTTCATCCAATTCATTGCTATAAAAACTGCATGCAAACTTTTTCTTAAACATTCCACTTTCAGTTTAACTGGCTTCAAAATGACAAAAATCAAACATAGTAGGGTATGCACGTTTAAACCCAGGGATTCAGCCCAGCCCCTCAGTTTAGATCTCACTTAGCTTATTTGTATGCCTTGTGTATTTATCTCTTTTCAGGCGCCCAGCCAGGCTCTTGCCCAAAGCGTATTGGCCGAGTTACCTCAGCAAGTGGCCTCCTTCTTCAGTTTATTCAAACTGAAGCCTCCCCGCGATCCCAATCCTTCATAGGGGTACCCCAAATATTTCAGTCATAATCCCCACCACTATCCTAGTCTGTGTTTAGCCCATATGACATTGACTGCCTCGCTGAAACACTGCATTAATCACCTCTATCCTCTTTTTTTCATCCCAACTTTTCCAACTCTGTTTTCTCAGCAACTCATGCTCATTTACATAAAGGGAAAACTCCTCTCTAGATCACTAATTTGTGATACTATTTGCAGTTTTAGTTTTTTTCTATTGTTTTGATGGGTATTTCACCAATTCCAGCAATGTACAAAGATATTTGCAGCACAGCTACAATGACAGCTTGACATTTTTATGTATTTTCAGCATTAGCAGTAAATCTCAGGTTCTGGTGTGTATCACAGAAAACGCATCTCTTTTGTTACATTTATACTTGGTGTCCACACTACTGTGGAGTTTTTGAGCCTGTAAAACAGAGACTTTTGGAAACACTCCTGGCCCTGCATTTTAATGCTACAACTGTTTGCTGTTCCTTGTTCTCTGTGTTTTCTGCAACTAACCAACTGCAGAGTAAACAATCTGCTTCCTTTAAACACTAGCACCTGCATGCCTAGTGTACGTGAATGGTCACGTGATATGTTTCTTCAGGTTTGATAGTATTGTCATGTAAAAGAATGGAATTTTCCTTTAAACTGTCTTCATCTGTATGACTTTCTACTTCTCATTCGTGCTTTCTAATTAAATCAGTGGTGATAAAGATCACATAATGAATATTTCTTCAAAAGTTATCTTTTATTTTTTCTTCACTGTTTTGTGCTTTTGTCTCTTCAGGCTCCTAAAGAAGCACTGGCAAAGAGTGTGTTGGCAGAAGTCCCCGGTCAGCTTGTGGAGTTTTTCAATGTCATGAAACTGGTTCCACCCAACTCCAGTCCTGCACCAAACCCTGCGGCGAACATCTGATACTACAAGGAGGAACCCAGAAACAGACCACTCTCATCTCTCAGATCCCATCTTCATCACATCCTGTAATTAGATTCCCTCCTCCCTGAACCTCACTAATTCAACTCTTTTATTCCACCACCTTAATGAAATACCAGGCTGCAGCTTAGTTAGTGACGACCAGCAAAACCAAACACTGTAGTTCTTCCACACTGTTGACCAATCTCTCTTTCTAAAGTGTCAGATGAGATCTAGCTGATAGGTGTATGCATGTATGTTCATTTTAGCAGGTTTATCCGGTGCTGCTGAATCTAAGAAAAAGAAAATTATCATTAAATCATTCCATCATTTTAAAGGAATAAGTTTATAAGCAGTTAACTGCACTACTAAAAAGCTTTATTGGAAAAAGTATGAAAGATAAATAGCACAATTATTGAAGTCATCAGTGTTTCTGTAGTACTTTTAAAAATGTCATTGCCAAAATGCTACTCTGGGTGCTGTTTTTTTTTTTTATGCATTATAAAAGTTTAAGATAACAAAGGTGATCTTTTAATCATGGAATCTAGAAATGCATGAGAAGCTGGTGTGAAGAAGCATGGGTTAGCATAGGTTAGTGACCCCCCCCCCACCATATATGATGTTTACATCCTCAGAGAAATAGCTGCAGTACAACTAGTAGCATAATTTTTTTATATATAAAGTTGCTTTGTAGTTGTTGCTATAGGCACATAGAGTGTATATCTATGTAAATGTCTGCTGTTGCACATGCTCCCCTATGCACTCACCTGTAACAACTATATGATATACAGATCTAGTGATTGGTTTTACTCACTGAAGTGCCAAACGGTGTATTTATACCTCTAAGTATTAATCTGAAATATTGTGATAACTGGAAAATAGTCATGGTAGATCTTGTATTGTGGCAGTCTCATCATCCACTATATATTTGTTAATTTGCTGTGGTCCACCACTGTGCCAGTTAGTTTATCTTTCACATTTTGATTGGCAAAGACACTGTGGGGTAGTTTCCAGGACGATTTTGCCAATGGTATGACCATTGAATTTTGATTTAGTCAAGGTTTAAGCTCTGTTTGGCAAACTGGCCTCAAATTCATATACACTCAGTTTATAAGTAACACCTAGCTAAAACTAATGCAGTCTAATCCAACAGTCGTGTAACAAATCCTCCTTCATGAAAGATCTATATCAGACATCAGAGCCTTCATGGAGGAATTATTACAAAACTGTTGGATTAGACTGCCTTAGCTTTAGCTAAGTGTTCCTAATAAACTGCTAAATGAATGTATATCAGTGTTAAACCATCCTGTAGAAAGTAGATACAGTGTGCTGTTTGTTTCCATTATGATTTTTTTATTATTGTTTTTTTATGATTCTATATATGCTATGACATCTATAAAACACGTATCTGATGTTTCATGTTATGTATCAGAAATGCATTATGTGCCTTGGTGTTATCATCCAAAAAGTGCATCAAGCCTGCAAATAAAGTACCTCTTATTCAGGACAAACTGAGCTTCATAGTTATTTAGCACTTTAAAGCCATTCATCATCACTTATATCTTTCATGATCAGTCACCAGAACTTGAAGTCTCTTTGTGGTCGTTGGAACAAGGGCAGCATATAGATGAATAGTAGACACAATATATGTTTTAAGTGTCAAATGTGGACCTATTGACAAGCGTATTACCCACATGGTTATAAACTTGTTTGATGGTAAAAGCTATTTTTATCTACAGATACACATACCCTTAATCCAGTTGAAACTGACAAAAGTAACTGGCGTACACCATTCTCAATTCCATATAGAACAGACAAGTAACTTTTAGTTTTTGATGTAACATATTATCTAAAATAATACAACAAATAAAAAAGGCATTGACAAATATGCTGGGACCCTTAAACTACTATTTTGTAGCTCTTGGTGAGACATCTATATTTCTTGGCTGGTGGTTTGTTTGAACTATTGAAACTGCTCCACTTTTCTCAGGTGTGATGGCTGTTTTCTCCCAACTGTGAAGTTCAGTTCAAGAGCGGGCACCTGCAAAATGGTCCAATGTTTATTCTCATCCATTCATGGCTGCTTTTAAATAGATGTTTAGACTTGTTCTCCTGTTCCAGGACCAATCACCTGCGAGTGAGACAGAGCTCTGACTCTTGCCAGTATGTTTTGAAAGTTTAGAAATTCTGGTGCACTCTAAAGGTGAAATAAGGCATTTGTTACATCTATGTAACCATATCATTACTGAAAGAGGTGATAAAGTGATATGATGGAACTGGATATTATTATGGTAATATCCATTGATGTAGCTTAAATGTCTGGCTGCAACAAAGTTAATATTTTAAAACTTAGTGGGCTGGCGGGAGTGATGACTTTACATGCTTCACCATTATCTCCTCATTACTTACATCTCAAACCTTTAATTGATGTAAATGTCTTCAAGAAGCACCAACTCATATAAGAATACTATCTTTGGTATTTTATTAAAAATGTTGCTGTCTTATCTGATCTTATGAATGCAGCCAAAATGTCCCAGCTGCATGGGACATCCATCTACCACAAATGGACACAATCAAATACTTTATTGTGTAAAAGGGTACAAAGATTCAGCTTATTCACTGATATCATTGTCAACAAAATACAGAGTGACAGTGGTTGTTGTGACTTGGAGACTCTATTCACCTCAGCTTAAAGACCTGTACTCAGGCACTTCACATTTTTATATAAAAATATGCTATTCTCTTCATTTTCTGCCTAATAAATTAAGACATTCGACATCTTCTGTTCAGTCTGTAATCCATCAGAATTTTCTACATGACATTTTTCTTTACTAAAAACTCTAGAATCAATAGAATCACCTTGTGTGTTGTTGAATGCACCTCAGAGCTACAAACCTACTGTAAACCACGTTACCTCTTACTTTTAGCAAGGCTAAAACATTCCTTATTTAGTGCAGAAATCCTACACTTACAACAACCTTGACATAAATGGCCAGTGATCTGAAGGTCAGGCGTCTCCAGCAGCTTGGCTAGCTGTGCTTGAATGTCAGGCAAGTACTGTAACAAGCAGAGTTTTGAGAGGACTACAGGTAGAGCCTGATCCTGGTTGTAGTTACATGCGGTGGATGTTGTTGTGATCCATGAACTGTTTGAGGTTCTGCAGGTTGTCCCACCACTTGAAGAGGAAGGTCTCTGCGATGAGGCTGAACCAAGGTGTGATCTCCAGTTCCTTGCGCTTGGCCTTCTCTAACATCTCCTTCAGCTCCTCCTTGCTCACATAACAGTGGCTTTTGATCTCGTTGGGGTCGGGACCCAACTCCACGTCCTTCAGAGAGACGTAAGAAAGAAAAGACACTGTTACTCTCTATAATCTGAATCAATTCAGGACAAAGATGTAATGTATGCACCCACATTGAGTCGAACAGGTGTTCATCAAGATATAATCGTTCATCTTCTGATACATAACCACTCTGAGGTATTGTGTCAGCAGTAGTTCAGCTGCAAACTGCATTGGTTCTGTATCTCATCATTAAAGTGTCAACTAACTTTGCAAAGATCACTGAGAAATGCTGTTCTGCAGCTCTTGGTGTTCACAGCCATTTGATTGGATAGAGTTGTGCCCAAAGCTTAGTATAGTGCATGCACTTTCATCTCACACCTTAGAAAGCAATGAATTCCCAAAGATTATGTAGTTAACAGACTCTCTCTAACTGTGACTGCACTGGCAGTTCTGTTTCTTCATGTGTGAAAATTTAATTTCCGTGTCACTGTCCTTTTTTTACTCCTAGTTTAGCTCATTTCCTATGGTTCAATGGTTTCTGGAGGTTTTTAAAAATCCAGAGAGATGCAGCAGTCACGCTCAGAGAGCGTAGCCTGCATCCTGTAACAGCACATGTGTGGTGAAGAATGCTAAAACAACTGGGACTGAGCAGAGTGAGTTATGCTTGTTCCTGAAAAAGCCTTTTCAGTTTGTGCCTCTCATGTACACTATTATCATTACATTGGAGTCACAGAGCACATTGATAAAAAATGTCGTGTTCATTTTTTTTAAATGTTAAATATGCTGGTTTTATGTATGAGGTTTTGCATGGACTTGCTCAACCACCTTTAAATGAATTCATTAAACGGGTCTGACGGTGGCATTGCCATTGGGGCGACCACTAGGGTGGACTGAGAGGTGCCGCATAGGTGCACCACATTTGGACAAACTGTACTATCAGTAACAGGAAGTAAATATTGAAATGGCTTGTGTGTCCTACATATCCCACTTTCAAGACATGTAATTGTCTTTTTATTTGTGTACCTTATATTTATATTGTGTTATTATTGTTACTTATAATTTTTTTGTTTTATGTTACCTGCCTAGGGACTACGGATGTAAATTCAGATTTTTGCGACAATTCAGCATGTTTACATCGTGTACTGATGTTAATTAACATGCAATGTCTCTATCAAATAAACAAATCAATAAAATAAATAATTCAAATGACTATAGGAATAGTCTCTAGGCTGACAGTGAAGCTACAATATGTGCTTTACTGTGTAATCCGTACTTGGTGGGGACAGGGTACATACATGCTACCCAGTAAGTCCCAAACCAATAACTGCCTGTACTCCATGTGTACGATGTAAGTCAAAACTGATGAGTCTTGATATCAGCTTTACTGGTCAATATAAATGTTACTTTCTATCACTTTATATTGTCATACGAACACATTTGTAATTTTCTTGTCTTGTAATTTTTCTTATGTTCTCAACTTGAGCAAGAACATGTATCATTCCTGGTCACAGGATGAGAAAACTGGGGCTAGAAACCCATCACTTATCCTTATGTAATGCAAATCTAAGACCCAACAGACATTACTGTGCTACCTTCTGCATAAAGAGGATGTAGTCGATCTCATGTTCTCCCCAAACACCGTCTGACTGGGCCTTGTAGTGGATCCTGGTTAGATATGTCATTTCATCTGGTGTCACCTGAGGCGGAGAAGATCAGATGCAGGAAAACATTCACCACAGTCCATCAGAATCCACTTCCATTCGACGCAGAAGCCAGGACTTCAAACACACACACACACACACACACACACACACACACACACACACACACAGTATATTTACCTGTTCCATGGGGATACCCAGTTCAGCTTTGAGTCTCCTCTGAGCAGCTCTCCTCACTCCTATAGCATCCTTCTCCTCCAGCTCACTGTCTGTGTGTAGAGGATGACTGCAGCATGTGTTTGTGAAACAGCCTAGGAAACACACACACATGGGAGATGTTTAAACACACTGCCTACTAATGCTGGGACTGCTTATAGGGGTTTAACTGGGGGGGTTTAATGCTGTGCTGCTGACCTGGAAAAGTGATTTTGGCATCAGACCTCTGTTGTAAGAGCAGCTTCTCTTCACTGTTGAAAATGAAGACGCTGAAGGCTCTGTGCAATAAACCTGGTAAAACAAAGACACAATTTATTAAAAGTACAAATCTGAAATCCGGGTAAAAGGGAAATGTACAACAGGTGTGTGTACATTTCAGCATTGTAGACAGATACCTTTGTCGATGTTGGAGTTGAGGTGGCAGTTTTTCTTGGTATCAGCTCCGGTCCTGCAGTCGTTCTCGTCGATGAGGATGCACATTTCAGACAGTAGCTGCACCTGCTTCTCGTCCAGGTGATCTGTGGTTATCTCAGGCATTCTGACTGCAGACTGCAGGTGTCTCACCTCACTGCAGGGCACCACGACCAGGAGCAAGCAGACAACAGTAGAAACAGTTCAGTGTGTTGACAGACCTGACCCTGACAATATTTCTTACTGTTTAATAATGTCTGCAACTTTTTTAATTACTTTAAAATCTGTCCACTATTAACATATTACAATTAAAAGACATTACATATTCATGTATAATGATATAAAGAAAGGAGCAAATGGTCCATCAGACACCAATGTTATGATCTTGGCCGGTAAGTTAACAAAATGTGCATGTCAAAGTAATATGGCAATAAATGCAGCTTGCTTTATTTGGAGTATGCCGAATTGAAATTGCTGTCATGAAAGTGAAAATGTGTAATTCAACCAATACAGAAAGCCACATCAAGTTGAAGACATTTTTAAGTAGAAATTGGCATGAATTTATTTCCTCACAAGACAGCAGCATGTATTCAGCGAGACAAACAAGATACAGTAAGCTCAGCTATCAATAGCACAGTCACTCAGCTTAGAGACAACAAGCTTATCTGTGGCTTTTCTGTCTTTAACATCTGACTATGACTTTCAGAAACCTACAGAGCCCCACGCTTACCTGGCTAAAGCTCTGCAGCAGGTAGTGATAGGTGTGCGGACGGGTCTGCTCCACAGTGCTGCGGCTCTCCCAGTCGCAGGTACGTTTGGTTTCAGCACGGCGGCCCTGTCGCAGATCACTCTTCGAAGCACCGCCCAAACAGCCCGCACCATCGCCTGACCGAAACGGAAAACCAATCACACGGATTGAAGCTGTGGGTGTTGGTAAAAACCGGAGAGGAGTTAACCCAGTCAGGATCAGAGGATACACTGAATGATAATTCCGGAGGATACAATGAATGATGATGAGGATGGACATGAACTACAGCTCCCGTAAAATTGATCATAAAAATTAATTTCGTTATTAACCAATAGATTCAAAGTTTTATCAATAGACTGTATAATTTCAACCCACTAAACCTTTTTACCCATACCTCATTTATCAGTACCGTAGTATTAAATTTATCAGAACTGTAACTAGTTATTATAGTCATTATTGATAAATTTAATAGTTATTGTTGAGATAAACTGATATTTTAAAATGAGACACAAAAATAAAAAAAGTCACAACAGCTTCCCAGAGTCCAATTGGTCATCTGAAAATTTCTTGTTCTGTCTAATCAACAAACTCATTCATAATTCCTCCATTAAAAGATTTGTCGATAATATGCCAGAAAATAGTGCTATAATTTCCTAAGGTGACACCCTCTTACAATTTACAGTCATGGTAGACAAAAAACAAAAAACATCAAATCATCATATCTTAGGTAAAAACACACTATATACAAACATACTATAACAATTATTCGATTATCAAAATAATTGCAGATTCATCGACAAATCATTGCAACTTCAAAAAATACTCCATTAAAAGTAGAAGTTGTGTAATGAAAACGTACTCAAGTAAAAGTATGATTGTGTTGTCAGCAAAATCTACTTAAAGTATCAAAAGTAAAAGTACTTGATGCAGTAAAATGGACCCTGTGACTGTTAGATCACTGTAGATTATATGATTAGTTGTTACTGATGCATTAACATGTAAGCAGCTTTTTACTGTGGAAACAAATGATCATAAATGTATATACTGCTGGGTAGTTCATAACAATCCACCATATTCTACAAGCATGTTATATTCTCCATGTAATATAAACTATAGCTTACTGAATTGTAGCGGAGTATGAGTGTAAAGCAGAATAAAATGCAACTAATGTACAAGTGCATATGAATACATGTATTTACTTCCATCTGACATTACACCACTATGACCTCTATCTATGAGGTACAGTAGTTCGGAGCTCGCAGTCCCGGTCCAGAAGAATACACTCCGGGTTTTAGTCAGAACTCGCCATCAGACCACAGCAGAGCCCGCACCACCCAGGCCTCTGACAGCTGGACTTAAGTATGAACTGTTTGCCACATACACGACCTACAGAGAAACCGATAAGGCGTTCAGCTACTTACAGAAGTACTCTCCTGTCTCCGCTGGATAAACCGCGTCTTTTAACGTATTATCCGTTTGTTTACGGCGACATTTTACAGCTCAGTGCTGTAGTCGGACGACCTAGCTTTCACTCCCTGTTTCTGACGTCACGATTTTTCATTGGTTGGTTTAGCGGCGGCGTGATACCCCATTGGCTTAAAAAAGAGCAAACACAAACCACGTGATTTAAAAATAAAATACGTTGATGTGTCGAAAAATGACTAAAATTGTCATAGCTATTAAACTGTAGCTGTCAAAGTCATACATTGACAACATGCTGAACACTACAAATTAACAGATTCACACGTTGCACATCGAACTAGGAAGGTCATCCACCACCTGCTCGGTTATGTATAAACGTACGCTGCAGTGACGGCGATATGTGGCAGCTAGCCGTGTTAGCACGGAGCTAACCCCGTTTTCAGACTTGCATGCTGGACGAATGTGAAGTCAGACAGGCAGTGACAGCGGTGAGTGTCGGAGCTAATCCGTGCATGGAAGCTGCTGGGTCACAAGTCATGAAAGCACGCATCGAACAGTAATTTACCCCGTTGATTTGCTAAGGACAGTTATTGAGCACAATGTACAATAAAATCACGTGTGCTGTCGTATGTCACAGTTCCACTTCCAGTATTTTGCTTGTGACTGTAACAGTAGCTAAATTTTAAAAGCAATTTGGCCGTACGCCTCCATAAGAATAGCACGACCCCGCATAGTCACAAAATGCGTCGTCCTCTTAGCATGTCAGACTGTGCGCCGAACTCCCTTTTAAAAATACTGAATTTAAAGTCGTAATGTTTGTTGGTAAACGCAGGTACATTATGGTTGATGATTTAGGTTTCTTGCTTCCACGGCTACAAATAGTAAATTCGGGTTGGTTATAATTTACCAGGAAACGTTCATTTATTCGACAGTACCTGTTATCGCTACAGCCGTCTTCCAGCAGCAGTGAGTAGTATTTAGTAAAGTGAATAAATAAAATATCTTAAATTAAGTTCGACGAAGTGTACAGGTAGCATTAAATTGCTGGATTTCTGGAGTTTGTAATTCTGTTGTTTCAGAGCAGTTGGTATCAGGCCAAGACTGCACCAACAAGCTCCCTAAATCTGAATATATCTATTGGCTTTTTCAGATCTCTGTGGGAAGTTACTCTTCACATTGAGCAGTTCCTTCAATGGCTGTGAACCTGAACTTGACTTCCATATTACCTGCAGGTAGGTGGTGATAACCCACCCACTAGCCAACCAGGGAGCTTGGCTTTTGTTCACCTGCTTCTCAGGTAGGACGTGAGCAGGGGGGCAGGGCCACCCAGCAGCTAGGAGGGATGCCTGTGGAGGGCGGAAGCAGCAGTGGCTCTGCTTCAGCTGCCCGTCACCCCAAGCAGAAACGCAAGGCTCACAGTTTGTCTATCCGGCGCACCAACAGCACAGAGGACAGGCCACTGGGCATCCAAAGAGGAGACATGCTGGAGGGACAGGTGAGGGAGATGCTGCCTTTTCTCTCTCTTTCTCTCTCTTACACACACTCAAGCACATGCATTCTTGACATCTGCAGACAAAGATACAGACATATAATAACATGGGTTGTTGGAATGACCCACTGAGTTTCTTGTGCGTCTGTTTAAAAAAAGCATTTACCAGAAGGTTATTCTTTGTTAATTAGCATTTTGGTTGTCATTCTGTTCAGGCGTGAGGCTGTTTTTTGTCATGAGGGTACAGTACTAGCCGGTTGAGCAGCATTGCTTTTATTTCTACCTGGTGTAACAACATCCAGAGCTTCCATGCTACAGTGTGTTTATGAGATGTGGTTTCTCCCCCCTGGGAAAAAAAAAATGTTTTTTTTGTTTTGTTTTGTTTTTTTCAAGTAGCTACGAGGATGAAACTTGGTTTGATCAATATTGTCTAGATTTCACATCCTCTTAAGTAAACCGCCTGGTGTGGATGTGCATGCTGGTTACTGATTCTTTGTGGTAAAACAAAGGAATCTACTGTTACTTTTTAAGCCAACTGGTTTCATGAAGTTAGCGATTAACCATCTCCACAAACATTTAAATTGGAGCCACAATTGATTTATTTCTTCCAGAGAGGGAAGACTGTAGGCTTTTTGATGGATGAGCAGACATTTCCTGATGCAAACCAGCTGTAGAAAACTATCAAACCTCTTCTCTGCTGAGATAATAAAAGTTTCTGTTTGATCAAGATTTGTGGTTGTTAACTTTTGGGAGTTGGCTCTAGAGTGACCTTATTGACTGTCATCTGTCAGATAAACCTAATAAAGAGTTTGTGAGTAACTGTCAATTGCTTTAAATAGTATCAACATGTTTTTCTGTTGTGAGAAATTGAACTGGTGGACAAAAGAAAGACAAAACTGTTTGATTTTAAGCAGTTGACTTTCTGCAAAACGTGAAGCTTTTTCATGATCCAAATTTTGAATCAAAGTATTCAGTCCAAAATATGTGATGTGAGGATTGATTTTTGTCAGTATTCACCAGCTCATGGAAACCCTTTAGTATTTACTTTCTCTGCTCGACCACGTCCTTGACTTATCAGCCTCTAAAACTAGAGCTCAGCTTGCACTGGACTGTTGTCTCATCAAGTTTTAATATGGGCTGCTTGTCCAGGACTGATTAGTCTTTTCACCAGGCCTTTTTTCTCTTTTGCCAAGGCATGCTGCCTCTGTTTATGTGCTTAGTCTACCCCACACAGCACAAGTTCCTCATACACAGACAGCTTTACAAACCTACATATTACACACAGAATGCATTTTCTTCCCCACTTTCAATGCGGTCATTATTCGCTAGATTAGGCTGTAGGTTTTATGGCCATAGCTAAGAAGCTTTGAATTCATAGGGGCTGCCTGTTGTTTGCGAATTGACCTTTTTGATTTTAAAAATGTGTTGACATGTGGCGCTGACAGAATGGTCAGGTGGTTAACGTCACTGTGACAAACTGCTGATTTGAGTGCGTGCCAGAAGAAAGAGTGACGGTTAAGTGTTTGCTTTTCCCGTCTTTCACGTGGCTGTAGAAATGAGCAGCAGCTCTCAAAGCGAGCTGTCAAATGCAGCTTTTTGAGTCCATTGTTTCACAGCAGCCTTTACGTCTCTTTGCATGGTAGTCTGCTGTCGACTGGTCGTCTGAAAACTGGGTAATTCTAGGGGTTCACAATGGAGGTAAGTGAGTTGAAACTGGTTGGACCCCGCTTGGTGTGTAGCTAGTTCATTGTAAGTAGGTTGTAGTTCTGCAGCTCAAAATGTAGCTGGGTATGCAGCGGGTGGCAGATTAAAGCAGGTAAATATACAGGCTACGTCTGATTTGAGATTCATGTGGATCTCTTTCGATTTGTGTGGTGTGTATTTTATAAGTAAGTCTCTTTGAATTGATATTAGATACCTGTTTGTCATTGTGAAACTGACTTCAATCATGTCAGCAGCAGCATTTTTAGGGTTTGAACATATTAACTTAAGAATAGTGATTTTAAAAAAAGAAAAAAAAAGTTTATAATTTGCTCCATATTCATCAAAGTTACAAAAACAGAAAAACTCACAAATAAACAAATGCCACATGAATCATAATAACAGTAGCCACAGTCACAGATAAATTAAGTGCAAGGTAATGATTCTTTTAAAAAAGAGAATACATAGACAGCACCAGTTAAAATTTCAGACACACCTACCCATTCATAGGTTCTGGTTTATTTTTTACCATTTTCTACATTGTAGAACACGAGTGAAGACATTAATACTATGAGATAACACATATTGAATTTTGTAGTTAAAAAAAACAAAAATATGATTCATACTTTAGATTCTTTAAAGTTGCCATCATTTATCTTGATGACAGCTTTGCACAGTATTGGTGTTATCATAACGAGCTTCATGAGGCAGTCACCTGGATTGCTTTCAGTTAACAGGTGTGCCTCGTCAGGAGTTAATTAGTGGAATTTCTTGCATTCTTAATGCTTTTGAGACCATCAGTTGTGTTGTGTCGTGGTAGTGTTGGTATACAGTAAATAGCCTTATACTAATCCATATTATAGTTAGAACTTAGAACTGTAAATATATATGTGTATAAATACACATATATATATGTATGGTGGTGCCATTCAATTTTCATTCAATGTGATACTGAATTTTTAGGCCTCTATCACAGTTTACTCTGAGGTTCATACATTTTCTGTCCTGTTTTTTTCTGTCTGTGCAGGACTCCAAGCTGCCTCTCTCCTTACGGAACAATCTTCTTGACCTTTTTGGCCAAATTGAGCGCGAGTTTGAAAATCTTTACATTGAAAACCTTGAATGTAAGTAACTGAAGATTTTGATTTTTTTTCTTACCTTACTGTATTCATCTCAAGGTGTTGGCTGACTAATCGGATGGTTTCAGGGTGCAGGTAGTGTTTGCTTACGGATGCCCTGTCACTGTGCTAACATTACAGTACGCCGGGAAATTGACTCCCTGAATGAGCGTCTGACCGGAGATGGACAGATTATTGAAGGAGGAGATCCCACCAAGGGAGCCCTGAAAACAAAAGGTCCAGTATTTCCCATATATGTTTTGTTACTCTTTAGGCTTTTGTACTCATGAATACATTTAACAAATGCTTTTTCTTGATGGAGACAATTGTGTGTGTAACACTTAAAGCTGGTACCTATAAGGGGTTAAATCAACATACTGTTTATTTATTATCTTTATAACAGTATTTAAAAAAAACAGTCATCCATCTTTCAGTTCACATAGTGCTCAACAATGATTGGCTGCATCCTCAAAGGTCATTGCATCGTGAGTTCAAAAAATTCTTGTTGTACGTCTGTGCACAAACACAATAATGGAGAAGGCAACCTGCAAAAGTAGTCTGTCCATGATAACGTGAATACACCTTGAGGGATCTGTATCACCATTATATTACTAAAAATTACTATCGGCCAGAAGATTTGTTAAACACTCAAATTTTGATATTAGCTTTAATGGCAGTCAGTTTAAAAACACCTGTGTAAAAGATATGAGCTCAGATTACGTGCACACAGCTATTGCGGCCTTTGTGAAAATGTGATGAATTTCACATGGACATGACTCATGTTCATAGTGCAGCAGTAAAAAGGAACTTTCAGGGGAAAAACACCTGTGTTTCAGTCTGACAGGCTGATTAGAAGGCTGATTAATCCTGACATGAAGCTGAACCTGAAAATTAGCCTGACCAGGAGAATTTGGAGGATACGTTTCCCTGGTAACCTAGGTCAGACTTTATGAAAAAGCTTGCTTTAACTGCTAATCGTGCTTTATCAAACAGCCTTGTGGAACTGGCACATCCCTGCTGGTCCACAGGTTGTCAGAAGTCATTAGCAGCCATGATGAGAGTGCTGACAACTAACCACTAGAAACACACAACACAGATTTGTATTGCTGATGTGTGTGCTACTTAGAGTCTTGACACTTTATTAGGCCGTTACTGCAGCAGTGAAACCAACCATTGTTCTTTGTCTCTCCATCACACAGCCAGCCACAGCACCAGTCAACTGTCACAGAAGCTGAAGACGACCTACAAAGCCTCTACCAGCAAGGTACCTGATCCCAGCTGTGTTAAGCGTTCTATAGAGCCTGTAAGAGTGGTCACCTGTGTGAATGACTGAGCTGTTGGGATTCTGGCCTGGGGTAATAGTAACCACACATTCAGTGAGGGGAAGGAAGTGTTTGTGGGTGAACAAGTTGTGACCAAATGTTATTATTGTGAATTGTTTTGAAGCAATGATGGATTAATATGAAGATGTTTGACGTCTTCCTTTTTAATCTCTTGCCGAGGTAGAGATTGTACGCTCTCCACAGCAAAATAGGTGGACCTCGCAGCTTCAGTGTGGCCACATGGGAGTTGTGGGGTGGAGATTCATGGGTAACTTCCTGAATGCTTTGTTTGTCAGTAAGCATTGTGGGAGCAGCTGTGGGCTGAGTCTCTTTTTTTTTTTTTTTTTTTTTTTTTTTTTTTTTTAACTAAAGTCCGACCTTGACTCCTCATCTCTTCTCTGCTCTGCACCCTGTCAGGTAATCTGGGTGAGCGGCTGCATTTGTTAAATCTAGAAAACATATTTGTTCAGTTTCTTAAAGAAATGTTTTGGAAGTGATTGGTTAAGTTATTCATTACAGTAAGGGCTCTATTTTAACAGTCCAAAGCACACGGTCCAAACCCCATGGGGCAAATACATTTAGGGCACGTCCATATCACTTTTGCTATTTTAGCGGCAGAAAAAACGGTCGCTGCTCCAGGTGCATGTTTCAAAAGGGTTGTACTTGGTCTCTTAATTAATCATGGGAGTGTTTTGGGCGTAACATTCAATAAACCAATCACTGTGCCACCTCCCATTCCCTTTAAAAGCCAGGTGTGCTTACACCTTGGAATATTGCTATTATAAAGTTGCAGTGTTTCAAACTATTTGTGGTGAGATGATGACATATTGTGACTGACCAGTGAGCCAGTCCTGGTACACACACGCAGCAGCTCTGTGCACTCTGAGGGGAAAGGAAGGGCTGAGTCGATCGGTGCACTGCGTACAGCTTTACAAAGAAGTCAAATCACGACGCTGGACATATTTTATGTTATATAAATTTGAGAAGTGTAAATACATTTTTGGTTCATTATGACACTGTGGTGGACAAATTTAGTCTAGGTGATGAATGGGAAACACTGTGGCACATTGCTTGTGTGTAACAGGCAGACTGCCTATTTAGGCGCATAATTACTCTCTTGATAATGCGCCCTTAAAATACCAGGTTTTGTTGGTCAATCACTTTCTGCTGCCTCAAGATAGCAATATGCCAACAATGTAGCTGACCTCACCTCACTTTAAGACTAACAGGCCCATGGACGCTCAGATGGGTGCAAGTGTATTTGCTATTTAAACAATGTGGCTGCCGGATGGGAAAATGACAACTGCAGTCTGAAACTGACAGTTGAGTTGCGTTCTGCGCCAGGTGTAAGATGGGACCCCTCGTCTTCTTTCAGTAGAGTCGAATCTGAATTACAAAATGTCGGTGTTTTTTCAGGTTTATCAGGAGTCAGAATGGTTAAGTTTAGACAGAGTGACCACAAGCTGAGCAGCCAGTTAGGTTAGCTTAGCACAAAGAATAGAAACAGGACAAACAGCTGCTATGGCTCTGGTAATGGTTAAAAAAAAACGAATTCCTGCCATCAGCACGTCTAAAGCTTTATATCCATTATATGTAAAAACACTTTATATCCAGCTTGTTAAATCCATACAAACACTGAAGTGTGCCTGGACATTTCTTCAACAGCCAAGAAATAGCTCAGGACAGATTAAACGAACAAAATATACCACGTTAATATCCAGTCTTTATGCTAAGACAACCTAACCAGCTGCTGGTATTAACTTCATATTTACTGTACAGACATGAGAATATCGTTGATATTTTCATCTAACTCTTGGCAAGAAAGTGAGTCATTCCCCAAATTGTTTAACTATTTCTATAAAGCAGGGCTCAACAGTGTGAGCATTTTGCAGATGCCAGTGTGTGCAAGTGTGAAAGATATTGTGGTGCACTCTTGGGAAAGACTCTGAGTACATTAATAATGGACTAGTTATGTCAGTTTGCTCCTGCCTCTTATGCTCACTGTATGTTTAAGATTCAATGTTTAAAAAAAGAGATGCATTAATGTCATTTCTGAAAAAAAACTGTGCATTTAATTTTTGTCTGTGCCCCTTTGTTTTCATGTAAGGGCCAGTGCTCCTAAAAATAAACGTAACATAGAGCCCTGTGATGGTTTACCGTAAGTACCAATGTTGAAGTGTTTTACTTCAGTGACATGTGGCTTCCTCTTATTTTTCACTGTCTCGTTGCCTCTTAAAGCTGAGAAACAATCTTAAAGCAGCCAAAGTCTGAGCTAGATGAAGAGTGGGACTCAATCCTCTTCTAATTTGAGAGAGATAGAAAAAGAGGACACATGAGTTCAAGGCAGGACTTCTTAGAATAACCTCCTGATGAACTAGTTGCTATTTAATATACAGCTAACATCTCAGCTGGCAAAGAAATATGACCAAAAACTAAATTTGTTATGACTAAAGGGGCTTGAAACTTGAAACTAATGATCTGCACTAACTGTATCCTCAGTTGCTGCTCGGATGACCTTGACTGGAATGAGCTATTCTTCTTGATGCTCACTGCTCATTGTGTTTCTAATGACAGCAAACAAATAATATTGTCTCGTAGTGCAATGTGAATGTAAACACACCAGACAGAATGAGAGCGTATATTAACACATGTGAACCAGATGCTTCGCTGCTGCATGTAATGACTTCCAATGATCTAAGCTTATTGCTGTGGTCAGCATGTACAGTCAAACTACAACCTGTCCCCCCTTAGATTGTTCTTCTGGGCGACTGAAGGCCATGTGTAAACAGACCACTAGATAATCTTATGTTAGGTGTGCACCACTTGTATAAGTGCACATCTACCGGTGCTTGATTTGGCTGAAGTGCAGTTCGATATTAATACTCTAGTGACACAGTTTGGTGCAATTTGAAACCATAAACCTTGTGGCAGTTGCAGAGATGTGCTCTGATGTAAAAACAGCACCTGTTAACAGGATGCACACACACACTTGGCTTTTGCAGGCTGCCCTTCTAGAGGCCTGTATCACAAAGAAAGCTCAACTTAGTCTGGCTCTCTTTGGTTTACCCGCCTTCTCTGAGCATAACGTCTGAGTGATTTACAGCAGGTAAAACGTGAGATAAATACTGTAATGAAGAGGCTGTAGAAACACTACGAATAATATCCAAATGTTAAACGTAATGCTATGGCTATAAATAAGCGTAAGTTATTAGGTAGGCATATTGAAATATGCTCAGCATTTTTAACATGTTCAGTAGTTCTTAATTTGTCTCACGATGAACAAACTATTATGAATAGGTGATGAAAGGTTATTCAAAGATTCTTTCTACTGCCAAAGAAGAGAGCAAAGTACAGATAATATGTGCAAAAATGGCTGAGGAAAAGAAATGGCTGATAATGCCAAAACTGTAGCATTTATAATTAAATAAAACAGCGTGCACAATTAATATCCAGATATAATTGCAATTCATTAGTCTGTGGTGAACTATCTCTGTTTCAAACCCAGAGTGGACACATAATTGTATTGTATAAAAGCATTTCCTCTCTGACACAATTATGAGCACCAAAATGATTCTACAGTTATTCTACTGTTATTTTGTACATGTCAGGATCCTGTAGGAATGATGACTCACTTTTTTCGGGGAGCTGTCAGACTGTTGGCAGGTTTTGATCTGCTTTGGAGCAGATTAGCCGTTAAAAGTCAATCAGCCTCATGACACCTGAGTTAAGCCAAGAGGAGGTGGCTAACCCTCTCACTCTGTGATACAGGCCCTAGATCTTACATAACCAAACTTCTTATCTGTGAATCTGTTTGTCAGACAGCAACAATAAACTGTGATGTGAGTAAAAAAATGGAAAGCTACTGTTATGTCTTGTAGTCTCAGGTATGGTTATGTTGCCAGATTTCAGTTAAAGGTCCCATATTTTACACTTTTCCTGTGTTTTATTTGAAGTGTTGATCCATCAGAAGATATATTTGCAGTTTAAAAACATCTCATTGTAGTTTCACATCTCCTCTCTCAGGCTTCTCTCTGAAACCCTTGTAACAACAGGTCAGTGAGCCAATCAGAAGAGAGGAGCATTTCTTATTGGCTGACTGTTTTCTGAATGATTGAATAAAAATATAGCAGAATTCAGGTAAACACTCAGAGAAACCAAATCCTACAAGGTTGGGCGGTGGGTCAGGATGGGCAGGGCTTGGGGCATGGCTTAGATATGTGACTGTTTTGTTGTGACATCACAAAGTTACAGAAGTCCTGACTCGTTTTAAGGCTCAGTTTCTGAATACGGGCTGTGTGCATTTCTCTGTGGACTGAGCACTTTGATACTTTCATGGTGTTAATATAGAACCTAGACCTGTTTTATAATCAAAAAACACATGGACATCTAACTTTTATACTATATGGGACCTTTAACAAACATACAAAATTGATTCCCTTGTTTCTGTAACTGTAGCATATAAAGCCATGTAAAAAAAGCTGCATACATTCTGGTATTTATCATCTTATATTGTCCATCTTGTTTCTTTCTTGTCTCTGTCATGCCCACCTCTCCTCCCTCCCCTGCTCAGATTGTGTCCAGTTTCAAGGCCACCACAGGGTCCCGTGCCTTGTGCCAGCTGCTCAAGGAATACGTGGGCCACCGGGATGGGATCTGGGACCTCAGTGTCACACGAACTCAGCCGGTGGTCCTGGGCACCGCCTCTGCAGGTACACAAAGTCACTTCACAAACTATTTACATACAGTATACATACTGCATTGTTTTTTGTGGGGTTTTTTTTTTTAGACAGTCAACATGCTGTGTAGTTGTTTTCAATAGGATTGATTAGTCAAGATTAAAGGTGCTGTATGAAGTATTTACATCATTATGTCACTGTCAAATTAACTGTGATGCCTTGATGCAATGAGCGAAAAATGAGTAGAGATGATTGATGGCATCTGTTGCACATCAGTAGTGTTGTTAATGCTAATATCTGTAAGACAACTCTCAAAAAGACAAAACTGTAATGACTTTTCATTTTTGTTGAATGTAATTTAAAAAAAAAAAAAAAAAATTTCCATCATCTTGAATAGGGAGAAACCTTTAAGCTTTAGTTGTGTTTCTGCTGCTCAGTCTGTGTTTCACCATAATGTGGTCCAGACATTTCTCACCGAATCTAACCAGATAGCCCACTATGTAAAAACCCTGACTCAATAGCTGATTATTGTTTTAAAAAAAAAAAAAAAAAAAATTGTGAATGGCTTCATGTTCATCAGTGTGCTCTCCTCACAGACCACTCAGCTCTACTGTGGAGCATAGAGACTGGGAAATGTCTGCTGAGGTATGCTGGTCATGCAGGATCAGGTAATTAGAAAATTAAATGGATACAATAGATGTAGCAGGTACTGTTGTGTCTTATCTCTGTTTATACAACACTGGCTGGTTCACGTCTCAAGCATATGCTGTATTACTGTGCGATATAACGGAGCCTGTCAACATTTGCTCACATGGCTTGTTAGATGACAGGAATACTTGATGTAACATATGTCCATATGTCTCATCATTCGCCCACAGTCAACTCCATCAAGTTCCACCCCACAGAGCAGATGGCCCTCACAGGTTTGTATCTGAATGCATGTGTGTTTATTTTGGTGATTTGGCTACATTTAATGTTTGTGTCAACCATCTTTTTCCTGCCTCCATTGTCTCCAGCAGTCAGTTCCGTGTAGATGTGACTGTATTTGTTCATGTGTACTTGTGTTTGCACAGCCTCTGGGGACCAGACGGCTCACATCTGGCGCTACATGGTGCAGCTTCCTGCCCCCCAGCCACCACCAGATGTCAGTGTAAGTAACCTTGTACTGTTCTCGTCCCAAGGTTTCTACTGGAATAACCTGGAATGTCATGGAATTTTGAAATATGTATGTCAAAGGATGGAGGTGAATATCAAGTACATTTACAAATAGGTTGCTTTACTTTCCATGGTGAACTAATCATACAAAAGCACTAGGTCCAAGCTATCGCTGTTGTGGCAGGCATCTGTGTACATTGCTTGGACTCTTTGTGTGTCTTTCCACAGGCTCCATGTGATGACGACCAGGACTCGTCAGACAGAGAGGAAGGCGAGGTGGATGGCGAGGGCCCGTTTGAGGTCCCTACCGTCCGGGTCGCTACAGCAACCCTGAAGAGCCACCAGGGTGTAGTGATCGCAGCTGATTGGTTGGTTGGAGGCCGTCAAGTGGTGACAGCTTCCTGGGATCGTGCTGCCAACCTGTATGAGGTGGAGACGTCTGAACTGGTTCACACACTCACTGGTAGGCAAACAGGCTGGTACTATATCATAGAACAGCAGCATATGGTGTCTTTGTTTGTTATGTTTGTGTTTCAGTTATTTGAAAATGTACATATTGCTCATGTTTAGATGTTTTGTGATGATTTGTGCATTTGGTTCATGTTGTTCATCTTAATATGATACATTCCAGTCATCTGAGGAAAGGCTACAGCTCATTTCCAAATGAAAACATATAGTAAATCAAGTTTGTTTATTTTATATCTGTTCTTTGCAAGAGAGTCTGCAATTAGGTTCAACCACAGGCCACTTTTTTATCAGTAATGTTCATTACAGGTGCAGTGGATACATAGGCCTGTATGTTTTACATATGTTATCTTTCTTTTAACTAATTTGAATGATTTGTAAACTGTTTTATGCCTCTCCACTGGCAACAGCCAAGGATGGATGCATGTCCGTCCCATTCTCGTAAATATGATATCTCAGTAACACCTTGAGGTAACTTCTTCAAATTTGCCACAAACATTCACTTAGAAAGGTCAATGGCCAAGGCCACTGTGACCTCACAGAACATGTTTTTGGCCTCTTGAATGTGATATCTCAAGACCACCTTTAGGGAATTTCTTCAGATTAGACACAAACATTCACTTGAACTCGAAGATGAACTCATTAGATTTTGGGGCAAAATTCAAAGTAAGGTCAAGGGTCACGGTGACCTCATGTTCTTGTGAGCTCTATATATATATATATATCAGGAATATCCAAAGGGAATTTCTTCTTTTAACATTTGGCACAGACATTCACTTTAACTCAAGGATGAACCGATTAGAATTTGGTGGTCAAAAGTCAAGCTCACTGTGACCTCACAAAACACATTTTTGGCTATAACTCACAAATGTATACACTAATTGTGACACAATTTAACTCAAATGTCTTTAAGGATAAAATCAAGTGATGACATTTTATATCCAAAGGTCAAAGTTCAACTTCACTGTGACATCATAATGTTCTGCAAAAACACTTCTGGTCATTATTCAACGCTGTAACTCAGGAAGGGGAGAGTGTGACCATATTTCCTGCAACTCGGCTGGTTGGTGGAGTCATTCTAGTTCGGATTACATCTGAGGGCTGATATGCATATTAGTGAGCAGTTTATGTAAATATTCACTTATCAAAAAAAGGCTCATAAATGTGAATTGGTTTGTTACACAGAAAAGGGGAGAATAAAAGGAAGATCTTTTTTTTCTGATTCCCAATCAACATATGATGAAACCACTGTTTCCTCTACTTTGTGTGACTCTAAACAATAACTCCACATTTTGTAAAATATGTGTGTTATGAGTGTTAGATGAGAAGATCGATAGGACTCTCATGTCTGAAGGCTAAATATGAAGCTACAGCGAGCAGCTGATCAGCCTAGCTTAGCACAAACACCAGAAGGCGAGGTGGATGGCCAGTTCTTGTACAGGTTAGACAAACAAAATATAACATGTTAATCAGTGAGGTTTAGAGACGCTGGCAGGCAGACAGAGGCAGCTAGCTGTTTTTAACCAAGTTAAGTTAAGCATCTACTGGCACTTGTTTCATATTAAACTTGTTTCCCAAATTTTAAAAGAACTGCTTTAAAAAAGTTTATATGAATCACAAAGAGTTACATATGGTTACCATTGTGTTTGTGTGTGTATGTTTGTAGGCCATGACCAGGAGCTGACCCACTGCTGTACCCACCCTACCCAGCGGCTGGTGGTCACCTCATCCAGAGACACCACCTTCAGACTGTGGGACTTCAGAGATCCGTCCATCCACTCTGTCAATGTATTCCAGGGACACACTGAGTAAGTCTGTCTCTCTTTCTCTCTCTCACACACACACACACACACACACACTCTCTCTCAGCTCAGTTTGAGTGATGGTTTGTTGCTGCAATCTTCATTTTACCCACAGGGTGGTGCTGTAGCATCTCTCTGGTCTGTGATCCCTTTCAGCACTCACTTTTTTTTTTATCCTCAGACAGTGCCACATTAATTTACAGACCCTGCTGCTCTAAGCCAAATCCTCAACTTGCCTCTCATTCATTACTGAGCACTTCTCTTCACTTCGACGGCTTTCTTGTCCTTCTCCCCTCTCTTTCTCTGACTACCTCTGTCTCTCTGGCTCGCTCTCCTGTTCATTTATCTGTCCGTTTTTCTGCGTTAATCCTCCACTCTGTGTAATTTGGCACTTCGCTCGCTGTTAACACTCAATTGCAGCCGCTCATTTCAAAACGATGACTGTCAGGCTTGTCTGTGGCTTTCAATGGCAGCGCTCTTTAAAAAGCGTAAGAAGTGTGTGTGTGCGCGTATGCGTGTGTTTATGTGCACGTCTACATGTGTGTGTCCTGGCTGGCTGGCAGCCTTTGATTGCAAGTGGGGGGATTACATAGAGCTCATTATGTACGACCCCAACATGTATAATTCCTGCAGATCCCACTTTAATTCTCTCCCATAGACAATTGGTGTAATGAGATTAAGCACCAGTGTTTCACAGTCAACGACAGCCCTCCTCCTTTCCTTTCCTTCCATCCATCCTTATGTCCTTCCCAAACGGCCACGATGTGCTTTAAAGTGAAAACGTCCCTCCTTGTCCTTCAGTGGTTTATTTAAAGCCACAAACCCAGACATTCAGGCAAATTCCTTACTCTTGAGCCGTCAAACCTAAAAGCAAATAAAAACAGTTTGAAAAAGACTGGAAAAACTGAGCAGCTGTTCACTGTTTAGCTGCTGTGTATGAGTGATCAAACCTGAACTGGCTTATTGTACATGAGCAGCTTCACATTTAGGGCTGCAACTAATGATTATCACAATTTCTCTCAGTTAGACCAATAAGAGCAAGAAAGGAGTGTTTGACAACAATTTTTGCTTAAATATGACTTAAATTATTAATCAGTTATTGCAGACAATTTCTGTTGATCGACTTAACAATTAACAAATCGTTGCTTTAACAAAGATAGTGATCGTGTCTGTAAATAGCCAGGATTTACTTTGAAGCAGCTCCTAATATGTTGTCCAGTGTCAGTTTGTATTGGCAGCATTGAGCTGGATACTGCTGATACATGTGTATGTTTTTCTGGTGTGTGCATGTGTGTGTGCGTGCGCGCGTGTGTGTGTGTGCTTGCGTCTGTGTATGTGTGTGCGTGCGTGTGTGCATAGGGTCCAATTGTAAAAGGCTGCACTAACAGTCACCCTGATCCATGCAGTTTACTCACCCACATGCTTTTTCCACTTTCCAACTTGTGAGAACTTTTAGTTTTAGCCGAACCTGCGTCATCTCTCTGCCATGTCTCTTGCTAATTTTCCAGAATCTCCAGCATGTTATAATGATGTGGCATAAATGGCGTTCTCTCTGCATCCTCTCTGTGGAAACAGCAGAGGAGAGTGTGAATGGTTTAAAAGGCAGAAGAGAGCTGGAGGGGAGACATCCTCTTGTTTCCACCGTCTTCACTGGCAATTACAGCTAACGCTCCCTGACAGTGAAAGGCGGCAGCTAAAAGTGCAGCACACACCCTGTATCCCACCCCTCCGCCGTAATTGCAGAGTAATGACGACTGCACATGAGCTAACAAAGCGGCTGAGAACAAACGAGAAGTGACAGTGGACTTGCTCTACAAATGGGATGCCATGTCACGTTTGTCTGTCCAGCCATCGACGGCTTTCTGAGATATTTGAATGCAGTTGATAGAAATGTGTGTGTGTGTGTGTGTGTGTGTGCATACATGGGGGTGTCTGTATGCAGATTTGACATCCTGTCTCTGGAGGAATACACCAGCACTTACCAGGTTCTCAGCGACTGTCAGTGTTACTGTAGCACAGCAAAAATAAGAGCGCTCTAAAACCTCTTAGTGGTCCGTACCTGAATTGTTTCATTTACATTTTACATATTGGGCATATGGCTCATGCTCTCATCCACAGTGATTCACAATGACTGCAATGTGAAATTTTTACAAATGTGTACATCAGTCATCAAAAGCACTCATTAGGAGAGAGGATAAGGATCACAGCCACAGTGCCAGAACAAATACTCCAGTTTACCTGGCAGATTTATGTGTGATCGAGCGCTGGTAGGTGAAGATATAATAACAATGCAGAGGATTAGTTTAATCAGGATCTTTAGTGCAGATTCTCTTGTCTGGCCACTGCATTTCATTTACCAATACACAGACAATCAAAACATCAGTGATCATCACTAGGTAAACTAAGAATAACTACTCAGCAACATCAAGCAACATGAAATGCATATACTGTTGTGAATGAATGAGCCGGGCATGTGAGAATTTCAAAAAGTGATGATCTCAATTCAAAGATTGCCCCAAAGAAGCTGTGTGTCAGACTGTTTGTCAGAGCTTTCCTCTCAGTAAAGAAGAAGGAGGCAATTTTAAACTGTAATTGCACAAAATGTTTGTAGTTAGTGAAATAAAATCTCCCTTTCCTTGTAGAGGCTGAATCTGTAACTGTGACAATTCCATCCTAATATAACAGTGTCAGTGTGAGCGGTTAGTTGAATGAGTTTAGGGACGGAGTCCGCCTGTCGTGGCTTGTCTCTCAGGTCTTCTTGAAATCACACCACAATTGTAGAGACAAAAATATTACTGTTAGGGGGCCTTTGGGCTTCATGTGAGACTTTCAGCTCACCTTAACTTCTCCAGCTGCAGAGGGGGTCCCATGATTCCCTCTGTATGACTCTCTTCCTTTCCAGCTCCCCAAGTCTCCAGTCACAAGGAGTCTTGACCTTGGCTGTCGGAGACACTGCAGAGATGCCATTAAGTAACAGTGACTACTCCCCTCCCTCCTCACCACCCATTCTAAAAACCCTTTAACCTTAATCAACCTTTTAATCAATTACCTTGTCTGATTACGCTCCCCGTACACCTCCCACCTAGCACACCTCCTATCTTTCTTACTCCCTGTCGCTCTCTCTACCTCTTGTATTCCCAGGTGGGCTGTACCCTGCAGTGTCAGAAGGTGCCTGTAACGATACAGCAGTTTCCTAGAGCCCGAGCCTCTCTAATAGTTTAGGGCCCTAATTATCCCTTAATGCCATGTCAGTTTGAATTAAGGGGGAAGCCAGTTTTGGCAAGAAAAACTAGATGTGGAAATGTAGACGTGTGTGTGTGTGTGTGTGTGTGTGTGTGTGTGTGTGTGGGGACACCACACAATGCTAATCTTAATCAACAATCAGAAATCCCATCCAGCTTCTTTAGTTTATTTCTAAAGTTCCCTCCATGAATGAGGAAAGATTGAATCTATTGAATCAATGGAGGCCTGATTTTGTGCTATTATGTGGAGCACGACAGGTTGGAAGAAAGGGCGTGTGAGGAGGAAGCTGATACCACGATGTAGCGAATGGCATCGTGTATCTTTTGTCCTATCATATCTAATTGTGATCGGGGTCGTGCTCTTTCACACCTGTAGTGTTGTCAGGGCATACTGACCACTGCAGTGGTGGCAATGGTAACCCCGCAGTTCACTAGAATCAGTAACAGTCAGCAATATAAACAGTGTATGGTGCATCATCTACTGTTTGGATGAACATGTGCGCAACACCTTCTGCAGGTCGTTATAAAACAATATGTAACACATTTTATATATATATATATATATATATACTTCTATATCTTGAATATTGAAAGGTGTCTACATACAGTATGTAATGCTTGTACAGTTATGGATTAAATCTCCTGTCAAAGTACATTTTATTTATAATTGTAAAAAAATAGAAATGTAGTTGAACTGAATTGTGTTAATAGATGAAATAATAAGTGGCAGAATTATATTGTGACGTATCACATAGATACAAATATCCAAATATGTAAATTCAGCTTATGATCTATTTATAGTGATTTCCCAACCAGTGATTCTAACAATTTACAATAACCAGTCAGCTGTCCATCAACCTGATCAGTTACCCTGTGCTGCAGTCGAGTGTCTGAAGATAAGTTAGCCAATTATTAGAGATGTTGAAATAATTAATTAAAAGTAACAGGGAAATGGCTGAAAAAGTTAAAAGCAATGGATAGAATTTTAAACTAGTTAGCTAAAACTAAAAGGATGGAGCTGAAATAACTAAAAGTAATGGATGAACAGGTGATGTAGTCGGCTAATCATAATAGAAAAGTTAAAATAGTACGTGATTGTATGTTTGTTATATGAAAATATAAATTATAACTACTTTTCATATATTTGATAATGTTAAATAACATTAACACTATCTATCTGAACCCCTTAAATATGTTTAATGGATTCAATATATTTGAGTGGCTCAGATGGGTAATTGAGCTCCCATCTGATAAGGCTGAGGAGGCGTGTCAGACAAAAAAGGTTTAGAACCATGGCCCATCATTTGTGATCCCATTCTCATGTCTTGATACAGTGTCTTGGTTTATTTTTTCAGTTTACTTTTGTAATATTTGATGTATTGAACGTGAACATGAACAGAATCACCCACAGAGAAGACTCACTGTAAATGTGTAGAAGCTGTAGAGAGAACGGAAACTGTCTTTCACAGAGTATCGACAGCTCAAACACGGTCGGCGGTGTGAAAACTTTCAAGTCATTATATAACCCATCGAGATATTCCGACAGCTACACATATGTGACAGGAACAGAGCAAGTGTGATCCTGCCTCCGTTTCTTTCCTCTAGTAGGAACGCCTATAACATCCTGACATATCACTGTGACGCGTGTGAGGATCTGTCTCATATTCCAGGTGTATGAGTAATATCAGGGCCGTCTGTGGAGAGGGTGATGAGACTGGCTTTAAATGTTAACTATTCCCTCCCAAACTTTCCTCTTTTTCCTGAACTACAAAATGAGTATAAATTCCAAATATGTAAAATATAAAACATACTGTTGTCTGAGATTGCTGTAAGTTCCCATCAGCTCTCTTCACTGCACTTTAATTGGATGGTGGAGAACCGTGTGAATTTCCTAGATAAGTTATACTTTTGATTACAATGTGAACACACAAGCGAGAGAGTAACATTTTCTTTGTGTAACAGCTGTCTTCTGTTTTTGTGTGTCCGTCATTTGTAGCACGGTGACGTCGGCAGTGTTCACGGTGGGCGACAACGTGGTTTCAGGAAGCGACGACCGCACTGTTAAGGTGTGGGATTTGAAGAACATGAGGTCGCCAATAGCAACTATCCGCACTGACTCAGCTGTGAACAGGTAGGTGAAGGGACACGTATAACTGTAACGTGTTGCTGCAAAAAATAAGTGATGCATGTTGTATGTTTTCTTAAGGCAGAGCTGCTCTGCTGTCAAGCACATTTAAATTAACTTAGTTTAAATAAAACATTTTTTTAATTAATTTAAATAAAAAAAATTAAACTTTAAACTTTTTTCTGAGCTTAAAATGCTCAAAAAAAAATGTGAATATCTACAGCTCCTTGACAGCCGGACAAACTACGATTGCTGATGAAGATCAGCTACTAAATGTACCTTGAGCCTTAAGCCCCAAAGTGCAATAGTTTTGACAACTGTTGTTTCTAAGGTCAAGAATGAGTTTTGAATCGCAACTCAAGACAAAAACACGAAATGTGAACATCTACAGTTTCATGTAGCCAAAGTATTGGTACATACTTGATATCGAAATATCTTATTGAGATCAGGAGCCAAAAAATGTGATCAGGACATCCTCGGTTTTGATGAAGCTCTTAGACTTTCCAACAACACATGTAAATAACTTCAAACAGGGTTCCTGTTTGGGGCTCCATGAGGTCATGATTGCTGAAAGGCTGTTTTAAAGTTGATGTTCTCCATTGTGAAAAGAAAATAATTCCTTTTAAAACAGATGATAGTGACCTCACCAGCTCATTGTACCAAAATAATGATTAACTGATTAATAAAAGGACGTATTATTGTTGTTGGTGCTCTCCTGAATTTAAAGCCACTGTTCACATGCTGGGTTCATGGTCAGCCAGACACCAGTATCAACTGTCCTGTACGGGCTTTGGTTTTAGTTTTGATGGTCTGAAAAGTATGTCCAACACACACAGTACATACTGTAGCCCAAGACAAAGCAACTGCAAAGATACTATTGTCTCCCCAGTTGCTGTGTCCATTTACAGAGGGCAGTAATTATCATGAATGGCAGCAGGGAATACAGATTCCAGAGGCAGCCAATGTCAGCTGTCCATGCATATGGAGTTGTGTGTGTGCAAACGAGAAACTGAAATGTGCCGAGGTGAATCTCTGCTTGAGATATTTCTGTAAATCAAGCGCTGAATTATACAACTTAGCTCCTGACTTTCTTCGGGAGAATGAACCACATCTGACCCTGATTCAAAGTGAACTCGATCTGATGTTTCAGGATAAGCGTCTCTGCCAACCAGAGGATCATCGCTCTGCCCCACGACAATCGACAAGTCCGACTGTTTGACATGAGCGGAGTGAGGCTGGCCCGACTTCCACGCAGCAACAGAATGGTAAGGAAGGAGAAAAAAGGTTGACAGGAAGTAATGTGTTTGATTGGTCTTTAAATCTAACATTTCAAACCTGTGTGTTTGTGTGTGTGCAGGGTCACAGACGTATGGTGTGTTGTACAGCGTGGAATGAAGAGAACCAGTCATGCAACCTGTTCACCTGCGGCTTCGACCGACAGGCCATCGGCTGGAACATCAACATCCCTGCACTGCTGCAGGAGAAGTGATGCCACACACACACACACACACACTCACACTCACACTCACACACACACACACACACACACACACACACACACACACCATTACACACAGTGAAGTAGGTGACTGATCAGAATCTATCCATGTACATACAGTATATACAGTATGGTACAAATATACACTGTAATCTGTGGCCCTCGTACATGCTAGTATGCTTTAAGTGTTTTCCCTGTGAAACATGTGAGTCGTGATATATTTCACAGCTTTCCAGCAACCAAGCAAGAAGGTGTGAAATATGTTGTTCATTATCACCGTTCGTGTTATTTTCCAGGATGCAGCTATTAACATTGATTGATGAGAGCATATTATTCCCCAGACTAAATTATCCCGTCTTTCATTGTGCACATGTGCAGCTGAAACCTGTGACTGACACGGTTCCAACATTTTAAAGTCCAAGTGTGTACGAGGCCACAGAGCTGCTCTTCTGTATTTGAGCCCTTCACTTATTTAGCATGGATTGTGAATTGTGACGTGGCTAAGCTTATCCATTCGTCTCTAGCCCTTGCTGTTTAAAGTATATATTTGACTTCATGGTCACAGGCTGCTGCTCACATCACTGCTGTTTTAGTTACTGCTGAATGGACGCCCTTGCATGTAGATAAACATGGTTTGCGAATGTTACTTGTAAAGTTGTGCGAGAACAATTATAAGGCCAGGACCTGGCTGTAGAATATGATTTAAAGACATTATGTGTATATTAAGTTGTGGCCTGATAAAGTGACCTGTGCTGCAGGTTGTTGCTTATTAATGGATTATTGTCTCAACTGTTATCCACCTTTTGAAGGTGGAGCTCGGAGAGGACAACGTGGGTCTGTGAAATGTTTATATTCTTTTAGTCCAACATGAATTCTTTCTTATCATGGAGTGAAACATATCATATTCAGGCCTGCGAGTTGTCTTAACATGTTTCAAACAGGACCTGCTGTCCTGCCTGAAGGTTTCCACTGATCGAGATTTGAGTCTTTGCCTATTACCTTTGATGCTTTCAATTCACAGCCAGCCTCCATATTTAAGATTTCAAACTTATGATACTGTAACTCTGCCTTGTTCCATGTTTACAGTCTTTTTTTTTTTTTTTTTTTTTTTTTTTTTTTTGGTATTGCTTCATTTTGCCTTTCTGTCAGGATGCAAAGTCTCAAGAGCATAGCAATAATGGGAAAACAACTGCACTTCCGTTGCTCACAAATCCTCTACCGGTCTGTGAATGTTATCCAACATAATCATGCTATAGTATTCACTACATGTCTCTACAGGTGTAGGTGTCCGTAATCTGCCCCCATATTTCCTTGGTGTTAGTGAAATACAGACCCATCCTCTTCAGCCTGTTGCCAATTCAGAGCCCTGTGTTGGTGTAGTGTGTGTGTGTGTGTGCGCGCTTTCCCCAAAGTGAATTTGTTGGTTACTAGTCATTTCTGTGTTTCAGTAACAGCCTGTCAATATCAAGTTAGTGTTTACACTTTGCATTGAACCCATAGCCTTGTACGACCTCTTGCACCTTTCTGTTTTAGATGAAGCTGTTCAGTCTGTGAGAAGCGCTCTTTATCCAAAAAGCAATAATCCAGCTTGCTGATGTTTCTGGTGCTCAGAGTGAAGCCCATTTCTTTTCTTGGAAATCAGTGAATCTGACCTGACGTAACACACTGAATCTCAGTTTGAGAGCTACACGGTAACTTATCTGGAACTGGGCTTGACCGGAAATCCAGGATACTCTTTACTTGTTACACTTGTGCAATATCCCACACATGAAGTCATGCTGTCGTTTTTGACCTTCAGATGTTTAACTTATTTCAGTGCTGTAAATCCCATAAGATGATTTATTGTACTCGTGTGACTGGTGTAGCTGTAGCTCAGTGTACATAGGTATGCATAACTTACCCAAAAGTTGGCTTCAGCCGACACTTCACTGCTGTTTCTACCAACAATAGAGCCGGGATGGATTTTTGAAGTCAAATGTAATGACTTGTAGAAATGCCTTACCATTGCATTGAAAACGTTGCATTAGCCTTATCCATCTGAGCATCAATGCACTTTTCCAAATGCTTGTTAAATAACTAATTGTGTTCCACTGCACAGTGCAGATAGGATTTTTACTCCTGTTTCATTCAGGGAACTCAATTTAGCGCCCACTGGTATCACTGTCATTTTAATCTGCAGGTAGAAAGGCAAGTCCGATTTCCGCCCCACATATGAATTCTAACTTGGAGGAAATATGATTTTGGATTGATACATTAAATTACTGCGTGCCAGATTGGACGGGTAAAAAAAAAAAAAAAAAAAGTGGATAGGCTTCGCTTCATTGTAGCGAATCATATTCACCTCAAACTTCATTATGTGATCTACTTTGCATACCTTATTGTGACGGGTACGTGCTCTCTGACACTTTCCAATAAAAATGTGTGATTTCCTTTTCCAGTCTCTCATGTCTCTTTTTCATCTTATTAACACATACCCCCTCTCACCTTTTTTATCTGGTTCAAAAAGGTATGTATCATTTTGAAAGTCACATTTTAGTCATCTGGATGTAAATCTGGTACCTCAGGATCATGATGTCTGGTGTTAATGAGAGAGGAACCACGAGGTGTGTGAATATCTGTACCTAGTGCAAACAGGAACTTTATTTCAATGAAGGCTGATAAAACACTTAATGCTTTTTGGTTGTGTGAAGTTAATTTGCTAAACAACCTCCAGCAAAATATGGCAGCTACACCTATATGCAGTAGAAATGCTTCCACTTCATGTGCCCCTAACATTTGATGAAACTTTCGTCTTTGGTGGTACATTTTACCTGCTGTTACCTGCTTTTTCAGTTGAGATATATTGTCTAAACTAGGCTTTTAGGAAAAGCACAGGTGTAATTAATAAAAGCAGCTAGCTGAACTTCAGCCACAATTCATTTTATTATTTAACCCTTCAGTTCTGTCTTTGTAGATATGGAGATACTAATTAGCCACTTTATTACACTGTTTAATACCTGCATTGTGGTAAAGGAAGAAGTAGTCAGAGCCAAAGGTCAGAAGGGGTCATGAGATTATTATTGGGCTGAGAAAGAAAAGTTCTTCAACACAAATCAGATCTTTGTCAAATGTTGCTGTTTTTGTGAAATATCTTCTTATTCTTTCTGTTTAGGCCTCAGTTATTTAAAAGGGCTTTAATCTGATATATCTATCATAAGGATGTATCAAATGACTCATTGTTTATGTCCGGACCACAAATACACTGTTCTGGTTCACTCTCACCCACTCTCATAGCGTCACTTTCAGCTGCAGCAGGCAGCTGTTTTCAGAGAAACAGCAGTAAAATCCACAGTTAGAGACCTGGTGGAGATCAAAACAGAGCAAAAAGAGAGGGAATACTGGACGGAGACACAAACACCACTCCACATGAATTATCATGTTACTCTTTAACTGCCTAAACAAGATGACATCGAAAAAGATCAGTTATTGCAGGTTTAAATAAAACTATGAAAGGTTTGGAGGGAACTCATGCAGTGCCATTGACTCATCAATACATGGAACATGACAAGTGGCCTAAAAAGACATGGGGTCACAAGGTAAGAAGGAAACTGGTTTGGATTCAAAGAGGAACTGATTAGATTTTGGTGGTCAAAGGTCAAAGTCACAGTGACCTCACAAAACATGGTTTTGGCCTCTTGAATGTGGGATCTCAAGACCACCTAGAGGAAATTTGTTTAGATTTGGCACAAACATTCAGTTGGACTCAAAGATGAACTGGTTAGATTCTGGAGGACAAAGGTCAAAGTTCTAGGTCATGGTGATCTCATATTCTTGTGAATGCAATATATCAGGAACGCCCAGAGGGAATTTCATTACTTCTGTCACACTGTGACCTCCAAAAACACTTTTTTGGCCATAACTCACAAATTCATACACTTAATTATCATATAATTTAACTGAAATGCCTACAAGGATAAAATTAGGTGATAACATTTGATATCCAAATGGTCAAAGGTCTACTTCGCTGTGACATCATAATGTTCTGCAAAAACACTTTTGTCCATTATTCAATGCTGTAACTCAGGAAGGGGAGAATGTGACCATATTTCCTGCAAACAACCGTGAGACTGTAATTCTAGTTTTTAATGTAACCAGTGACTAAAGCTGGCAAACTTGTGTACTTGTCTTTTGTCTTGTCTTTGCCCAAAAGGGTTCGGCCGCATTTTTAGATACATTTTCATTGACATTAAAAATGATTTCCACAGTTAATAAACCAAATGTAATAATATTCATCACATTGAAGAGAAAAAAAGGTATCATACCTATGTAAGAACAGTATGTTGGTGTTGGTTAGAACAGTGTCACACTCATTGTGTTATGTCTCCTCAGACCTCACGGAGAAGCTGCGTGACTCTGGCAGTGAGAATATTTTACCTCTCTGTCCTCATCCATTAGATTATAGCTGGCTGCTCGTGACCAGTCACTGGAGCAAATTGTCAATTATGATGTTTATTGTAGAGCACACAGCCGACTCCATGGCCTCAGGGGGAAGGGTGGATGCTGCTGAGGAGGCGTAACTCCAACTCCCCTCTCCTCTTCTTCTTCGCCTCATTCTTCCTCCAGGCTAATTTGGTGGCTGGTCTGTATGACACCTGCCACCGAGCCTAACGGAGATAACCGTTTCCCCATGGATTTCCCCTGGGAGAGACAGAGAGAGGGAGGCCTCTTTAATATTTGTCTGGATGCTCCTGAGGGCCAGTGCTGGCTATAGAAAGGTGATTGTGAAGCTGGCAGAGTGGAAATGGCCCCATATCATTGCTCATTATTTGACTGTTGTGCATTTGTTATGAGAACAGATACAATATTACACATTTAATGTTCTGACATCAAAATCAGATGAATCAAAAAACTGTCAAGACGAGATAAAATTACAAGATTTTGTGGTTTTATTCACATATACAGTACAAACATTCACTTTTTATTTGTTACTGAAGTGCAATTTACAGATCTTAGCAGCAATTCTTCATATACTTTAATTTACATCATACACACACTTCTCTTTCACATCTTTGTCAACATCTTTTATACATTTTTTATACATATGTACACTCATAGATACAATATTGCCATTCAGACATGCCTTATATTTATTATCTCTCAAAATAAATCTGTAAATCTGTTGTCATGGCCAACACAGCCATTAGGAGACATGGTGTACTGCATGTTGACGAACAATGTCATGTCTGAAGTTATGGAGTGCAGGCTGATGATGACCATCACGAACACGTAATCTCTCTGTTCTGATGCACACGGACAAGATTTACGCTAAATCTGTTCTTTGCCACTGTGAGAAAGCAGATTCAAGCTTTCCACTGCTACGTTAAGGTGTAAACAAAGAATCAGACAATATGAGTTCCTGAAAACTGACTCCCAGTGTTTTTTTTTAATTTTTTTTTTATTGAAGCTGCCACTAGCCAAGGCCAGATCATCAACTGAACCCTGGACCCTCAAGAGCTCCAAAAGTCCCAGGTTCACTGTGTATCTGCTCATGTTGATGATCTGATAAACTGAAAGGGGATTTGCATCATTAAAGTTCAATATCAACTGTTTTATGTTAAGTCCTGCTCTATGTGCTAATATTGTTGCTTTGTCGTAATATATCTTGTGGTCCTTCGTCAAAATCTAGTCTTAAAGGTCCTATATTGTATAAAGTGTCTTTTTTGATTATAAAGCAGGTCTAGGTGCTATATTAATACTGTCAAAGTATCAGAACGCTCAGTCCACAGAGCACACAGCCTGAGACTTTATGATGTCACAACAAAGCAGTCACCACTCCCAGCCGTGGCCCATGTGCCTCTGGGTGCATAATAAAAGCTGCTGATGTATAGGTGGTGGGGGGGGGGTCAGTGGTTATTACCACACAGCATACTGTACTAGTGCCTTTAAAGTTTTGCCATTTTCATGAAATAAAAAGTAAACATCTTCCAGAGCTGTATTCTTGTCATGATGGAAAAGCTCCTAAAACGCCAGCTAGACCATAATTGGACATAAAAAACATGAGATACTGAAATGTTTTTTTTAGTAGTGTCATCTTTGACCCACCATACCTGCTCAGTGTTGGGGGGGGGGGGGGCTGGGACACTGCTACCTTCAAAAAAAATAATTTATAGACCCCATTTTTTTCTCAGTCAGCTTCTTACCATGAGTAATGAGGTCCTACAAAGATGGAGCATTTTCTGCCAAAGTTGGAATAGCTTTGGTTATTTCACGTAATCATTTCCTCTGTGCTCTCAGCTCTGGTTTATCTGTGGTCCTCCGGTTAGAAAAAAAAGGCGATGACTCTGCAAGATTTGAATCAGACTCAGATGACAGTTTGGTCACTGTCAGTCAAATCTGATCAAACCACAACCACACAGTCCTGATGAAGCAGGTTTGTTTCTGACTATTAAATTCCCAGTTGAATATTTAATGCTATATAAAAATACTTAGCATTTGAAATAAATTTTAAATTTTAAGGGGCTTTAAAAAAACACTGGGTATATCACATTTACAGCCCTGTAAATGCAGCAATACTGATTTGCCAATTTCATTTTTCTAAATTAAAAAAAAAGAAAAGTCAAATGAACCCAGGTGCAGGCCACACGTTGGTCAAATTCTCGGTTCTTGTGTGAATCCTGTAAAATAATCTTCCTCACACGCTGACCTCCACTTAAGCGCTCATTCCTCAGTCAGACTGACTGTGTCCTCACTGGAGCTCATAATGTTCCCAGAGTGCACCACTAGATGTCACTCTCACTACTCAGATCTTACCGCTGACTGAGCCGTGCTGGTGGCAGTTTCTAAATGCCTCAAAGAGAATACAGCAGTGACAGAACAACACAGTCATGATCATAATGAATATAAACATTTAGCTGCATTAAAAAAATACACACACACACACACACACGCACACACAGGGTGAACGTTTACGTCATGAAATATGCAAAGACATAAAAATAGTGTGAGGTACAAATTTACATGGTAGTGATCAGGGATCTTTAGTCACTTTGCATTGTTAATCTTTAACTCCTACATGATGACCTTTGTTGAATATGGCGTCTAAAAATAAAACCCCTCAAGTCGACCACAGCGCTGACAGGGAGGCGAGCTAAACTTTCCACCACCTTGGCTATTATCTGTGCAGGGCGGTCATGACACACAAAGAAAGGCAGCACAAGTCGATGAGGTCAACAAGGCCTCGCTAATGAGTCACGACCGAAACTTGCTCTTATCGGTGACGGCAAGCTTCGATTCAGGTGTACGGAAACTGGCCAGGACGGGCTGAAAAGCTGAGGTCAAAGGAAATAAATTCAGTATGAAAGAGAGGGAACATACTCCCCCTCCTCCATCATCACCTCCACTTGTACTTAGGCAAGCTGTAATGGCTGCGTTTATATACCTCGCCACGATTCTTCTCCCTCTGTCTACCCAGTGGGGTGAGGAGAGGAGGGGGAAAAAAAGAGGGTGTATTAACCTGTCGCGGTGTCGTGGTGAACTCCGCCGCGCTTGAAAGGCAGGGAGGGTGGGGGAGGGGGCAAGCAAAGAGGAGAGAGTGACAAAGAGGAGGCGAGGGAAATAGGTGGAGGAAGGAAGAAAATGGAAAGAGGGCAAAAGAGGGAGAGATGGAGACAAAAGGAGAGGAAAGTCAGGAGTCAAAGGGTGAGTCAGAAGGAGGACAAAGATAGAAATGAGAGAGGGGAAGGTGAGGAACAGGAGGGCTGGTCTGAAGCAATGGTCTGTCCTTCTCTTTTTCTCACTCTCTCTTCCCTTCCTCTTCCTCTATCAGCCGTCACCCTGACAGGGCCGGTAATTGGACGTGGACCTCTCTCTCTCTCTCTCTCTCTTTTTCTCTTTCTCTGTCTCTCTCTCGCTCTCTCCCCCGTGGCTCTGCTCCTCAGCGGGAGCCTTGGGGCCCGGAAATAGCTGATGACAAGATAGCGGCTGCCTTTCATTCTGCTCAAGGTTACCCCACCCTTCCCTGACAGCCGAAGAGGGGGGTATTTAGGTGTGTGTTTGCTTAAACGTGTGTGTTTGTGGGTTCAGAGAAGTCCATCTTTTTTTGTCCCTTTTCTTTTCAGCCCGTCCAGCTGACCTTCCTCTTGATGTTTCTGTAGTGGGTGAGTGACGGTGGTGATAGCCTTAGAGGTTACACTGGGAAAAGTCCAGGTATGAAGGTGTAAAGCAGGATGTTGTTGAAGAGCATGGAGTCATCTTACTCTAAAAAAATAAAGGTTAAACAAACAATCCCTCTCTCTCTCTCTCTCTCTCTCACACACACACACACACACACACACACAAACTCTCGTCCTCAGACCGACAGTAGGAACTGTTCCTGCTCAGGTGGTTTCTTCACCCAGGTGCCGAGGCCCGTTTCCTGCAGAGATCTGAACCACTGCTGCTTCACTGTCTGGTAAGGACGCACCGCCATCTTGGCCTCGCAGTACATGAGCTGGCGGTCCGCCGAGCCGGCCATGTGGATCCCCAGCTGATGAGGGCGAACGAGCAAGAGAGAAACAGGAGAAGAAAAAGAGAGGGAGACTGAGAGTCAGATAAAAGTGTCACAGACACAGACATGAAGATAGGGAGGGAAAACAAAGACAGGAATAAAGCCGGGGCACAGAGGCTAAAGGTTTCATGGCGGGAGGGGGGGGGGGGGGGGGAGCAAAACAAAACGAATGAGCCGGCACAAATGCATTTGGGTGGGGTTGGGAGGTGGTGGTGGTGGTGGTGGTGGGGGCTTCAACAGCTGTGTAATCTTCCCATTTAAATTTCACAAGCAATTGAACATTCTCTGTGCTTTTTGTGCATTCCTATTGTCGCGAGGGGAAACAATGAAGATCGGCGAAGAGACAAGTGGGGAGAGAGAGAGGGAGAGCTAAAGTTTCTTTTGGAGATTAGTGCGACTGCTCTTGCGTGGCCCTTATATACGGCGCGCAGGGAGCACTTAAGGTGGGGGCCTCCTCGAGTACTTCTCCAAATAATTATGGTTTCATAGTCATTATGCTTTAACGGCCGCCATTTGGCGATGCAGGCAGTGTCTGTTACATAAAGTTTCTCAATGGAAATGAAAGTGCAGTGGGTCTGTGTGCTGCCGTTAAAGATCCAAGCTGCCAGTTTTTGATAAGGCGTATAGACAGCAGATGTTGCCGGCCTGACAAGTTTATCAATGGAAATTCCATATATCCTCTGCAGAGCCTCCCCCTTCACACCGCTCTGTGACAGATTTTAATACACGTGTCTGTGCTTTTTGACTGAGTGGATGTTGGCATGGAGCTCTGTAGTTAATGTTTCTGTGTTACTCTTGGTGTGTGTGTGATTCCTGATGGCAGTGGTTTGCATATTGTTTTTGACAACAACTGAGTAATGCTTCTTGCTTTCCAGCAGGGGAGTGAGTTGCAAGTAGAACAGAGTGGTGAAATATTTATTCATATAGAAATGTGGTTATTTTTTAGGCTCATACTAATTCAACAGTGCATCATTACATTTTTCCATCAAATAAAAAACAGTGAACTACTTTTTAATTAACAGTTGAGTTATGTACTTACATTATCCCAAATGTATCTAGAAATCCATCATTTCAATAAGGGTTAATGGTCTGTTTCATTTGGTCAGCTGTCAATGACGTCATATCCTCCATGTACATGCTTCAGTGTTGTGGTTGCCTACCAGGAGTGAGTGTCAAAACTGACTTTTTATCCAGTTTTAAGCCACATTTTTATGAAATACAGTTTTTTCTCTTTTTTTTTTGGTCGTTTTTAACCATGTATTTCAACCAGATGAAGGATTTTAGTTGTTGGTTGTCGAGATCTTAAGCTTTCAGAGAAACAAGTTGAACAAATGTTAGCAGAAGTGCTGTGCCTGTCGAACAGCACTGGAGAAACGCGTATTTTTAACATGAAACTGCTTTATTAAATGTTTACTGTATTTAATCCCCTGGTCCGTTTGTTTTGAAGAGGAGGAGACCTCTGCGGACAATTCTGCTCCCAGAAAAACCTCCTGAATGACTGGATCATAAGTTATCAGAGAAACAAGCTGCCCAAACTTTACTGGCAGCTCAGCTCATAGCCCCTGCATTTAGTTTTGCCTTTTTGATACATGCTGGTATAAGTGGAACAGAGCTGCCGCACGTTACCCATGTACATTTTTTTTTACACAAAAGGCAAAATGCCTGCTGTGAGAATGAGGGGAGCCACTGGTTCTATACATTTCCATTTCTTGTAATGGTATCCTCAATTCTCCTTAACAGAAAAACATAGGAGCCACCTGGATAATTTAACACTGTGTTATGACCATTAGTTTATGTTGGTGTTTTAATTAACTCACCTTTGTTTCAGGGACACCCCCGTAACTTGGGGTTATTACTAATGCAAGTCTATCGTTATGAACTAAAATTGTCAAGAAAAAAAAAACAAAAAAAAAACACTTGGTATGGACGAGGGCTCTGTATATTACATTACCCATGAGCCTTAACTAACATGGAGAAGCCGGTTAGAGGCAAACATCAGAGCTGTAGCAAATGCACAATCCTTCAATGTCGCAGTTAGGAACAAAACACAATCATAGTTGCTGAATTGATCTAAAATTGACCCTGGATCTGAAACTTGTCTTATTCAAATTGGTAAATGTTTTTATCAGGTTTCTCCAAAGCAAAATATTGCTTTTGTTCATGCATGCAACAGAATTTGAAGCTCATGATTGGACATTTCTCAGCAAAATGTTCCTTTTTGAGTTTTAGTTAGTTGACCTCCCCCTGTAGGATATTTCTTAACCAAATAACCAGAAACACTTTCTTTGGAAATGGCTCATTTTTGTACCGATGATTCAGCTGAGAGTGTTTCATGCTCATCCACATCTTGGAAATGCTCCAACTGCCAATCACCACACTGTCTTTGTATTTTACGACTGCTTCAAATAAAATTCTGACACTAACCAGACATATTGCTCTCAAGTATCCTGTCTCCCCACTGGTAAATTTAATTTAGTCCCTTCCGCTCTGGCTTTATCCTCCCTGTGGATGTCTGCACTCACCTTGCGGTACAGTCTGCTCCAGCGGGTGAACAGGGCGTGCTTGCAGAGACGCGAGGGTGTCCCTGAGTCCCGTCTCCGTCCCGTGGCAGTGTTGACCACCTCCAACTGTGCGTCGCCCAGCGTCCAGTTGACGCTCACACACGAGGCCTTCCCTGGCTGTTGATACTCAGCACTGCTCAGGCCTGCAGGGAAGACAACACGGCAGAGAGAATTACTTTACGTAGGTTGTTTACATTCAAGATATTCCTCCACAGGTGATCCAAATTCAAAACATTTGATCAAAGTGTTTCAAAATGTAACGAACTCCTGAGTATCCGAGAGAAATTTTGAGTTTTTCCTGTCAAACCTCCACTTTGCTGTTTCGTTTAACCTTCCTTCACCCTTCCCTCACTCTCTCCCTCAGGCTAATGGCTGACATAAAGTTTTGCAGCACTGCAAAAAGCCAAGTCAACCTGGGCCTGAAACTGCATGGCTGTTTGTATGAAGCTTTGATACACCCTCAGAGAGGGAGAGAGGGAGGGAGGCAGCAACGGGAGGGCGATCTACTCAATGTGTGAGTACTTGTCTGTGTTTGAGTGTTTCCACCTATGTAAACTGTAAATATAATCTCCAGTCACAAAGATCAACCCTCCTCTACACTGGGCTGTCTGTCTCTCTGTCCCGTCCTCTTCGCCTTTCTCTCTGAAATAATTAGCCTCACTGGCAAAGCACACAAAGTGAGGCGAGTGGCTGTCGCATGATGCTACATGTGATGGCAGAGGTGTGGAGGAAACGCAGCTGACAGCGGGGCGGGAAATGAATGAGGGCTCGGGGGAAAATCCTGGAGAGGCCATTGCAGGTGTTTCCATAGGAGCCGGTTTCCCAGTGTATTCTGGGTAAGTGAAATGGGGAAGTTTTCATTCAGTGTTTGAGGTTTTGAAAACACTCGATTGTACAGCCTGAAGCAGGAGAAAATGTTGAACCACATACTGGTCGGGGATGAAGTGTGGAAACAGGCCCATCAGAGGTTTCCCTCAATGGTAAAGAGAGAGGAGATGTAAAACTACATTGAGATAGTTTTTGGTTCTCAAAACCACAAATATATCTTCTTATGGATCAACACTTCAAATGAAACACAGGAAAAGTGTAAAATATGGGACTTTTAAGTGTCATAACCATATGATAATATGACCACAAATAATAATATAATAAAAGAAAAGAAAAACATTAACACAGAAAAAAACAAATTGTCTGTTTGCCAGGGTTGGTAATGGCTGACCTCTGACCTCATGAATTACAGTACAATATGTTGCATTGTGTTTTGTCACAATTTCTTATTGCTGAAAATGCTACAGTGGAAGAAATGTTGGAAGCAATATGTGCCACACTGCCACAGACACACTTCTCATGTAGCATCTATGCTAACAAAATGTGACAGCTTGAACATTAAATCCACTCTACGTCTGTAAAACTGTCTTGGATCTCACCTTGACTTCCAACCCAGTTATTTATTATATCAGGTAGATTCATAGAAGATCAGCAGACAGATTCTCTGCGACGGGTGCACAACAGTTACCTCTGATCTCACCGCCTGACAGACAGCTTGTTATAGTACAATACCTGACGTACAATACCACAATACATGCCTTCAGATCACCCCCCCCCCTTGCCACGCTCATATTCCCATCCTCACTCTTCCATTCACCAATCTCAGCTCTTCTTTTCTGTAGCTCCTTAGAGCTGGAATGAATTGCCTGCCACAGTAACAATCCTCCAAGTCTCTTATTACCCATCTCTTCTCTCGTGTGCAGACGCACCTCTTTGAACAAAAGACCCTCCTATCCATCCTGCCTTTTTCCTTTCTCCCGCTCCATTCATGGCTCATTTCATCCCTTCAATGGACTTGACTCCTCTGTTTCTGTAATAGCCAATTTGATTTTTCCCTCATTGAAGACTTGATCAATTTCTCTTCTGGGAAGTGTTTGGCAGACATGAAAGAGGCAGAATTAGAGCCTTTGGTTATGGGATTCATAGCTGTACACAGGCTGCTGTGGAGCCACAATACAGCACAGCCTGTGTGTTTACATATACACATTGCATCTATCCTGCATTACCGTAGTACTGCGGGGTTTTCAAGTAGTTCTCGTGAGGATGGAGCAGCAGAGGGAAGAGTGGTGTAGCAACAGGTGTGTTTAAAACATATCTCCAATGTCCCTAACCCATTTATGAGAAAAGCAGGGGTGTGACCGAAAGGTTGCTGGCTCTGTTCACCTCCAGCAGCACTCTACCCCCAACTGCTTCATGCAACAATGATACATACAATAAACACATACAGTAGAGCTGCTTTCTTCGCTAACAGGTAAGCAGCTCTCCTACACTAAGGTGACCAGATTTCTGAATTAAAAACTGGGGACATTTCCAGTTCAGCTGTCTATATCATTAATATATACAATGTTTTTATCTATGAAACAAAAATAATGGACAGTTCTGTTTTCATGTATTTTGTACCATGGTAACTGTTGTACTATATTAAACTATGGTGAAGGCTGAAAAATAAAAGTAGGTCACTCTTCGTACTCTCAACAGTTAAAGGTCCCATATTGTATAAAGTGATATTTCCATGTCTTTTCTGATTATAAAGCAGGTCTAGGTTCTATATTAATACTGTGAAAGTATCAAAGCTCTCAGTCCACAGAGAAATGCACACAGCCTGTATTCAGAAAACTGACTTAAAATGAGCCGTCAGGACTTCTGTTACTTTGTGATGTCACAACAAAGCAGTGGCCGCTCTCAGCCACGCCTCAAGCCCCGCCCACCTGGACCCAGATTCCAACATTGTAGGATTTGGTTTCTCTGGGTGTTTACCTGAAATCTGCTTTATTTTTATTCGATCACTTATTTAAAAACACAAATATATCTTCTTATGGATCAAAACTTTAAATAAAACACTGGAAAAGTGTAAAATATGTGACCTTTAAAGATTGAATTATCTTCTTTTTTGTTCCTCCTTTCCCTCTCTTTACCTTTCCAATGAATTATTGACTCTTTTTACTCCCTTAAGTTTTCCTTCTCACTATTCTCCTCCTGTTCAGTCTTCAATAATAAATAGTAAACCATTATATAAAATAGTTTGGTTAACAGATTCCCATTAATTGCCTAATTTTTCGATTTTATTCTTTAGAATAACAAATTGGCAGCTCTGTAATCACTATCTCTTTCACTCTCTTCCAATCCAGTCTTCCTCGTCTCCATCCTCTTCACTCGCTTCACTTGATATTTGTTCGTTTCTGGTCGAGTTTTCTCTAAAACTAGGTGCACAAGTGATTAGTGGTAGAAGAAGAGTGACACAAAGCTGCTATAGGTAGCCAGCATCCTCTGTTGGCCAAAACAGACACGACACTAGACACCTGCCCACCTGCTCTGTTGCCCGGTCTTTCTCTATGTTTTTTTTATTCACAATTAAAAACGGGGACATTTCCAGGAACAGGCCACCAAAAACAGGGATTATACTTGGAAAACAATGACGTCTGGTCAACCTATTCTACACAGTTGTGCAAAGTCAATGGATACTTCAACAATCAACCCCCAAAATACTTGCTCTCTCCACACACAGTACATGCTTTGGTTGAATGCTCTTTTCTGTGAGACTTAGTAACACGTTACAGTGATGCGATTACCTTTTCAGTAACGAGTAGTGTAAGGGATTAAAATTGGAATTTCAATCATTACACTACAGTTGCTAATCCAATGGCAGCAGAGAGCAGCTGTAAAACAAGCATTTGTACTCAGTCAACCGCAAAACTCCAACGGTGGCGAGCGACCATTATTAATGTTTCCTTTATCTGCTGTTGCTCTGATTCCTCTTATCCCAAAACAACAAAGCCTCGCCACACTTTCTGTTCACGCTGTGGTGAAAGTGAACAGCAGGACAAGCGCGAAGGACAAGTCAGCCCATCGATGTGTTTGGCCCTCGGGGTTCAGGTGGAGCTGCTTTGGCTGGGTGCGATAAGAGAGGGCCCTGCGATCCCCAGGAATTTCCTCCAGGGGTGTTGCTTTTAAATAACCCTGGACACACAATAGCCGGGGAGCTCATCAGAGCCAATGAAAGGACGGAGGAGGAGATGAGAGGAAGGTGGGGGTAGATTTGCACACAGACATCTGAATGCAAGCTCTCGCTCTCTCTTTCCTTATCCCCTTCCTGCCTTGCTGTCTCCCTCTCTTCCCCTCAGCCTCTCTCTCTCTGTCTGAGCTCCCTTCAGATTGAATGGCTAAGGGCTGTGATTACATTGATTTGGTGTAGGGCCATCTCCACTGTCTGTCCATCTTCCTCGCTCTCCTCCCCTTCCTTCACCCTTCCACCCATCAATAGGCTGTTGTTACTCAAGGTACTGCAGGTGCAAAGATCTCACAGTTTGGGACACACACATAGAAAAAAATACAATCCCTATAGAGAAGGAGAGGGCAGAGTATCTGCAAGAGGGATAGGAGGCTACTTCCATTTTGAGCAAAGAGGACGTGTGAAGGTAAAGGGCATGTCTACACCATTAGCAGTGATGCTGCAGGACATTCTGCAGCATCATTCTTCCGTTCATTAAACAAACGGTGTACTTACTGCGAGCTTTATTATAGTTAGAGTGAATAACTTAATATTATAAGTAAGTATGAATGATGAACAAATGGATGATACCTGACCACAATTCTCCAAATATTAACTGCAGCTTGTAATATCTAAAACCAAAACTTCCATTCCTGACAAGTTAAATGACTCCATTCAAAGAGCCATTGAACAAATCATGAGAAATGCTCGCCGAGGCTGCGGTCGGGAGCCTCAATGATGAATTCAACCCAGCTATCATCACCAGAGGACAATTCAGCACAATTATCAATCTTGATGAGGATAGGCCTCACAAAATATTCATCCTCATGGCAACCAATTACCCGGAGCAGAGCCCTGCAACGCAAAGAGTTCCTGTGCCCTTCAAGAAGTATACTTGAAACCTGACAAAAATATGGTATTAGATGTAGATAGTGTGCATTTGACATGATATAATGTGTTTTTTCTTGTACGTGACTGTCACAGTCTTTGTTCTTGTCAATGATCCCCCAGCAACAAAATGTGCCCTACATCGCTGTGCATCTCTGTCACTCTGCCTCTCTGACTGGCCTAGATCTGAAGTGATGGCTGATGCAGTTTCTACAAGTTGGGTGTCATTCAGATCCTTTTCCAGCATTCATCTTCACTACAAACGAAAGCCTGAGGTCTCAGTGGAGCCCTGCGAGCAGACGTGCCAGACAACTTCTTAGCTTGTTGCTTGTCTGGCTGGCACAACGCAACTGTGGAGTAGCAGGGGTACACGGGTTTGTTAAACGTGTGCCAGTGTATGTGTGTTACATGTGATGGCTCGTGATTCATTTGGTTTGCATTTGGCTGACATTTTTATTAAAAGAATTCTCTGAAAGTAGATAGTGTACATATGTGGCTTAGGGCTCTACATGGGATTTGGAAACACAGCACAGACTGTCGCTGTTTAAAGGCAGAAATACATGAGTAGGAAAAAACTTTTCTTGACCACTTGAAAGCTATAATATATTCCATACATGGCAATCAACCGACCTGTGAATTCCAAGTTTAGTGAGTTTAAATAGTGTTTTTAATTAACCCAATAGGTTACAGGCTAATCCTTGTGTATTTCTACCACCTTAAACAGTTAAATAACATAAGCCATTGTTTTTTTGTTACTCAGCAAATACAAATTTTAAACGCACAGTATGTAACTTCTACCACCAGGGGTCTCTCAATCAAAACAATAACAAAGGACGGCATTTGGTGACATCATGATGTAACATGGGATCACGGGACTTGTTCTTCACCACCATAGCCATCAGCTTCTCCTGTTTTGGATTCCATTAGTTTCAGACATTCAGAAGGTTTTTACCGAGAGCCAAATTATCCACAGAGGTCTCATCCTCTCCAAATCAAACAGACCAGGTGATTATAACCAGGAAAAACAATGAATAAAGCAGTTCCACATTAAAAGTCAGTGTTTTACCGATGCTGTATGTAAGGAAAGGGTTGGGAGCTAAGACTGCTGCAAACCTTTGTTTCGATTGTTATAATTTAATAATAAAGACGTTCAGGAGGATTTTACCAGCAGCTGAATTATCCACAAAGGTGTCCTCCCCTCCATAACAAACAGACCAGAGGATTAAAACCGGTAGAAAACACTGATGAAGCAGTTTCCCCTTTAAAAATCAGTGAAAATCAGATTCACCGACACTGTTCGGTGGACACAGGACAGGACGTCTCCAGTGGCTAGCTGGGATGTTGGAGCTGAGCTGTCTAAAATTTGCTTGGCTTTTTTCTGTGATAACGTAAGATCCAGATGTTTGATGACCAAAATCTGATTAAAAAATATAGTTGAAAACGACCAAGGTGTAAAAAGTGTATCTTAAAATGTCGCTTAAACCTGAATAAAAAGTACGTTTCGATGCTTCTGGCAGACAACCACAACACTGACACGTGCAAAGGGGATTTGACGCCACTGACAGGCGACCAAATGACGAAGTTACCTTGATTAAAATATGTATTTCCCTAGGTTTGAAAAGTGCACATTACATTTGGTATAATGTAAGTACACAACAACTCACAAAAATAAAAAATAAATAAGTTACTTATTATAACTTTAAGATGAAGAGATTTGAAACTGACACTTGATGCAGAAAGTTGCCCATGTGTTCATTTCACTATGATGCTCTGCAGTAAAGTACAGAACTAAATTTAAATGTTATAATCAATATTCTTATAATAACGATAGCTCAAATGACTATGTATAATGTGAATGGGGTTGCTTGCTCCCAACTGCAGTTCCTCCCAGCTCTAATGAGTTTTAATTCTTTGTTTCGATTTTCCAAGCTGACAATTTTCACTATTGTTATTCACGTCACCTGTCTGATTGTGTTGTTTTAGCTATAGGCACTTGTCTGTTATTGCAGGAGTCTATAATTAACATACTGGAGGACTCGTTAAGTCACAGTTTCAAAAAATAAAGACTAAATGCAGTAAAGCTGATGTAACGAGGTCAACTTGCAGGGATTTTCAGCTGTAAGCCACTTTAACCTTGTATGAAATGGGAAAATAGTTGTTTGTGGTGCGACACAGCATAATCAGATCAGATTGTATACAATATAATTTCATATCTCATTCAATACTGATTTTAATATTAAAGTTCAAAGTTTAGTGATATGAAATCACTGGTGCGGTGTTGTACAAATACTCAAAAAAAAGTGGAGAAATGGAGAAAGAGAAAAAATTTCATTATCTGTTACACAACAACCGGTCGAGGCAGACGGCTGCCCATCCTGAGTCTGGTTCTGTACGAGGTCTCTTCCTGTTAAAAGGCAGTTTTTCCTCTCTACGGTTGCTGCTCTTTGTGGGAATTGTTGAGTTTCTCTCCATTATATTGTCAGGTCTGGACCTGACTCTGTAAAGTGCCTTGAGATAATGTATGTTGTGATTTAGTGCTATACAAATACATTGAAAACATCCTTTAGCTAAACTGCAAGGACTGACTGTCATTGTACTTCCCTACGTCGATATCTTCCTAAATGTAATTCACCCAGTGTTTGACTGTCTGTGTTGTAGCCGTACCACTGAGCAGAGGCTGGTTGCGTCTGTATGTGGCGGGCAGTGGACCGAGGCGCTCCTGCCGCTGGTTCAGAACTCGGCCCAGATGACCCGTGTGGCGCAGGCTGCCGACGGTCATGCTGTGCAGGTACACCGGCTCCACAAAGTGGCTCAGCAAGGCCCCCTGCAGGCCCAGGATGTTCCATCTTGAGGGGAGGGAGGTACGAGGGAGAGGATGAGGAGGTGTGAATGAAAGAAAGTCAGATAGAAGCAGGGAGGGCAACAGTTTGGGGGGAGGGAGAATAGGCGGGAAGAGAGGCAGAATCGGAGGTTGGAAAGGAGGAAAAAGGGGAGAGATGGGTAGAGAGAGGAAGGGAGAAAAAGAGCGACAGACAGATGTGAGAGCTTCAATAACAGGTAGAAACAATTTGATCATTATCTTGATGTGGGACGTGATGGACACACACACGCACACACACACACACACACACACACACACACACACACACACACACACACACACACACACACACACACACACACACACACACGTCCTCTTCTCCCACTCCCCCTGGTTCAGAGACACAAACCATCATCACCACCACCAACAACAACACTGCCAAAGGTCAGTACATCAGCATTCATTACATGGAACAACACATTACCATGCGTGCATTCATCAGAGCCGTTGAGGTTAATGCACTGCACAGGCCTGCAGGAAAGCTTCAGTCGTTTGCTCGGCACGAGGGGCGACCGCCTCGGGGTTTGTTTAGGGAGATCCACCAGTGACACAAAATCACTGTGGGGCTAATCCTGCCAGCCACACCACCGCCTGATACTGTAGCCAGCTGGTCATGTGCCACCTACTGCTGAAATCCCCTCTACTTAACCAGCAGATGCTAATTTATGGATGGAAAATGATAATTACCATGTTTATTATCATTGCAGCTCTTCACAGGGAGAAAGCCTGCTGTGTACCTGAGCCGTGTGCTCTCCGCTATGTTGGACTAATGAACTTATGCGAGGCACAATCAGGGGACTGACATTATGCTACTCATTTTTACATCACTGTTCTTTTTGTTAATCAATGTCAATGTAATGTAATCAATTGCCAACTTAATAATCACTCATTATGGCTTCTTTCTCAGTGAATAAATATCAAATATCAGCTTACTGGGAATCACTGAGCGGCCTCACGAAGCGGCGTCCGCCCACATACGCTTTACCTGCAATCTGTCACCAAGATCTGTCCTTCCCTCTCAAACAAAGAGGAGGAGCTTTGTTCAAAAAGCACAACCTCAGTGCTCCGCCAAAACAGAAATAGTTTAGCCTGAAATATTAATTTACCCAGAAGGCGACACCGTGAATCAGAAACATCTTCTAATCTCATGCAAGAAAAGAGCCATCTGGCTTAGGTGTGTGAATTTAAAGAGAGGAAGGGGAGAGACCTCCCTCTCTCTCTACATCTATCCTTTCTTCCCTCCCCCGGTAAACGCCGACCATTAAAGTAATGTGTTCATCTGCATAAAACTGCAGTGGAATGGAGAACATCATCGTTATATATGAAAGCCATTTAGGCCCCTCAATTAAATCCAGCTGTCGACTTCAAATCTAATATTAGCAAAGGAGCTTCACAGGGCTCGGCTTAAGAAAACAAAATGATGATGGTCAGGTGAAGCAATGATGGGGTGAAGCATCAGCCATTATCAGAAATGTTTATGATGGGAGCAAAGATCCTAAAATCCCCAGTGGTCAAAGCTGAACTAACCATAATAAAGTGCAGGAACTGAAGGAAGTGGGGGGAATAAAAAAGTAATGGGAGGTTGCAAAATGAGTGTGACAGAGGACAAAAAGAGTATCCAGGGGATCACTTTAAGATTGCAGCAGTGTGTGGGTGTGTGTGTCCATGGTCCTAAGCTCCTCTCAGTTCCACCCTCCAACCTGACCTTGATAAACTGGCCCTTGGTGACCCACTCACTTTAACGACGGCCACCGATCATTTACAGCGATATAAAAAAAAAAAATAAAAAAAAAAAAAACGGAGAGAGGAGGCTGTGGAGCAAAGAGAGCGCGTCTGCCGTCTGGTCTGGCGGGATGGAAGGGAGAGGATGGTGGGAGGGAAGAAAAGCAGGGTGTCCCTTCTCCTTCCCCCGTCACTCTATTTTTTTGTAAAGTAATTGCTTTCACCCCCGTTGGTGACCTGGGTAGATTTAATCACACCATCTCCAGCCCTGGCCAACTGAATCAAATTGGTCAAATTAACAGCGGCTCCACAGGAGAAGGGTTCACCTCTCTCTCGCTCTCTCTGTCTCTCACTTCCTCTGTGTGTGTGTGTGTGTGTGTGTGTGTGTGTGTTTGTGTGTGTGCGTGCGCCAATCCTTTCACACACACATACACACACACACACAACAGTGGCTCAGCTGTGGTCCTGTATGGCTCAGTTGGCACAGTGCGGGGCTTACTAAGCTGAATTCATGGGTTCAGTTCCTGTTGGGCCCAGTCGCGGCTGAAGAACTGAGACTATATTAAACACTGGGTTCAGATATGTCAGTAAATACAAGGGTGGGAGTGAAGAGTTACTGTTGTTGTCTACCTTCATTGTGTACTTAATTTTTAGCATTGCTAGCATCTCTAGAGATGGCAATTTCAACTTGTCCAATACTGTGGTATATCTGCTAACATTGTTACTTCACAGTTTACTTTTAAGTATAAGCTGTGAATGTCATCACGTTAGCAAACTAACAGTGTTGCCATCACTTTTTTTGTTTTAAAGCAAAACGAAAGAGAAAAAAACACATTCTACCTCTTACAAAATTAAAAGATTAATTCCTAAGACACAAAACACACCACTGCTCAGTTCAGTATACTCAGTGGTTTTGTTGCTGTGGTATTTCTTGGTCTGGTATGACCAGTAGCCTTTGGGGCTAAAGTTAGCAAACTTCACTGTGTAACCAAGCGGCTGAAAGTTCCTGCATTTCCTCAAATGACCACTTACGACTCACTGAAGTTTCGGCTCTCCACGCGCTCCATGTCTTTGCCCATTTTTGGATTAGCCGAGAGTTAGGCGGAGTCAGGCACTGCCAAGACGAAGATGGCAGAGCAGCTCACTCTAAGCTTCAGAACTGCTCTTTTAGAAACCTCTGGGTGACATCACGGAGGCTACCTCCATCTTTATTTACAGTCTATGTGTTTAACTGATGTTACTGAGTCATTCACTAACTTTATGACTTTTATACCATTTTTATTATGCCGCTATTAGGCCAGGAACATCTTGGTTTTCATTTCGGTGCACATGTTAACAGGTTAGAGCGTACACACCGCCTGCAAGACACGCGCGACATTACATTACACCAGCGACAAACATAAAACTGACACCTTCCACTATAGTTGTCTATGTCTAGGCTGAATCTGAATATGATACAGACATGAAAAAAAAAAATGATTTAACCATTTTAGCAGCTGCATGTGGAGACCGTGTCATTTTACTGACGTTTTCTCTCAAAAATAAATCAGACATTAATTTATAATGACAAGAAATCCAACATTCGATTAGCCTGCAAACTCTATGTAGAGAGACAGAGCTGGCAGTAGCAGCGACACAGCTGGTGTGAACACACACGCCTGCTTCTCTGCAGCCATTCAGCAACATCAACTGCCACGCTCACGCAACGCAGGCAGTGTGTTCCTGGCGTTACACTTGTGTTCTAGCATTTTCTATTATCCTGTAACACAGTTTGTCAAAAACTACATATAGTCTAGCCTTGATTTTGACTGATGTGTCACACCTGGATGTACTGTATTAATGACTCTTGCCCTTGCCGCCATGGTCCCTGAAGAAGCAGATGTTCTGCAACTGGACAAAGAATTTACAGTGTCTTCTGGCACAGAGTGTGAACAGCCAGCCACAGTTACAAAATAATCAGTTATCACCTCTAATAGTGTGCCCAACCATTTCACATTTACAAAGTTTAGTTACACAAATGATTAAATATTCAGTAAGTATATATAATATATATAATTATGCGCGTGTGTGTGGACGTCTCCCTCTGCCAAAAGATGCTCTAATGTTTACGCTCTGATGCCTTCATTCTTCACACATGGAGACGATGTGAAAACAGACGTGGAAGAGGAAGGACCATTAGTTTCTATGTCTCATCAAATATTACTGACTCATATAATCCTACAATCTGATAATGAGATAATTTTACTATTTTTTAATGGATATCATTTTTTAAATCAAGTTTTTGGGCCCAGTATAGAAAACTTGTCCTTTCATTTTTACTTGAACAGCCTAAATAAATAAATTAACCAGTGACTAAATGATTTTATGTCTTTTAGCTAGAAGACAGTCAGCCCAGCAGATCTGGAGATTAAAACAATCATGTGATTGATACGCTTATTCATTAGAAGGGGATTAGTCGTTCAAGTCACATATGGGAAATCAATAGTCATCACCAGGACAACAAAAGATTTCACATATAACATGACTCATGGGAACGCACACCTGCACCTACGCACACACACAGATGTTAAGGTAAATATCAGACAAACCTCTACCTGCCTCATGAAGCACATTTTAAAAAGCATTGTTTAAACAGAGATCACTCCTTCTCATAAGGGAGCTAATCTCCAAATAACGTTAATTCTTCATCAATCCTTTCACCTTTCTTTTCTCATGTAGGGTCAGACCCCTCCTGGGTGAAAGGATGTGCTCATCATGGTCTGTTCAGAGTTTATGTTTGGGTATCACCAACTTTACAATAACATCAACACAATCCATGCAATAATAACTGCAATGAGAAAATTATATTTAAAGTTTTGGCACTGGTGTTATTGAGCTCCTTTGACAGGCACGATTAAAATAAAGGAGCATTAACAACAACAAAAAAAGTCGTACAGACAAAAAGAGTCCAATAGTACAACAGTCCAATATCAAAACTACCTAATCTCAACACAACACAGTGAGGACAGCACTGTACCTGACACAAACACTGATTACATTGCCAGTTTAAACCCCCGCAGGGGAGAAGAGGCTCTTTCAGGTATAAATCAGTTTAGAGGATGCTCAGTGTGGCAACAGCAGCAGCAGCACAGAAGGGGGCTTTTGTCCAATTTAGTTTTGACCCACTTGACAGACAGCAAAAGTGAAATGAGGCAGAATACAAATGTTGACTTTTTATTTTCAACAGTGCCAACAAGAAAAAAATGCACTCCTAAACCCGAGAAAGACAGGAAGCTTTTAACCCAGACTCATCATCTGAGAGCACTGACCTGGTGATCTTGTCTGTGCAGGACATGGTGATGAGCTGCTCGCCCTGTAAGACGCCGTCCCACGTCTGGACGGGCCCCCGACATCGCACCAGCACCGTTCCCTCGCCTGACTCGATTTTGGTCCGGAGGTGGTTGCGGTGCTTCCTCATGAGGTGTCTGCTGCTGTGGACTGTCAACACAACAACACAGTCACAAAACATCATTTCATGGCATCTTTTATTCCACACCACTGCTCGATATCCAGTTTAATTAGCCAATAATGAAATGTGTAATTTCTAAATATCACAAAGCTGTTTCAGATCTAATCCTGTCAATCAGCAGTCGAGAAAACAGATTTATTTTGTACATTAATGATCAAATGAAGTTAAAATGCATCAGCTAAACTAAAGTGAAGGCAATAAATATTATTCCAGTATTGTACAATATTATACAGAGAATTAAATGTATTATTTTGGGACTGCCTAATTGTTATTGAAGCAAGCATTCCACTGCATTATTGCTGGGTGTACGGCTCAGTCCATTCCCATGGATTGCTGCACTTTGGACAGTCTGTATTAGGCGAGGTGTTATGCAGTATCATATAACAAACTGACACAAGGACCCATGTGTTGTTAACACCGTTAGCAGGAGCACAAGCCCTTGATCCATTTAAAACTCATGAACTCTCCTCTCTTCTCACTTCCTTTCCAGCTTTTCCTCCATGGCTGTTGCTTCAGCTGATGACAGCAGCTAAAAATTAAGCCCCCGACTTCCAGCTCAGAAATATTTCAGGAAAAGGTACTAAGTAATTTTCTAATCTCCGAGAGCGCACTGCAGAACATTTAAAAGGTTTAATGACCAAAAACGTCAAGTTCAAAGGCTTCTCTGATCTGACAGCATCGTCTTTTCTCCCTCTCTCTCTCTCTCCATCCCTACTGGTTTCATGAAATCTCACCATGTACTGCACTGTGTACACACTCACAGAGCTGAATAGTAGCTTCAATCTGTGATGAAAGATGGGGAAATCTATACATTCTACTCATGGAAACTCAGAGGCCACCAGAAGAAAAATGCTGGGCAAAACGTCTAAATATACAATTTATTTTCGGTGCACAAGCAATAAAATGTCACGGCGTGGCTGAAAGAGGCCAAAGAAGGAGTATGACATGAAAATGATGCCAGCTGGACAGTGGTTGGGGGGGAGCATCTGCCAGAGGAAAGGTCTCCTCTAGGGTTAGGGTTAGGAAAATGAGTGTGACTAAATTAAATAGAAATGTATCATGCGTGTTCTGAGGCAGCTTTATTTTTACTTTTTCAGTATTAACAACCTATAAAAAACAAAGGAAAACAGAAAGGCCAGGTATCTTACGGTCAGTGGTGATTTCGTAGGGTGAGTTGAGTCTCCCGTCACCACATGGTGAGGTGCTGATGTACATGTGGAAATGGACGTTGTCTCTCAACCTGTAGCCACACTCCTTGTGCCGCATGAATATCGACTCCTCCCAGTCCTCAGGGCTTTTACTTTGGTAGTGAGAAAAAGAAAAGATAAAAAAATAAAAATAAAAATAAATAAATAACAAGAATAAGGGAGACTGATGAAAAAAGGTAGCACCATTCATCACAGCATAGGAAACAGATTTCCACTTTTCTTTTCCAGTGATGAAGTGAGGCAGAGACGTGGAGAGATGGACACCGGCCCTCTCTGTGACCACAGCCCTTTCTCCTGCTGTCAGGGAGACTCCTGGACATTACTCAGGCTGTCCAAACAGCCCAGGGGAAACATGGGGGGGGGTTAACCTATGGTTCTGTACACGCTTTGCATTTGAGCCATGGAAGTGTCATCATTGGGGTCAACTAAATGATTGGCCGACATAAAAATAACACAAGAAAATGAGACACTGTATTTCCCATTATGAACGCAAGACGTCATTAAACAGTAACCAAGACTAAATCTCCACAAAATATTGTCACAAAACTAAAACAAACACTTTAATGAAATCTCTCTACATACTCATTGATGGAAAAAAAAGAGGAGACACATTGACACACAATTAATATTTGAAATAATCCGTATGTCCTTCTTTGAGTGGCTTCTCTGCACATTTCTCCCCCTGGGGGACCTGAATCATCTTCCTGGTGATTTTACACAGCAGCAGGGCACCATGAACGCACCACCAACAGTGCCAGCCCGGATGTAGCTTCTGTCTGCACTTTAACTCTACAGCTGTAAGAACTCGGATAACAGACAGTGACAAAAAAAAAGAAGAAAAAAAAAGAAAAAAAAAAGGTTGACATCTGGACCCACATCAAATATAACGCTGCCGAGAGAAAAAGATAGTGTGTAGTATTATCAGGAGAGAAGCAATGTGACTACAAAATCACAAACCTGTAGACACACCTCAAGGCACATCACACAGAAACTGACCTAACGTTACAATGTTCAATAAGATTACACTACTTTTTACTACGTTATGTATTAACATCTCACAGCTATGGGACATTGCTACATTGCTACATTGCTTGCAGATGGGTTTTTTCTTTTAACCTCCCTGAAAAGTCAGTGGCCTATCCGGCTAGGTCGGCTAACCTTTATTTAAAACGATTTTGTTGCTTGTCGACTAATCGTCTGATGACTAAAAAAGATGTTAAAACTAATATGTTTATTCTTTGTTCTTTGACTAAGATGACGTGGACTTTTGACCTCAAGACAAAGGAAAGACAAAAATTTGCCCGTGGTTGTGTGTTAAGATGCAACTGTGCTAGATGATGATGTTTCACCTTGAGCCAAACACCTCGTGTTTATCCCAGGGCTTCATGAACCTGCTGTCACTTCATAAACATACAGAGACCAGAGAAAAAGGATTGAGACCGGACAAAAATAAAATAACTGAATAAAAAAGGGGTTCCCATGTTCTGAGGGCTAACACACGACCACAGCCAGAAATGGTGCACACTTTAGCTAGCTAACCTTACAGCTAACATCTGTCAGCTGTTATAGTGAATAAACTGGTTTGCGGTAAATAAAAACAGAATTCAGCAGTTCAGCAGTTAAATTCACGCAAAAACACATAGCAAAGAATTTACTTTGATTTCTGTCTGAACACACCTGACTGCTGTCTGTATATATACTCTAACAGGACACACTAGATAGACATGATTCATTAAAAAAGAGATGCTGACTTTTTAAAATACAAAATCAGTCTGATGGATGAGTGATCAAATAAAGGATAAATCAGGTGTTTAGAAACGTTTTTTTTTCCCATTCAGAGATGAACTCTTGCAATATGGCCAACATGGCAAATCCACAAAATGGGGTTACTGTTTGTGCTGTGTGCAGGAATAAGGCGCTCACACACACAAGTTCATACACATAATATATGTAAACTATGCATCACAATGCAAAGCACGACTGCACTCTTTACATAACCTCTCCTCTGTCTCCGATGTCCTTTCACTGAGTGTAAATATGGCAGTTCTGGCATTTTGTTTGGTCATTTCATTATGAGTTATCTTCCCCCATTAGCCATTTTACTCAGCTGCAAAGTCTCTGTACCTGCCATCCAGCATTGTGCTAAGACAAAAAGTCAGTGCTGTGTATGCAAATATGACATTCAACGATCTAGACTTCTAGCCACTAATCTGATGAATCAGCCTTGCTATCGAGCTCCTCCGGGGAGCTCAAAAACATAATATATGCTTGTGCACTGGAGGCAGTTAGGAGTCAAAACTCATCAAGACTGTCTCTTGACACTGGTAAAAAATCTTTGGGAAGAGTGTGTGTGTACCAGAGCACGTTGTACAGGTTGCAAAGGCACAAAAAGTATGTACATTTAAAAAAGCACTAAAAACAAATAGGCTATTGAGACCCTGAGCTGAACCAGTTGAGTGTGATAGTATGCTTAGTTAGCTGGAGAGGACGGTGCACATATGGCTCGTTGATTATTGAAAAGTCTCTGGTGGACAAAGCATGGCTGTTTCCAAGCTTATTATAGAGGAGAGAGCATTTTTGGCACTGCAGCAGGAGGTCACAACAAGCACGATATTTAATGTTACTAAGCATAGTGTAATGCATAATGTAGTGTAATGCATGCTAAAACTGTTGCAGGCACCTTGGAAACTTTACTCAAGTACTAACTGAGGGACTTCAACTTCATTCCCATTTTTCTGCCACATTATACTTATACTCATGGTCATAGGTTTGCATATGGACGGTAGGGACATGTCCGCCCGAATATTATAATACAATATATCAGTGCTGTCAGTCCATACATGGGCGAAAATGTATCATCTCAGATGACTCCCCTCTCTGTGTTGCCTGAACTTCACTTTGTAGATATCATGCCACCGAAAAAAGAGACATCAGGAGCATTTTCATTATCCATAGTAAGTAATAGGTGAAACTATCTAGCTTGTAGCCACATTGAAAACCTGCTAGCTTTCTAAGATCACGATCTGTTGGTCACCCCAAGGACAAGGTTTGTGATTGAGGGTGACTGGGCTATTAGAGCCCCGGCACTCTGGAACTCTCCCCCAGCTGAAATCAGATGCTCTACCTCATTAACTTCCTTTAGATCTCTTCTTAAAATGCATTTCTCTGTCTTAGCCTTTGGTTATGTTTGATGTTGTTTTTTGCTGTATCCGTAATTATTGTTTATACATATTTCATTGCCTGTTTTCACTCAGATCCTTTTGCATAATGTTGATATATATGTTTTTATTTATTCTCTTTTACTATGGTCAGGGTCTTTGACCTTTTCTTTTATCTGTTTTAATTTTTTGTGAAGCACTGTAACTTTGTTAAGAAAATTTATAATAATAATAATAATAATAATAATCATTATTATTATTATTACCACCCTTACATTATAAGATTGTTAATACTGGATTAGCAGCATTTTACTGTTGTAGCAGGTCAAGGTGGAGCCAGTTTTCAATGTGAAATCAAGGGGAAAAGGGGAACTGTTTTGGAGGTTGTTGTATCCCGACCAATGTTCAGACCAAACCTACGCCCTTGCTTATACTCCACTGTGAAGGCAAATTGTAGCCTTTTCTCCAATATATAAATACAGGTTACTCAGGATGAGGATTTTACACAAAAAAATTATGATCATCTTATAAAATGAGATGCCACTGTTGTAAATGAAACCACCAAAATCCTGCTTACGTGTTTAGAAATCAGTGATAATGATCAAATTCAATGATACAAAATGATGTAACTTTGAAGAGGCCAAAATAATGCATTATGGGTACTTAAATAAACAAACAAAATTTAAAGAATCCACCATTCATGTTGTCCTTCTGGCTAAAATGCTGTAGTTTTCTTCCAAATCAGATAAATGCATATGATCAGCAAAGAAGCAAAATTGGTCAGTAATGATCCAGAAGACCAATTGAGTGCTTCAACTGAGCGATGTTATCTGGCTGTTTCGGGGAATTGAGGATGTAAACACCATAGAGACGTCAGAGCTGCAGAAAGTAGAAGTAAAACACTCTGAAGATAAATCTATTACCTTAAGAAGAGTTCAAGTTGTGAGTAGAGGAAGCGTAGCAGGGCTCTCCGGGCCGTGACTTCAGCGTGACAGTCATTGACCACCTGTCCCTGGTCACTCAGATACTCCCCGTTTATGCACTTGGTGCCCGTGGATAACGCCACCACCTGGGCGTGCCGCAGGTCCAGGCCTGTTGAGCAAACACACACAGACAAACATTCGCCTTACTGTGCCTGTTATATGTTCCATTGACTACATTGATTTCTTGATCCAGGAGCTTAATAATATCCCTCAGTGTTTAATACCTAATGCATGTCCTTTTGTCATGATTAAGAAACAAGTCCAGCCGCGCATGCAGACATCACAGGAGGAAAATGCATATGAGATTTCTTTGCTGAATTTAACATGAAACCAACGCTAAGGTGGCCAAAGGTGAATCACATCAGGGTGCTCAGACAATAAAAGTAACTAGTGTTTCTGTCTGTAATATATGTACTTATGCATAATTGATAAAGACTCGTCTAGCCACATGAATAAATCATATGTTCAACTTCAAGCTACATAAATCACACAGAGGTAGCCTGTAGAAGACATCTTTCATCTATCCAGTTTTTGTGTTGCATTATATGTTGCATTATATTCTGACTGGGCAGAAGTATTGTATAATATTACAGGTAATATTACAGGTTTTGTTTTGCACCATTGTTAATTGTTTTTTTTTTTATTTGCACTGATGTTTTTTTCATGTCATTGTTTTTTTTCTCATTGTTGTAACAGCAACATTGTCCTTATGGTGTTTTTGTCCTTTCCCTGTCCTGTCTCCCCTGTAGCTCCGCCCAGGCTAGTCCAGATTATTTCATGAGATCCGCCTGGCCTGGGAAGAAGGGGTTAAAAGCTCTGGTGGCGGAATCAGAGGGAGAGAGGCTTCTAGCATGACTGCAGGTTTTGCTGACTCTCAGCCTGTGGTTTATTTTGTGTTCTGATTTTGGTATCTTTTGTTGTCTTACTTGAGTATCCTGGTCATTTTGCATCTTCATTATTTTAAAAGTGTCTTGTGAGTCTGATTTGGGTCACTGGTGGAGTGTTGTGCACCCCTTAGGTTTGTTTTGCACTGGTTGTGTGTTCTTTGTTGTGTATTTGTGTATTTTTTAATGTCTACTCTATATGCCCTTTAAATTGCCCCCTAGTCATAAATTAAGTTCATTGAATTGAACTGAACTGTATCTTGAATATTTTTAGAAAATGGAGCTACAGATGCCACAAGGCTTTTTCTACAGAGGCTCAGGGTGTCTCCAAACACCACAGTAGTAACAGTTTAGACAGCTTGGCCAAAGAAAGTATTAAATATGCATTTAGCATATTTGTGTAAAAAGAAATGCCCCAACATTACTTTGTATAAAATATTTTCATGCCAAGCAACTTTGTAGTAAAATCAAATAAAATCAAAGACAGGCATTGATAAGATACATCATTTTGTCAGGAGACTCTTTGAAAAAAATGGAAAAATAGAGCTCAGACTGAGGTTGATCTCATCTATCACAGTGAAAAATCACAACAGAAAAGGAAACATAACAGGAGAACAGGGTAAACGGGAGTTATTTCCATAACCACAGTTCTCTGAATAGCATGAGCGAGCGTCTCTTCAGGAGCTCCTATCACACCTCACCAACCAGGATTAGCTGGAGGAGTGAGGGAGGGAAGAGGCCACTCCACCTGACCCACCATGCCTTCTCATTCAGCAGCACACGGGACTGGGCCGAGTCTAAAACCAGAGGGGACGAAGGAGACCTTTTCTCCACATGTACTCTGAAGCCTGAGCTCAACAGATCCAGCTCCTCTCTGTGATTCTGTGTTGGCTTTACAGGTGCTGCAATAAGCCAATCTTTGACATAAGCAGCCACAAGCATCTGTAGCCACCTGAGTTGTCTTTCTCCAATCTCAGTACATTTTAGATACAGATAATTTATCATCTGAGGAGCAAACCTGATAGGTCTTCTATGGATGCTATACTGGGATGCAGATATATGGGATAGCATCCATGACACTAAATGTACAATCATAAGGGTGTAGAAAACACAGACTCACTCTCAATGTTCAAGGAGGCAATCAGTATAACTTCTTTATACACAGTACACAAATCTGTTTTCAGTTTTTGGACTATTCTCTGATCTTTTCTTTTTATACTGTATCACAAATAGAATATCATATTATATTGGATAACTTGAACAGATACTAAAAGGAAACCATGAGAGAGAAGAAATGTCTCTTTGGTGGAACTGAAAATCTGAAACATGACGAGCCTTGCACAGACACTGCTTTTTTGAAAAAGGTTTGGTATTATAATTTATAAGTTTAGCATTTGTTTTTGTAAAGTCAAATCTTAATGAATTAAAGCAACTGACGTCTGCAGCTGTCAAATAAATGTAGTGCAGTAAAAGTATTGGAGTACCTGAGTAAGTACCTCATCAAGCACCCTTGAATAAAAGCATTATATTGTGAAACACATGCTTAAGAATATAAAGGTGATATGATGGTGTGGTGTCAGCTAAATTAGGGGCCGTCTAATGACAAATGTGCAGATGATGCTGAGGCATGATACAAATGCAATAAGAGAGGTCACAGATCACAAGTCATCCCGTCCCGTGTTGGTTTTCTCTTTTCTTGGGGAGGATTAAGGCTAGTGCAGGGCCATGTGAGAGCTCGGCTGACTGACAGATAGATAGGGGTGGGGCTGTCTGGATCAGCACGTTAACGGCATGCCATTCCTTCCTTGGCTGCCACAAATCTCTCCCATCGCCTCTGAAAGTCAGGCTTCGCTGGCTCCTGGCAGACCCACAGGCACCGCCGGCCCGGCACATGAGCTTTTATCAGCCTCGGCCCAGATGGCACTGTGGCGGTAGAGTCCTGACAATGGAAGGAGGGCAGGGGAGGAAAAGATTGAGGAAGGGAGGAGTGTGTGTGTGGTGTGTGTGTGGACAGTTGAGAAAAAAGAGCATATAGAGGAAGAAAGGAAAGAGTAAGGTAGAGTGGAATGAGTTCAACTTTTCCTCCAGAAACTACAGAGGAAAACAATTAATGTTCCTCTTAAAATTTCAATGATCCAATGTTTTTCTCTTAAAACAAATAATCAAATTGATGACATGAAATGGGATAAATGTACTGTATATAGATCATGTGTAACAGCGTAAGTCATTAGGTGCTTATTTACACTTCCAGCCAATATGAGGCAACATTATCATTAATTTGAAGTCATGTTTCTGGCCATGTGATAAATGTAAGTCCAATATTGATTCTCCTTTTGGCTCTGTTTTGCTCTCAGTGGGTTTCTAGAGCTTCATCTCTGAAAACAGCTGCCTGCTGCTGCCGAAAACAGATCTACGAGAACGAGGAGATGAGAATGAACCAAAACAGTCAAGCCTGAAAACCAAAACAATGAGCTGAAAGATGCAAAAATTCTTGATGATGATCAGCTGTGGTTTCATCACTACAAATGACACCTTTCACATACACGTAGTGAGTGTTTCTATCATTTCCCTACAACCTCTCTCCTTGTTCCTCTCCTCTCTGCATGTTTGGAAGCAGATTCATAAAGCCCCGGCATATGGCCACATTTTTCACTCAAGTTGACACAATTTCAATTCACGCAGTGGAGCCTTCATGTGAGTTAGCATGTCTCTGGTCCACTCGCGTGACCTCTCAGTGATCAATCGTGCCACCTTTAAAATCTGCTTCTTGTCCTGTCTGAACACACAGTAATACTGTATCCTTCAGTCTGATTAAAAATGAACTGTATAAGAGGCTGCCAGGAGTTTTTGACAAATTTCTTTTTCCACATGAAAAGTTAAAACAAGCCCTAAAGCAACACATACATTCATTCACTTTTTGTTTTACTAGCATCACATCTTTGTCAGGGTGTGAACAAGTAACTAACAGAATGATGTGTATACTGTTTACACAGCCATAGCATCATAATGTGCACACTATGTGCAGTGATCAATTAAAGGTCCCATATTTTACACTATTCCTGTGTTTTATTTGAAGTGTTGTGACATGAGAAGATATATTTGTGGTTTTAAGAACCAAAAACCATCTCAGTGTAGTTTTACATCTCTCTCAGGCTTCTCTCTGGAGCTCTAGCAGCGATAGGTTCAGGCTCTCTCTCAACAGGCTCAGAGCTGCTCTTCTGATTGGCCGTTGCCGGTAACATGCTGCCTGCGTCTCTGCTGCACCGCTGTTGCTGTCAGCTTTATCTCTCTACATACATCTCTCTACTCGATTGTTGGATTTCTTTTCTTTATAGATTTATTTCTTAATCACTTTACACAAAATACGACCTTTAAATGTCAACACAACAGCTAGATAATGTCTACCGACACTTAATATAAGCTTCTTAAAGCATCTTTCCGATATTTCTGTTGTAGCTATCACTAAAAACTGAAAGTCTAGGAAATAAAACAGGCTGAATCTACTGTACTACTGCACACAAAACATTCAATATTTACAGTAACATAAAAATCTCTATATCATGAGTTCAACGATTGGTATTCCTGTAAGCAGTACGCCACAATTCCTTCTCGGCGATAAGGTAAGTTCAAAAAGGTAACAGACTCTCCCAATTTCATTCTCCTGCTTTTCCTTACCGTTCCACTTTGCGATTGTTTAGATCAATTTTGCAGTGGATAATTTCTGCTGCGCTGCTCGCTACCCTGCCATGAAATTGGCACTGAGGTTGCCTTCAGTTTGCAGGCGAGAGGAGAGGAGGAGGAGGAGAGATGAATGAAAGACAGAGAGAAACAGAGAAAGAGATAGGTGGAGAGAGAGAGAGCCACAGGCAGGGGTGCTGTTTTTAAACCAGGAATAATCAGCTGCATCACAGAAATACAAAAAGAAAGGGTCAAAAGGAACAAGGTAGAGTAGAGTCAAAGGCCTGAGGCACTCTTCACACACAAATACATCTGTTGATCACTAGTGATTCAAAGATGTCACACCTCAGGATAACAGCACTGTCGAAAAGCATGTACATCACAGACTGAGACCTGCAAACCACTCGCTCTGGCAACTGCACTATACTCCTCAGCGCACAATAATGTCAGCGGTCCTAAACAAGAAGACAAAGCACACACCGCCTCACTATGGCAACTCAGGAGGTAAACACACTTTGTGACAGCACATGGCGCAGAGACTTTTTCTGGTGCACACAGGCATTTATTTAACACAGTAATTTGATGACTGTTCCTGAACTTGGCTGCCCCGAAGTGGAGAGAAAAGTGAGGTAGGGGGTGTGGTATCAGTCAAGCAAAACAGTGCAATTTCCCTGTCAAGAATTAAAGGGAATTTGTGCAGATGGCATTGACTGCCGATCACGTGTGAGCTAATTACACTCCAGCCTCTTTTTCGAGGCTAAGTTGGCCAGTGTAACTTTACAATAAAATGTTAAAATGTTAAAATTAAAAATTAAAACTAAAATTTACATTATATTCAGTAATCGGGCTTCTGGTCTCGTCTTGGGAGAAGCTTTTGTGGCAGATCCAGTCCAAACTGCTCCAGCCATCACAAAATAACTAGAGTCCTGTGGCACAGACATACTGCTTTCAAAGAAGTGAGGTCATTGTTTTCATCATGACTCATGTCAACACCCGTGACTAAAATGTATTCCTTCTAATGTCCCCCTGCTTCCAACCGTGCAGCAACACAATGACTGGCACACCCACACTGTGAGTGCATCTTGTGCCATGTGCCACTTTGTCACAAAAATAGAGTCTAGTGGGACAGTATGACCTAACATTGTTCTTTGCTCTGAGAAATAAAGCAACAGGAAATCAAAAAACAAAAGGACGGAAAAAACTAAAAAAGATAGCATTTATGTTCTAAGTCTAGAAAAGACAGGAGCTTTAATGCAAGTAAAATCTGAGGGTTATGAAATATTCATAATATAATTTGTAATATTTATTTATCTAAATTTAATTTATAATACAAAAGTTGAATCAGTTTTTAATTCAGCAGATTCATCAAACAGCTGCAGCATATGTGCTACTTCTATGTTTGTGCTTAACGATGCTTTACTTCTACCCCACAACACTGGTCCTCAGCTTGGTGGTTCTCTGTGTGCATGTTGGCAAAACGGCCTCACCACCAGGCTGCACCACACGACATTACACAGCGCTGCAGCAGACAGTGACACAGTCGTTTAATATGGTATAATATGGTGCAGCGAGTTCATGGATGTAAACCAGAGACACATGAAGGACCCAGGAACTTTAAAATCAAGTGGTATGTTAAAGGGGTACTCCAGTGTTTAAGTACTGCATTTCCATAGTGCTGGAGGACTCACAAGAGACTGATGAATAAATAATGGTCACGATTTAAGCAGCAGAGCCTGAGGCATCCTGACTTGGAGCCTCCACTATGGGTCAAGCTCCAGAAACACTGGTTCCTACATGTCCGTCATTTTTTAAAACTTTAAAAAGCTCCCCTTAGAGCCACAAACTGATTTCAAAGGCTGACTACTACTCAATCATTCAGAATATCAGAATGTATTAAATGCATTCCATTAGCATTATTGTTATAATTAATTTACTGTTAATTAATAATATATTAATCTATCATTTTTCTTATCATTCATGGGCGAGGGAGCTGAGTTTGCTTTAGATGAAATCTTGAGGGTGATTAACAAACAATGTAACAAATGAATAACCCCATCAAGTCAACAGTCAAGTTATATTTTATTAATCCTCATTGGAAAATTCACCATTTGTATTTGACAAATCCAGACTGTTTAGTAACAGTGGGCAGCCAGCACCCAGGACCCTAGTCCAGGTCTGAGTCCACTGCCTTGATCAAATGATCAAGAGTAATGCTAACATCAGAACACATGAAAGTAAGTGCAATAAGTATTTAACCAAGTACAGTACTCCATTACACTTTTAGATATTTCTCCTTGACTTGAGTCTTTCTATTTTCCACTTTATACTTTCACTCCACTACATTTCAGAGGGAGATATTGCACTTTCTACAATATAATCTTATAATCATCATATAAGTAGTTGAAATTAACTTCACCTTGGTTAGCTACAACATTCACTTACAGGTGAAAACCCTTGTAACAATAATCTAATAGTATATCATATAATCATATCATATCATATTAAATAAAAAAGTATGACAGCCATAAGAACTCAATACACTGCTACCTAAGAAAACACATGCTAATAGACAAAACATCAACCTTACAATACATGTGCTACAACTGCTCACAACACAACCAAACACCAACATGTGCTGCAAGTAGCACAGACGACAACGGAAGTGTTTCCAGGGGACACAAAAAAGTGATGAACCCAACTGGGATGCACTTGTTGCTAAATGCTTTAAACTTAAAAAGTCAAAGCATTGAACAGCTATGTTCATCACTTTTTCGTGTCCTCCCAAGTGTTAAGTGGCTACTTTCACTTTCTGTATTTGCTTGTATTGTGTGTATTTGTCAAATTGATTAAAAACCGTAAAAAAGTATTGTGTAAACACTACTTTTACTTTCAACACGTAAATACAGACTTTAACTTTTTATACTGCTGTAATGTTTCTTTTACTTGAGGAAAGGGTCTGAATATATAGTTCCTCCACCACAGAAAGAAACTGGAGCACCTGGAGCAAACCTGTGCAAACACAGTAAGAGCCTAAAAACTCAAAAGGCTCGAGCTGGTCGTGGTCAGCGCTAACAAGTCACCCACTGTGCACCACCTCAGAGACCGATGGACTGAACTGATGCAAATATACAGGATATCAGGGATAAAGCCTCAAAATCAAAATGATCAATTCTAGGTAAAACGTTAGAATTAATGGCTATGACTAAATAACTAGCAATCATAATAAGGACCCACGGGGAGTATCAAACATAAAGATCCATATAAATGACATGACTGTGAACTTTACATTGATCCATTATTACACAAGGCAACTGCAATCGACAAGACGCTACAGAACTATTATCTGAATCCCTTTATTCTCTATGGTTATACAACAGGGGGAAAATGTTTCCTAATAAGGCACACATTATCTCTTAGCACCATAAAGGAGACATTAAAACATTTTCTTCTAAAGCAAAATGAGCTCTCAAGGTCAACTTTTAGTAAACTCATTTATATGCCATTTAAGTTGAGCTCCATAAATCGTAGCTTTCTTGTGTTCTTTCATCAAAAGATGCTGGGTGATTACACTGAATGTCATCCAGCGTGTGTCGTTTGAATCACAGAAAATCTCTGAAAATGCTCAGCACTTCCAGAGCGTGCGAGAAAAAAAAAAAAAAGGAAAAACATCTTGGCAAGAGCAGAGAATGCACCCTGTTGAATCTTTATTAGCTTTAACAGGCAACCGCTCTGAACATATAAGGGTGTCTTTGTGAAATGCTACTGAAGCTCTCAAATCTCTCTCTCTCTCTCTCTCTCTGCTGCAAAACACACCCTGGGCACATCTCTGCTAAATTTTTTGCCTCTTAGCAAGCTGTTTTGTTGCCAGATGTGATTACTGAACGTTAAAATTTCAGCATCCGGAAGAACAGATAAAGAGTCGAGGAAAATCCCCATTTGAAAATGGATATCCAGACTAAGAACCATAGCTTAACTGCCATTTGTAATCAACTTCCCTTCGCTCCCATCTTCTTCTTTGAGTCCCTGTGGTATTTCTTCCCACCCGGAGACTCAATAAAAAAGCCGCAGAAGAAAGTTCTCTGGTCCTACCCAACAAACAACTTTAAAAACGGAGGAGGAAAGGGGGGTGGGGTGGGGTCGTTTGCATTTTTCCATGTGGATGTTCCTGATTTTTCATGTCTCTGAGCACATCTGAACACTGTTTACTATCTCCAGACACCCAATGCTATCTCGGACCGATTCAAATGAGATTTTCCACTATATTTGACAATGTGCGCTGGCGGTTTACTTTGGCGGTCGTTTCGCAACTCTCAGCCTGGTGGCGAGGCTAATCTCACTCAGGTTGAGGCTCAACTGTCTCAGTGGGACTCCAGCAAGGGTGGGGGGTTCGCTGTCTGTCTACGGTTCAAAGACGGATCCTGATTAATATTCTTGAGGCAAAAGCAGGGGCATGAGACACACAGAGAAAGACAGAGAGAAAGAGAGAGAGAGAGGGGTGGTAGTGGTGGTGGTGGTGGTGGGAGAAACCGAACAGGACTCCCCAGTGTTCCTATCAAGTTTGGTGTCTGACTGCACGGACGCTGGCCACCACACCACCACCGCTGCTGCTGCAGCCGCTGCCTCACTGCGAATACTTGGCAGCCCTACGTCTGGATCTTTGAAGATAACATGTGCTATTAATAAACAAACAGAAGCAATTACTGGGAGGCAGAGGAGAGGAGAGGGATTGGATTAGGTCAGGATGAGCGCCAGTCTCACTGAAGTCTAAACTGATGAGCTGCAGCACTCCAAAGACAGCAGCGATACCAATCCCTCCTCACTGACCCCTGCACCCCCACAGTCTGCAGCCACACAGGGAGATAACACTCCTGTCTGTGTGTGTGTGTGTGTGTGTGTGTGGCGTGCACTCCACTCGTGTAGACCTGCGTGCATTTATGTGAGTATTGTCATTTTTGTATTATATCCCACAAATTAAAAGCCCTATGTTTGGTAACATACTATTAATGAATGTGTTTCTATCTAATATATTGCTGTGGAAGCTGTTAATTTTAATTTTGGTTCCATTTCTTGTGGCTTAGGTCATTATTTTGGTCAGTTATCGACACACACATTGAAATATACCAAAAGTTGTTTGAGAATTCTTATGGACTATTCAGTATTCATGTTATATGATGTCTCTGCCAGGTGAGTCCATTCTCTGGCACAGACATGAATTTCCCCAAAGGGAAAAATAAATGATCTATCTATCTATCTATCTATCTATCTATCTATCTATCTATCTATCTATCTATCTATCTATCTATCTATCTATCTATCTAATCTATATATCCTCTGTCTTGCGTGCCTGCCTGCCCTGCTTTGCCTGTCTGTCTGTCTGCCTGTCTGCTGTCTCTCTCCTCTGTCTGTCTGTCTGTCTGTCTGTCTGTCTGTCTGTCCTAACATACATTTAAACTGCCTCTGAATCCGACCCTCATTCAAGCAAAGGGCAGATAGTTGATGGCTTCACCCAGCCTCATATCTACCTCGGCTAACTGGCTTGATAAGCAGTTTCATCTGAATGCCATGGTCCAAACAAACCAACCAGTCTTCTTCAGTTACTTCACTTTAGCAAGCAAGAAAGCTTACACTCCTGTCTACAACATCTCCAGCTCACACAATCAGCAAACAACGTGTTAGCCAACAACCAGCATGTTGCATCACTGGCAGCGTGCTGCTCCCACCAAACAAACCAAACATTCTTCTTAAGCTACTTCACCTTAGAAAGTAACAAGACATGCACTTCAGCACTCTACATATATCCTACATAGTGACTGACGGATATATTTCCCCCTGCAGGCTTACCATATCTGTGTACGCTCGCTGCTTAGACTATTCAGTACTACAAACCCTCTGCCTGCAGACATTGGGGAGACTCGCCGCTGTAGTTTGATTAAGTTAAACAACTTTAAGTGCCTGTTAATAATTTCTTTAAATTTTGATTCAAATACTTTAATCGTCTGAAGCTTATTTCGTATTCTGCTACGATTGTGAAACAACATACACGTCAGCTGATAGATTTCTCATTTCATAAGTTGTCAGCTTTGTGTTGTCTTCTGCTTCCTATTTTGGTATGATAATGATGCTTTACTTCACATACAGTATCATGTTAATATAGCCTATATGTGGCCTGAAAGGTGCAAAATAGTGAACTTGAAATACACAACAAGCACAGCTAACATGCTAATAGCACAACAACAACAAAGCCTGGCTTTGGTAATGATTTAGCTTACCTTTATGTAAAAAGTTGAGTTCAAATATTCTCCAGTTTTTAAAAATAACATTTTAAAAACGCTTTAGATTTTATCCTGAGGTCTACGTGGGCATGTGTGGTACCGTGGGAACATTTGCATCAGTGCACATATTGTGTTCTGAGAGATGTGGAGTGTGTGTTTGTGCATACTGTTGCCGGTCTCTGTGCTTTTTGTGTGCACTTGTGTTTGTGTGGGAGGCCCTGATGTAATGTGCAACAAACACCACACATGAAAGATAAATAAAGCACGAAAGATAAATGTGTAGTAATAACTCATTGTTTCATGCTGCAGGAGAACAACAGTGTGAAGCTTCCTCCTCCTCAGTCGGCTTTCAGATTAAGTTTTAAGATGATCTTGTTAAGATTCCCACTGTGGCATCTGGAACTCCTGTCAAAGCTGCCTGAGTACAGCGAGTCCAGCATGCAGTGGGGATGAGTGACACTCACTACCATGTCTCATTCTCCTCAGAGACCCTGAATAGTCAATAATTCATCAGGAAGGTACACTCTCCTGCACAAGCCCAAGGTACAGCATGGTGTGGAAACTCTCTCTCCCCACCTTCAGTTTATAGTTTCTCTCTCAATCTAGAATTCCTTCCCATATCTTGTCCCTTCTCTCTCTCTTTTTGCCTCCCTCACTCACTCTATATTGCACCACTTCAATAATTCAAAGTGATATATAAAAGTCAATGAAATTTGCCATACCTCGGGTCATTACGATGCCTGCCAGGGATTTGTGTCGAGCGTGCGCAGGACTGCAGCCGCCCACCAGCGACCGGTACTTCTCCCTCACCAAGTGGAATATTGAATCGGCAAAGTCCTGCAAAACACAATTGCTCCCTTAATTTCTGACTTCACAGGTTTCATCTTGCTGTGAAATATTCCACTTCTCTAATCTGTTCAGGCAACACAGTGAATTTTTTGGGAGACTGGCCCGAGGTTCAACTTACCTGTTTAGCTGTGAGAGCACACAGAAATCCCCCAAACTTTCCCTATGCATCATTATAGTGATGCATACAGTATGTTGAGTAATACAAGCTTGTGCAAAGGAACAAAAATGTTACTAGATCAATATAGCTCCATGATTGCTGTGGGAACCAAGTGTTAATCTATTGGCTGCCTTTGGGAAACACTTTTTACTTACTGAATAGAAGAAAAATAGACCCCTGGTATTTCACCCAGCACAAAACTACCATTATCTGACTATCACTCAACATAGTGCATGCTGAAGTATCTGAAGGGGACATACACAGTGGATTTTAGGGTCAACATCCTCATCACTTAAAGGTTAAGTTGAGCGTAGGGGCATAAACAAGGCTGTGTTGTTGCCTGATTAAAACAAAACAAACAGGAAATATGGCCTTTGGCATCTCATCATGACATTAACAACATGAGGATGATAAAACCTTTTACTCTTAAAATCATTCATGAATCCAACCATCACTGTTTCTACAAAATTCTGTAATGAATGGGAATTGGTTGAAAGCCCCTTCATCTGACTAATCTAAGATTGTTTATCATTGCTTTTTTTAATCATTGTTTATCATTGTATTTTCTTCATCCCTTTTCACTTTATCTTCTAAATTGTTCAATTCAAGTTAGTTTCATGTGTATAGGTCAAAATTTCAAGTTTACAATCTATCCAGCAGTGCTCATGGGTCATTACAACAATGCTCATGCTCCCTTTACTCAGAGGTGAAACAGCCTTGATGCTTTCAACCCGACAGGGCAGAGAAACTCTGCTTTTCATCCTGGTGTTAAATTACTGTTTACCAAGAAAAGAACAGACACAGAGAAGGAAGAAACTTCAGGAAGAACACAGAGAAAGAAAACAGAGGAAAGATCGCTCTACCAGGATCGACAAACAGGCAATAGATTTGGACTCTAAGTACAGAATAGACAGAAATAACAATAGCAACACTGTGATTAGGATTAAACTACATTAGCGTTCCACATTTAACCCTGCATTTATGGATTATCTACTATCTTCCACTGACATTATCTGAGAATGTGATGTAACTACCAAACCCATAGAGCAAATTGTAGCTTATCTGGCTTTGATATCAACATAACCACTGTCAAATGAATTGTGGCTCATTCACAAATTTTTTTGTACATTTACTATAATCAAATCGGACTCTTGACGCTTGTCTCAGCTCAATCTCTGTGATTGTTTTCTCTCTGGTTTGTGGATGAACATGTTGGACATTATTTTTTACATCAGTTTTTTCATTTTCTCCACCATCTGCTACGTGGAGACTCAGTTTCCTGTTCCTCTTTTGTGCTGTAAACTATCTGTTTGTGCCATGAAGCAACCCAGAAAAGTTACCACCAATTCCACCATGTCTTTCACAATTTGAAATGCAGATTGTGAGGATTTACTAAGAAGATAAAATGGTAAGTATTAGCAGAACTCCTCTTCCATTCATCTATCCTATTTCCATTGTCAGTCTTCAGCCCAACAAACTCTTCAGCCCAGCTTCCCACTAGCTCCACACTGTTCAACAGATGCTGCAAAGCCTCATGGATCATATCCACACCCCTCCGAACCTTTAATGCTCTTTACTCTAGTGGTAATTAAGGGCTTAGTCTCGGAGCGGCATTCACGCCAACTGTAGAGCATAAATGGATCACCGGGAGATGGCACCAGAGTGGCAGCGGAGTGGGCCTTCTGGACAGATTGAGCCCCCAGTAGCTAAAAGGACATCAACAGATGCCATGGTGACAGACGCATAGAGTGAGAGAGAAGGAGAGAGATTAAGGGCGAAAAAAGACACTGGGAGGGAGAGAGCGACTGAATTAGTGAGCATATTGCACATTATAGCCCTCGTCAGGGCTGTGAAATACTCTCACAGTTGGAGCCGTCGGTGGAGGTGCGCACAGCTCGTGGTGTGGTGGGTGGTGTGTCAGCCCATGTGTATGGATGCATGTGCACATATTGTTGCTCTGACACTGGTGTCAGCCTGAAGCTTTTCTTGCAGAATAGAGTGGGAAGAAGCGGTGAGATGCTGCGAACAGTTAACACAGTGAATAACTTAAAGCGCAGTTTCCTATGTGCTCGTCAAGCTTCAGAACAGCCACATATCAGGTCACTTAAGATAAATGTTCCATAACAACGGGCAAAAAGAACAAAAAAAAGAGACAAGTTGGCCTCTGAACTTTCATATCGTGTTGTTTATTTCATGCTTGAAGAACCCACCCTGTCTGTCAGCTTGTTTGTTGAGGCCTGAACTCAGCCCAGCTCACGTCGAAGTGTCTGCGACAGAATGAACCAAAACAACAAGTGGACAGGTAGATTCCCCACATCATCAGTCCAGATTCAGTCAGCTATAATTACTCATGATGCCAATTATGTTACAAAGACACTGGCCCTTTGCAAAAAGTGAGCACAGATGAAATGTGTGCTCGTATGAAAGTGAGTTATCTTATGAAATGTTACAGTGAAAGCTATTTCAAACAACTAATGTGAAATATATGTCTTTCACCACTTGAAAGTGATTCACTGGTGGAGGATTTACTCTGTCAACATGCAATTTACAATGAAATTCTTAGTCAGTAGGTCCTTGATTTCAGATAAAGGCAGAGAAAAGCAGCTTTCTCATTTCTAGTCCTAAAATTTATCGTCTGAAATTAAAACTCTCGCTAACAGACTTTATCAGCTGTAACGGGTTAATTAAGCTGCCATAAGTTTCATGAGTTGGTTAAAAAACACTATCTCTGGCTGACTTTTCAAGGTTTCTAGATGAGTAGTTAAAAACTAGAACCCTTAAGGCGTGAAACTACTACACCAGGATATTACAAAACCAGGTTATAACTGTTTGTCATGCCTTAATAAATCCACTGATATGTAGATAGTAGTTTCTTCAAATGTGTCAGGTGCCCTCATAAACAGTGATTAAGGTTTTTTATTGCTTGTTGTCATTCTTCCTGTTCATAGTGGACATTCATAATGCGTTTTCAATGGAGCAGGACAAAATGTGGAATCCTTGTTTGCAGAAGCCTCAGAGTATCAAAATGGATAGCTGGTTAGCAAAAGAAAGAATTACAAGGAAAGAGAGTTGAGAGACAAAAGGTGAATTTACAAGTGATGAAAAACTGAGTTTCCCCAGCTTTCAGCTCAGTCCTGAATGATCAGCCATTGTCATCACAATAAAAAGTGCTCCGAGAACGCATCTTTTGGCCTCCCTATTGTTGTGGGGTTGGATATGGGCCGCCAACATTTTTTAAGATTATCAATTGGGCCACGAGTTGGAAAAGATTGGGAACCGCTGGTGTAAAGCTAATATGAAGTTTCAGATGTCTGACAAGAGGATATCCTCCAAAGTTACAGTATTTTTAGCCCAGCATTCCCTCTTTACTGTATGTTTCTGCGAGGGAAAGGAGGGAATTTTGTAGTAAAAAGGTCAGTGTGGAAGACAACCACATGACTGGTCTCAGGGGACTCAAATTTCATATTAACTTCAGATAAACTTTTTAAGACAGTTATGCACAGAAGAAAACTGTGGATTTTGTCTCCCGTCATTTGAAAATGCACTGGAGGGATTTTTTTTTTCGATGAACGAAAGCAGCAAGAAAAACCTGTTTCAATTCGATATGGGTCTCTGACTGATTTTGATCAACGATTAATTGTTTCAGTCATTTGAAAAGAAAAACATTTACTATATTTGTTCATTTCAGCTTCTCAGACTTTTTTTTTTGTTTTGTCTGTTTCATATTTTAAACTGATTATCTTTGGTCTGTGGACTGTTGTTACATCTGAAGGTGTCACCTTGGCTTCCCAGGAACTATGACAGGCAATTTTCTGATTATTTCTTTTTAAGCTATTAAATGAATAGTGCAAAGAGTAATCAAAAGATTAATGAATAATGAACAACAGATTAATCAATAATGAAAATAACTGTTAGTTGGAGCCAAAGTGTTACTATTAATGCAGTATGTTGGGGTAATGTTAAACCCTAAAGTCAAAATCAATGGATTATCTGTCTTTATTTATAATGACTGACACATTTTTTGCCTCTGAAGTAAAAACTTTGTACCTCCTGGTAGAGGAAGGAGAGAAAAGCAGCCTCGTTTTGAGATCACTGAGTGTGTTTCGTCAACCGAAATGCAGCAGAATTTTCTGATGCTGTAAAGGAGCACGAGTAACAGGAACGTGAAAAAAAACCTGCCTTGTTCCTTTTACCTGAAAGTGACATCCAATTAATTCTAACAGAATCCTGCTTGGCTTGGCAGCGTCAGCTGGTGTCGGTCACAGTCTGAACCCCGAGTCAAGTCCTCCATCCCTCCTAAAGGCCTTTTCATTGATGACATTACCGAGGTGAGAGGAGGTGGCAGCTCAGAAAGGCCTGGAGAGCAAAGGTGGAATAGACCCTGGCACACAGCCCAGCTTTTTGTCCCTCCCTCCTGCTTCCTCCTCCTCTCCTTTTCCTCTCTCTCCTCCTTCACCTCTCTGTCAGTTCATGTTTCCCCCCCTTCTCTTCCCATCTTTTTAAGTCCCACTCTCCAGACTCTGTTCTTGCCTTTCATTCTTTCTCCTTTTCTCCTCTCTCTCCTCTCCCTTTTACCACCCTGCCTCCTCATCTTCCTTTCTCCTCTGTTGTCAGGTTTCTCTCCTGCTCTCCCATGCCGGTTTGTGATGGAGGGCAGTGATGTGCCAGGACTCAGAAGCCAACAGTGAGTCAGAGCCTATAATTTCCTCATCCTGTCAGGCGGAGTGAGGAAACAACATAATCTACATCACCTGACACAAAAGGAAAATAGGCTGCTGTGGTTCTCTTCTAACAAATAAACCCCTGTCTCTGTTTGCATCAGCTAATATCTACACACATACATCTGTCTGTATCTACAATTCTCACTGGTTTCCTCTTCATTCTTTCTTAACATACAGCTCAGGCACACACAGTCACACACACACACACACACACCATCTTTCCTCAGTGGGGGAGTTGAGTGCCACCTTCAGTGTGGACCTAATGTGGCAGAAAAACGGGGCCAAGGATCTCGCTCCTCAGTCAGACAGAACATCAGTGCGACCTGCCACACAGGGAGAGGAGGGCCTGCGTGAGTCTGGCTGGCTTCCTCTTGGATGAGCATCAAGGTTAACGTTACTCCACTACAGCTACTGTACATTGGGGAACCTGGGTCTCAAAATCTATTTCAGGTACCTGATGTAAGCTCCTCTTGGAATACATCTCAGGTGGAAGGTGCTCGGAACGAAAACTGCTGCAGTGGCTGTCGTGTTACTCACTCCACCTGGCGTCTTTCCTACATTAGTTCTGACCAATTTACATAGCAATTCCTCTGGGTCTCCTCAGGGAAGTAAAAGCGAGCAGCACTAGTTATTTTGTAAGTGCTACAGCTGCGATGGGTGAAATTTATAGCAGCAAAAACCCAATCAGCAACAACATTAAAACTGATCCACTGACCCTTGACCCCGCTTATACTTAGTCACTTCATGCATTGGCAGATTGGATGGCGAATTGATGTCAAACACGGTCTTCGAGTTGGACTGACACCCGATGGTGCCAAATGTTGAAAAGATGTAAATGTGTGTGCTTTCAGACACAGACATAATCTTTACTACATCTTTATGTCAGTAAATGGTCAGTGAAAATAGTCACTCACAGGGTCTAATGTTACACTGAAAGTAGCTGTGTCAGGAAAAAGCAGATCTAGTGTTTTAAATCACATCGGATCATACAAATGGCACAACACTAAGCTGCCGCACCTGTTATCTGATCCCTGATCAGTTTTAAACACTGAATAATTGGTAGGGGTGAGAAATGAGCATGAATGAGGTGATAAATGTGATTCATTAATGTGTTTTTCAATCAATCAAATCATCAATCAAATTTTATTAGTATAGCACTTTTCCTACAGGTTAGTGCAGTTCAAAGTGCTTCACAGATGACTGATAAGCTAAAAAGAAAAGGACAATTCAAGTAAGTAAGCTGACAATGAGATACAATAAAATAGATTTAAAAAGCTATAATTGCATTGGGAAAAAATTAATAATAAAAGAACAGATAAAACAGATTAAAATACAATGATAAAGGAATAGATAAAGTAGAATAAAATATAATTAGAACATAACTAAAATAAAATAAGTCAATAATATAAAGTGAGTAATGACTAATAACCATATTTAATTAAAAGCCAGACTGAAGAGGTTTGTTTTGAGTTTATGTTTGAAAATTTCAACACTTCAGGCTGCTCTCAGGTCCTCGGGGAGACTGTTCCATCGGCTCGGAGCATAATATCTGAAAGCTGCCTCACTGAAGGTTTTAGGTTGTTAGTTTATGGATATCTAGCTTCTGTTGCTCAGTGTTAACTGCTGTAACTAAACTGTTGTTTTTAAAGTTATTCTTCCTCTGGTAACTTATCAAGCAGCTTCAAGTGCATTATTATATTGCATGTAGCCCGGGAAAACTGAGGTTTGTGAACGGTTAGGTGAATAAATGCAAATGTTGGTAAATTTCATCTGGATTTTATCTGGATGCAAAATATTTGAAATGATTAATGAAAATGGGAAATTTCTGCACTTGGATGTAGATGTGTTGTAACTAAACTAAGAGCTGAAAGTTTATAGGTGAGACTGCACACAGGGTTAATGAGAAGAAATGAGTGGAGGAGAACAAATGCAAATTCACTGCAGGCAGCACAAACTGAGGCAAAGACATCTCCAGGCTAACAGAAAATGTTTCAGTCTAAGCCAAACACGTGTGCCGAGGCTTCTACTTCATAAACTTATAGAGACAAATCCCAAAAGTAGAGGGTCTGGAGGAAAATACCAACCAACTGGAGCTCTCACATTTCTTTCTTTCACTTTGGTACTTTCTTATTTAGCAGCGTGCATTTTTGCAGAAAAATTTTGACCACCTTGGCTGAAAATAGAACATTACAAACCAAAACAAGTAGCTAACACAGAGCTGAGGGGAACTGAAGAGTTTGGTGCAAACTCTCTGTGGGTTCGTCCCTCCTTTCACATACATGTGCTGTATACTCCAGATCTATTGTTATTAGAAACTTTTTTTTTTAAAAAGAGCTTTGGCTGTGCTGTAAGGATCTGGCTGTAAAGAAAATATTTTGGAGAAACAGTCTTCAATCCATATTTTTTTTTATCTGTCCATCCATCCATTCTCCCCTCCCTCCCTGCCTCATCTTTCCCCTCCTCTCCCCCTCCCCAACTGTTTGTGCACGTAAACAGTTCAGCATCTATCTCCAAGGTAATGTGGAATGTCACCAACAATCCTCCTGCTGCCTTCCTTCTGAAGTCAATATTGTGCCAGAAACACAAAATGTCAACGGGGAAATTTTCTCCGCTGCTGCCTGACCTAGAAGTCTGTGCATGCTGGTAGAGGTGATCGTATGAGTGTGTGTGTGTGTGTGTGTAGAGACAGAGAAAATGCTCAATTGTATAATTTATTGTTTAGCACTGGGGCCCCAAAGGGAAATGACGACTCCAGATTCATCAGTGATTACATTTTAAGGCCTTCCATAACACTCTCCATATGCTTCCACACGTCGTACCTGCGATAACTTGGTGAAACATGGAGTGTAAAACTGTGTGCAGCTGTGTTGATTGTGTGTGTTCATGTGTGTCACTCTTCAGAATGTTCGGTGTAACGGGTGGGGGATGGGTGGGGGTTGGGGGATGTGTGGATGTGAGCTTGATTTTACCTCCCCACCCTCAGGAAAAACACACACACACACTCACACGCTTCAACCCACCGCCCTCACCACCTTATCACCCGCCTGCAGAGCGGCCCAGGCAGCATAAAAACGGGGCCATGTCTTATATTTCTTTATAGAGGTATTTAACAATTCATTCTCCCGAGTTTTAATAGTGTCTGCCCTCTGCCTAGATATCTTCCCCCTCCACCACCACCACCATCACTAGCCCACCCGTCCTTCTCCCCGTCCCTCGCCTGCCGCCAAGCATGAGGCTTTTGAAAATGGATATCTATTCATTTGGTAGAAGCGTTGCCTCTGGGAGCTTTTTAGATTCTCAAAAAGCCAGACTCCTCCCGGCAGGACAGATTTCCTTCATGTTTGTTCTCAATATGACACATAGCATCACTCTCACTCCTAAATCTTCCCTTCTCTTGCTGTCCTCAAGATCTGTATCACAAGAGGAAAAAAAAAAACATATATGTCAGTGCTGTTACTCGGATCTTCTTTCAGTGGTTGTTCTGTTGTCTCGGCTTTTACTGACAGTAAGAGATGCCATTGTGTCATGTGACGACAACAAAGTGCAACCCAGAGAAGTTAGACTGTGTACAAATGTGGAGAGAGCTGTGAAACACTCCAGCACCTCACCTCTATCTACAACCAACCGTTTCTTGTGTGATGGCCAGATGGCCCTGCAGCCTGAGGAACAGATTCCTGTCAGTGTGTGTGTGTGTGTGTGTGTGTGTGTGTGTGTGCAGACTAGTTTTACTGTATTTGTGGGGTCTGAAAACTGGGAGCCCACTATACTTTTGGGGTTCGACAGTTTTGTTTGCTGGACAAGTTTAAATGTCTGTTTGAGTGTTTAGACTTGGTTTTATGGATATTCTTAGGTTCTGATGTGATGGTTAAGGTTAAGGGAATGCACTATGTCAATGAAAGGTCCCCGCAAATATAGTTAAACAAAGATGTGTGTGTGTGTGTGTGTCACAGCGGGACCTTGTCAGTCAGATCAGGCGGCCGGGCTACACCATACGGCCGTCGTCATCATGAGAAGAGGTTTTTCCCTTTCATACCACATGCTTGATGTTAGCGAGCGAGAACAAAGGCACATGAAGGAGCACCAGAGAGAGCACGAGTGGCAGAGATTGTGCAATTGATCTGTCTTTGCCACGGCTCGCCCCACCTTCTTTCCCCGGTGCTGGTGAGAAAGGGGAGAGATGGGACGCTGCACCACAGGTTTCCAACAGCAAAGCAGAGCTCAAGCAGTGATTCCTCATTAGGCTTGAAAAGGTGGAAACCAAGACGATACGCCTGGTGCACGTGGTAAGGATCAGAGTCAAGGATGAGCTACCGCAAGAATGATAGCCTCATCCAAAAGCCAAGGACACCACTTCCTAGTGATGATGCTAAACATAGAAGTGGATCATTATTTCTTTCTCATTCTCCACTTGGGGCCACAATCAATCCCTGTGGCCCAGTTCTTCTGTAAGGAACCATCTAAGCTGTGCAGCAGAACACACGACAGAGGCCACAGACAGCTTGGAATATACAACGAGATTTATAAACATGCTAACCATGTAGCTGCTCCAAACTGAAATATCTCAACAAAGGTTGCTAAGAAATTTCGTACAGACATTCATGGTCCCCAGAGGAAGATTCCCTCTGACGTTCCTCTGATGTTTCATCTTGCACTACTGTGATAACTACGACGATAATCAGCGGGATTGTCAGTGTAAATGTACAACGATGAGGTGTATAAATGTTCCCATGTTAGACTCGCGTCTCAAATCCTGATGAAATGAGTAAAGCTGTAGCCCTCTGTAAGCTTGTCACTTTTCAGACAGAAAAAATGACACTGCCACAACACTGAAAAAAGGGTGTGATGGGCAGATGTTCTATCTGTGCAGAGGACATATGTTTTAGCTGCCCATTAATTCATGGATAACATAAAAGTAAAATGAATCTGTAAAACCCAAACTTTGGTCACAGCTAACTTCATATGTCCCCTGATTGGTTACATCTGCTCAAAGCCACTAATGCTCTTAAGCCTAAATCCAAACATTAATTTGGGAAATGAAACCCTAACATTCAAGCCAAAACGAACTGAAGCCACTGAATCATAACCACCAACCACAGATGTTAAGCGCGACTGACTCTAAAACTCATTATCAGTCTAAATTCTCTTCATCTGATCAAACAAGCAGAGCCAGTTACGACAACATAGACGATATCAGGGCCTGGCCCATCTGTGACGCCATGTTTGGTGTGGTTGTAACCTGGAAACCGCGCTTGCCAGATAACCCTCCCCAGCCCCCCTCCCCTCTGAAAATGTCTTTTCTCTGCCTCAAGAAGACGACATCATCTTTACAGTGTTTATTCCACTGAGCTGCCACTGATTCAGCTGCAGGTTTTAAAAGCAGACATTAGCCAGAGGTGCCAAATGTTAATCTGCAGTGTCAGATATGAGACATATTCACAGGTGAGATCAGGGATGAAACAGAGTCTTAGTCGACATGTAGGTGAACAGCTACGTCTCCAGGTGTTAATCATTAGTTTCGCTTTTCCCTGATTTATCAACTGCCTCCATCTCTCCTGTAGAGTAATGTTTGACCTCATTACTTCACATTCAAACATAGCAGCTGAAAGTAAATATTATATTATATTTTAATTATAAAAGATTGAGGCAGCTGGTGGCTTTTAGACGCATTTCCACTCTGACAATGAAAAATCCACAACTCGACTCCAGCTGACGACCTTTGCTGTCATTACTCCTTTTGTTTAATAAGAGACAGTCAATCAAAATAATACTGAGGGTCAGATTTACTGAGAACATGGTGTTGTGTAAATATGCACTGTGGTTTGCAGCCGCAGTGGATGGACGCTGAGTTCCTGTGAGCGGTGTAACAGTGGGATTTCTATGAGATCAATAAGCAATAATAAATAAAACTCTTGATAACTAAACACTCTTCAGTTGCAGTTCAACTCAAAGAGATGTAATAAGAGAATAAACACACAAAGAGAGAGACAGACAGAAAAAGAGATGGTGTTTGCCCCTTAATCCTGAGGTCAATGCAGTCATTTAATGTCTTGACAAAACAGAAAAGTTAAGATGATGTAATGTTCAAATTATAGACTGCAAAAAAGATGGATGTAGCCTCTGTAACGTCACCCACAGGTTTCTGAAAAGCAGTTTTGAAGCTCAGAGTGGGCTGCTCCACTGTCACCATATTGCCAGTGCCTGACTCCGCCCCTAACTCCCGGCTAATCCAAAAATGGGCAAAGAGGTGGGGCATGTGTGGAGCTGAGACTTTGGTGCATGCCAGTTTATGGCAAGCATATGCTCGCTCACCTGTCACTCAAAGGGGCACGCCCTCAATTATGCAGAAGTTGCCTTAATAAAATGTAAACAAGTGAGTTGTATAAGATTTCACCCCCTGTACAGGTGTCATGAAGGAGGAAATAAGCTGTAGAGACCAAAACCATTTTTTGCACCAGGCTGTAAACATGTTGATTTCTGCTGTAAAGTTGGACATTTAAACATAGGAGTTTATGCGGATTGACTTGACTCACTTTTGGAGCCAGACTCTAGTGGTCATTCAAAGAACTGCAGTTTTTGGTACTTCCGTGTTGGCTTCATTTTTCATCCTCTGAGGTTGCCACTTGTTTCAAATTCAAGTTCAATGAACATAAACCATAACATCCCCTGTACTATTGTTTTGTGTTCCAGTAATCAGATATTTTGTTCATTAACAACATAATTGCTACATTTTTATTTCTAATAAACTGTTTTTAACCATTGTTTAATGCATGTTTTGTTTTCCTTTGTAAATTCCATCTGCACTGTTTACACCTGGCTTTCAGAGTCAGAGATTTGACTTTGGAAAACCCATGGGATTACATAATCATTCTCTGTTAATATATCTTCTCCTAGTATTTGCAGGATCCTTGTTTAGATGCATATGCAATGAGGAGACTTGTGCAAATGACACGCAAACTAGGACACAAGCCTGGTGAGTCTGTGCGATAAAATACAGGATGTGTTTGGGGCAGAATGCACCTGAAAAACAGGCGTAAAAGCTGCAGTAAATCTGACCCTGAGAACTTTATTTAGTTAGAAGGAGTTTGCTGTTTTGCTAAACAAAGACACTATTTCACATTAAATTTTTTGTTTGGGGTCTTCTTTCTGGGGTATGTATATAAATGCCACAATAACTCTTTCTTAAAAAGTAGATTTGAGTGTTGATGATTCACAGGGCAGCGTCTTTTGTATTCCTGGGTTTCTGCCATTTAAAAGATTATTTTCAGACACATTTGCTTTACAAAGCAATTTGTAGTTTAGATTTGACTAACATCCTATTCCTGAATCTATCTTTACAATATGTGCGGGGCAGAGGAGACGAGAGAGCAACAGGAGGGGAAAAAAAGGTTCAGGGTGTCAACAGCTGGAGCACGTCTAAGACGTTTTCGGTATAAATCCCCTCTGATTAACCTCCATGGTGGAGATAAAAGCAGCGATATGCCTGAAACGACTTAATAATGTCAGGCACAGTGTAAAACACACACTAGCGGCTTTATACATTATGCACCAAAGGCCAGCAGAGGGACTCCTGCAAAAAGATAACATGACCTACCCCCGAGAGAGATGGAGAGAAGGAGGGAGAGAGAGAGAGAGAGAGAGAGAGAGAGGGAGGGAGAGGGTGGGAGGAGATGAACTGGCAGGCACTTAGAGAGGAAGAGAGGCCACGAGGAAAGAGACAGAGGAGGAAATGAGAGGGTCAGCCACGAGGATTTAATGAGAGTCTATCATCTACAGTACGTAGTTGACTAAGAGAGGATGGAGGATGGAGGAGGAGGAGGAGGAGGAGGAGGCCACTCCAAGGGCCCCTGAGGGCTGTTCACACAACTCCCATTAATCTGCACATGATTCAGCTGAGAGACAGACTGAGAGATCAACCTCTGCTGTGTCATCCAGGAGGGAAATCTTATTTATACAGATATAACACACTATAGCAAGGAATCATTTAAGAAGCTGTATAGAGGTTTATTAGCCTCTTTGAAGGAACAAAATCACCAGTAAGTGATTATCAAATGCAACTAATTGTTACCAAAAACTCAGCATTTATTGATAGTGGAGAATTTCCTGTGTAAGTAACAAGACTGATAGCACTGTCACTAAAGCATTATCACATGAGCAATCTATGCTCAAGATTTCTATAGCAACAATGGTTTCTCTGTGTATTTCTCGCCAAAATCTGCTCCCATTTCCTAGGAAAAATGCCTGCAGGAACCTGTGTGTGTGTTTGTGTGCATGTGTACGTGTGTGTGTGTGTGTGTGTGTGTGCTCGCGCGCGCCTCTGTGTTCACATTCTGAAGACTATTATACGTACTGAAATAAAGACGCCTTCTCCAAACCTCATTAATGCTATCACCTAGGTGTTGTCATATATTTCACAGCCGTATATCCACAGCTGGCAGCTCACAGACAGCCTGTATGGTTAAATGTTGTTTACTGTTTAGAACAAGGGTTGGAGACACATGTTCTGGCTCTGTCTCACACCAGATGTCACACTTAATAAGAGGAAGCTTATTAAGTAATGCTATAGGCTGTAGTATATATAGTTTTGAAAAGAATCGTTGTTCTAAGGAAGAAAACCATCTGACATAAACATCAACATCATTCATTTATGATGAGAAATCCCAGGAATCCCAGGTTTATTGTGGACACATTCCCAGGAAGTGATCATGGGAAATCCTTCAACTGTACAGCAAATAGAGGTGGAAGACAGAAGACAGATCCTGATGTGTTCGGACTGAACCTTCTGGAAGTGGATATGTGCGAGCAACACCGGAAAAGTAAGCGGTTTCTTCTGTGTTTGCATCCGTTTTGTCTTCGCTTCTGAATCAGAATTTATATGACTTAGAAAAACTAATGTCTTGCCTGAAGGGTGGGCTGGGGTAGCAGCTTTTTAAAACAGGGTAACGCAGGTTTCATTCTTTTGCCACACTCAAATGTTTGCTTTTTTTTTTTTTGTAGTCAGACATCTGATATAAAACATAATCATATCAAGATAATATTCACTAGCTGTGGTCAAAAATGGACTTCTATCATAACAGAGGTATGAGACGTTGAGTTTTTAATAAAAGTCACATATTGGCGTGGTGTGTCTGCTCACAGATTTATCAGTCTAACTCTATTCTCAATCTCCCAACAGAGAATTTCTGCCTGGAATCAGTAATATTTTACCCTGCGCTTCAGAAATAATAACAGCAACAAAACTGCGTTTGCTGTTTCGACACGTGGAGAGGCTGCGGTGACGGCTTTAAAACATTTGGGAGGATGGCAGGATCTAGCATTGTCTTTCATGTCTTGAAAGAGCCTCCTCTGAAGCGCTGCGATGGCTCCCTCCAAAGGGGTGGGCGATTGTGTCGGCCTCCACCCAGACGCAGCGGCCGCGCCTCCGTCTCTGCTGCTCTTGAAGATACCGCTGTGGCTCTTTTGGCGGGCTCGACCCTGGCAATCAGCGAGACTTCAAACCCCTGGCGCCAAGCTTTGAATGTCGCCCGTGAACGTCTGTTGCCAAGCACCGCTTTCCTCTCGGGGTGGAGATTAGAGACGCAGACGAGGGGAAACACTGGTGCCTTCAGATGATTCTCTGTCTCCCTGTCAAACTACGCCTGCAACATAATGCACTGTCAGGGATATGATGTGCTGCTAATACTAATGCAGAGTACAACAAATTCACTGGTGTACACCAATGCCAGTGTTATTATACTGTAGGATAATTATGATGAAGCAGTGTCGGGTAAAGCAGGGCACACAGGATACAAGTTGAATTACAGTATCTGCTTCCTTTGGTTGATTTTGTGTTTAAAGAAAAATAAGTTTTCATGACATGAAAGAAAAAGACTATTTAACTTTTCCAGCTGTTTTTTTTACTGTGTAAAGAGTCCATTGGCTTCTGAAGGAGTCATTTATCCAGCAGCCTTCCCACTAAGTGTGGACCAGCCTCTGTGTCATGTCTGTGGGTGCTGCTGTGGCCAAAAGGCCCTACAGCCAGCCATACATCATCAGATATTGATACAGTTCCACCACAGCACCGTGGCTGACATTTGATTCATAGCTTGGGGTGCTCTTTTTGAATTCCTAACAGTCAACAAGGGATCACGGGGAAATGTCAATGTTGTGTTGGTTTGGGGCGCCGCGCTGACATGAGGGAGATTGGTAAAAATAATGGAGGACAGGTAGCTAACTTTGTCTTGAGCTAATGACCCTTTGGTGTGTGACTTTGTGTGTGTGGAGGCAGGAGTGGATAGAATTCTGCTCATCGGTTTTTGGTTTTAGTCAAATATTAATTCAGATTCTAGCCAGAAAGAAAAGAAATAAAAACATTGAAAGGAAAAATGACATAAAATCTTAAAGACTTACTGCCTTGCAGCTATGGCATGGTCAAGGTTAGGGAAAGACTATAATTATGGCAAATAAACTATGGTTAGAGTTAGGCAAATAAAACCCTTGGTTAATGTTGGGAAAGATCAGGTTTAGTTAATAAAAAGTTAATAACTTGCTCATCCACCACCCCAACCTCTTCCATTATTTTTCACCTCGCTACACAAGGGACACATTGTCGTATTTCCTCCACTGGTACTGAGCATTAGTAGTGAACTGGTATTGAATCATGAGGTACTTACATAATTCAGGAATAATAGACTAACATAAACATATTTGTCACGCCATGGGTTTAACTTCTCACCACCTGCAGTGGTATCCAGGTGGACTCCAGGAATCTGTGACATCACTGCTGGGTGTGGTTACAGCAGACAGCAACCTCAGTGCCTGAAAATGAAGTCAACACGGAAGTACCAAAACTGCAGTTCTTTGAATGGCCACTAGAGTCTGGCTCCAAAATCGAGTCAGTCCCCATAGACAGAAATCAACATGTTTACAGCCTGGTAAAAAAAAGATTTTGGTCTCTATAGCTAATTTCTCTCTTCATGAAAACTGTACAGGGGGTGAATTTATATATAACTCACCTGTTTAAAGTCCTGCATAATTGAGGGTGTGCTGCTTTGAGTGACACGTGGGTGAGCGTATATGCGTGTTTCAAACTGGCATGCACTGAAGACTCGGCTACACACACACCCCAGCTCTTTGCCCATTTTTGGATTAGCAGGAAATTGGGTGGAGCCAGGCACTGCCAAGATGGCGTTGGCAGAGCAGGTCACTCCTATGGTTGACGCCACGAAGGCTACGTCCATCTTAATTTACAGTCTATGTTCTGACCACTCCCAGCATCGCAGGTGAAAAAGGCTTGAAGCTTTCAACCACAGAGGGTAGTGAAACACTGCTTTTCATCCTGCTGTTAAGTTACTCTTGCAGTCAGTGCAAGGTGCTACACTTTAACACCTGATCACGAGGTAAAAATAACAGCTGTCGAACATCAGTCAAGCTTTGTCCTGCACTGTTCAGTCTGGCGAAAACTGTGAAAAATACATAGATGTCAAACTCCAAACACTGCTGTTGACTTGACATTTTGGAGATGTGAGGTTTTCACTCAACAACAGTGATATGTTTATCCCGCAGACAGTTGCTATTAAGTTTATACCTGCCCTTTGGAGAAAATAGCGCTGCTCTTTTCTGCACTGATGAATGTGGCTTTTAACAAACATCCCCTGACAGAAGAGGCTTAAACAGTGCATGATCCCTCTCACCGCCAACTGCTGTGCACACACACACAGCTGCGCAACACAATATAATATGCACTTCACAGCCCGCAGATGAAATGAATGCAAATAACCGCATGAGAGAGCCTTTTGAGCGTGCCAGAAAAATCAGTCTGTGGCCCCTGCTCTTTTAACATTTACTAAAAATCCATCACGTGGCGTTTGCAGAGTAAGCAGAACGCCAGATAGACTGTAACAAATGCACATGCTCTCTTTTGTCACCTTTTCTTTCCTTTCCGCCAAACCTTTCAAGTGCACACACACACACACACCCACACACACACAAACACGTACTCACAGGGTTGCATGCATGCACACGCACACATACACACACACACACACACACACACACACACACACACACACACACACACACACACACACACACACACACACACACACACACACACACACACACACACACACACACACACACAAACACACTTTATAAGCTCCTGCAGTAGGCCAGCAGAGAGAGCAGGAGAGGCATGACAATAGACTGAAAGGAGAGTCAATATGGAACTGAGGAGAGAAAAAGGCAAAGAACACTGAAGGTCTATACCTATTGTGTGTGTATGTTTTACTTTTAAGTCTATGCCCCCTTTTGAAAATTACACAGCGCTGCTAGCTGCTGTCTGATGTGTCAAGCAGTTTCTCTAATGAATGCATGTCAAGTCTTGTACAGGAGATTTAACTAGCTGTTTTCTTTATTCCTTTTTTCATGTGGTTCTTTTTTTTCCCTCTTCCCCTGCGGCTCATAATTCATGCCACAGCTATGTTAGCGAGCGAGTTGAGGAGCGATCAGAAAAAGACACAGAGAAAAATGAGTGGTTTACCTTAAGACAGCGAGATCATCGTCCCTCCACCTCCACAACCCCTGGATGCATCTTCCTCTGCAGCTGGTTAGGCTGAGCTTTAAAAACAGTGCTGAGAGGAAGCACTGGATGTCAGCTATGCTGCAGTGTCTGGCTGTTTGTTTGAAGTAGCTGCCACATCTAAACAAGCCAAAGCTGTAAATGTGTTTCTGTAAAGTGGCTCAGAAGGGAAGATGCTTGACATGCGGGTTGTTGTAGAGGAAACAGAAAGAGAACGCAAGTAGGAGAAACTGACAAAAGAGTATTTTGTGCATGCGTGTGGGTCTGTGCATGATGGCATGGTGTGTATCCAGTATAAGTGTGTGTGTATGTGTGCGGTCATGGATACCTCTGTGAGTGCCAGCTGATTAAGGGTGAGAGTGTGGGAGATTGAGAGGGCTTGGAAATGAGGCTATACAGCACGTAATGTCACAATGCTTAACACTGACATTTCACGCAGCAATTAGAAAAACAGAAGTAAAACGATGCAGGAGACTAATTCTCTGCAAACAACTATACATGAATTTAATTATTCATGTATTGTAAAGGAGAAAATCGACTTTATCAAGTGATGAGAGCGCTGGCACTGATTCCCTGCTATATTATATTTTCTCGTACTCATGATGCTGTCATTGCTCTCCTGTGAAAACCACGTTGTAGCGTACATACGTGGCCTGGCATCAGTCACAAGCCATTAAGGAAGTTCATTGTAAGGACATGCAGAGTTACAGACCCACAACTGACACTTTGCGACTCTTCCCACCATCAAACTATCAAATTAATAGGAAACAGGAAACCCCTCTTCCACAAACAGACCATGCTTTTAGCATGTCTGAACGACACAGAACCAGACCAAAGGTCAAAGGGTCAGCTCCAGAGGATCAGACAATGGACACCAGACAACTTGAGAATACAGGCAAAATCTCCAGTTTGTAACAATAAGATTCTGTCTAATGATATTTGATTGTTTCTTATATAGGACAAGTAACAACAAAGGACTGATTAACACTAACACACACACACACACACACGCACACACACACACACCAACCTCCCTTCCTCTGTCCCTCTCTAGATAAGAGTCATAAACTACAACCCACATTCCAATCCTGGGTAGTGACCAGCAGAGCTCTCTTCACAGACACAGATCAAAGGAAGAATGTAAAATTAAATATCTAGCTGTTCTGTAACTCATGAGATGTTCCTATGCAATAGTTTAATCCCAAACTTCTATCCCATAGAATGTCTGAAATGTAACATGTAGATTTTAAAACAATGTCCTTCATGTGACCATACTGTCAGCATCCTTCACACAGGTAACACACACTACATGACATCCAGAATGTCCATATTATTATTATTACAGTCAAAGAACTGCTGTGTAATCCACATGTATAGACTATTAGCTTTAAATGTTTATATTGTTGTTTGATCAATTAACCACTTGTATCATGATTAATTCCAGGTTTGAAGGATGTAATATGAAATCAACACTCCTATTACTCCTCTCTGCCATTATTAGTGCAAGTAGTTTTCTATGTTATTTCATTTAATGTTTTGTGGTCATGGTGGAGGACGGATGTGTGAGTTTATACTGTAAGTAAACTATAGAATTAAATTATTCCAAAGTTCAGTGGAAAATTACTCTCTTCTCCAAGCGGAAACACAGGAGAAGACGGGTGACGCCCCTAAAACATGCGCCAGCCCCCCAGGGGATAAAACAGTTGTGAACAATTCACACAAGGTCAGAAAAGCCAGAAAGGTTAGAAGTCAGAAATATTAGAAACGCGAAAAAGTTAGAAACTCGGCGAGATGCTAAGAAGGAGGAAGATGCAAGAAACGAAGCTAAAAGCTAGAGGCTAAAAAGCTGAAGCTAGAAAACGATGCAGAAACTAGAAGCTGAGATCTTTGCTCAAAGCTCAGAGTCCCGGCTCAAAGCCCGGCTCTGTAGCCATGTAAACTCTTAGCTCTAAGCTGCTCGCCACAAACTCATGACTCTTAGTCATTTTTGCACTTTTCGCGTCTTTTATTTTTCTTTGCCACAAGCTCCAAGTAACATCATTTTTGTCTCCATGTGCGATCTTTTATTTTTATAAGCCAAGTCAAAACCAACTGAACCAAAGCAACAGAAGAGCCTCAGAGTAATTTTGTAACTTTTAATCATCATCGAGTTTTCCTTTTTGAAGATTTTGACAACTTTAGAGTCATCTGGTCAATGCCAGTCTCCTCTAAAGTTATCCAGCCAAAGTGAAGAGCATTAGAGTTTATTTCGCATCAACCCGCAAGAGACACCAGCAGGTAACATCTGCAGGACCGCCTGCAGAGAAGCCGACCAGAAATCAAGAGTGCCCGAGACAGAAAGTCTCCTGGCAAACTCCACCAGAGCTGAACCGCTGAGACACCGGCAGAATCCGTCATCATGATAACGGGACACGGCCTCCAGGAGAATCCACCTAGATCCACGGCAACCACAGCCACCTGGGTTCCAGCCGAGGGTCTTCAGCTACAGCGCAACTCACAGTAGGCCGGTCTTAACACTCTGCTCATGACTGGGTTGATGTCGAAATATAGTAATATTTAATTATCAAACCTAATTCGTAGATGTAGTATCATTAGCTGTATAGCCATAGTGTATAGCCATAACATATCCTCTCCCACCATTGCCAACTCATCACACTGCTCATTTCCTTATTATTTTCATCTTTATGATTATTACACCTTGCATTTACTCTGTAGATAGTAGTTTAGTTAAATAAACTCCTGTATTTACACCCAGTTGTTGTCCTGTTGTATTCTTTTGATGTAGAGACTGGAGATCCATTGAATCGAGAAGTCATGGCTTCGGATATGAGATTGATAAATTTGGCAATCAAGTAATTCATTGTTGTCCTCTCAGAGGACTGGGGCCTCATATCAATGAGAGTAAATTCTAAAATATGGCATTAACGCTACAATGTATTTAATTTTTCATCAGCTCATAAAGATAGCCTTGTGACAGTGCATTTCTCAGCTAATTCAAGGGGGTTGTGAATGGTTTATTTATGTTAAAGGTCCTATATTTTACACTTTTATAGTGTTTTATTTGAAGTTTTGATCCGTAAGAAGATATATTTGTTGTTTTAAGAACCAAAAACCATTGCAATGTAGTTTTACATCTCCTCTCTCAGGCTTCTCTCTGGAGCTCTGGTAACAACAGGTCGGTAGTTGGATAGCCAATCAGAAGAGAGGAGGCTCTGGTGAGTGCTATGAGTGCTATGTTGTGACATCACAAGGTTACAGGAGTCCTGACGGCTCATTTTGAGGCTCAGTTTCTGAATACAGGTTGTGTGCATTCCTCTGTGGACTGAGTGCTTTGATACTTTCACAGTATTAATATAGTACCAAGATCTACTTTATAATCAACAAAAGAAATGGAAATCAACCTTTATACAATATGGCATCTTTAAAGTATGTTTAGTATACTGCTTAAGATTTTTTTTTGGACACTATTTTTGGTCAGCATTTTTTCAGAGGCAGCCACTGGGCCACGTATTTGCATTTTATTATTACCTCCTGCCTCCCTGGACACATGATGGACTCACAGGAAATGATGCAGCATGTAGTTTCACATTAATAGTTTCAATTTTATCTCACTGATATCAGCCATAGTCTCTGACGGTAGCTGGATTTAGCTACTGCTAATGCAAACCCAACTCTTTCTGCTGCTTCTACTTCACATTAAAAGCATACAAACCCCCCCCCAAAAAAACACTGGATCGCTTTTATAGAGAAGCAGTCACAGGAAACACATTGTATTTGTCACTGCGGTTAGTGCATCCCTCATGCTATTTCTTTCATTTCATAAATATACATTATCATTATGTATTTTAAAAATTCTCTTTATTTTGCTGAAGGATGTTTATATCACAAACTGGCATGTTTTGAGCTACTTTTGTTTATGGCCTCAGTGCAGAAAACTGTCCTTGTCAACCTATATATTTGTCTGTGTGCGACCGTGGTGTTTAATTTCTCCATCAGCAGGAATGCTGCTGGTTCATCATCCTGCACAGGAGAGGCAACGTGGGCCCTGAAACTCAGCCATGGATGCAGAGACAGGAAACAGGGCAGTGGGAATGGATTTGTTGTGTAGCTGCTGACGTAGAACCAGGTGCTAAAGCAATGAAGCTATAAAACTGTATTAAAAGTCAGAGTGTGCGCATTTTGCACTAGCAGTTAAAGTTATATGCAACTGCGAGGACAACTCTGCTACCGCTATTAGTAATTCATCATCTTTTTACTGAAGGTGACGGGTAAGTGCAGCAAGATGGGTCAAACTTTTTTTAGTTTAAAAACTTAAATGTCACAGGGAGTGAAAACTTTTCCTTTCAGCCGCTGACTAAAGCATATGATAACTATTCATGCTGTGAGCTGTCAAAGCTTTATCACTGCTCTGTGTAGCCAATCGAATGGCTAATCAGCCCATCTACCCAGAAGAATTTGTTCTAAAGTTCACACTGCTGGGATATCTTGAAGGTGTACGTGTGAGCCACCTCTGTGATAGTGTGAATGATTGGTACAAATGTTCTAAAGCCATGATTTGCTCTAGCCTCCAGAACAGCCCTTATTTGATCTGCTATGTGCTTTGCGAGACAGCATCGGGCAAAGATACTGTGACTCATGGCAACCCTCCCTGTCATCTGTATGCAGAGTTCAGCACTTCCTGTATTGGAGGGGAAGAAGTGCCATTAAAGGTCGCCCCAGAAACATCCCTCTGTGACAATGACAATGGAGACGGTATTAACAGGCAGCTTCGGGTCCGCCTCTCATATTTAGAGGTGACACCTGTGACCTGAATCTGCAATTCAGCTGTTCTGGAAGCAATCGTTACAAAAAAAAAAAAAAAAAAAAAAAAAAAATCAGCTGATAAGAGCAGAGAAAAGTGAAAAGTTCAGTAAGAGTTCAGCTGCATTTATTTTGTGCATTCATACTCCTCTAATTTGGCAGAGCTCAGCTATCGTGAAGGGGAAGCGCTGCTATACACAGTGAATCCTATGAAATATGTCACCTATTTCACTGCGACTTCACATGCACACACACACGCACGCTTGATCACATTCACAAAACATGTGCGGGGAACCCTAACACGGGATGTGAAAACCATCATGTAAACACTATGCATTACATACAGTATATGACCTCTGTGTTTCCTCCTGTGGCCTAGATAACATAAAAATACATGAAGATGGAGAAGGAGCTCCATCCATAACCCAGTGGACAGTGGTTCCAGGCACAGCGCAGGACTTAACTAGCTGCCTGTTGTATACTCATGGGCAGGCAGGCTGAAATATGAGGGCTGAGGACATGAGGTCTTCCCAGAATGCTAAACTCTCTCCCTCCCTCTCTCTTCCCCTGTATATCTCTCACCCTCACTCCCTCTCCCCTCCCACTGTGCCCTGCAACCAATCTGACGCCTAATTAATCCTGAAGGTCTTTTGTTCCGCTGAGGTTTTCCTCTCTTTCCCCCCACTGCACTCCATCCATCCTCACCTCCCTCGCTCCCCCCACAGCCTGCCTCTCATCCTTCCCCCTGCCAGCTTTCTTTTAACACCCCCCCAACACACGTACACACACACACACGCACACACACAGACACACACACAGACACACTTATTCCAGCCTCTCTCATTTTGTCTCCCCCAAGGGAGGCGAGGTACAGTCCCAGAGAGCAGGACAGAGCTGACAGATGTTTTGTTTTTCCTTTTATTTTCATCTTTGGGGTAATTTAGTCAAGAGAAAAATGAATGACTGTTGTTACATTTATTCCCAGTATTCCACTAATTATGCTCATATGAGAGACTTTCGTGGTTTTATTTACGCAGGTATGCCACAATGTGGGGACAGTGATAAACAGCAAAATGACATTTAACAGCTGACTAATAAAAAGATGTATATTTTTCATTAGTAACCCCAAAGGGCTCAGGCTTCATGTCTTCAAAGGAGTAGTCCAACATTTAGGGAAGTGCACTTATTTGCTTTCTTGCCAGTTTTCCAGGGAGCCATGGGTCAGACTATTTCATGATGTTACTACTCCAGGCCAATAAATAGACCTACACATAACACCCCGTAAGATGGTGCATTGTTATTTTTACATTTAGGCAATACAAAATACAGTGACAATCAATGAGCTTTAGAAGTGCTGGTAGGTGGATTTTGTTTTCTTTGGACAAAGTCAGGCTTTATGCTAAGCTAGGCTAACTGATTCCTGGCCATTGCTTTGTATTTACCGTGCATTCTTCACAATAACTATCGGCAAGAAAGTGAGTGTGTTTCCCCAGTGAGTGTGTTTGTGGTTTTAAGTACTAAAAACCATCTCAGTGTAGTTTTACATCTCCTCTCTCAGGCTTCTCTCTGGAGCTCTAGTAACAACAGGTTGCTGAACGGCTCTGAGCGTCTCTTCTGATTGGCTGACTGATGTGATCCAATAAAAATATAGCAGATTTCAGGTAAACAGTCAGAGAAACCAAATCCTGCAAGGTTGGATGGTGGGTCCAGTGGATGCATAGCTGAGGGCAGTGACTGTATAGTTGTGACATCACAAAGTTACAGAAGTCCTGATGGCTCGTTTTAAGGCTCAGTTTCTGAATATGGGCTGTGTTAATTTCTTTGTGGACTGTGGATTGATACTTTCACAATATTAGTATAGAACCTAGACCTGTTTTATAATAAAAAAAAGACATGGAAATCTCACTTCATACAATATAGGACCTTTAAGATTGAGTTTGACAGTGGAAATGCCACAAAGGTTATGAGGTATTGTTAGACTACCACAAAAGTTTTCTCCTAAAAGATTTCTAAAACATTCCTGTTAAAGCATGCCATGTGCATATTGTGTTTATTGTTGATATCCTGATGATACAATGAGATGATTTAGATGTGGTTAGACTATGACGAGACATATGCAGAGATGAGAAAACAGCTTGGCTCATATTTCAGTCCATAGTTGAGCAGAGCATATCAACAACATGAGACATGTTGCCTCAGCTGGGGGGGAAAACCTCTAGGGGAAACATCTATAGAGGTATGTGAGACCCAGTGGGTCCAGGTGATCAGCCAGGCATGCGAGCACTGGGTGGAGAAGGACAATCGGTGCCAGGGGATGTGTGTCTGTGTCTGAGTCTGTGTGTTTGTATAGCAGAACAGGACTGATATTTCAGACATTTTGTTTTCAGGATATAATATGGTGTCATGGCTGTTTATTATTCTGGGAAAACCCAAATCAACAATTAGCAGCACAGACGTTAATAAAAATCAGGAAGCTTTGAAACATCAACATGTCTTTAGACTCACTGCAATAGCTGGATGAGCTAATTTATGATCATAAGGCAAGCTGCTACAACATTAAGAAACGTGTCACCAAAAATTTGATTTCAGCTTAATGTTTGTGACTTCACATCATTTCTGTGTGAAGACAAAACAACACATTGCTTCTGCAGATACAAGTTTTTCTCATTTCACTCCCCCCTCATGTGCTTGTCTCTCCCTATGAAAACACTTCTCCACTATTGGAAACAGTAAATATTAGTGAACATGTACCAAGGTTTTACTTCACAGGAAAAAAATAGAATAACTGAACACGTTAACAAATGTGTGAAAACACGGCAAACAAACTTGGCGGACCAGTTCAAAAGTCAATAGAACAACTGCAGAGCCTGTGACCTGCAGCAGTGAAACAACCAGTTCACCTCCAGGTGACGTTCAGAGCATCTGCTGCAAAGGAGCACACTGAGTAAGGACAGGGTTAATGAATGTCACACAGCTCAGCAGAACCATGCTTTAGGTTTGATAGTTAATCACTGTTTTCATTAGTACCACTGTCATATTTGTCTGGTAAATGAATCACAATTAAAATGACCAATTGTGTTTTTGATGCAATTCGAAGATTTTTAATTATCAAAATATCTCTTTTGTTACACAAAACAGTTGGAATTAGATTTGTTACTGCTCTGAGTGACATAACAACAGGACATTTTTTTAATTGACAGATTTCATTTCACCAAACAAACTGGTTCAAGAGATTTGGAAGTGATAAGTGGATTCAGAACTGGATTTAGACTTAATACAGTGACGTAGCAGCCATTTCTCTCCCAGCAGAACCATGAGACACTACGGGATATACCAGACACTCAGGAAACACTTGAGAAAACATCATCCACTTAAATATAAATAAATAAGAAACTTATATAGAACTAAACATCAGGTCGACTTTCTCAGTCTACTGCACTCCTCATCTTGCACATGGTCACTACAACCATGATGGATGTCTGCTCTCTAATGCTAAACACTGCCTGGACTAAAGTCTGATTTCAAAACCAAATCTGTAGACTCTGACTAATTCTTGAATTAGTCCACATTTGCCAGATCAGCCGTTGCTTGACGCTCAGTTTGATGAAAAAAAACACACCATGTTCAGACACCTTCCATGAAAATGAACCCACGAGCTGTTTGTGTAGCAGCTTTTTACAACCCATAGATACGTTTTTATGTTAGGCCGCATCTAGTGGTTGTATGAGACAGCATCAGTCGTCTAAGCAAATGCACCCAAAATGTTTTACAATGTTTATGTTAAATTGACAGCGCCCTCTCTTGTGTGTCATAATTATGATAGGACCAGAGGGGGAAGTCAGGTGACATAGTTATAGAGCTACAAAGTCTGCCGTTCAGGTTCCGAATTCAAATTGATTGTCAATGTTGTTCCTTTTCACCATGACCATGATCCTTACATAACCTTAACCCCCTTGCTCATTAATGTAACCATGATGACGAAGGTCCTCTAACCTTAACAAAGTCTTAATTTTAACCCAAACCACAATCTCTCCCTAAACCTAACCATTTGTTTTTGTGCCTAAATCTAAGCAAACCTTTTCCATGGCATTGTCACATATTAAAAGGGTGAGTTATTTTTTTAAACTTTGATTTTTTATCAGTTTATCTGTGGCATATTTTTCTCCTGACGATATGGATGCTAAATCAGAAAGGGAAGGGACTCATTTGTATCTTCTTTATCTTGTTTTAAATTTCAATGAGTTTAAATCAATTTGAATATTTCAGGGTTTAAATACAGTTTACTAAAGATGATACCTTTAAAAGATAGCAGCTGCAGAAAAAACAAGGAAACCATGTGGTGTTGTGCTGTGTATCTAAAACAGGGCTTAAGTGCCACATCTGTTGATCTGCTTACTGTACGTCACCATGTTGTCTTCATGAACAATCTGATCTGCCAGCAGTGACGCGTCCTGCACGTCTCCATTCACTGTGTATGGTCCATTGCTCCAGGCAGGAAGGTCATTTAAAGGCCAGACATCCAGACCTCTCCTCTCTCCTCCCTCGTCTCCCCCCTCTCCCCTCCTCTCCTGCCTGAGAGCCAGAGATAAACCTACACATGCCAGCCACACAGGACCAATAGTCGTGATTTATCGGAAGCCATTTGGTACCTGAACGCCTATGAAATTGTAATGAACTTGATTATGCTTTTAATGAAGTGTGAGAGGTTCTTCAGAAATGATTATAGCCATGCTCTGGCTCACAGCTCGGGGCCGTGGAGGGGAAAGGTGGAGGGAGAAAGAAGGAATGGAGGACTGTCACGAACAATGAGGACTTAGTGGTAGCGACTCAGGATACTGTAGGGCAGCAGAGGTGCAGACAGGAGTGCCACGCTTCTTTGGTATAGATTACAGGGGCGTTTTACTGTATATGCGAGGTGACTTGACCCGACCAACCCCATTTCAATTCCTCCCTGCTGAGGGATTTTCCCTCAAAGCTGCATGCTGACGCGGTACATTAGATTCAACAGCCTGCAGCCTCATAGGTCACATTTTGCATACATATTAGACAGTTGAGGATGATTCTAACCTTTCCATGTACAGGGTTCTCCTATTCAGACGGGGAAACATTATTGTTCGGTAATTTCACACACAAATCTCCACTCTCCCATGCTGCCTTCTCTTTAAATACCACATGATGATGTAAGTGGCTGCTAAAAGGGCAGACGGGCAGTCCAGGAGCAAACAGTGGCTTTTTGCTCACATTATTATTGCACACTAAGTGACAAATTGTAATGAGATACTTTATAGATGCACATAAGGAATTCCCTTTTTTTCAGAGGTCAGAGACCAGGGACAGTTTTAAAACACAACAAGACCTAGTGATGCTCTTAATTTATTACAACCTCCAGTTTTGGTCATTAATAATGGTCATTATAATATTGCACTCACTAAAGTAATTGCTAACTTTTGAAAACATGGTGATATCTCTAGGGCTGCAATTAACTATTATTTTAATTATACATTAATCCACTGATAATTTTCTTATTAAAAGTCCCATATTTTACATTTTTCCTGTGTTTTATTTGAAATGTTGATATTGTGAGTGTTGTGATTTGAAGAACCAAAAACAATCTCAATGTAGTTTTACATCTCCTTTACAGGCTTCTCTCTAGAGCTCTGGTAACAACAGGCCAGTGAGCCAATCAAAAGAGAGGAGGCTCCGATCCTCTCTTCTAATTGGCTGACTGTTTTCTGAGTGATAAAATTAAAATATAGCAGATTTCACTTCACTCAGAGAAACCAAATCCTGCAAGGTTGGATGGTTGGTCCGGGTGGGTGGGGCTTGGGGCATGGCTGAGAGCGGTCACTGCTGTTGTGACATCACAAAGTTACAGAAGTCCTGACGGCTGGTTTTAAGGCTCAGTTTCTGAATACAGGCTGTGTGCATTTCTCTGTGTACTGAGCACTTTGATACTTTCACAGTATTAATATAGAACCCTGCTTTATAATCAAAAAAGGATTGGAAATCTCACATTATACAATATGGGACCTTTAACAGAATTTAATTGGTCATGATATAACACATCAGAAAACATAAAAAAAACCAAATTCTCATTACAAATCATAAAGCCTAAATGTCAAATGTCTGATTGTCTAATGAACAGTGCAGATCCCAAAGATATTCAATTTACAATTATATAAAACTGACTATGTTATCCAGCAGATTATAAAACCATGTTGAGGTAGAGACATTCATTAAAAACAGTGTAAATGGGATTTCTCTACGAGAACACTAAATCCACAGGGTCTTAATGAGGAGTTATCTTTTGTCTCTCATCCATCTGGTGAACAACAAAACAAACATCAGCCTTTCTTACTGTTGCTTTGAGTTTTTATTGTATACAGTATATATGCATGTGTGCATAGAGAGTTAGTAGGAAGTCCTCTTCCACCCATAGTAGTTGCAGAGTTCAGAGATCACAAAAGCTCAAACACCAAAAATTGATATAAATATCTATGTTTCTGTATTGAGAAATAAATATATTTCATAAAAGTTTTTTTTCTGAATAAACTGATGTTAGTTTGCAAAAATCTTCCTGTGTACAGCTCAGTTGTAGAATCAGTAACTTCATATGGGAGAAAGCAGTTGACAAGATAGATTTTCTAATTATTGGCTCTTGGTCAAAAGACGTGTGCACATTGTTCTACAGCTCTCGGTTTGATGAAGTGTTTTTTTTTTTTAGTTTTTTAAATAACGGAAAGCTCAATATTTGTCTGTTCAGAGAATCTGTGTTTGCTCAGAGTAAAGAGCAGTGGGCTGAGGATGTATGGACTAAACCAGAACTGCCTGCATTTAGGATGATGAAACATGGTGCTGAGAATTATGTTGGGTCTCATTTATCTAAAAAGCCAAAAAAAAGTGTGTGCCTTGCTGAGATCTGGTATTTTACCACTTGCTGGATGTTTGTCAATCTGGAAGAACAGCAGATTTGTTCAGTGTGCCGTGGATGATAGAAAAAAAGTTGTATTATGTTTAGTAAGATTTAAAAAAAAAAAACAGATTTGTAAATATTGATGATGCACAAAGACTGAGTTTGCTGTTCACATACGAAATCATTTGAATTAGCCAGTCACCTAGCAGATGAAAAAAAAAACCTTTATTATGATAAACTGTAGATATTTAGAAGTTCTTTTTCTTTTCTATCAACAGTTCATTTTGATTTTCTCCCAAATATATATGTTAGTTGATTGAAAAAATTAGTTCCTAAAATAATGTTGCCTCTTGTTTTACAGATGGATGCATCTTTTGTAAAACAGCAGTGTGTTGTAATCCTGTGTGGGAGGAGCCAGATGTTTGGCAGCACACAGAAATACAACTTAAACTACAGTTACGGCAGATTCAGGAGTGTATGCATACACACACATGTACATTATTGTCTTTGTATTCATTCTGGTATCCTTGTAGGTCATGTGACCCCACCCAGGTGAACTGATGAGTTCATACAGAACATCTTGTCATTCTCGCTTTCTCTCTCCTGATTGGCCAGTGCTGTTAGTCTGATGTTGTCTGATGCTGATGCCCTGTGACCGAAACATTCACATTTAGTCTCTTTTTGTCACATCTTGCATCTTGTGTTCGTCAGATGGGACTGTTGGTTCTGCATGGCTTCATGGACCTGACACTACTTGGTGAAAAGTCTGTATTCAAGAATGAGAACCAATTTACATTTGTTTCTTTCAGAAACCAGAAGAAAAGAAACAAACTGAACTTACTGATTAACTGATGGGGCATGAAACAGTAGCAGTCAGACTATCAGACAGGCTGTTAACAAGAAAAACATTTTTCTACATTTACTACATCCTGCCTGGATGAACACTTGACAACTTGGAGAGATGTTTTATTTGACTGAATCAATAGAAAGTGATAAATGCAGATGTTTTATCAGGCAATTTGCATGGCACCACCAGCAGCATGGTGATAATCACTGGTGATCCTGCGAGTACAGTCTGCTGCAGTAGCTGTCACTATGTGTGTATGTGTCGCCATCACTGTCCACAGGCTGAGGCTGTAACACTATCTGCAAGGTCTCTGAAGCTGTTAATCAACTCCTCTCTAATGTGTTGCTCACACCTTCTCTCTCTCTCTCTCTCTCTCTCTCTCTCTCTCTCTCTCTCTCTCTCCTGGAGTTGGTGGATTTCTATCTTAGACAGGGTGCTTCGCCAGGCGATGGCTGTCGCTAATTTGTTGTGGCAATATTAATTAATGATCAGCCTGTCACAGCTGTTTATATTGAGACAGATTAGAAGTGGGAGAGATTAGACAAAGAAAACAATCTGCGAGAGGCTCAGCCGCTGACAGGGGTCACCTTCACGTGTCTGAAATCATATTCAATTTGCCGTGGCAGAGGCAAGGAAATTACTCCACTTGACCAGTCTATATCCTTCTCTATCTGTGATGCTTCACATTTAGAGATAACTAAATCAAATCATATTGAGCCACTAAAAACTAAAGGACAACATACAGTCACATTTGATCTCGGCTGGCATGATGAAAAATTTAAATATTCTGTTGTACTTTCACGGAACCAAAGGCAGACATGCACAAGCTTTCATGTGTTCTTTCCTCCATTAACCCTAATTTTCATTCAGCTCTGACACCAAGCACATTTCCCTATTCAAATGGACCTTAATCCGAGGTGGCAGAGCGCAGCGTCCTGACCACTGACCTCTGTACCGTCCTTCCTCGTGGGCCTGCTGACTCCCTGCCTTCCTACTGCCGCACACAAGTCTCAGGCTCAGTTGACTTGGCAACACCGCAGTGCGTTGTCACGGCAAGGGGAGATTAAGTGGGCAATCAAGGCCTGAACAGTGGGGTAATCATTCCACTTGGTAAAATGGGTGTCAGGATTACTCCAGCGCTTTCTCACATCACTGTGCGGGCTGTAATAGGGCAAATTGGATTGGATTTAACAGCAACAACTTCCTACTGACTGATTAATAAGAATAAAGATTATAAATAATAAAGTCTAAAAGTTGTGTTTAGAGACAAATGTAACCTTGAGGTTTAGGACTGTGCAAGAATCATTTGGATGGGGGCTGATATGTTTGGTACTAATCAGTAAAGTATCAACTTTGAATTTGTTTTTCACAAAAAATATATTCTATTTGTCTGATCTTGCAGGACAATGTGGTTTAGTTTTTGCACTTCGTTAAGGTGTGGGAAAAAATGTGATCTTGGTTTTATGTTAGACATGTTTTAAACCTTTCCCACATGAAGAGCAAAAAAAGAAAAAAAAAAAAGTGGAAAACTGGGGCTGTAAGCACCTCAACGTTTACTTCCTCATTGAGAAATCTGGATCAGGGCTTGTGCCCCGCCCACCACTGCTGCCTGTGCTAGATTGACAGGTGAAACAGCAGAGTGTATCAAGATGGTTAGAGGAGGAAACATCAGAGAGACTCAGCCACATGTTTGAGCCTCAGTCAGACCCAGACTCAGATGAGGAGTCTGTTGTGACCAAAATCTGCAACTAGCAGACAAATCAGAATGGTTAGCACAGTTAGCATCTTTTATTTGTTTATTTTGTTTATTGGCTTGTAAATACCAGTGGCTAACACAGTGTTAGCGGTGGTGCTAATGCAAACTCTCTCTCTCTGTACTGACGAGGTGTCAGGTTTATTTTAGAGTTAGATTATATGACCCTGGCTGTCTGAATCTGTTTTTATGAGACTGTCATTCACTGCATTCCCAAGGTGAAAATACTCAGTCATGGTGTTGACATTATATGATGTGTCTTCTATCATATAAAAAGCATCATATGGATGTTAACAAGGTTAAAAACTTGATTTTCATCAGAGGGGGTCTTTTATACAGAAAGAGGTTCATGGTGCATGACACATGAAACGAGCATCTTTCCATAACAACCTAAGTGCTTCTGTTGCCTAAACCACAAACTGTGGATGTGAACCCTGGTCTTTATGTCAAGGTCCCACATCCACCTTGACAACCTTCATGTGGGACATAAATGTAGAACTTTATTTATTGAACAAGTGCTGCCTGTGAACAGAAAACAGGCAGTAATTATGTTTGTTACCACAACATTACTGAGTAGGTAAGTTAGCATTATAGGAACATATCAGGTTTGGAGGTGGAGTGAAAATGTTGCAGTGCAGAAGCCTTTTTTATCACAGAGCTTTCGTTGTTCCTGGTTCACTCACATGATGGCTGTAATAATTGTTAATGATCGGCATTTTGTTCATAAGGTTAAAACCCCAGCTACACTTGCGATATACAGAAGAACTTAATTGTGAGAGAAAAAATATAAAACAGCCAATCATACGTTAACACATACATATCTACCATATCTTCTATAAAAATGGGTTGGGCATAAATATGGTCATGTGGCTTTAGGCCAATCGTTGTCTCAGGCTGGGTAGAAATGTAAGACGAATGGCCAATAGAGGACATCAGTGCTGTCATCATCATTGTAAGTATTGACGTAAATACTAACAATGCAGAGTAGAGTTTTGCTTTTCTACAAAGTAATGCATCATATTCAGCTCCCCTCTTCACTGCGATATTTCCATACAGTTCCTTAAAGCACTGGCTTTGTCTAAGGTTACTACCTTGAATCCCCTCATCAGCTCAGTACATCTCCCTTCCCTGAACTACTACTGCACACGTGCTACTGAGCAAGGCAGTTAACTCCCAACAGCACTAAGAGAGCTGCTAAATGTAGACGACTGTGGTTGTACAGAGCATCTCTCAGGAATGAATAAGTGGAATTAAGTCAATGTAAGGCAATACATCTCTGCAGAATGTCTTCTCACTTGATTTCCCTGGATAAATAAAGGTTAAATGAAGGAAGAAAAAATTTAAATCCTTGCCGGAAGATAAATAGCTCTTTAATGTCATGCAGACTGGTGGTCCAATGCCTCATTTCTGGTGTGATTGTTAAAGTCAGTTCCCATAGACATGAGCGTAGGAAGGATGGAGGAAAGTAGAGACTATATCATTCCAGGAAGGGGTCCATCATGCACTGGTATGCTTGTCTTTCCAGTCTCCACATATTTAGTATGTGTGTGGAGCCAGGAAGGTCTGAGATGAATGCAGCACCATGCAGTTCAGCTGAGTTTAAATATTTCATCTGGGGGAGGGGAGGTTCAGGATTTACCAGCCTCCCAGTTCAGCTCAGTACAAGTTTGAGGAGCTAACACCGCTCCTCATCCTCATGTTCCATTCTGTTGAGTTAATACAATATCCTGAAAATGACTCTGCTCTTCCCTTCCTTACTTTGAAAGTGGGAAACTACACAGTGGCCCCCAGACCCTCAGAGGCCCCAAAAGGTTTCCCACATAGCATCAGGCCAATTTGATGAACTGCAAATTTCAGGTTCTACATGTTCCGTCTGGTGGCCCCGGTTTTGAAGAAGGACTCTGGACTTGTTTTCGTTTGTATTCACCTCCTTTCCTGTAAAGTTTTATTTTATCAAATTGCTTCATTGCTTTTCTGTGTGTCAATTAATAAATAGACAGAAAACCTCGGGTTCGGTTGTACTGTTCCTTCACTGCAAGGCTACAACCATCAATCAGTTTCATTATCAATACACATTTCTTTAAGAATCAATCGGTTGGTCAATAAAATGCCAGAAAATAGTGAAATATGCACATCACTATCACCTGAAGCCCAAATTATTATTCAGATTGCTTTGTTCTGACTAACAGTTAAAACACAAAGACATTGACTTTATTTTAATAGAAAACTGAGAAAGTTTAAAAAATGACAATCAATTATCAAAACTGTTGCTACTTCAGCCCTACAGTACTGGTTGGTTTCTGGGTTCCTGTGGGAATCATGACACTATAATGTATAATGGGGGTCAATAGGGGGCCCAAGAACACATTTTTAGCCCCTGGGCCCCCTGGGAGATTCATCCAGCCATGTCACCATCACTATATTTAAGTGTTGAATCCATTTCTTTTCCTCTGGGTCCCTGAATTCATTTTACAAAAGTGAAGTAGAAGTGTTGTCCTAACCCTGTACTCTGACCCTCAGACATCAGCTGCTGGTTTACTCTGTGGGTCTTTATCAGAGTAAACCAATCGATCAAGGGGTTGTGTATCAAAGTTTCTCCAACACCACAGGGAATCATTTTTGCCAGGAGGATTTATTTTGTGTAAAAAGAGGGTATGGAAGTGGCTATATCTGCAAAAACAGGTGAATTAGCTTTCTGATGAAAAGTGGTATTCAACAGCCACACAATGTGAACTGTGAAAAGAAGAAAGAAGAAATAATAATAATCTGCTGCATACATTTTTTAAAAACAGATTTTTCACTAATCTTGTCTTTTTTCTTGTCCATACCGGATAGTTTTACCACTTCAGGTCTGCAACAGTTCCAAATAAAAGTACCCGAGAGGTTCAGCTGGCTGAATCACTCTGGTGGAGACTCAGATATATGCAACCAGCCAGTCAGAGGTCACGCAGTCTGGTTGGGTCCTATATTCATAGATAGTGATTATCGTTCCTGTTGTCTGAAATAGAGACGATGAACTCACTGAGTCAACTGCAGAGAGAGAACGCTGTGACAAAAAGCAAAAGAGTCGAGGCAGAGTTCGCATCTTCATCAGCCAGCTGAAAAGAAACCTGGATTTATCTCAGACTCCCACATATTAAAACTCTGGCCTCGTTTTCTGTCACCTCTGAGGTTGTCACAGCAACTAATTATTGCTAACAAACAACAAAAACGATACCGGCTATGCCGTTGCAGAACCAGCTTTTCCATAATAGAAGCTTTTCCATTTTCCCTTTTTGTTCTTCAGCATTAATGCATAAAATTCAAAATAAACCTTAAACGTTAAAAACTTGTCAAAGAATGGTATCTTTTTTTTTTTTTTTTCTCACAAAAATGTCAGAACCTTATAATTCAGGATAAAGGATTATACATCTGCACAGGATCATTAACATCTTCTCACTTCTGCTACAGGTGGAGCCAGAGGGATTTCTGGGGGAAGAGAACAGACTGAGCTGGCACACATAAGTTGGCATACCACCATAACGTTTGCATTACCTCCAGACTACATCTGGCAACCACCCCCGCATTACGTCACAGTGCAGTGTGGTCACCCGCTGCCCATGCAATTACTGCTTGGCAAGAAGACTGAACAGAGAGAGTGTATGTGAGCTGGAGAGTTCAACGCAGGTATCACCATCATACTCACAAACACACGCCTGGTCACATGTTACATGCATGTATACACAGTGTATATGTGCTTTTGTCCTTTACCACTGAAAATAAAATGCCTCTCGAGCCTGGCAGACAGCACGGCTGACTTTCAAGAAATTCCACAAGCGAGTGCTTTCTGGAACTAAACGGGTGCAGCAAATCCTCTTAAAATCCTTTTAGACACCGTGGCAGCGCGGAGAAAAAGAAAAAGTTTCTCCCAGGCAAACATGTGCAGGTTTGTTGGGTTGATGTCGTGCTCAGGGGAAGGACACTCTCGCCAGTTTATTTCTTCAAGGCTAGAAAAGAATGTTAATACGACAGATACCCTACAGGACGCACAGAAGCACAAGATGGTGACAGGAGGCTTCAAGGAAAGACTTTGGGGAGAGGATGTGAACGGCTTAATTTTTTCGGTTTAAGACTTGAAGAGTGTGGAGCTTTACACGTTATTTTGTGGTGTAATAGGACAGAAGGAGGAAAATGTTCGGTTTCACTTTCAGCTGCCTGCATGACAGCGACCCGGACAGCTGGGATATAAAGTTTTTTCTCAGCGCAAACAATAGTAAACAACTAAAATCAGTGTGACTATCTACTCAGGGCAGTTTTACATTAGATGAAATTCTGCAGCTGAAATGAAGTTTTAAAATGGCTGTCAACAAGTGCCAGACAATCCAGCCACTGTGTCTTTAGGCTCTCCAATTTCCACAAGTTTCTCAAAAACTAGTTTCCTCGCTCTGATTGCTATTTACATATTTGGGTAAATGAGCATGGGATTGGGCGGTTTGTTTGTCGGTATGCTCTTTGCTTTTCTATCTCCTTTGGGCAACAGATTGAATTAATGTTTGTAGACACTGTGATGCCACACATGAGGAAACAGGAGATTTTGCAAAATTACAAAACTCTCCCAATTACGGCTCTACAAACACATAAGACTGAAAAAAACTCATTTGGGTTGTGATGCAGATTTCTCTTATGTTAGAAGCACAAGGACAATAATTAGCTTCATTTACATGCTTTTCTATTTAAATAGACCAACAAACAGATATTGTTTACTCAATACCCAGACTTTGCAGAACACACACAACTGCACCCACACACAAATCTGTGATTTGTATTTTCACCACATGAACTACTTTTTGAAAGGGTAAATGTCAGCTTGCTTTCACATCTCTTTATCAGTGCTGCCACTATTTCTCCTTCCACCCCCACTCTGTTTAGCTCCTATCTCCTTTCCTCCTTAATTACTTATTGGAAGGTGTTTGGCTTTGCGCTGCACGCCTGCTGTTTTGGTCATTACAGGCCCCTGTAGGAAGTGGAGTGGCTGCCAAAGAAGCTTAGCAGAAGACAGGCGCTGGGGATGTGTCTGTACTCACCTGGGGTAAATGAGGACAACTCTTCCTGCTGGCTTTGAGGCCTGTCCTCCCCTCAGGGGCTGTCCTGATGTTGAAGAGGGCCTGAAGAGCACACTGGGCCGCCTGGGTCTTGGCCAGCTTCTTGCTGCGACCACAGCCCTCAAATATCCGCCCGTCCACACGCACTGCCATCACAAAGCTACGCAGCCGTCGCCCTTCAGTTTGCTCTGAAAGGCAAGCATAGCGCAGGCCCGGCCGGAGTTCATTTAGCAATGCCACAGGGCTCTTGGGAGCCTCAGGCTCTGGAACAATCCCACCCAGCCTCTGCTGAGCCTGAACCATCAGGTCCAAGGTGTGGCGAAGCAACCGTCCATGTCTCAGTAGCTCACTCGACAGTAGCTTGCTCTCAGCTGCTGTGCTGCAGAGCGAGAGGCCATCGGAGCATGGCGAGGACTCAAATTCTTTAAAGAGCGTTTCAGGGAAGTCCGCCTGGTCTGAGGTGAAGTCGGCTGAAGGGTTGGAGATGTTTCCCATGGCTAGGTGGGCCTGAGGAGCGTTTGGGAACTGGATGAAGGACTTGAGGGCCAGCTCGGCAGCCCTCATCTTAGCTTTCTTCTTTGTGGGGCCTGTGCCCTCAAAGGTCAGCCCGTTCACCTCCACAGCGATGGAGAAGACAGGAGCGTGCACTGGGCCTGTCTGAGACACCATGCGGTACTGCAGGCCCGGCCGGAGTTCATTCAGCTGCACCAAAGCGTTCTTTGGAGCCTCAGACCAGGACAGTTTCTTATAGATCAGGCGGAGTTGACACAAGTGCCCCTTGTTGTCTTCCTCCAGCGGCCGTTTCCTTTTCAGAGCAGAGCTGCCGCTTCTCGTAGAGTCAGAGCAGAAGAGCGACTGGCACTCTGCAGATCCTATGGTGCGATCTTCTAAGTTACCGATGTTACGGTTTTCCTTTACCTCTGCACTGCTGGTACCTGCCGTGAAAACAGCAAAACAGAAACAGTGTAATTCAATGTGATAAAAAAAAAATAGTCAAAACACAATAAGGAAAAAAAGCATTCATTACCGTGTGACACTCACTGGTATATCCTTCCTGAACAAAATGAATCAAGGAAAATCTCTCATGGCAGATTGAGCCACTTGATACACAATGAAATGGTAATGAACAAATCTACAATCACCTTTTCTGATCCGAGCCCACTTCATACCACAGGGCTCTATCACATTTAAGTGTTTTAAAATCCAAATACAAATCCCCTAAAAATGGCGATGTTATCTGCCAAATCAGTCTGTAATCTGCCTCCAAATTGGTTCTGAATCTGCTTCGCAAGTGGGAGACATTGGTCCCTGTGGCCAACACAAAGCATCAATCCTATTTGTAATGGGGGTGGGGATCGCATGGAGTGGCAGACATTCCGAGAAAGGATGAGAGAAACGTCTGTAGCCCGCTTTATTTCACACTTCTATCCTCCGCGAGAGCAAAGTCTGAACAGCTGCGATACGCTCTTCAAACCTAGTTACGGGGAAGTGGTGGCGTATTGCATTTCTGATGGGAAATGAACAAAAATAGGGTGTTCAGATCTTGCCACAAGAATGTTAATGGTGAAAAGGGAGGCTGGGATCAAGTGCTGGCGTTCACTGGTGGGCTGAAGCAGATTGTAGCTCTAGATGATGATGTGTCTGCAGGCGTGCACGTACCTGTCTAATGACTTATTTATCACAAACTCAAATTTAATATTTAATAGCTGACTTTTATAAGATGATACAGATTTTAACACATGAGCTGACACCCGTGCGTAATCAAATAGCCCATTTCCCAAATAATTAATTATGTGGGTGACAGAGAGATCATTTCCATATTAGGCCTGCCACTGAGGGAGTTAGCGCAGCATGCTGACAGAGAGAAAGAAAAGAGGCAGCAGCTTACTTAAACTGTCCTCGTCCTCTGTACCGCTGGTCCCAGGGCTTATGTACTTGAAGGGGGCGATCAATGCTGACAGCATACTGAATTTCTCTGGAGGAGAGACAAGAGACACGCAGAGTCAACAAGAGGGCAGCGGCAGAGATGTTTTGATAGTTTTATCGATTAAAGCCGCGGATCAGCGTTGGCCCAACACAGAGACAGAGACGGAGCATAAGTGAGCAGGAGCATGCAACACAGGGCTGTTTCTTTGTCACACATGTACGGGCAACAATGCATACATGCCCAATGACAATGAGCAAACACACACCTACACACACACACACACACACACACACACACACACACACACATGTGGAAGATACCAAAATAATAATTCAAACAAATCTGACATAGAAATTCGGTGAAATAAAATACACCTGGGGCCTCATGGAAGAGCATTTTCTTATCCTGAAATCTCACTTTTTTCTGTGAGGTTTGTTCATACAACTGTTCCAAGTTGGGTTCACCAAACTCTTAAATCGCTCATTTCAGCCACCTCTTCATTAGGACGTGCACATTTCATCATTGCCGTATGAGGCTTCCTGTCCTGTTTCATTTGTGGAAAGGTTTCATTCACAAAAATATTACCACAGTATAAAAAGAGGAATTTCACAAAACAGAGTTTCAAGTCCTTCCGTCCGAAACCTTTCTGAAGAAAAATGTTCCGTAGATAATATGTGAGGTGATATTACACGAAAGAATCACTACAGCAGGTGATGCTGCACTGTCAGGTGTTATAACAGATGATCGACCTGGACAGAGATCTGCAGAAACACCCTGAGGCAGTTTTCCAACATCTACTATAATGTATTGGTTGGCTGGCTGTGACAAAACATAACAATAAAGTGATAAATTCTGAATAAACCTCTAAGTAACAGAATATTATTCTTACTTAAATAGTTTAGTCTCAGGTCTGTATTTTATTTTAGTTAATTGTGCAACAGGTCTGGACCACAGAATTTCGTTTGCACCTAAGAGGAAATTCATAGTCATAATTAAATGAAAAAACACATGTTAAAAGGACAATTATGTTGCTTTTCTTAAGCTGTTGGCAGCTTGGGTCAGAAACACTACACTCTGTCCATGCCCTTGGTTGTTTCTTCATTTTGGCGTCTCCTTTGCACCTATTCATACAAACTGATGACAGTGCTATGGATTCAGGATTCAGTATAAACTGTGTATACTGTGTTGTGATTTGATTGTAATGTGACATGGAAAATTCATATCAAAACAAGGGGAAAACAACTCATTCAATCAATACAAAAAGCTAAATAACTGATATTTAACATGTGTTTTTTAATATGTATTGTATTTCAATTTAGTTCTTGGTCTGGTACTGCCTCCATGCCCACCCACCACATCTGTGGTGATAAACTTCCTCTCTTTATCAGTGCTAACTTGTCGACAGCAGCTCTCTCCTGTTTCTCCCTGGGGCCTGCTGCTGTCCAGGTGTGCGTGTTGTTTACAGTATGAAGCCCTATTAGGGCCATTGCCTGGTCTGGTGCTCTCCATGCAGAACTGAGCAGAATTGACAGACCAGTCTGGCTCCTTAATTACACCCCCTCTCTCCTTCCAACATCAGGTGATGATCAATAAAAGAGAAAGGTAAGGAAGAGCCAACAGGGTGGGGAGGAAACAGAGGTGGGCAGAGGGAGGGGGAGGTGATGAGGAATGTAGGAAAAAGCAAGAGGAAGAAATAGAGGTAGAATGAGTCTATGTAGGTGTGTGGAAGGTTAGAGGGTGAGCCTGAGGTCAAGACTCCCTCCAACCTCCATGCCTCCCTCCACCACAGGCCTGCAGCAGCATTCGGGCCTGCAGCAGCAACAATTTCACAGAGCTAAATGCTGCATAAACGGGGCGCCACATTACAGTGCAATAAACATGTTTTGATAACAGCGCAAGGTTGTGAATGAGCTCGGCCCCCGGTGCTCTCTCGCTCTTCGCAGCTCAGCAGCGCTAGAGGGGCTCAATGAATCACTCTGACACACATGGATACACTCTAAACACTGAGGCTGGAGCTGTGCTAGTCCTCCTGGGCCAACACCACAATACAAGCATTTGCATTCTGACCTAATTACGGACTAAAGCCCAACACAAGCAGCAATTTGGCCCTAAATGACTCCCTGGGCCAACAGGGTCATTATCCAGGCCATTTTCAAATCAGTCTATATTGTTTTTAAAGCCCCCACAGCCCTATTTACAGTAAAAAACATGACTGTCTGGTGTGTTTACAAAAGTGGCAAAATTAGGAGTGTTTAAGGGTCTGTTGGCTGGCAAAGCAAATTCTAGTTCATTCTTTCATTTGTACATAAAATGTATCCAGTTCCTTTGTAGCGTGAAAGACAAATGTTCACATCAAGCATGAAATTACAGAGCACAGAGAGGCCGGCAATTAACACACAGGAGCCTAAGCTTTCACACTGGGGCCTGAAATGCCTGTAATGTATATTTGATAATCCTGTTTTGCCGAGGGGTCTAAACCACCCACTCATCAGCTTCTGCCAAGTCAAAAGGCCCACTGGGCAATGAGATACCAGGGCTTGGTGTAAACAGATGCACACAGTACATACAATATGTCATGAGCTTTAAAAGCTGCTACAGTAGAAACAAATGTATTCTCCCTTGAGAATAAGCTGAAGCTGTAAACAAGCGAATCTGCAGGTTGCAACACAAAAGCAGAAGCCAGCAGGTTGATATTTTATTGATCTCTTGGTTGCCAAATGTGAGCAAAGATGGTTGATTATTTGGGATATGGTTAATAACCCTCAGGTGTTTTGGTCATTTGGAAATGTATTTAGCTGGTCCTAATGCTACAGCTTCCAGAGATATCCTGGTATTGACTGACAGTCAAAAGATTTTCTGTGTGTGCGCCAAATTTGTTCCAGATGTGGAAGTAGCATCTTACAATGATGCTGTATATGGGCCAGATTCGGGCCGTGGAATTGGGCGGATACTGGGCCAGAAGAAAACAAGCATGTTGGCCAAGGGTGGGCCGGATTTATTTTGCTATCTGATGTTAATAAGAGTGCATTTACTACTGGCATTGTCATGTGACCTGTATATGGGTAAGCAAAAAACAGATCCAATCTGTACAATGTGACCACATTCATGAAAATCGGCCCAGAAAGTCACCTAACTCCACCCCCTCCTGCTATCTTAAGCCCTGCTCACAATGACAGAGAGTCTAGAGCCACACCAACAGCTGTCTGAGGCTGTACTCAGGCAAACCGATAAATGCAATGAGATAGCAAGCTAGCATGCTCATTGTAACAGTGCTAACATGCTTACAGTGCTTATTTTAAACAGGTACTGTGTAATGTGTATTATGTTCACAATTTTAGTTTAGCATGTTAGCATTTAAAGATTTGCTAATTAGCACTTCACACAAAGTACAGCTGAGGTTCATGAGATTAGTATTAGTATTTAGTCATTAAAATACTGGACAAATTGAAATAGTAATATTTGGTTGTGGGGTTATCAAAGTTATTACAATTGATTCTGAAGGGAACATGAAAGTCTGTACCCAATGTCATGGTAATCCATCCAATAATTTCTTGAGATATTTGATTGAAAACCAAAAGTGTGGTACTAAAGGAGAAGTCGGAGGAATCATCAATGTAATTTTTTAAAATGTGCCAATCCATCATGTAGATTCTGGGATATTTCAGTGGCAGTGGGGGTAGATGAAAAGTCCGGGGATAACCACAGTCATTCCTCTGGGAACCATGAATGTGTGTCATGGTGTCAAAGACTTGACTGACTGACCGTCTGATAGGAAAAAACCAACATTGCCATCCCTAAAATATCAATGATATTAAGAGGAAACAAATTCTCTGCACTATCCTCAATGCTTGCTGGTGTGCTGGAACCATCACTGGGCTGTGTAAAAGCCTGAATAGACGCTTTTATTCTGTATTCAGAGGATTTTTATTCAGATGACTAAGTTCACAGTCAGAATAGAGCTTTTCTCTAAAGCGCTCTTGAGATCTGTATAATTTCAAAGCATCCCTCCAAAACAATTCTTCTCACTTTCAATGGACCTCCTCATTTCAAATGTCTCAGGAAGTAGCTATTCAGTACAAAAATATCATCATGTTTTCAATAACTCTGATGCTGAATCAACTGTGTAGTGGTAAGCGGTGCAGTTTAGAGGTCATCCTCCAAATGCCACCTCTGATCGTTTTTTGACAGGCTTATGAAGCGCCTGCACAAGCACTCTTCGCTCTGATTTATGACTAAGCTGTGTATAACATCAGAGGCAGTTTTTGTTGGCGGTTTACAGTATGTAGTATGTGATTGATTTTTCCACAGAGATACAGCATATTTTCAGCCTCATAAATTAAAACATACTGTAGAGAGCTCACGCAGGTTGCAGGACAATAATATGACTTGCTTGTTGTCTAAACATTTAAAGTAGTTCTAGAAGTTGTGCATATAACAGACACCAAAACCAAAAATGATTAAAAAATAATAAAGTTGTGTCATAAATGTCCTGTGCCCTGTGGGTGCAGACTGAGGGAAATTTTAAAACTTTATTGGTAGATAGTTCTACAGAATCTTTCAGAAAACCTATGCTATCAAAACATTAAAATGTAAAATACATGGCTGACCCGATAGCTGAATGGTTAGGGCTCATACTCAGAGCGGACTCCTGGCTGACCAGAGCTGCATGTCATTGCCCGATGCTATCCCTGAATTTCCTGTCCATCTCTACTGGGTCTGTCAAATAAAGGCATAAAATGGCCAAAAAAACCCCAACAAAAAACTAAAAATCATTACTGGAATCAAGACCTAAGCAGAATTGATATTAGTTTAAGTTTAAGTTTTACTCCAATAGAAGATATTTTATAGAATCCATTACACTGCATTGACAAATATGGAACTGTGACATATCTAAATTTGGATTATTCGTTTGTTGTCAATTGTGTTATACTTCAATGTACCCCCCAACACTACAACACTGGAAAGAGAAAAAATATTTTCCTTATTCAAAGACAGAAATGATAATAGCATAGAAAAGAGTAAATTAGGCCAACCTGAAACCATTTGGGGAGAAGTATTACTGGCCGTGAATACATACAATCCCAGACCTTAAACCGATATTGAGGCCTGAATCTGTGTGTCAAGACTCAAGATTTAAAGGGGGATTTCACCAATTCTATGCATCAAAGTCTGTTTGCAGATGTGCCATTGCATATGTGACTCCACAGCAGACATGTAGTGGTGCATATGCACAGGTACACAGACTATACCCACCTTTGTGCAGGGGGATTTAGCATATAATTACCTGGAAATACGTACAAATACATATCAGTGCACATCTTGCAGACTATACACAATCATATTACAGGCTTTCATGTACTCTCTGGTGTTTACTACAAACAGACTCTTGTCCCCTGACTTCAGTCTTTAGGGCTGTGCTACCCCACAGGCAACACAAGTACCCTGTTAAATCTGTACCGAGCCCGGGGAGGAGTGCTGCCTGAAGGACAAACTCTGGGAACAAATGACTCAACCACAAGCTCCAAAGCTCACATGACTATAAATGTGAAGCCAACAGGTAAACACCGTCTGACTACGATTACACAGACAACAGTTAGGAGCTAGAAGGAGAAGCATCTCCAGAAGGAGATGATGAGACGAACACAACGTGAGATAACGAGGTTACATGATGTCATCACCACGTGTGTTGATCAGCACTGCATGGAGGAAGGATTTAGATACTGAAAGCTACTGCAATATAATATAAAAATACTCCATTGCAAGGAAAAGTTGTGCAATGAATGTCAGCACAATGTACTTAAAGTAACAAAAGTAAAAGTAGGCTACCGATACTATAGTATATTATATTAATGAATTATTAATATTCATACATTGATGCATAAGCAGCATTTTACTGTTGCAGCTGGAGGAGTTGGAGCTGGTTTTAATAATTAATGTATGTATATGCAGTGTAATATACAGCAGTGCATCATCATTTCCTTTGGAAGTAAAATGTTAATGTTAATAAAGCTGTCAAAAATTTAATTTAGATTATATTTAAATTTAGTCAAGTAGAGTATCTCCCTAAGAATTATTGTGAAGCAGAAGTATACCACATGGGAAACACTCAAGCACAAGTATCTTTAACTTATACTTAAGTACACATTACATGAGCTCCTGAACTCCACAACTCCGGTTGTGGAGTTCAGGGTGGCTCAGGAGAGCGGGAGGTTGTGGGGTTAGGACCTTAACTCCACCTACCAAGAGGCCACTACACCACTGCTCCAGAGGGAGTCTCTTACATGTCCTCAAGTGATGTCATTTGAGTCCGCATGGGTTGGGTCTGAAGACTACAAGTTTGAAAAGTAAGAAAAAATCTGGAGGGTCGGGGGTGGAGTCAGAAAGAAGTGATCTTACCAGATGCCCTCCTCATCATGCTTCAGGCTCCAGGATTACATTAGTTGCTACTGGCATAACACACCACAACTGTTGGTGGTCGAGTTGCATTGTGGGGGATGTAGGCACCAGGCTTTGACAAGAAGTTGTGGAGTAAAAAATGCGATACCTCTGGTTCTGCGGCATTGATTCTGAGCCCTTCTGTTTTAAAATGATCTATCGCGAGTCTGACATAGTTTAGTTTGTTTGCTAAACGTGTGATAAATTGTTTTTTCTTATTTTGTTGTGTTGACAACGGTCATTTTAGCAATTTTCAGTGAATGTGCGTGAGTGTGTCTGACACATTGGTCAAACTGCATTGCCTATGGCCTCCACACTGTTAGACCACCTGAAAGCTCCAGAAATCATGCGTGGTGTTGTCAGCAAATCTCTTAGACCTACATTTCCTCTTTGTGCGTGTTAGTCAGAGGTTCCGCTTTCTACAGTGACTCCAGCTTTGTGTTTCCAAACTTGTCACCTCTTGTGCACCATTAGTATCCTCCCAGTGACTTTGCATGACATGAGAGTTGGGAAGATAACGTGAATCTACAACCCTCACTTCAAAGCTGAGAGGAAAAATCCTGCCTATTGCAGAGTTCATTAAATTTACCACCACTGATGTGGACATTGTTACCTTACATGCCCTTCACGGTATCTGTCATCCATCCCTTCTCATTCACCAGCGGGCTGGATGAATGAGACAATGCATGCCAATAGTCTCAGCTCACAACGTCCATCCCCCACTGCACCAGGGCACGGCGAAAAGGAGACCGACGCTCATTTGTTTCCACTGCACAAAGGCAGGGAGGCAGAGGAGAGCCAGGTTAGATAGGGAGGGCCTTGGCAGATGGCCATACACTCCTGATAGTGACAACACTGGTGATGGTGTCCATTCACAATGAGCTGGAGAAGAGTCTCTCTCTCTCTCTCTCTCTCTCTCCCTTTTCTCTCTCTCCTTGCTTCGTGTATCAGTTCTGAAGAGAGAGTAATGAGCCCAATCAGATTTCCCCATGGCTCAGCATAACGAATGGGTCAGATGAGCGACGGGAGACACTATTGAAACAGGCGCTGGGGGAAATCATTGACTCTCACTCTCTCTCTCTGTCCATTCACCTCTCTCTCTCCTGTCTCTATCTTTCTCTCCATGTCTTCCTGCAAGCTTCAGATCGAAAGCCACTGAGCCACTAAATGAGAGGCTGCAATGAAGTGCAATTATCCAGGTACAGAACAGGTACCTGCATAACAAACATCTGAAATCTCTACTTGTAGTTGTTTAGACATCACACCTCTCACTACTAAGAACATTGGTAGTTGCATTTATAGACAGGACTATTGCAGGACAATCCCAAAATGATCATTCGTCCCTTCTCTCCGTCCTTGTGTGACCTGGGAATATATCCAGTCCGCCATCATACAGGACAATGCTCTTTTCTGATTGCAGGAGCGAGGAGGGATCCTGGAGGGGACTTGATCAAGGACACATGAGACCAGCACTTGTGGAAGTCTTCCATCACCCCAACACACCACTTTACTGGAAGTCTGAGTGGATGACTCTGATGCTGCATCACCACAACAGCTTTTTTTTTACAAAGGAAACAAATTTCATTGTGTAGTTATGAAGGAACAAATCAGGAACGACCACATAATTAAGGAAATGTTAATGAGTGCTTTCTGACTAATGCTGAATCAAGGACTGCTTAGTAAATATCGATGAGAACAGAAAATACTACATAAATGAATCGTTAAGTAATGATTGGTTCTTAAGTATCTGTGAATTGACATACTGACCACTTTCGACATTACTTGTTCCTGTTTAAGGCCTTGTCCAGAACAACTACTGTGACAAAAAACCCAGCCTCTGAATGAATGGAGCCAGTCCACCAGTGCAGCAGGGGGCGCCAGTGCAGGGGGGTTCTGGCAAAACAAGGCAGGGTCAAGGTTGAACTGCATGCGTACATGCAAGCGCACATTCCTGAACGATTACTTTGCAATGCGTGATGTACAGTCCTGTCTGTAAACTGCTGTCGAGCGCTTTGCTGACTGACTTTAAATGCATTAATCTGTTACTCCAACTGCACTTCCTGGATCGTATTTCATGGTCTCTCCGCTACCGTAAACAACACGCCACCTGTCTCAAAAACCAATGCGAGGCAACGTACTGTTATGTACACAGGAATGAAAATATGGAATGGTTTGCCATTAAATATTTCAAGTAAAAGTGCTTTTATAAAGTTTAAAGAAATATCGATATAGCATGGGTACTTGTCATTGTTGTTCTTATTGTTATTAGTAATTTTACTTGTTCCTTTTTGTCTGATTTTAATTTACATTACTGTTTTGCATTATGATGTAATGTAAACTTGAGTGGACCCCAGGAGGAGTAGTTGCTAACTTGATAGTGGCTAATGGGGATCCAAATAAATAATTACAGTCCCCCCTGCACCCTAGTTAATTAGTCATTACTTCATGATTATGGTACCACATTACGTACCCTCTTTGTGCCCCCTTAAGTGAATTATTACACAATGAATTTACAAACAGAATATCAATAAATGCAGATGTAAATAATAATCATTTTTAAATGCGTTGCAACCAGGAGAAAAGGCTAATTTGTATTCAGCATCTAAAAAAGTGTATTTACACAGCATGGTCTGACTTAAAAAACAGTCAGGGAAAAACATGCAGAGACTAATATCTTGTTCTGTGGCTTGTGGGAGGAAACAGAATATTAAATATTATATAATATTATTATATGGACAGTACATGTCCACTCCAAGGTATCGAAAGATGCTACAGAGGTGACCAACCTGAGTCCAGTTCTGTTGGTTTCTTCATGTTAAAAAAGTGTTTGCTCATTGTTGTTGGATTTCTCTTTTCTCTGAAGTCTTGACCTTTCTCTGTTAAATGCCTTGAGATAAAGTATGTTGTAATTTGGCAGAGGAAAGGAAAATGTGTCTCCTTGATTCCTTGTTTTCCTGTTTCCTTGCTAGAGACGTGAAGAGAAAGGAAATACAGATGCAATTAAGGGAAATGAGAAGCACCCGATTTCAAGCCTCTTAGCTGTGTGGGACTGAACCAGCACTGTACAGGTAAAAAGCATCTATCTATAAGTAGCTTTTAAATTTCATCTCTTCTGTCACTGTAGAGCTTTAGCTACACACTGTACCTGGGACCCTCCCACAGCGGATGTGTTATTTGACAAACACATCTAGTGCAGATTTCTCAGGTTCTCTCATGCTGAGCTTGATGCATATTAACTATTGTGTAAAAACAAAGTGTCATCTGAAACTTGTTCACATTTATCACCTACAACAGTGATAATTACTGACCTGTTACTGACAAATGTTTTTTTTTTTTTTTCAAGCTCTGGTATTTCCTACCTGTCACCAACCACTGTATTTCTGTGCTTTCATCACTTTTTGGCTGCAGTTTGTCTTAAAGTTGTGAGTGTTGGAAATAACTTTAATTATCCTTTAATGGAGGACAGAGTAAATGGTAAATGGACTGTACTTATATGGCATTTTTATACTCTTATTAACCACTCAAAGCGATTTACACTACACACGTCATTCATCCATTCACACAGACATTCATACAGCACTTTTCTATCACAGGCACACCTTCACACAATGATGTTACATTGGGGGTAATTCGGGGTTCAGTATCTTTCCCAGGGACACTTCGACATGCAGACAGGGAGAGCTGGGAATCAAACCACCGACCTTCCGATTAGTGGACGACCTACCTCCTGAGGGAGTAAAAGAGAGGTAGGGGGTTGTATTAGCACAGACTGAAGGATATTTAGCACCCGATTAGCTGCGGAGAGGATGAGGTAGCCAAGCCATCTGCTTTACATTTGCTCCCCTGGGCCATGAATGCCAAGGACAGAGAGTCGTCACTGTGGACACTGACCCTGCATGCTGTGTGTATTATTGTCAGTGTTGTCTTTTTGAGCAGATGTTGTACAGTTTAATGTAATATGAGGTTCATCACCTATAGCTTTTTATATAAACCTGATCTATGCTTGGTTTTTCAGTTCATCAACATACAGTGAAATGCAGTTTGGAAAGTAAATACACATCATTCACATCCTACATGTGCTGTGACGTGGTATTCACGTTGATGCCTTTAGCTAAATGTCTCACTTTCTGTTTATTTGCTCTAATTTCTTTTTCTCATCTAGGGACTCAGGTTGGCACGTATTACTTTTCATTTAATCATGTTAAAAGCTGTGTGTGTGTGTGTGTGTGTGTCACCTTTTTAGATTGAGACTGATTAAACTTCTCTGAAACTCACACTGTGGTTTTCTTCATAAATTCAAACTTTTTATATTCGATCTCTTTTGCATCTATGTTTGTTTAGACAAGAAGAATAAAATCTAATAAAATTGATTTGACTTGACTGTTTCAAGCTTTGCTGTATGTCTACTTTAGTAGTTCACTGAGAGAAACAAAAAACAAGTCAAACTCCTTGTGTTCACAAGCTTTGTCAATAAAGCTGAATCTGATAGAGTACACAGTCGTAGCTATGATAGTGGACAAAGTTTCAAATATGGCTGTTCCTGCAAAGAAACTACAAATTCTAAAACATGGCTGCTTCACACACATGTTCAACCTGGAAGCACAGAAGATAGCCACGATTAGTGTCACAAGTGTTGACCAAATGTGACATATATATATATATATATATATATGAATAATGGCCAGAGGTATTTTTGCAGAACATTATGATGTCACTTTGAAGTTGACCTTTATCCTTTTGGATATAAAATACATCATTATCACTTTGATTTATCATTTGATTTTATCAGACATTTGTGAAACTGTGACATAATTAGCCTATGAATTCTTGCGTTATGGCCAAAAACATGTTTTGTGAGGTCACAGTGACCTTGACCTTTGACCTTAGACAATCAATTTTTTATCAGTTCATCCTTGACTCCAAGTGAACATCAGTTACTGTATACTAAAACATTTACATTTTGGGAAATAAACTGAGCTAGATAAGAAGAGCTTGAGGAGCTGATGAGTTTAGTTTAGCAAAATAACAGCTAGCATGTTTCTGTCCAAATGCACCCATTGTTAAGTTCCTTTTTAAATGAAATTGGTAATTAGTGAGCTCTAGTGGAGCTGGCAGGTGGGGTTAGTTAACTTTGGACAGAGCCAGGCTAGCAGTTAGCCTGCTCCTGTCTTTATGATAAGCTAAGCTAACCAGATGTAGCTTCAATTTTAGCTTACAGAAATGAGAGCGCTATCAATCTTCTAACTCTCGGCAAGAAAGTGAATGTATTTAGTCGATAAGATTCAGATCTCCCACCAACATGCTCAGTTGTTAAATCTTGCAGTTGACGATGGTTTTGTGTCTCCTCAAACTGCACTTAAAGATTTATTAGCAAAACTCCCACAGTGCCTCTGATGATCCGTGTGTCTTGCTGTCATGCAGTCACAGTTACAGCACTTGCTCTGTGAAGCTTGTGCTTCAGAGAATTCCATAATTAAGAAATCTAGATAACAATGAAGACAGGTTTTGTTGCCAGTCAGAGGAAGAAGCCAAAAACATTTGTTTTTCTGGTTTTGTTAATCTAACAATACTTGTGTTGCCAAGACAAAATAAAACTGGGCATAAAAGCAGCACCGTCTTTAGAAGATCTGATAGAAGACAAATAAAATACTATGGGGGAGTGTATTGTTTCCTATATCAAAGCTGTATTTTACGACTACACATCAATATTGGAGAGTACATGTGCAGTGTTTTGATTTAAAAAACATTTTTTGCCTGATTTGTGATATTATGCTAAACTGTTGTTACTTTCCATTCACTTTTCTTACTTCATATGGTGTGTCAACTTTCTGTTTTCTATTCTCATTCATTGCTCAGCTTGGCCCTGCTCTGGACCCCTGTACAACACAATGAAAGATAAGATTTAGCAGAGCCTCTTTTTCGAATTCATAGGCAGCGAGGGCGACTTCACTCAGTGGCCACAGATACAACAATGCATTCCGCTGTGGAGTATAAGTAGAAGAACTCCAGTGGACAGTGAATTGCTTAATCATATTGTGGCACAGGGGAAAATTTGATGCCACTCTTTTTTCCGGCCTTTTGCTGTTCCACTTTGACAGTGAGTACACTCTCATGCTCCTTGGAGGCGACTTGCCATGGTTGAGTGTCACTGAGGAACCTGCTCAGAGTGTGTAACGGCTGTGGATTGTCACAGAGGCCCAGCAGATGGCGGGGCCTTATGATCGCGCCGCAGCTCTGCTTTGTCGTCCACACCGCCGCCTGACACCACTCACATCTCCTCAAGCTCTCACCTCTTAGAGCCACGCTCCCTTTCACTCGGATAAGACTGGAGAACACTGCCATGTTAAAAGCTTTTTAATGTCATATCTCATGCCTGAACTGTATGGCTTTTGATGTAACAAAAAATATAAATTTTTCACCGCATTTTTTCTTTTGCATCCTGCACCTTGACTAGAAAGTATGTGCCTTTTGATGGCTTTCTGTTTGACTGCAAAAGTTTTTAGCACTAAAATTCCAGCACCTGAATAATAGTATCTCAGAATGCTGGAAAGGCCTATATGAAAAGAGTGAAGGTGAAGAAACATTGAGCAACATGTCATCCTAAAAATGAACTCAGCCCCAGTTGAAATGTCATGGCAGCATGGAGACGGAGTAGGAACAGAAATAAGCAGAATGAATCTCTCACGCCGTTGCCATCCTTTCCCTGAATACCTTTTGGCAATTAAAAGCAAACAGGCATGACTTTTTTTTCCCCCCAAAGTTCCACACAGATCACGATTGCTAGCTGATAAGTGGCGGATTTAATGCGCACTCGCTTCCCTCCTTAACAGAATATTAATGTAGGCTGTCATCCATGAGAATGACTCATTTACAAGCATGCAGAGGAAGCTGAGGACTCAAACCTGGATGAGGTTTGTCGCCTCGCTCGTTTGATAACAAGCACTCAAGTGTATTTACAAGGCAGAGCGAGCGAGATAAGTCTGCGGTGTAATGACACTAAGCAGGTCAGGAATGTCTCTGCCTCTCAGTGTGTTGTTGCTCATCTCCCTCCAACAGTTATCCCTCTTTCTGTCAGTGAGCTATGCCTCCTCATGCAGCCTGGCGCCGCGCAGCGCTGTCATCTGCGTCGACGCAAAGCATGAATATCAAATGCGACCACTCTCTAGTTTGACTTATGAAGCCTTTTTACTGCTCTCTCAACTTTCATTGTATTTGCGTGGTTAGAGCTGAAATCCTGTCCTGCCAGTGCACTCGGAGTAGAGAAAACATTGTGCTGCTTATTGCCTGCCTCGGCAGTAAGTGCACGAGCACGCTGACACGGCACTGAGATGGTGCTGTGACCCCGCATGTGGGCTCCAATCTGGCAGCGTGCGGGAGTCAATAGGTAGGTGTGAGGTTAGATACAAATTGGCCCGTGCATGTCACAGCTCTACAGTCACCAGCTCAAGCCTGGACAGCGATCAGAGCAGGAAAGCTACACTCAGGTGTGAGGGAGAAAAATAGCTGAAAGGAGTGTTCAGTTTATTTTTGTGCAACTTCATATGAAACACCTTTTATGTGTAAGGAAGTCTGAAAGAAATTTGTATTTCCCGCTTTTATTTCCCCATTTTTCATCATTCTTTCATTGTTATAACCCAGTTAACCTATCCCCTTCATATCCTGTTTATTCAACACTCCCTCTATCCACTCATTATTTGACCTACATCCTGTCCTTTGCTGCTAAATGGCCTCCCTCTCCCCTCATCAAATAAACCTGCAAGCTTCTGTGTGATCTTCTCCAGCAGTGTTTTATGCCTCACATTATGACACATATAATCAAGCTGGCTGTTTGCACTACTTTGTTCAGCACAAATTGCTGCACCGATGGTCGCGGCGAAGCACAGATGGGACGTGGACAGTTTTTCATCGGCTGTTCCATACCACGGAGCCCAACACATCTGGTATGCAGCGAGAAGCATCTTTGCACTAATTTGTTTGTCACTATATATTGAAGGGACTATCTGTCATCCTGCCATGCTTTGGTTGCGGCATGATGTTTGAAGAACATGGCTAGTCATAAGTTTCAGGCGGCCCGGCTGACTGGCCGCTTGGGACTCGCTCACTCGAGCCATCTGACGGTTGGGGGAGAAGGCGGGGGAAGAAATTATAAAAACAAAACAAAACAAAAAAAATAGAAAGAGCACTGGGAGTTTGTGAATTTCACTGTAAGGCATCTACTTAACACTGGAGAGGTGAAAAGATGATCAATTTTCACTCCCAAATCTCCCAAAAATTCTCCTCAATATTATGAAGGCTTAATTAGAGGTGTGAACTGCATGTACGATCACAGGCAGCCGAACCTGAGTTATAATTGTCTGTTAAGTTGCTGTTGGTTCGTCTGTCAAGTTTTCCATGTTCACAAAATACACGTGCAGTTTACAGTGATAATAACGGATGATTTATCATCAAAACAAAGACAAAAGCAGCTTCTCATTGCTACATAGCAACTACAGATTTTGTGACTGAAATAACAACAGGTACTATGATTTTTACCAGCTGTAGCTTCACTTTAAATTAGAAACCTGAATTAAATATACATGGTGATGGGACGAACTGATGGCCGAGTGGTTAGGGCACATAACACAGAGTCTGTTATGGTGATAAAAAAGTTACCAATCACCAGTTGATGATCCAATGTAGTAGACATAGAAAAAGAAGTAGTATTGTTCTTGTATTTAGTGTAGAGCTACAATCCTAGTAATATATTGAGAATAATCTGTTAGGTTGTTTAGCTAACGTACTAAATACTGCAAATAAAAGGTTCTTAGGATGTGGACTATCCAAAGTATCTGTCTACTGTAATTATAGAGTGTGAATGTTGAAAGATGGATGTAGCCTCTGTGACTTTGAAGCTCAGTGTGGGCTGCTCTGCTGTCGCCATCTTGGCAGTGCCTGGCTCCGCCTAACTCTTGGCTAATTCAAAAATGGGCAAAGAGATGAGACTTTGGTGAATGTCAGATTGTGACAAGCATGCACTCCTACACCTGTCAGTCAAAGCGGCACACCCTTGATTATGTAGAACTTTAAGCCTTAATAACATTTAAAACAGGTGAGTTCCATAAAAATTCACCCCCCATACACTTGTCATGAACGAGAAATTAGTAGAGACCAAAACAGTTTTCTGTACAAGGCTGGTAACATGCTTATTTTTTTAACATTGGATATTATAGGGATTGACATGTTTTTGGGGCCAGCCTCAAGTGGCCATTTGAAGAATTGCAGTTTTTGGTACCTCAATGTTGGCTTCATTTTTCAGCCTCAGAAGTTGCTGCTTAACTGTAACACTATCTATGGTAATGTTGGCTGTGGTCCCAAATCCAACAAAGAGCAGCACAGAAATGCTAGAGGGAAGAGCTTCTTTTCTTCTCCTGTATTTTACCAGCTCCACATGAAAGTCAGCTTTGTGTGGAGGAAGATGTAAATGTGTTTTGCCAAACCGACGGATGAAAACATGTTAACACCAACATATTAGCCTGTTTGGGAACCAACAGAATAGCAGTGGATCATTATTATTAATTCATTACCATGTAAGCAGTACTTTAATGTTGTAGTTGGTTGAGGTGAAGCTAATTTAAACTGTTTAACAAACTGATGCGTAGTTTCTACCAACACCTGCTTTATAAACTCATCATATAATTGTGCATTAAGTCATACAAACTGAAAAGCTATTACGAACTGGAAATGACGAATATGAGCAGTTGCAAGGAATATTTTATCCCCCACCTACCCCTGTAATGTTAATCATGTCCCAACGGGGCTTTAGTCCCACTTCAGATTCCTCACAGGTTTCACAGTCTGTTTGTTTCAGGCCCCAGATTTCCATACAACCCCAGTGTGAAAAAAAGGGAAGAAGTACGTGATGAATGCAATCTGACAGCTCATAATATCCCCTTTCCCATTCTATGCTCTACATTTAGTGTGATTCTAAGTCAATTAAAGAACTGTTTGATGTTGATGCATCCAGACTTGGAAATTAAGCCTCAGTCTGGTATGTTGTTAGTTGGTCTTAATGTCCCTTTTTACACCAATAGTCTCCTACAGGCCATACGTATATCTCTGATCTACAGACAATATTACCAATGAAAAAAACATATATATACTTATACTTGCCGAAAAAGGGGGGACTGAATCTAACTTTGGATAAACACATTGGATGAGATGCACTTCTGGTGATATATTTTTATCCAAAATACAATAAAAACAGGGAAAAGGAGACTGGCAGGGGGGCTGGAAAAGTGGGGCTTTTCATTGAAATGTAAATGGATGGGTGCTTGCACAGAAATCTATTTTTCAGGGGAAAAAAAACACTTTTATCTGACGACAAGCACTTTCCTTGGCTACTTAAGAATGACATTAATGTTGCAGGGGAGGATGACGCTGTGGTAATACTGGCTGAAAAGGCACTTGGAAAATTCCAGAGCACTCAATATCTTCGAAATATCAGTTTTTACATTTATTTAAATGGAAAAGGGAAAAGCTTCTGCATTTTGCTTAAGACTTGCGTTAGCCGAGTCTTGTTCTAAGTAACTTAAAAATATTTTCCAATTTGCCCAAATCCGTCTAGACAAAGCTGAAAACTACATGAGTGGGTAGAGCAGGAAAATGTCATTTCCTGTAATTCAATGGAGTGAATTTGTAAAGTCTGAAATGGAGGGTTTTTGTGAATCAGCACAGCCAGGAGAGACAGCAGGGAGGAAGTGTACTGGATTCATGGTGTTCTAACACTGAAATATACTACGGGCGCCACTAAGGGAAACAAATGTAGAAATCTCTCATATACCTATAAACACAAACACAAAATGGTAAATATTTTAGATTCAGTGAATACATTTTTATTTAGAAGTCACACAAAGAAATGTGTGGGCTCTTCACCCTTAATTCTACAACATGACTTGCATGATGCATTCAAGTGCACATCATTGTACAGTTGCTTAAAAAAGGAATCTGAGCCTTCACATGAAATGAATGTACAGTTTACAGAGAAAGAGAAAAGACATATTTAGTTCTCAGACTGTCACCAATTTCTGAGAAGTGTGCTGAATAATAGAGCAGTAGATTGTGGGCACGCAGACACTGTAAAAGGTTTTTGCTGTATTTCTTTGATTTGGTGCCACTGAGATGAAGGTATGTGTCGTCTTATCATGAAACACTATCTTTAATGTTCTCTTTCCCCATAAACTAAAGCCCCAAAAAATCACTATGAACCTCTTTTTAAAGCTTTAATTCTCTTTTACAGATTAGCAATAATATCCTGGAAAAAAAGGTCATGGTGTAATTCAAGATCTTGGTTTTCACTTTCTGAGTGTGACAAGCCAATCCTGTCTGCTCGAAATGATGTTTATATATTACCAAATTGTTTACCTACCACGTTGTGATAACAAACATAATCACTGGGTGGAGTTAGTTAGGGTTTCTTAGCCTGCTTGCTCTTTGTGGTTAAACTTTTGGCACTAATTCCTCTCTGTGCCTGTCATTCACGGTGTGCATGAGAGTGTGCAGCGTAGTTTGCCTTAAAGCCTTAAAACTTTTCTACCAGATATAAAATAAGGTTAAAGTAAAAAACTGAAAATAAGTAAACAAAGTCAGAAATCAGGACTTCAGGATTCAAAGCCCAGTCTCCTGGATGAAGGTCCTGTGTTTGACACATTGATCCATACAAACTTGATATGTCGCTCTTTATATTACCACACTCAACTTCATAAAGACTCTCTGGCAGAAAACCATCAGCGAATTAAATACATTTGACATGACAGTAATGTTACATAACTTGCTAGCATACAAAATATGTACTGTAACTTGTATGAAATATATATATGTACCTGAGATAAAACATGAATGCTTCTAGTCCTCAGCTTTTACTTTTACAACAACCACAAAAAAAGTAGAAGAAGAAAAAATAAGAAAATCTCAATTCTCTCTCAGGGCATCCATAATAAGCTGATACTGTGCTGTAAGATCAAATATTATTGGATATAAAAGTTTATATATAAAAGTATGTATAAAAGTTTGTGAACATTTTTCTGATATGTTTCTGATAATGTAGATGCAGCTGAGAATGGAAAAAACAGCAGGCAAAATTGTGAATATGATTGCTGTGATTGATTAAGTTGCTGATATGGAAATAAAAAGTTAAAAAAGGTCAGACTAGACTATCTAAAGCCCACCTCCGTTCAAAAATGTGTTCTGCTCATTGTTGCAGGATGCAAGATGACATATGTGCACAGTTTGACCGTAAAAGGTTGTTTTCATATTCATCTGCTGAAAGAGGAAAGTTTCTCTGTGCTCATCTGACTTTGTGACATCACAAGTAGTTAAGCGGTCAATCATGATTCAGTATGTAACTTATATATGTGTGATGTGAAAACACACTGAGAGTAATGCAGGAGACAACTTGGGTCCATCAGTTGAACTTTTGAAATTAGTATATAAGGGGAGGGAGGGAGGAGGTGTTATATATATATGTAATAGAATAAAATATTTGTGTGTGTGTGAGTGTGTGTGTGTGTGTGTGTGTGTGTGTGTGGTGTGTGTTTGTGTGTGTGTGTGTGGGATATAAAACCTTATCTTGCACGGATGGAGTGGAGGGTAAACAGACCCAAATTCAGCTGCATAAATAGAGTTTATCACCATTTCAGGGCATCATAAAGCACCGGGACTGAAATTCTGTGTTATAGTAGGTGGCATCGAACTGAAGTGAGCCACACACAGAAGAGTCTGGAGCTGCAATCACAGCATATTTCAGTTTAAGATAAAAAAGAGCTAATGAAGCCAAACAGCGAGGCAAACGTCACATGAAAATAAAGCTGTCTATTCTTCTGAGGGGGCATCATGAAGTCTCATCCAAACTACTCCACATCACTTTCATTCACGCAGTCCTCCTGCCCCCCTATCACCTTCTGCGAGTCTTAAATCCACCAGCCAGCACTACCTTCCCACCTCAGTAAGGGCTGAATGAATGATGAGTAATCGTGTAGGAGAGTGAGGTCATTATCGAGATGTGGAAGTTTCAATTGGCACACCGGAGGCTTCATTTGTGCTGCATTCACGACTCCTTTTGACTTTGAAGTGTGCAGCACACCTGACTCGTAGTGGGGAGACTTGTGTTTCTGCTCGTTTCCGCTTCGTCTTTTTGAAGCTAAAGATGGCTGATCTATTTCTAGAAAGGCCTCTACAACACTTCCCTATATGCTGGATGGAAGCAGTGAAAATGTAATGTTTGTGTGTGCGGAGATTTCTTGCCCATGGTGTTGGTGATGCACTATCTGTGTGTATGGGAGTGTGTTGGTGAGACAGAGAACAGCAGTGTGTCTAGGCTGTAATATTTAAGATTTTTTAAAACAGTGTTTGATGATTACTATTGTTACCTCCCTACATATAGTAAGTAGGTGTGACATACAAATGTACGTATGGGCATATAAGAAAATGTACATATTTGTTATTTTTCAACAGGGGGATGCACCAATGGGAGCAACCCCTGCTCCCACACCACACACCAATACACACCCATGTACATTTACGAAAGGACATTGTTGAGTGTTTACCTATAATCTACTATATTTTTATTTGATCACTCAGAAAACAGTCAGGCAATCAGAAGAGAGCCTCACAATTTCTCATGTTTTTCAAAATACAGGACAGCAGGGACATTTTAAGTCACATGACCCCTTGGACTTTTTTCCTATCTAAATCAATAGAAGGACAGACAATGAACACTGTGCAAAATAGAAAATCCCGCCTGAAATATTTTGTAGTACATGTGCTACTGAATGATCATAAAAATATTAAAGACATATCAAAACAATACTACAGGCAGCAATGTGTCTCTATGATCTCTCTTCCTCTTCCACAATTAAACGCTGCTATTTGTCACTTTGATCAAGAAGGTGACACTACTCTATAGAGTACAGTATATAGGCTACAATATAACACAGAACTGAGTATTTATAGTAAATAATTTAGAGAATATTATAGATCCAAGATGAACATGACAGAAGGGCGGGAATGAGAAGAAAAAGGCACAACTACAAATCCCTCTGGTATTTCAGCACCATGGACAGCACCATCATGTATTCGTCAATACACAGTAAAGTAAGACTACTGATACTTCAGAGACATGGTCGGGCCATAGATTTTGACTCACACAAACCTCAGATAAAGGATCAATGAGTCAGGCAGACTAGTTTTACGTATTCAACTAAACAACCCATCTGTCCCTGGGCTTCCTGCTACTACAGAATGGAGAGGAGGGTTGGGTTTAACAAGGGGAATGCACTTCAGTCCCACAAGGGGGACATCAACACTGGCTCAAATGACTCCTTGTAATCTGAAAGGATTTGCTTGTATTGACAAATCAACAGAGAATTATCACCTGACTGCTTTTCCTTCAGCCTCTTGACTTTATTTCTAGTGTTCCTCAGTTGACCTCCAACCACACTGAATCACCATCTCCATGTACCTGTGTCTTTCTTCTCTGGTTGTTACTCATTACTTGCACAGTTTAATACTCAGTGAACCTCCATGATACCAAGAGTGGTTACTAAGATACTTCTGACGCAACTCCTAAGCCAACCCCCCCCCCCCCACACACACACACACACACACAATATTATTATTATTATTTCCAACAGAGGTGTTTTAATGTGCTAGAAGACGTCAAATGCACTCTGCAGCGCTGTGTCTCCATCTGTTTCCTCTCTGAAATGCCTACTCTGAGTCACTCTATAGTTTCATTTTCTTTGCTCTCAGATGGATAGCTGCTATTTCTAGGGTGATACCACACATTTAGTCATTTCAAGGTTGTGCTTGTTTGTGAACTACAAGAAAGAGAGTGTTGTGACATCCTCCCAAGTGTAATCAGGTAAGAACTGATTTCCAAAAAGAAAAACCACCTCACAGGGAACGTGTATGTCTTCCCTAGAGGAAATAATGGGATGAGAGATGTTATCCGCCGTCTGTGTCGGCAAAGCATTTTGCTTCTGGTGCATGACCCAAAACAGACAAGCCCATGAAATGGAACACCAGCTTAGTGTTGCTCTAGTAGACTCTGATCAGTGGAAACAAATGGAGTTTGGCATTGCTACCCAACATAGCTGTGTATGATATAGTGGCTCCTAAATGATCTATGACAGTTATACAAGACTTTGTCTGTTTAGATCCATACAGTGGTCGGGGTTGGAGCCACGGCCTGTACTGTAAGTGTTGTGAGGCGTTTTGTTGAATGTACATGATCTCGCTATCTGTCCAATCGTGACTCCCTTGTCACCCAGCGCCCAACAGCTGGACCTTCAAGCGTCTGTGGTTAGTTCATGTGTCTGTAATAATTGTGGGACAGTCGAGAGTCTGTGGTTAGTTCACGTTTTTGTAATAACAGCGGGACAGTTGAGCGTCTGTGGTTAGTTTCCAGACAGCAGACATTAGAACAATAGAGGTGAAAAAATGGCTTAAAAGGAGAATGTTAGTGAGTTTTATGGATAAGGATGAAATCATGTTACAATGATATAAGAACCCACAAAGTTTCTTTGTGTGAACTGTAGTTTTTTCTGTGCTCACAAAGTAAATGTTTAACTTTGTTAAAATCACAAAGGTTTGAATTTCTGTTGGCAGCTGTTGCTGTTGTGAATGGTGATTGGATGGTGACGCTTCATTTTTACATGAAGTCTGATGACAGAAATGCTGAATGAGAGGTTGTAGTAGCTACTGGAACAGAAGCTAATCCGGACATCACCGCATGGATGTGGTCGTTACGTCACTTTGGGTCTCTGTAAATAATGACAGTTTTATTAATGGGGATAATCAGGTCAGTATGAAGTGTAAGAGTTGTGACCAGTGTCCTTGTAATGCTAGCCTCTGCCCCATGTTATTGGCTCTTCCTGTCTATCAGTGCCTCCCTCTGCCTGCCTCCACCCTGTGTGCATGTTTCTGTAAGCCTCTGTACCTGGCTGCCTGTCGCTCTGCCTGTCAGGCTCACTATCTACCTATCAATCTGTGAGTGTGTCCGCCTGTGTGTGGTGATAAGGAGCCGTGGGTGTCTGTAGCCCTGACACCAGCTGATTTATGCCAGCCTCTTTCCCTTTAGGAGGCCGATTTGTGAGAAAATCCCCAACGACTCATGCTGACTTTGTGTGCACGAGTGTGTATCTGTTTGTCTGGCTGTTTGCATGTGCATGCGTGTGCTGTGCCGGGATCGTCTGTCAAAACAAAGATGACAGGGCGCTGTAACTCTTTTATTGCCATTTTTCAACTCCTGTACATCACTCAGACCTGATTTAATATTTGAATTGCCCTTTTATAAACAACATAAGGGAAAGGTTTTCATTTGCAGAAACATGTCCGAGTCTCTTCCTCCCACCACATAGGTGAAATCAATATGCAATAAAATATAAATGAGTAAAAGCATTGCGAACTCAACTTAAAAGTTGACGACTTGCTCTATTACAAGAAGACTATGGTTTGATTTGGAGTTTAAAAATTCATGTGAGAAACAGCCTGAAATCCATTTCTGAGTGTGTGGGAGTGTGTATCTTTCATTTTTTATGCCATTCAATCAATTGAGATGATTCTCGCAGGCTTAACACATTTGGCACAAATCAGAAAACTCTCATTGACAAACCTCAACTTTAAACACACAAACAAGCCTATAAATTTCTTTCGAAAATAAAAAATTTAAGCTTTAAAACCTGACAGTGGATCTCAGGAGAATACAGATTTTCATGAGACCATCTTGACCGCCATTAACTTTATTTTCTGATAACTGCCACAACATTAAACTACACCTATACTGTACATGTGCATTTCCATCCACCTGTTTCTCAGGTTGTGTTTAAAAAATACCATGAGTTGAAATGCAGAAATTTTGAAAAAAAAGATTTCACACTTGGCTGCAGTGGAAAAGTTGATGTATTGATTAAGTAAAAAAATGTTCGAAAACATCAGATCTGTGCAGACCCATAATTTGACTGTCACCTTTTTCGAAGAAATACACCAAACTAAGATAAATGACATATTTTCAACATACAGCTGCGTCGGATTGTCCAATTGTCCACTCATTCACTCACTACGTAGTGTTTGCTACATAGACATAGCTACAAGACTTACTATGGGATAAGAGCACACAGCAGCTGATAGATTTTAGACACTACTTGGATGTTAAATTTGCCGTATAATAATAGTAACACATTTTATTTATATAGCGCTAACCCTAACCCTATACATAAAGATACTTAACATGAGTTAAAATGAACACAGATATATACTAAAAATATACAACACGCAACATTATTACATATTAAAAGCAGTACTGAAAAGGTAATTGTGTGCTGGATATTCACAATTATTATGTCAGTTGCTAGTCAAATGCTAGAACATCTGCAGTGAGACAAGTGAAGCAAAATGCATTAAATACAAGCTATCTTACAAGACATGCAATTTTTTCTGCATGTTTTATGTATTATGTATGTTTTAACGAACTGTTTTAGCTAACATTAGCGCCAAAACTGGTGGCAAGATGACTTCTTCTGCAGCTCTTTCACAAGACAGGCCGCAATGCATGATGGTCTAGCTGGATCGATGTAGTGTACAGCTTCTGTTCCATGGCTCTGTTGCCTACACCGTTTGTTATGTTTTTTTTTATTAATTTAATTTTTTATTTTAAACTTAATTTAATCTAATCAATTTATTCGATACAGTATGACTGCTTAAGTGCACAGCTAGTGACAAAATGAAAATATCTACCCTAACCTATTTCAAATGTAAAAACATGATTATTTCCATATAAATTAGTCTTCTGATTTGTGCTTGCACCCCACCAGCGAGCATTATGTCATTCTACTTCACTTGGCAGCACTTTGTTTCAGTGTTTTTTTTTTAAATAAGTAGTTTCTCACCCTTTCCTTTTGTTGTTTTGTTCTCTCTCTTCGCCTACAACACTGTTGAAATTCAGCAGGATAGCAGCCACCTCTGTAGATAGGCATGTCAGACCTGATCATTACAGGGCTTTTTCCCGGTAAAGGGTTTTTTTGGGGAGTTCTTCCTTATCCACATCAAGGGGCTAAAGACAGATAGTGTTGTTTGTTGTACACATTGCAAAGCCATTTGAGGCAAATTTGTGATTTTAGGCTATATACAGTAACTAAAACTGCTGATGAGGACTGCACCACCTGGGGAAGGGCACGCTTGTTTACTCCCCTTCTATAGATGGGGGCGAGGCCTAATGTCAGCGAACTCCCCTGTTGGCACGAGCAAAGCTCAGTATTGTTGTTCAGGTCCTGCTCGTGCTAATGACACACCCTTCAGTTGTGTATCTGATCAGTTCACCATTTAACACAAATAGACATATCTACAAACATGTGCCAGATAACAATGATGATAGTGCTCTGACTGATCATGTCAGGGTCCAGGGAAATATGCTCAACCCCTCCTGGCTCCACCTGATGTGAACTCTGTTCTGTATCTACCTCTGATTTATCACAGGGTGACTGTCACCTAAGTGGATCTGCCCCCATTTGCCAGAAGCCACTCTCAGAAATGCCGAGCACTGAGACGTCTGGATTGACTCAGATCAAGTGTGCTAACAGGGAAGTGAAGAGGAGACTGTAGCTAAGGAATAGATGGACCCACTGGGGGGCAGGAGCGGAGTCTGCCTTTGCACTATTATTTGACACTCAATGGTATTATCCCTACTTCATCTGCTGCTTTCTTTTAAAAGCTTTGTCTTCATGTTCATGACAAGCGACTGCCTGGAATGACACAGAGGAGGCAGAGTAAAACAACATGTCTCTGTGCTATTTTGGCTTCAGTGCGACTCTGTTGATAGGATGTATATTCAACACACCCAGAGCCTGTTTGCTGAGATAATTAAATTCTCAAAGGATGCGAGGAGACGCAACACGTAAATTAATTTGAGCTGCAGCAACAGACAGGATTTATGCCGCTTTGGCGGGAGCATTTACTTCCAGAACAAATAAATGGGATGTTTTTGAAATTAATTACTGTTCCAGTGCACCATTAAAGAGTATCAGTTATCAGATGACTTTGGAATACACACTTGGCTCTTTTGATGTGTTAATGATGACAAAGTAAATCATACTCCATACCATGGAGGAGTTGGAAAGACAAGGGAAGAGACAGACATAAGAAAAGATGAAGGAGCAGACTGCAAGACAGAGCAAAAGACTAAGCAGAAGATGTGTGAAGGAATAAATAGCAGAAAGTAACAGTCTAAACTCAAGAAATAATGTCAATTTTATATGAACCCCATTAATATGAAGGTTATGGCCTTCATGCTTCAGACATTTCTGTTCCTGTTTTTATTCCCTATTCAACATCCCTGAGAAGGTTTCAAGTGGAGGTTCAGATTCTGCCTCAGGGTCGCTCAGGCTACTCTAAAAAATACAAGCTCCATTCACTTCAAATGAAGCGACGTTCCTCTGAATGTAGGCCAGAATTACAGCAAGATATGACTGATTGTGTTTCACTCTCTCCTCTGTTGTAATGTAGGGCTGGATTTAATAGCCTGGCTGTTAATCCATGTCAGGGAAGGCAGAAAAAGGCCCATTTGACATGGGCTAACTTCCCTCTGTAATTAGAAAACCTCATTAAGTTCATTAAGTCATTCCTTGTGTTGGGGGATTTGTTTTACATGCGCCGCCAACAGACTCAGGCCACCGCTTGCAGAATGTGGGCTAACTGCTGCTGCCTTCAGTGGAGGAAATACAGAGTGGGAAGCATCGGAGAGGACGAAAAAGTACAAGGAATAAGCAGTTAGAGACTTTCAAATGTTAAGGGGAACTGTAAACTATTTTAAATGTTGGAGAATGCCTTTGAAAAAAAAGCTATATTCTGACAGTTGTGTCACAGCTTTTCAATCATGACCAACTCGATGCACTTACGAGGGACCTTGGCTGCAGCTATCAGTCTAACAACTTCAAATCGGAGGGAGAAAATATCATGGCAGCACCATTATGATGGGGAAGGATACGAGTGTGACACATTTCTGAAAGGCCCTTTGTCTTTTCTATTTATTGGAGGCCTTGAGCACACAGAGGGGGGGAATACCTTGTGCGGCCTTGGGCAGCAACACAGTAACAGATGACTAGACGTCACCGCCAGGGGCCCTCTGTTTTTTTTTTGGGTTTTTTTTTTTCAGTTTGGCTCCCAGACCCAATGATTCCAATTTGGGTGTCAGTGAGAGCAGCGATTCATCATTGGCTGGATTACTTAGTGGGCCGAAAGCAGAAGGCTATTCATCTCTGTAGCTGACACAGCCGCGGCCAGAGAGACGCCATGCTGCCAGCGCGACCACAGCCGGCACAAAACAAAGCCCTAGATAACACACTCACATGCAAATACACTCAGTCACAGATGCATGTGGAAATGCCCGTTGGAAATGTGCATCACCTGGGGGCAGAAACTAAGAGTTAATATTATTACACAGGAAATGGGTCGATTTCTTACACTGTCAGTGGTGTCAAAGGTTGCACCGCTTCAAATATAATTTAACATTTTTATGTTAAAGGGAAAAGGTCAACATTTCAGGATATATGCTTATTCACTTTCGAACAGAGGATGAAATGAGAGGATTGATACCACTTTGATAGCTCTATGTTAAATGTGAAGCTATAGTCTTTAGCTTATTTTAGCATAAAGACTGGAAACAGGGAAACTGTCCTAACGCCACATAATCTGCATATCTGCACATTCAAAGCTCCCTAGTTAATATGTTATATCTCGTTTCTCAGACAACCACCGTGAAAACTACAATTTGACATTTTACTAAACTGTCCAGAAAAGCTAGGCTAGCTTGTCCCTGTTTCCAGCCTTTATGCTAAACTAAGATAACCAGCTGTAACTTCATATTTAAAGTTATAATATATAACTTTTCCACATTATAATGTCTAAAAATGACTAGACATATGTTATATATTTTGGTGAGTTGTGAACTTAAACTGAATTATCCCAAATGTTTCCAGCACATTTCAAACCTAAAGAAATGTTAATCATGGTAATCATGGTTCATTTTGGTCACTTGTCAGTGGCGTCATATCATTGTGGTTGCATGCCAGAAGCTCAAAATTTACTTTTTATTCAGTTTTTACACCTCTGCTGTTTTCAATTATGTATTTTAAGCAGATGAAGGATTTTAGACAAATGTTGGACAGCTCAGCTCCCAGCCACTCTGTGATGTGCTGTGTCTGCCTAACAGCATTGATGAATCACTGATTTTTAATGTGAAACTGCTTTATTCAGTTCTTTTAACGGTTCTAATCCCCTGCTCTGTTTGATTTGGAGAGGACTCCTCTGTGGATAATTCAGCTCCCAGTAAAAACCTCCTGAATGTCTGGCACTGAAAGAATCCAAACCAGGAGAAGTTGATGGCTATGGTGGTGAAGACAACTCCCATGATCCCATGTTACTTCATGACATCGCCAAATGCTGTCTTTTGATACTGTTTTGATTGAGAGACTGCTAGTGGGAGCGGGATCAGTCTTCTTATGCAACTCTCCACCAAACAGCCAATAAGCCAATTTCACAAAATGTGGAACTATTGCTTTTAGATGGAATGTAAAAAAAAAAAAAAAAAAGGACTATGCACTATGAGTGCAGAAATGCAAACACTGGTTATGTACACATCATGGTTGAGGGAAAAACATATATACAGTCCTGAAGGCTGAGCTCTGACTGGAACACTGAAGGAGACTCCCACTCTCACTCCACACACATACACACACTCCCCTGCCAGGCCTAAACACCACCATGTGCTGATAAGACAGAGCAACCACTCGCTACCCTGCAGGTGAAAAACAAGGTGGACGTCCACATACTGAGCCTCACACAGCATGCTGCATTTACAATACACCTCTGTGGCATCAACATAAATCTGCAGTACGTGCTCGTCCAGGATACACGCGGTTCAGTGAATGTTGGGACCTCCGTTCATTTCAGGGGGAACAATAGACTGAAACGGATATGCATAGTGGGAATAAAGGGTTACTTCAAAATGGTAAATGGGGCACCTGGAGGTAAAATAGAACATTTCTGTCTTGTATTGGCACACTTTTACTTTGGTCAGGAAAAACAGAAGAAGAGACAAAGGGCACATATTTCTTGAGCACAGCCAAAGGAGTGCATGTGTGTGTGCCTCCATACACAAAATCTTATTTATCTTATTTATTTCAGATAATGTGTTGGCAGATGCTCCGTCTAGATTGTAGTGAATTATTCATGTGTGATTTTTTTGGGGGTAACAAAACACTGGTAGGTTTGTGTCTTGAGGGGAGGGGTGTTATGTGTGTCTGACTCTATTGTGGAACTGTGTATATGCTAAGTAGGATGTGTGGATCCTGAGTTGAGATTGGCTTCATCTACAAAAAACTTTCTTCTACCACATTCTTTACCCGCTGAGCCTGATTAGAGAAGCACCTGGTCCGACCCGCCAATCAACCTGATCCCATTTGGACCGAGCGTACAAACGCCCCGGCCGGCCTGCCACTCGGGCCGGCTGACATACACGCAGCTCGCCAACGTGCCTCCCCTGGTCATTGAATTTCCCTGAGATTGTGTCAAACTTTGCCTCACTGAGGCAGAGGTTGACTGTTTGGGGTCTGGGCCAGGCTTAGATAGAGCTAACACTGACACACACAGGAACACGGGTGCCGGACGGAGTAGAAGGAGAGGTTTAATTTCCATTATTATAATTTTTTTTTAGAAAGCAAGTTTAAAAACTCCTCCTTTTGTTTCATTTTGGTCATTTTAATTTTTAGTTAACCTTATTTATTGTTCGCATCATTATCATTTATCTCCTTACAAATAAATGTTTCATCCCTTTTCCCCAAAAGGAGCTGGGTTGTGACATTTGTCTTGCTTTCTTTCTTCTGTCCGTGTAGATCCAAAAGAACAAAAGTGTTTCCTCTGACTTCATTTAGCTCCACTTCCACCAAAGGCCACCACCGCACAGGGGACAACACGGCTGTCCACACCTTATTTGTACTCTGCACTGTGAACTGTGTGCTCCATAAGCTGTATGACAGTTCAGGGAAATGGACTTCAGAGCCATGCCCTGCCATCTGAAATGCCACAACTATATTATCAGCTATCACTGAGGAGGGAGAAACGCAGAGAGAGAGACACAGATGGAGCACAGAGAGATTCCATCTAGAGTCCGCTTATTCTTGTGAGTCGCATCAAAAGGAAAAGTAATTAAGTCGTCTGAGGATGTTATTGGAAACGAGAATTCTATCAGTGAGGCTGTGGGCTTGTGATGCCTGCAGCTTATCCAGCCTGTCTGTGTATGTGTGTGTTTGTGTGTGTGTGTGTGTGTGACTGACACAACGCTGTGCAGTAGAAGATGAGACCTCTGTTGTGCGTTTGTAACAGGCGCAGCCAGCCGCTCCTCATTAACCTTTTGGGAGATAAGCCTGTTTTAAGTCCATGTTTGAACAGCCTGTGTGAAGTATCTCCCACTGATATGTGGCTAGCCAACCACCCAAACCGTCCTTCCCTCCCCTTTCACATTCAATATTCCTCTTCCCTCACCTCCGCCAGATTACTAGAATTAAATTTCAATTTTAATCACAGACCTGCAAATCTCCATAAATCTAGCACCTGAGCCACCCTTAATTATGGAACAAGCATTCTGGGGCAGCGCACTGCCGTGGCCCGCTAACAAGGTTAAAAGGCGCAAAGTGTGTGTAATGGAAAGCAGAGGAACTCACTGAGCAATTGTTAACACCATGTTAGCTACTCCACTTCTTTGTCTCTTGCCATGTTCTCTCCCTATTTTCCCAACCAGCGAAATACACAGAGCACCTTGTTAGAGGCACTAGGCTAGAAGTAATGTAATTTAGCTAAGTGGTGAATGTGGAGGTGCCAGATGCGCGTTTTGCAGTGGATGGTGTCGGCAGCAGTGATGGAGCAGGCATACAGCGGCAAAGCTGTTACATTATCAGCTGCTCGCTGGTGTGCTGTAGACAGGATCTGATAATTGGCAAAGAGATGGAGTCTGTTTTCTGGAGGGACTTTTCTTTTGTTCCTTCTTTTTTTTTGTCAATTCTAACTGACTAAAAGTTACTTGGAAAATATATCAAGAGTGGTGTAAACACAGTCTTATGCTGCAGTTACAAGAGATGTTATATCTCTGGTCCAGTACAATTCAAGGGCTCCCTCTGACCTTCCCACAAGGCTTTACTGTAGCTGCATACCCAGTCAGATTTTCATGAAATCAAACTCTAAACACAGAATATAAAACTGTCTCTTTTAGGGTAATGTTTATGGTTGACATTATTAGCAATAACCATCAAATGTGATTACATGTAATCAACTCTCTATGTTGAGAGTCCACCACTCAAGCTCTGGTTTCAAATTGCCTACCTAAGCATTAGGAAACTATTTGACCCATACAGTACATTCATCCCTATCAATCATTTTTTATTCATTTTTGATCTATACATAGATGGATCTCAAAGGATTTCACGAAAAAAACGTGCATAAGTACAAATGTGCTTGTCCTATGACGAGGCTGAATACTCAGACATACCCTCCATTTATGGTTTAAGTCTCCTGATTTTTGTTATACAAGGTGATCTGATGTGTTCCAGCCTATCGAGGGAATAATCACTGAGTCCGCGCTGCCACGAAGCGAGACTGAGAAACTGGAGAATCTCACATACGCTCGAGTCTTTGTTTCATAATTTGTAAGCCGCGGGCTGTGAATTAAAGCGGGACAATGTAATGCAGTCCTTAATACAATTATGCGTGAGAGGACTGCATGTAGGAATTGTGAAAAGGGTTTTGTGACAGGATTTCATGAGTGCGAAAAAAGCGAGTTTAATTAAGCAGTGGTGCATAATAGGAGTCTTTGAGCTTTCCACTGTGTGAAATTGTATGCCAATTAGATAATCATCTGTAAAAATGTCGGACATGAAAGACAATTCCATGATAACAGTATGATTACACACAAATGCAGCATCACAATAATTATGCATTTCATTCATTTTGTACAAAGTCTGTGGGATTATCATATTATTGTTGCATATAAATGCCCCCTTTCCCTTGGAGTTTATCCCAATGAAAACAGAGAATTTAAAAATGGCCATCAAACCTGCTCTGTTTATTGTATCGCTAATAACTCTTTCACTGTGTTACGATGAACAAATAAGTAAACAGAAACAGTCAGGAAGAGACTTAATTTACACAAGTTTCATCCTGACAGCTGGCCAGCTAATACTTGTTTTGTTTACACATTGGCTTGATTTTGATCACTGGTCTGCTCAGCTTTCCAGATGTCTCGCCCACATGTGAGCCTGTTTTTTTTTGAATGCTGAGAACGCGGTCACCAAACAAGCCTCCGCCTCACTTCACGTTCCAGATGAATCCAAGTGTCTGTCTGTCTGTCTGCAAAGCTGCAGAGTGCTCCTGAATGTGTATTATTTTTGTTTGATTTCCTTTAACACCTATGCCACAGAATAATCAATATGACTCCAGCAGCAGTGAGCATTGAGTGTGCACATGCAGGTGTGTGTATATTCTGTGTGAGTATGTGTGTGTGTGTGTGTGTGTGTGTGTGTGTGTGGTTTCTGATAGCAGTGGGGGAAGCAGCTGTTCTCCCTCCTGTCCCCTGCCACTGATTTAACATATGGCTAACCTTTTGCAGATAGTGCTGCTGTTTACTTTCCTGCTCTGCACTGATAACATCCCAAATCATTACCCAAAACCTGTGACACACGCAGCTTTTAGCCACAATAAACCCATACTACACCAGGGTGATAAACAAAAAGAAGAAGTAATCAACCATTTTTTCTGATTGGAAATTTGGAGAAATTTTGTTTTGGTCATTAAGGAAAATTAAGCCTTTGCATCACATCAAAATTCAACAAACACAATATATATGAAATTGCACAGTTATTTAATATTTTTTCTCAGGCTATTGAACACTAAGGGTGCCGTCACAGCTAATGTCTTGCATCTGACTGCAAACTGTCAACAAGCGATCTGTAGGTCGATGCAGCATCATCTGACATGTATGCACACCAGCATGAAACTGAGATTTTCCTTGAACATTCATATAGTAAAAGAGGAGAGACAAAAAGCATTTGCAATCACCCGGTGAGGGCTGAAACAATAATTCAGGCCTGGAATTTGACTCCATCCCAGGCCACCCACATGCAAACTGCTAATTTTGTAGGCCAACCCCATTTGTTGATGTAACAGGTACCAGATTCGTTATAAAGTTGGTCACTATGTTCATCTGGGAGGAATGATATCCATATTACAAAATACAAACATTTATGACTGACAGGGGAAAAAATATGCTCAATTATAAATGTTATTATTATTATTTTTTGTTTTTGTTTGTTTGCAATTTAGTAATTGCATGTTATTGCAGGGGAAAGTGGAAGCAACATGTCTACTATATAGTTATAGCAGAAACCCCATGTAGGCTATGATTATCTATATAAGTTAACAGAACATTAGGTGAAGGACGTTCCAGTGCGCTCTACCTCTCTCTCTTTCCCGCTCTCTCTCTCTCTTGCTCTAAATGAGGTTAAACAAAAATCACATGACTGATTTATGGTTACAAGTCTTCACTTTGTCGACCACTCATCAACACTGGATAATTACTGTTATTGATTGTCATTATCAAAGGCAAACTAAATGTTGAATAATAGGGTAGTAGCTGCAATGGTGTAGTACAGATCGGTGAGGTAGCATCATACACAGGTGAGGTGTTGCAAGAGGTCCGTCAAGCTTGTTAAATTATAGATGGTCAAGTTGACTGTTCACGCAGGCCAAAAAGACCCTCAAGCCACCAGGAAATGTCCCTGTGCTTCTGACGAGCTGTCCACCACTGGCAACCACACAGCAACAGCCTCTCACAACATTAATCTATAAGACGCCTGTTTTCCACTCATTGTCACCATTTATGATGTACGAGGTCCAGCTGCATTAAAATCACAGTTAAACCGAAGTTAGAGCGCCCATAGCATCTTTAGCTTTCTGAATGAAACAGAATATATGAACTAGGTTTAGTTATTTAAAGGGTTAAGTTCAGGTTTGAAATGGGGTTGTGTGAGGTAGTCATGCATAGTCTGCATTAGATCCTGAGCAGCACACTCTCATTCAGGGAAGCCAACATCAAAAAGTCTGAACTATCCCTTTAAAATCAAACCCTTGGCCTGTGATTGGATCACTAAAACATGGGCGTGGCTTAGCTGTTAGCCTCCACTCACACCTCCCTCACCTGTGGTGTGAGATGAGAGGAGGAGGATTAGACTGCAATGAATAAATTAGACCTCAGCCACATTATTTGGAGACGTAAACAAAGTACTGAAAATATTTTTGGCACATATGCAGCATGCAACAGGAGATAAATGAACAATTAACATTGGACACAAGATTAGAACGTGGAAAATTAATTTTTCACTTTCATTTTTCACTGTGTCTTTAATGCTCATTAATCAGTTATTTCTTCATGAGTTTTTTGTCTCAACAGGGAAGATAAATCAACATGTAAGATTCAGTAAAGTGCAGCATGACCTGCCATTAGAATTTGGTTACTCCCTCATTAGTCAATGTAGTGCTCATGATGCAGGATGTCGCTCATCAGAGCTGTCCAATCTGTCGGCCCATACAACTTCACCTACACAGTACAGTTCTTGGTTCATTTGTAACAGGACTGTCTCTTCATCCAAAAGTCAAGTTCAAATAAATTCAAACTCGTACGTAATTCATTCTAATATATAACTAGAGCTGCAGCAGGAGGTGAGTCCTCCGATTTGTTATGGTTGTAGAGTAAGGCAGCTGCTTTTTAGAGTCCACAAACAGCCTTATCTTTGTTGCTAACGGTAACATCTATGGTGCTTCTCAGATGCGTCGGTGTCATGATTATCCAATCAGCACGGCTTTGCTCGCTCCTCCACTTAGTTTACTGAAAGGTCAACAGGGCAGCAGTAGGTCAAGCTGAAGTCAATTTAAAAAGCGCCCTCTGCTGGACCCCAAGGACTACTCCAAACAGTCCTATGTGCTCATAGTCAATTTGAATATTCCAACAAAAGTCTGAATTTCAAATAGAGAAAGTTACAAGTAAAGCTTCTCCATACCCTCTCTGACGTACTGGATCTATATAATCAACATCACTGATGTTTAAATTAAACTGCGCTGATTTTGACGGACTAAACATGACTGAGTGTTTTAGCGCCCAGGCTGCAGGTCATGTAAACTGCTGCATAAAGTATCATTCTCTGAAGTTTCGTTCTGCACAAACACATGGTTATGAGTGCTGTCACAGTTTTCTACACTAGGTAACCTTCTTAAGTGAATCGTGATCTAGTGGTTGTTTGTTGCGGCGAAGCTTCACTGGAGTTACACACGTCGATAATGCCGAGGGACTCTTGCTTCTCTGCTTCCTAACAACATTAAATGAATGGTCCACTTAGAATTAATGACTTCCTCACTGTGGACAAATTTGATTGTGTTAGACTAACGACCAATCCTCAGTGAGAACCAGGCCAACATTTAAGTAGAGCTACAATTGGTTCCGCTGCTGTTTGAGACCTTTATTGATGGTGCCACGCACACACATACGCACACACATGCACACACATACACACACATACACACAAATACAGGGAAGCACTCACAAAAGTGTGCATGCATGTGCATGCACACGTACACACACCTTGAAATCAACACCTTCCCTCTGTTTCACAGTCAAGCAGGGGCAGCAAATCGCACTGCTCCCCAGACAATATTATCTCATATGCACAGACAAATTACCTCTTTGTTTTAAGGACATGAGTAATTCTCAAAAAAAAAAAAACACACACACACACACACATTATGAAAATCCCTCCATAAATAGGAAAAAGAAAGCACTCAAAGGGAAGCTAAAGTGGCACTTATGGATACTGTTAGCGTTTTGCTCGGGTAAAAGAAATTCTCCTATTAAATGGGTCTCTCTCTCTCTCTTGCTGTCTCTCTCTCTCTTTGGCTCACCGCAGAACAGATCACATGAAGGTTACGCTGTCCTCTCTCATGGCCTACATTCTGATGCCAGAGCTAATTGCATAATTTGTTTCAGAATTAACAGCTAATAGCAGTCTCTTCTAGGCTCCAGCCGGCCCCCTCTCTCCATATACTCGCTTACATTTTTTTCCAACTGCACATCCCATTATGCCTGTATTTGAAGACGCTTTAGACAATATAGCAAAAATCACGCTGGAGTAAATTACATTCGTACCCATGAAGGCGGTGAGGTGATGAATTATAGGCTAAAGCTCCCACTTGGCCCTTGCTTATTGAATCTAACAGCATTGTTAAAATCTACAGTGGATATTTATCACTGCATTGACTGTTTGTCAAAGAAAGAAGTAAAAAAAATGCATTTATAATGAAAAACCTGCTCATTTTGAAAGATTCATGAGCTACATTTGAGCCGTCAAACACATGAATGCACTCAGTCCTCTCTGCAAGAGGGTTGATATTGTGCTCTGATCAGCTGGCGTTTCCCACAGTGGGATCCACATAAAACAAGCCCACCTTCCATGCATGTGCGGGGAGGTCGGCCGGCTAACGGACGACTGAGGATGCAAGAAGCTGAGCAAGACAGATGAGCTGCTCAGAAGGTGGCCACTATAAGTCAATGCCCCCTCGCACCAGGCAATAACCTTCTCTCTTCTCCGTGTAATAACCAGCCTGAATTTCAAAACCAAACAAACAGGAAGGGGAGCGAGGGAGGAGGGGGAGGCAGGAGAGAGAGAGAGAGAAAGAGAGAGCGAAAAAGAGGGAGAAAGGTACTGCAAAACAAAGGCACTGGATTCAATCAATACTGTGATCCAGCTGTCAATCATTGGCTTTATTAACCTACAGTTGGAGGATGTGAATGTTTTATCTGTTTCTCTATCCTGGACACATTGGCAACCAGAGCAACCAGTGTGTCTGTCCTACAGCATGGAAATAAGGCAGTCAGGAAGTGAAGCACTGTGGTGTGGTCAAGTTCTGATCACAGCAAGAATATGTAAATATTTCACCGATAATAATGTTCCAATCGATAAATCTGGAAACAGTGTTACAGGTTAGAGACCCTCACTCAACACATTCATGCTGAAAACGTTACAATGCAAGCTCTTCGCAGTTTTCAAATTAAAGATCACTTTACCCTAAAAAAACTGGCAACACCATGGCAGGTGGTGAATGAGTTTACCTGCCTCCATCACAAAAAAAAAACACATTTGATTGCTAAGTCAAAAGGGTCGCCGTGGTGAAAGTGTTAATATTTTCTCCTAATCACATGACTTGACCCAGGTAGCCAATGATCTGTATCTGGCTCTCGCTCCTTCCTGATGTACTACAGCTTACAAACAGAGCCCCAGGCACAGAAATCTTAATTAAGGTCCTTCCCAATGCGCAACCTTCAGATGATGTCGCCGAAACAAAGGGGGAAAATAATAGAAAAGGAAGGTTTTTTTTTTTTTCTTTACCATTTAGGAAATAACAGCCACATGTTGAAAACTCTTCAAACCTTTGCCTGCATTTGGAATTTGATTGTAACCTCAGGTTGCCTTTTCTATTATGGTGGGAAATAATGTTACAACACACAGCACCAGTTTTTAAATTGAAATTTGACAGCTCTACCAAGCAGGAATGTGAAAAAAGTAAGGAGACTCAGTGTTGCATATTCACAGAATGACTCTTGCACTGAATTTCTTTTCTCTGCATTTTATGGGAAAGGATTATTGTTGCCAATTTCCTAATGAAATGAATCACCTCATGCCATTTACAGTCAACCAGCCAACACATAAAGTGTTTATTGTGTAAAAGAGAAGGGGTTGTGACTGGACTCTGTGTTTATCTTATATATATTGTGGTCATCACCCAAATTATGGCTCAAGTGAACATATTTTTGCTTTGTATGGTAAAGTTTAAGTGATGGTACTGCATTTGTTTTGCACATTATTTTCTGTATTATTTCAAAAATCAGATATGGTCGCCCATATTATAGAACGGTATGTGTTTAAGTGTTTTTTTTCCCACTAACGTCTACATGCCACCTGTCCAGTCAGTCAGTTAAATGGCCCTGTCCAGCCCTGTTTTGTGTTTCGTTCATTATCCTACACAAAATTCAGTATGGCATCTGACCCCAACAGGTGAGGAGCAGGAGAAGTTCGTCCCCCATCCTGTGTACCTACAAAAGGCATTTGTGCAGTGTTGTGTCCGTGTTTGACCCTGAAGTACGTGGTGAACACTTCAGTGAATGATCCCGGTGACTCATAAAAAGTAATAATTAAATTAATAATCATTAATTAAATACCAGAAAAAAAATTAAAGCTGATATTAGACATATTATTTTAGATTTTTAATTACACTAGAAAAATAAAAATTAAAAAAAAGGATGTAAAAGTCTATGAGTACTTAACTGTGACATGTTCACGTTCAGTAAACTACATTAGCAGGAAACCTAAAATCATTTTTCTCATTATTGTAATTATTCAAAAGTGACATTATATTTAGTGATATCTGTTCTGTTATAAACAGTCGTATACTCATGGAACAAATTACAAACTGTCACTGCAAGCTGAAGATATCAGACGTTTCTCACTCTCCTCTTTGAATGCTTAGCTATTGTTACATTAGCTAATTATTGTTAACTTTTATAAATAAAACGTAAGAGTTTTTATACTCAAGGTGATTAAAGTATTGATGTGATTTACTTCAACGTATAACCGATGGACTCCAACTGTTGTTTGCTACCTTCTAGCTTTAGCTGTTGTTTACTTGACTGCTATGTAGCTACAGCGAACAAGACTGGAAAATGATGTGTGCAGGCAGCTAACATCGATTGGTCTTTTTGAACAGCAAAAAGATGCAACCCTTGCAGAGGTTTGGTTAGGTCACAGGTTTAAGGCGCCATTCACAGCTTCATAAAACCCAGAGCTCTTACCACATCACTGGAGCTAACAGCTAATTCTGCTCTCTGAGCTAACAGACAGGTTTGCTTCTTGAGATAATGAAGATTTTCCACTGGTTAAGTTTGCGGTTCTTGTTGTTTTAGGCACTCACACAACATTTCCTGTTGATTATCATTTTGGGTTTTCTGACCCATGTCTAAAATTAAGAAATACAAAGTCCACTCACAGTGTTGATCCTGCCTTTAAGGTAGTGAAAAGACATTTTACATTTGTATATTTTAAAAGAAGTGCTTGGGGTGCTCCCGCTCAAACCCTGTAGTCCAGTAACAGAAGGAGGCCGTCACACTCTCACTGTTGTTGCACTGTCCTCTCCAGTATGTAACTCTGGAATCATCCAATTGTAACCAATCAATAGCAGGTGTAAAGTGTGCTGGCCAGTGTCTGTTATAGGATGCATGTCTCTGAGTGTGTGTGTTTGTGCGGGTGTGAATGAGTGTGTGTCATAATTCTTTCACTTTCAGCAGTGCCCCTTGTAAGCCCCCCACAGCCAGAGCAATATCAGCAGCACCAGAGACAGCATGTGACCCGGCTTTACTCATCTCAGCTAAACCCATCTCTGACACACACACACACACACACACACACACACACACACACACACACACACACACACACACACACACACACACCAGCAAATGCACATGCACTCACACACATACACAGCCACATGAATGTACACTGTGGAAAAGCACACAAGCTGAAAGGAGAGAGCTAATAACAGTCTTACCTGCTTCACCGAGTCAGCAACAGCAAAGAGAGTGAGACAGAGGAGAGAAACAAAAGAAGTGGATATGAAAGGCAGCGTAAAAAGAAAATGCTTTATAACAGTATTGTCATAGGTTATTAACATATAAACAGGTCATAAGCCCATGATATAAATATTAACATCAGGAATTTATATTCAGCATATACACTGCAGTACATGTCGCCTTTTTAAACATAATAATGTCTAATTAATCACTACTCAATTAACATGATTTAATTAGTGTAATTAAATGAAACCATGGATGAGATGAATATAGCCTTTATCTTACACCAGTGGTATTGTTACCGTCTTATGTCTAAATTAAGAGCACATCTACAGCAAACCCTGTCGCAGAAGATCTCTCACTCTGGTCAAACCATTTCCTGGTTTCAGTGGAGAGGAGGGTAAGCACCCACAAGGTGATTTTTTAATTTTTATAATTTTTATAACTTGCCAAAATTCGATCCCTTTGGCTCACAGTATAAAATATCGCCCAGCAGAAGTTAAAAAGAATCATCACAATTTGCATCTCTTTTGTTTAATCTCTACATGAATGGAAATGTAACAAGAAGTTGTGGTTCTTGGCCAGGAGCAAAACAGCTAGCAAAACAGCTATCAGCTGATTAAATGAAACTGAACTTACACTTCAGTTTTTGCACATATTAACAAACATGATATAAAGTGTTGATCAGTTGCTGGTAGGCAGATTTTGTAACGGCTGAATAGAGCTGAGCTATCTGTTTTCACTGTTTCCTGTCTTTGTGCTAAGCTAAGCTAAGCTAACTGTCTGCTAGCAGCAGCTTTATATTTACTATACAGGCGTGTGTCATCATCAGCTAACGCTAAAATGTCTAACTATTCCTTTAAATATAATTCTAGCTTATTAATATCTCAACTTAAAGAAAATACAGTAGCTTTAATGTTGAGTTATTAAATATCTGTCGCTGCCTCGTGGCATCACTTAACCCCACAGGTGTTTTGCACACACAGTATGTTGTGCACTGACTATAATAATCTTGTACTCCAGGTATCAATAACAGGTATCAATATGACTTGATCACAGGTCACTTTTTCACCTAAACGAAACCCCTGCGAGCTGCACAGGACTCGGCCTCCAGCCCTCCCCTCAGCCATTATGCTAACAACACATTGTTGAAAACCTGCCACATACACACTCCAAAACAAATATTCATACCCTGAAAAAGTAAGCATTAGGAACGGAGAGAAGGCAGGAGAGACGTTAGGAAAACGCAGGCCTGCTGATTGGCTTTTTAGAGCGAGCAAAACCGGGAGATTTCAATCAAGATTTCTGACAGTCTATTAGGATTGGCATAGGTTATCATTACCTTGTGTGTCGGCATCCTAATGCATGTTTTCCTTATCGACGTTCCGCACATTGATAACACCACAGAACAGCAAAATGTCATTCTCTGGCTAAAGGTAGGACTATATGTCTCTGGCAAACAATGCAGCTGTCTTTGAAATAATGAGGTTTATCTTGTGGAGACATATTTTGAGCGTCAACTTGGGTGGAGATTGAGGTCATTTTACTGTTTTGCCTCTTGTAAACATTACTGTACCTGTCAAATGTCTTAACTACAGCTTATAGGAAGAGCTATTAGGCCGGCCAGTCACCATTATTTTGGCAAAGGCATTGATGTTCAATGAAATTTCTTGCTCTTGCTGATGTTCTCACTTGGCACTTGGGCAACAATTGTTCAAACTTTCTACCAACATCCAAACTGATCATCAGAAATTAACGTTTGGCCAATTCATGTAACGGGGATAGAGCTTCTTCCTGCTGCATGTTAGCATAGCAGCAGCAGCAGCAGCTTCTGTCCTCTGTCTGTGTCTACACAGGATGCGTTCAGGCGCAGTGCTGAGAGCAGTTCACCCATGTTTGACAGCACTCAGAACCCAATGCAAAACCACCGCGGTTATGTGCATGAACTGGAAGAAAAGAAGAAACTTGAAGTGTAAAAATGCACTAAAGCAGTGTATGTCAAAAAGGTTTTTTTTTTTTCTATGTTCATCATTTTAGATACATAACATACATACATAACGAACACACAAGATTCATTTACATTTTTTTATTTAGGTTCCATCACATGTCGAATAACATTAACATTTTTTTAACTTGTTAATTTAGGGTGGGGGTGGGTAAAATTAATAAATTCTATAGAACTTGTTAATTTAACAACAGGTAATTCATTCCACAGTCAAATGTCCTGCCACATGAATCAGGTTATGAGTTGCCAGGTTGTGGTTACAGATGGGTTGAAATTGTATGCAACTGTGTGGATTATCTCCACAAAATGTATGGATCCATGTGTGACGCCTAGAGTAAAAGTTGAAGGACTGCAAATTATGGGAGAAACGACAAAACGGGAGGACGCTGGGAGATTACCTGGAAATAGGGGAAATATGCGTTGGCAGGTACGGTCATAAACATGGTAGTTGAGGAACCCTGGATGTACTAATCAACCTGGTGGATGCTGAGGTATTTCAGACTGACAGAATATTGCCATCCACAGAGCCATGTGGCTAAAACTCTTACCGGTCTCCACTTTAAACAGACAGTGGTGTCGCACATTCACAAATTACCAGCAGCCTTCATTCCACAATGCTAAACCAACCTCAACTTTTTTTTTTTTTTTTTTTTTTTTTATATCTCCAGATGACACGTCTGCCAAGTCTTCCAGCCTCTCGGTGAATAGAGCTACTTAGCATTCAACCTCGCCGAGCACAGCATTCAAGGAACATGAGCAAACAGACAAATGGATGAAAAGATACCAGACTCTGAGACGATCTAAAGGTGTGTACCTACGGATATGCAAATAGAGATGAGAGGGAAATGCGGAGGAAGAGGGGAGGGACTGACAGAGAGACAAAGTGAGAGCAGACATGAACATGCCACAAGACACTGGGAAGCTAAGCAGGCTTTTTTGGCTGAGGCCACACATACAGAAACAGTAGCATCCGTGTGTGTGTGTGTGTGTGTGTGTGAGTTGTAAAGCTGCTGTAAAACAGCCTTGTTGCCAGGCTTCTCTTTTGTCTGATCATCCAGCTCTGGCCAGATGTGGATTACATCTGCACTAACATGGTTTTGGATCCTGTTTGCTCTGCAATGACATAAGTAAAACAGTGACACACACCCCACACACTGCAATCACTGCACAATGGAATTAAAGTGGTTTAAATTGCTTATTTCATGGTGATACACATGGTGGAGTCATCCTCTAACATGCAAATAAAACACTTGACTTTTTAAATCAGGTTTTAAGATAAATCAGTCATCACCCAATGTTTTGCCTTCATATCTAGCAGCATGAGTCATAGTGGCAGCAGCAGAGTTTTAAGTAAATCAGTGGGCTACAAACTTTTGTGAGATATAATGAATATGAATCTTACTTTTAGGAGATTTTCTACATCAAAATGATACCAAACAAGTATAATATTACATCTAAGGTAGTTGAATTCACAAAATATCAGTAGTGTCCCTCATATAGCACATCTGAAAGAGAGTGATGGAGTAACAGCACTATTGTCCTCATTCCGCTGACAGAGTTGCCAGCTTATCTCTGGTGAAACTGGAGCTGCTGGAGTCAGTACAGAGAATGAGCTACATAGACCATTACTACACAGATGCTTCAGCGTTGTAGTGCATAACTCTCTCATGATTTGATTGGCAGGCCAAGCCAGACAGCGACATGGTGCTATAATTATTGATGGCGAGGCGGTATTCGCAAAACAAACACAAGTTGAGACAGAAATCTACGTCGAGCCGAGCAGCGCCATTCATCTCAACAGAGGCAACATCCTCAGAGTTGTGCTAACATCATTCAATCATGGAGGTAATTGATGTTTTTTTTTTTTTTTTTTTTGTTTTGCAGCTACAAGCAAGCTCAGGGGAAGGAGCTTTTGTCAGTGTACTTTTTCCCTCATCACTGTTGCTTTTTTCTTCTCAGCACCTGCCACATGTTGCTCTGGCAGAAGAAAGCGACGGGAGGGGGGTGAGACAAACGCTGAGATGCGATGAAAAAGGAAAAGGCAGTGGGAGAAACCCTGAAAAACACAGAGAGACAGACAGACGCACAGACAGTGAGATGATTGAAGGCAGAGAAACTGGGAGTCAGAGTGGAGGAGGAGGAGGAGTGAAGGCATAATATGCATCGAAAGACAGCAAAACACATGAGGGTGAATGTGTGACAGAGTTGTGCTGGCAGTCATCCATCCACCACAGCGAGTCTGACACTAACACGCATGTCAAGCAATTAAGAACCAGCTGCGATGGAAAAGCCATAAATCATCAGCAGATGCACGAAACACTCCTCTACTTCATTATGTACTTGTAGAGTGCAGTCCACAGAAAGGTCAAGGGTGGAGAAATATAGCATCAAACATGTCTGACTTTATCAAGGCTCAGGACTGAGCGAGGGAATAATAGGTCACACCAACCACGAGAGACACTTATGATCACTGATGATAATGATCAGTCTGATGTTTCAGACTGTAGTTTGAGGGTTAGACTTCTGTAGTATGTAAAGCTTTGACTACTTTGCTGGACAAGCTACATGTACACATGGGTCTGCTGATTAATACCAATGACCCAGCAGTTAATTCAACCTCTAGCAGACCTCTGTTGGATTTTTGCTACAGTTAGCTTATTGTTCTTCAACAAATGTGTTTCTGTTCAAGAAAAATTCTATATCTGTTGATGAGCTGTTACAATTGAATATCCTCCTTTAAAGGAATAGTTGGCGATTTCCTCAAAAGTTAGATGACAGGATTGATACATGTCCATGAGTATGTAGCTAGTGCTAAGAAGCAATTAGCTTAGATCAGTATGAATTCTGGAAAAGGGGGGGACAGGTATCTTTAAAAACCTGCCTGCCAGCATTTCTAAGCTATAAATTAGCACATTGTATTTCCTTTTCCAGGCTGTTCCAAGGCTGTTTCCCCTTGTTTGTAGCCTAGCTAGAGCCAGGAGGTGATTGGCTTAGCATAAAGACCGAAAGCAAGGGGACAGAGAACAGTCAACCTGACAAACAAGGTACAATACAGTAATTAGTGAGCTTTAGAAGTGCTGGTACGCAATTCATTTAACCTCTCATCTTACTTTCAGCAAGAAAAGAACTTTGAGCAGCAGTTGCTACTAAAATCTTTATAAACTTGTATACCCTGAAATGCTTCAGAAGTGGTTACTCAGCTATGCTATTATTTTCATTTACCATTTACTTCTGATCATCTTGCCTATTGGATTAATTTTTGGACTGATGGGATAGATGTTTTTGGACCATTTAGTTATTCTTTTAGGTATTAGAGGATTTAGGTATTTTGTGGCTGAAATTGTATTTGTCCATGCAGTGACTGGGCCCCTATTCACAAGCTTCTGAAGCTTATTGGTGTGTCCCGTTTTCACCTATCACTATTCTCATGTTTGTATGCTTTTACTTACGAAATAGAAATTAAATGAATGAATGAAGAGAGTGGGGCATACATCCCAACATGTCAAATGATTCCTTTAAGAGAGGACTGATTAATATCACGGGCTCCGGTCGCTGCCACACTGCAGATACTGTATTGCTGTGATTTTGCTCTTCTTTGGAGCAGTGGTGGGTTACAGGGTTGTGCCGATGGACGATGATCTCAGTGACTGATGATCATCAGAGTGATCGCTGATAGCTTATGCCTTTGCCAATGTCAAGATGATATTTGGCTTGTTTTCCCATTCATGTGTGTAACTGTGTGTGTAGGTGCTGCGCATAATGATTTAAGAGAGCGGAGGAGATCGATTGACAGAACACATGACTTAGTTTGGTTTGGTTTCTTAGCCTGCTTGTTTTTCGTGGCTGTAAATACAACTTTCGGCTCTAACTTGTGAAGCGAAGAGAGGGACAGAGCAGTGCTAGCCATAAACAGCTGTTTCTACGCACCTCTACCTACATACTGCTTGAATGAATCTTGTGAATGCTCTGGTTTTTAAATGTAAATGAATAATGCTTTGTTTGTAATGACAACTTTGTTAAGTTTTAACACAGCCATAAAATGTACTTTTCATCCTACTTTCATCACTCTGTCGCTCATATGGTAGCGTAACCCCTGATCTGACTATAGATAGGATTGTGCAACCCCAGTGGGTTCTGTTGGTGGTCGTTTCTGGCCCTTGATACAGCACGTAGACTGGACACCAGCTGCCACTGTTTGTATTTCAAGTATTTATCAGTTGATTAGTCATCCAACTCAAGATCTGAGGGAAATATGTTTGAAGAGACCTCCATCTCCCTTGTTGCACAACCCCACTACACCAGAGCCATGGCTTCATGAAACTGTGTGGCCGGTGATTTGTATGTTGCTGAGCATGCCACGGTAGGAGGAAGGGCCATTCTTCTGCCATCTGCTCTACACAGAGCCACAGTTGCCCACTGCCCCCATTGATTTCAACTGGCTGGAGGTGCAACTGCTGAGCCAGTCAGGACACAAGGAGGAGCATTCAGGACCTGCCAGCTCAGACTCTCAGCTCTGGTCCACAAGCTCACTTGTACAAATTAGAGAGCCAAAAAAACTGGATAGATGACGGTGAAAACAAATGAAGGAATAATGAGCTGTTCAGAATGCATGATAATTGGCAATACATCTGTTTGTCATTTTGCTGAACTTTCTGCCATCGTAAAAAAAAAAAACAAAACCCAACTGACTAATTAGAAATAGGTTACACGGTTAAATGTAAATGTGTCATTATTTTGTGAAGCCACTGCATTTGGTAGCGAGGGCAAGCATTTCAGTGGCGGGGCCTAATTAGATCTGCGTTTGTCTGCACACAGCCGATGAACCTTGATGTGCGATGCCATCTCATTAAATAACAGTGATGAATAGATGGATGGATGGATAGATAGATAGCTACTGCTTGGATGGATGGATGGATGGATGGATGGATGGATGGATGGATGGATGGAGACATAAAGAGTTTGAAGACATGCAAGCGCTCAATGTCGCTGTCAAAACAACCCTGAGACAAACACAAATGAAAACACATAGGCACATAGACACAGTCAGTCTAGCAAACAGCTGGGTACTGACAGAAGTGTCAACCTGCCCAGCGTCATATCTCTTTATTGGACACTTCATGCATGACCGTCATGATGCTGCTAAGTTTGGAGCACCCACGGAAAAACAACAGGGAGAAAGAAAGTTGTTTGTGTCGGTGAGTCAGAGGCAGGCAAAGTGAGACAGGGCTGAGATGGCCACTGCTGTCTCTGACAAAGACATGGGCGCCAGTTTGGTGAAGAAACAACCAAACCCACCTGCTCACTCATTAGTGAAGACTGTTCAGCAGTAGTGCTGCAAATGCACTTACAATTCATTACATTGTTGAGAGAGTAATAAAAATATTTAAGTGCACGCGGTTTAGCTTATTAACAATTTATTTAAGAGTATCACAGCATGAAGTGTGGATGCCAGTGCCTGCCAGCACTCACACAATGTTGGCACAAGTGGGTTTTCACTGAATATTTTCAGACTTCTTTTTCTGTGCGCGATCTGTCTTTAAGTCTAAATATGCAACTAAGAGTAGGCGCATGGCAGTCATTCAGATGTGACTCAAGAAGTAACAACTAATTGGCCGACCATGACTAAAAACAATTTTTAATATCGCTTCTTGGAGCGATACCTCTTTCTAAATCTGCAGAGTTGAGTCTCACCCAAAGATAAGCAGGTCTTCCCACCCCCCCCACCCACCCCCACCACCTCCATTGTTAGCTTTCTTCCTGGCAGACTTCCTCCTTTCTAATATGTTTTTATAGCCTCTTGCCTCAAGCAACACAACATGTATGTGTGTCTCTCAGTGTGTGTGTTTGCGTTTCCGTACATGTACATGAGGTCCAGCAGTCCACACACCACTTGTTTTTTATCTGTGCATGTGGGAGCATTAACATGTCAAATGCAGTTTTTACTGCTGCCCTCCCTGCTGTGCGCATGCATGTGCAAAACAGTGTGTGTTAGCACTTGCCTAATACGCTTTTATTGGCTCTCTCAGGTAATCCTGCTGCTGAGACATGAGCACACCAGTGCTAAAGCAGCAGAGGGATCATCGCCATCAGTGCCACCAATATGCAACCAGTAATACACACGGGAGCATGTTGTTGTGTTGTTTAATGCCTTCCCTACCATTTACTAACTCTCAGGGTGTGTGCTTGTGTGTAAAAGCAGGCATGCATGTGTGTGTGTGAAAGAGAGAAGCATTTCCTCCGGGGCCCCTCTGGAAGACAACAAACACTTCAAAGGATCCCTCCGCGATACTGAGCATGATATCTGCCTGAAGACATGAGGTTTAAGCGCTGATCCGCCACCGTTTTCTTTACGATTAGCCAGCCGGCAGAGCAAAATGTCATTTAGTCTAACACTGTTCTGGTGGATTTGCAGTGCTGTTTGTCTTCTTAAATCTACAACAGAGGACTTGGCAAATGAACCCTGAGCCCTATGAATAAAACAACAGGGGAGGAGAGCGGTGGCGAGAGAAAAGCCTCACTCGGTTTGAGCGTTTGAGGAACAGCGTGGTACAGAAGGCAATGTGATTGGAGCCGACAGCGGCAGCCGACAGCCACCTGTGCGGGAGGAAAAGGCCCGTTGGCTTTGCTCAGAAGGGCTTTTAGCGTTCCATCAGCGAGGGAGCGCATTGTCAGGTGTATTAACACGTAAGGACTATGTGGCTTTTAACTCGCTGCAGCGGTGTCGACAAGGACAAGTTGTTGCCATGTTGCATTCTGTTCTACCATGACCGCTTTTAACTGCTCTGACCCAGAACACACACTTGATCATTAGAGTTATTCATCACAGCTCCTGACACTTCATAACCTGGACTATTTGCAAAAGCTGTTTCCAAGGCTCAGCTGGCCTCCTGGAGAAAAACCTCAGGCAGCACTTCTCTGGCTTTGAATTCATAAAGTCACTCCTCTCTCAAAACATGCTACTTTGCATTAAACCATTCAGCTCATATTTAACATATCAAGTTTTCATAAAATGACACTTTTATATAGTTAAAAAACAGGAAATGCAGTCTATGGCTGTATATGGTTGTCATTTACTGTAAATACCAGCTGCTATCTTTTGTAGGGCTACGATATATCTGACTTGTAATAAACTGTCTGAAAGCAGGTGACAGTATCACCAGGGTTATCTGGGGCTGTTAGAGATGATTATTTAATTCATCTAACACTATTTTTTTTTAATTATTCAATTAATTGCAGCAAATGCTCATTATATAAGCTGGAAAATCTGAAGGTTTGGTGTTTTCATTCATGCTAACTGCAAACTTAGTTGATCAGTCCACCACTTTGGTCCAGAGTGAAGCATCTCAACACCCTTTTTTTCTTTCTTTTAGTTCTTTTTTTTCTTTTTCTTTTATTTCAAATTATAATAACACTTGTGATCCCCTGACTTTTCATCTAGCACCATCGGGTCAAAATTTTTTGGTTTAGGGCTAAATAACTTTAAGGCTAATACCATTCCCATCAGCCTCTGCTGTAGTTTGTGTTTAGTGCTCATTGGCCAATGGGCAGAAGAAGGTGATCATGGTAAACATTATTCTAACAATAATGATAATCTTTATTATTAATCATTAAATATGTTAAAAACACATCACTGGGCGCCCCGGTGGCTCACCTGGTAGCGCGCCTACCATTTAGGCTTAGTCCTTACTACAGCAGCGCAAGTTCAAGTCTGGCCTGTAGCCATCCTCTCTCTCCCCAACTTTCCTGTCTCTCTCTCATTACGAGTATAATACAGGCAAAAGGCCCCTAAAAATAACTTACAAAAACACATCATTGTAGCTCACAAACAAGAAATCCAACAAAAACTTAGCGCAACACGCACGGTATAGACAACAATCATGGACAATTCCAGTGTGAACGATGCATATGAGTTCAACAAAGTTACAGCCGTTGGTATAAAGGATTTTCTGTAAACATTCTTGGTTGCTATTGCAGATCTATAGGGTCTTCCCGAAGGCGGTTTTGTGAATTCTTTAAAAAGGGGATGAACAGGATCAGACGCAATTTGCTTTTTTGTTCCAACTGCATTCTGTATATACACCAGTTGTTTCTGCTCTTTCCCAATAATTTTATTGGCTGTGTTTGTAATCCCGGTCAGTCTGTTTTTGTTCTTAGACCCCTGGTCCAAATACCATGTGTACATATTCAAAGTTAAAACATTGCACTGAACACTGAAACATCTGCTTGTTTTCTTTCTTCCATGCAAGCATGGAAGAAAAAAAAAAGTCTTGGAATTGTTTCAGCTACAACTGTTCCACAGAATATTCCATGAAATATGAGTATTAAATTCTCAACCATCCATACTGTCTGATGCGCTTCTTTGAGAGCTAATATTGTCACTTGATTGCCAGCTCCTCATACCTCCTCCACAATATCACGACTACTCCTAACGCAGACATGGAGGTCATTAGTCCAGGGAGACGTTTGGCCCAGTGACATTTCCACCAGCCCAGTCACTCATTCCTCACTAATGAATATGTTAGTGTCTGGCCAGAGAGAGCCTGTGTAATTTTTCCCTCCTTTTATCACGAGGATGCAGGCCGACACAGCCATGGCATACGTTCAACAGTCTGCGGGGACAGACAAACACGCTCTGCCAACAAGATGGAGTGTTTATGTATTTCCCACCTCTCTGTTAATATTCAAATACCTCTGCCCACTGGCACTGTGTGTGTGTGTGTGTGTGTGTGTGTGTGTGTGTGTGTGCGCACTTGTGGTACATGAAGCACTGTTTTAGCATGATATCCTATCTCATAGGTATTGATGACAATTCAATGGGCCCTCCTGACCCACTGGTTCTAATCACCATCATAATCCACCCACTCACTATCGCTCTCCTCCTCCATAGCAGACCGCTGGTGGCTGCGTCAACACTGGGCTTATTAACTTGTGTCAAGGGAAGCTTATTTTATGGTGGACGTAGTTTGCTGGCCATTAATTAGTCCAACACTTGTCCATATGCATTACTCAATTGTGTAGGAGGTATTCTGGCCAAGGAAAGCCAGAAAGAAAAATGTGATTGCTTCACTCTTCGCCTCCATATGTGATTTGAAGTTAATCATACCATTTATATATTCATGTCTGAAAGCTCCTTTCTTTTGTGTGAAAAGTTCTTCCTGCAGTTACTGTATTAACAGCAGTTTGGTTTCTTTATAGGAGGATCATTCAAGTAGATAAAACTTGTTTAGCCACTGAGTCAGACGATGATCAACACCAAAAGAAAGGCGAGGGCTGGTGGAGAAACACATCCAAGCTTTAATAGATCATTAGAGGCAATTTTTGGCTAATAAAAATGTCTTGGATGACATCTCGATGTGATAAACAGGCCCAGAGAGGTTTTAGACGAAGCTCTGAGGCCGACTGCCAGCAGTGATAGAACGCTGGCACGTTCAAGCTAAGCAAGAACATTTAAAAGACCGGTTCAGAATACATGAATAGGCGCGTGGCAGTGATTCAAATGTTAATTCAACAAGCCAGTGAGTGAGGTCCGAGGACTGACAGTCAAAGCAAATAGTCAGCTGCTCTTTGAAAGAGATTTTAAAACCTCTGCTCTACTTCACATGTTGATATGAAAGTTGACTTCAATTACAAAGGAGTAGTAGCTCACACTGTCGACCATTTCTGGTGAACCGCCTGCATGTCACTACAGTGTTATTACAAACCATCTGTAGCGCCCACTCACATGGACAGATTATGAGATAATGCCCTGCTCAGCAAAGACCCCCCCCCAATCACTCCTGCATAGCAACAAGACACCCAGACTGAAAGACAGACAAAACAAAAATGATTTTTAGTGTCTCTGTAGGTGTTTTAGTTTTGTGTCTGTTGTTTCATCTCTTTGTTGTAGTTTTGCATCACTTATATCATTTTGTTTTTCGTTTTTGTTTTCCCCTTGTAACTGTGTTGTGTCTCTTTGTAGTCATTTTGCATGCCTTTGTAGTTGTTTTGCATCTCGTTGTAGTCATTGTTTGTGTTTTTGTAGTGTTTTTAAATCTCTCTGTTGTAGTTTTGTGTCTCTTTGCGTTGTTTTGCATCTCTTTAGAGTGATTTGCCTCTGTAGTGTTGTATCCCTTTTTTGTGTCTTTTTAATGTAGTTTTGTGTCTCTTTGTTGTAGTTTTCTGTCTCTCTGTAGTATATTTCGTCTCTGCAGTGTTTTGTCTCTTGCTGAAATCTCAGGTGTTGCTGCTGTTGGTCCTTAAAACTAGGCCCGTCCAGTCACTTATCCATGACCACCCACAGAGACTGCACCAATTAAATTAGTTAACAAGTATCAACCCCGTTAGTCTGAACCTAAAATTAATGCTCTCTGGAGAGAAGTTGTAAGTTATGTGTGGTGCTCTCATGGCCGAAGGATAAATAAAACATACTTTTCTTCTGATGCAAATGCAAGACTGAACAAACACCAAGGACATATACAGACTGACTTCTGAGGAAAGATGAATTTTAATTTCAGTTCAACTTTAACATATAAGTCTACTTTGTCGGTTAGCCCAAATCCTACATTAGTCTTGCGACAACCATCTGCCAAACCAGAAATGAGGGGGAAGTGGAAGGCAATCATCGCTACATTTTTATTAACAACTCCATTTAAATGGCTTAGTGGCAGCAGCAATCTGCAGAGGGCACCTTCAGCAATCAACAGCGTTTGAGCACAGCTGCCATGTGAGGTGCACTATGGGTAGTGGGGAGAGCTGAACAATGCGATTAATCCCGCAGGATAAGAGAAAAAGAAGAAATTCCACAGACAATCACAGTGCCACGACCTATTTGCTATGCACAGGTCCGTTTGAATAAGTGCTTCATTTAATAATAATTGATTGAGGAGAATTCTGAACAGTGGACGTGAGGCAGTGCACTGGTGACACACTCCCTCTCTCTTTTTCTCTCTTCTGCCCGCTTTTTCCTCCTCTCTCCAGAATTGTATTTTGTGCTTGAGTGAATTAGGTGATCATTTTTTATCTTACATGCCGCGCTGGCTTCTGGAGTTTCTAGCTCCAAGGAAATTGGAGGGGAAGAAGAAGTCGAACATTTATCGCATGCCGAGGTTAATCTCCTGAAATGGTGGGATTTGGTCAGAGAGGAAGTAGAAAATCCACGCTTGCACTCGCGAGCTGCATTACAGTCACATTTCCACTGTTATTTTATTCCTCTAGCTCCCTCCCTTCCTCCCTCACTCTCTTCATCCTGCCTTCCTCGCCGTGGAAGTAAAATCCTTCGAGCTGAACAGCGGTGACAAGACGAAGTAGCAATGCATAAATTAAAGCAGTGACGGTACTCATCACTCACTGTCTGATGCGCTAATAATACCATGTGCTGTGAGATCATCTCTCATCACTGTTGTTAATGCGAGCAAACACCTCCACTGTTGTGTTTTGTCTAGCAGCAGCCCATGTGACATGTTAACCACAACACGACTGTGGACGGCTAATGATCGGAACAGGAATGCTTCTAACTGCTCACACTGCAGTTGAGAAAAAAGAATCTTGTTGACAAACAGAAACAGAAACTCTGACTCTCTCAATAGAACTGATGCATAAGGACAAGAAAAGCTAAAAGTACTCAGTGTTGAGTGAAGGTTTCTCAACCAATTTAACAACAGTGTCTTTCAGGTCCAAGTCACAGGTGTTGATGAGCAAAGCGCGAGACAAGATGCAAATCTGTTAAATAACATTTTCCTTTTAAAGCTGTCTAAGCAGTAGACAAAACAATCTCACCTCAATTTCCATTTAGTAGCTGTTCTGGGGCTATTGATCAGATCACATGATCTCCAGCAGCAAATGGAGCTTTTTGTAAGTTTTCTTTGATGCCAAACGTGGTTTCTTTCCAAGAGCAGGGTGGAGGTGATTGTCGCTTGACCAGAACTTCGCCCATCGTTGTCTATATAATACAAGAGGTTATAATACATCCTCTGAGCAGCGCTATGTCTTCAGGGCAGATCGGATGCTACAGTGAGTCACTATGGGAAAGTGACGAGACGAGCTGAGGCTAGCTGGTTAGCATGCTTACTTGAGTAGAAGAAAAGACATTAATTAACAGTGTAGTTGCTTTCCACTGCTGGAGACAGCGCTTAGTGAGTAAAGGAATGAAGCTTAATGCTAAACTCGCAACGTTTCTTCTAGACTGGTGAGTAAACAGCTGTTAATGCTAACATTGGCTAAGTAGCAATAGCAAACCTTACAAATAGCTCCTTTAACTAGTTATTGTCTATCATGGCAAAAATCTTAAGTTTCAAAATTTATTTTTTACCTTGGAGATAGCGCTCAAAAAAATGAACACTGAAAAGAAAATCTAAATTGGTGAAGATCATTTGACATGATCAAAAGCTCCAGAAGACCTACAAATGAGGTGAGATTGTTTCGTCAGCTGCTTTACAAGGTTCACAAGGGCGAGAATGAACTAGGGAAACTCAAGTTTTCAGCTAACACGGATGATAATTACATTGCACGACACTAAGCAAACTCCCATCTACTGATGAAGATCATGTGATACGACCAAAAGTTCCAGAAGAGCTACAAAATGAACCATAAGGTGAAAGTGCTCCGCAAGCTGTTGACGACAAACTGTATCCAAGGTCAAGAATGAACTGAGCTGACACTGGAATATGTGACTGTAGTTCTAAAGGTGTCAGTCTGGTTCAAACTAAGTGCTTTTCTGATCATTTAATTCTTTATGTCTTTCTTACTTACACATCATGATCGGCCAGTTTTGTAGAGGTGAAAAAGTTTGAACTCCTCTCTTTTTTCATTCATTACACAACCACTTCCATTGCTGAAACACCATGACGTCTTCCTACAGAGATTGCCTGAGTGTGTGCCATTATCCGTTTGAGCAATTAATATCCAAGGTTTGTCTTACCTCCACCTTTGAGTTTGGCTGTTTGGAAAAGTTATAATACTTAAGCCTTCAGACGTGGTTCGGTGACAGGTTGTATGCATTTGTTTGTTTTGAGCACCCTTGCCTTAAGAGCAGTGAAATATCAAACAGTGCGACCTGAGTGTGAATCAAATCAAGTGTCGAGTCAACAGCTCTGCCTTTACACAAGATAATAACCTCTGTCCATAATGTTCTCGTAAATGTCGGAAATCACTGAGATTTTAGTTTTGCCAGATGTACTGATGGCAGCCATGCACTGAATAAAAAAAGCACGATCTTTGTAATGGCTGAAGTTGTTGAAGTCCTGTGAAAAGCTATGATTGCACATCTGTCAAAATTATCTTGCAGCCATCAAACCTTTCTACCTTTTTTTCTTGGCGTCATCGGAAAGCATCAGTCATGACCATGTACCAGCCACTTCCATCACTTCTATACAATCACTTGTTTTTTTACAAAGAGCGGGAGAGGCTTTCCACTGTAAACACGTGCCTGACTAGACGGCTGCTGCTGAAGATCGCAGCAGCCTCAGATTAAGTGGATGTAGATAGGAGAAATACCTGCACTTTATGGCATTTGCAAATGAGTGCCTCCGCAGTGGCAGAGTAATTCCATCCTGTCATATTTGTCTTTAGAAATGGTAACAAATTACAGTGAGTTTGCAGCAGAAGAAACTCTCCTCTACCATTTTCTCTCTTCGCTCTCTTCTCTCAAACTGCTTGCCTTTTTTTTTTTCCACTTTCGGGCCGCGGAGATAAGTCGCTGATGGCAAGATTGCAGGGCCATCCATTTACAGTGTGTGGCAGGTGACAGGAAGACATGTTTCATTCTGCCTCGTGCCGTGTGATGTGGTCCCCCTTTCCCCCTCTCCGTCTATTCTCCCTCCTCTGTTCTCCGCCCCTCTGTGAACTCCCCCAGCTTTCACTCTTCCATCACTTTTCTCCCTCTCTCATCCTCCCCATCCCTCTCTTTTGACCCCCCCTTTCTAGAGGGTTGCCTGTCAGCATAACTCAACCCGTCAGCTCAAGGGACAGGACAGGGGTAATTGGGGTAGAAGTGTGTGTGCGTCTGTGTCAGTTTGTGCGTGTGTGTGTGTGTGTGTGTGTGTTTGTGTGTGAGACAGTGCTTTCACGGCAGACATAACTGCCGTTCTCTTTTCCACTACCTACTAATGAGGTGTGACTTGTGTCTTGTGGAGAGCTGGACAGATGATCATACTCTCCCTCCCTCTCTCCCTCCCCCCTGCACACACACCTCCCTGTGAACCTCTCTTTTCTCTTTCCTCCTCTTCTTTTCCAGTCAATAGATGCTACAGATCCATCAGTCACCCAGACGACGACTGAGGCCTGACCAGAGCAAAGCGAAGGGTGTCAACACACAGCTAACACCCCCTCCTCACTGTCATTCTGAAATTTATCAATACTTCCTGTAAAGACTGGGTTTATGTGAAGAGTAGCTGCACCAGGCCATGAGGTAATATTTATAATGATGCCAAGACCCATTACAGTGAGCTGTTATATAGATAAATGGAACATACACAGTGTATCCATGAACATAACTGTTCGAGTTATAAAAAGTTACATTTATATATAGAAAATCACTTATTATTCTCTCTATGCCAAATGTTCGGATGGGGGACTCAACAAATCAACTAGAAAAGTGCAATTTTCTTAAACTGAAAAATCAGGTGAAAAAATATTGGGTGGAAGTTGCCATTTAAAGGGCAACGCACACAGGTTGGGTACAAGAAGTGTTAAAACTCCCACACCTATTGTTTTCTATGGCGTAGCGCCAAATTGGCACACATCCCTGCGGGTCAACAAGTCCTCCAACCCAAAACGGTCACAAAGGTCCCTTGTTGGAACCCACTCTCGGATCGGATACAACCCGCAGGAGGAAATCAGTGGCAGGCATACCGACCTATGTCGTCATGGTCACAATAATAAACATGCAGTTAAGGTTGTGGAACAGTCACAAATAAAGAAACAACACTGACTATTGCTTTCACAAGGGAAATGAACAGCAGCCTCCTAAAGCAAACTCTGTTGCTAGAGGTCGCCTAACAGGGCAAATCTACAATACTGTAGTAGTGTGTGTGTGTGTGCGTGTGTGTGTGTATTATTGTCTGTAGCGTCCTAATTAAGTGAGGTGGGGCGTTTGTCTGCTGCAGCTAATATTGGTTATTGCACCTTTCAGAATGAAAAGACAGTTTCCTGCTGTATGATACATGAATAGAAAAAGTTAGATGCTTGTTCAAGCCAAATGTTTGATTCAACTCATGTAAAACTAATTTTGACAGCGGAGGGTGTGATATGTCATGCACTTGCTCTATATCTTAATATATGACCTTTATAACCACTTGAATTATTGATGTGAGTAAGAACAGCGGTTATAATGTGTTGTTAACACTGATGTCACAGACATTTTTAACTTTAAAGATTAACACACAAGATTTCTATTTTTAAGCCAAAAGATCTCAGTGTTGAATCAGACCCAACACACTGACCTGCACTCACCCTGATGCTTGGGTCACAGCAATGAGCATTTAGCAGGCGCACTCCCTGTTGCTCAACCTGACAGCCACTTTAACAAACCACTTGCTTGTTGTGGTGGCTTGTACCTCAGCAGCAAGGCCGGCGGTCTCATCGCTCAACTACAAAAGTGCTTGTGTACAATATCTCCTCTCATTAAGTCAGCTATAATGTGTCCCCCAGGCGGGAGTCACACGTAATGTGAAGCCGTCTCATTAGTGCTGTCACGTCACTTTCATTTAGGAGCTATCCGACAGCATTACGTGCCTCTTTGAGCGCTCAGACCCTCCCGGCCTAGTTCAGCATGTCCAATGACTTATTCCTGCTTAGCACTTCACATTTCCTTAACTTTCACTCATTACAAAAACATATTCCCTGCAGAGTTCTGCCAATTTAATCTTTTGTTAAACGTGTGAGGTAGAGTTGTAATCTAATAAACCTCATTAGTAGGAAATAAGGCTTGATGAAGACGAGGGGATTTACGAGAGGCCTGCTAACCGCCCTGCTTTGGCCCTGAAAGAAATTGCTAATCGGCAACCAGTCCACAACTAATTGCTAAAATAGCTTGGACAGACATTCTCAGGAAAGAATACTGTCACTTTGTTCCTTTCAATTGGAAAGTGAGAGCCTCTTGTGGATTGGGAACTTCTCACTCTGCAATGTTTTTAAATGTTTGTAATAATGCTTTCTTGAAGTCAAATATTGCAGATGTTTTTAATTAATTTACAGTTGCCAAAGAGGTTTACTGTAATAGAATACAACAGGAGTTTAAGCAAATTAGTTTCAATTGCTTTTAGAAACTGTCAAATGAATTAAAATAACATTACTATTGAGCTAAAATGATTACAAGAGGAATATTGCAGCCTCATAAGCCAAAAGACCCCGAAGGCATGAATGGTAATATGAGCATTTTCTGCAGTGTGTTTGGTTCTATTCATTCCGACGTTTAGCTGCTCATTCAGACAGTTGCTGGTTTCTTTTTACAAACTTCAAATACAACGCCTGGAAAAACAACTTCAAGGAAACTGCCATTTGTTCAAGACGTTGTGTCGGAGAGAGAAAGGCAGGAGCGGGAGAGAGAAACCAGACGAGAGGAAGCGTGGCTCTGAGCGGCGGGTTGGAATTGTTCATCCAAATCAAAAGAGGAAATCTGAGATGAAAATGGTCACCTGGGTGGCGACGCTTGGCTGGTTATTGATTTGTCCTCGCTGGCGTCCATCACTGGGACAAACTAAGGGGAAATCCCTGGAGGTGATCGTTACTGCTGAACGCATGTCAGTGGGCCCATTAGGGAGCATCGCTGCCCTTGGACTGCAGGGAAGCAGAGGGGGACAAGTTCTCACGAATCATCATGGGAGGGACAATGCAGCACAGGAGACATCCACAAATAAATCACTGATCACTCACATCATCCGAACAACGCTGTAGACCAGATACATTGAAGTCCACTAAGGGACTGTATGAAAATGATAAGGGGAAAGATACGCAAGAGGGAGGGTTATATATTATTTCTCTTTATTGAACGGAAGGTAGTTTCACTTTTTTTGAGAGAGGAGGTGATTGTCTGTTCATTTTTACTCACCTCAAATTAATATTTTGGGTTTTGCTTAAAACATAAATAAATTAAAAAGTTTGGATTGGATATACGTATATCTCTAGGTTTTCCTCGCTCGTCACTGATTTTAATCAAGCCCAGATCATCTGTACTCACCGCGGTAACAGTTACAGCCTAAACTACTTTTCAACTACTTTTCATGTGAACTAGCTCCTCATCCTGTGATTTAAATCCCACCTTTGTATTTTAAAGTTGGTCTCTGAGTTTTTTCCATATAAAGAGCAGCTTGTCCTGCTTTCTTTGACTTTCAATGAGATTTTTGTGTGAAAATGGAGCAAGTCAAAAAATATTTGGGAACCACTATGACGAAAAGAAAACCAAACAAAAAAAAAGACTAAAGCCATCAGAAGAGCAAGATCCCATAAAAGCTATTTTTAACCTATATTTGTTTACATTTTGGAAAACTGGCGCCATTGAAAGTTGCTGAAGTAGCCGTGAGTAGTAGTAGTAGCTGTACTCCTGTTTGCAGTGTACCAGTGAATGTACAGACAAATATCACTGGATTACTGGGACACTGAAGAAAACGTTATGGATTTTTATTCATGATGAACATAATATGAAATGATAACAATATTTAAGTCACACAGAATGATATCAGTTCATTATGATTAAAATGATCCCTTTGTTCCGGCTATAATAGAATATTCATAATTTTACCATAAATTGCAATACTAATGTGTTGATTATAATCCATTACAATTAAAGGGTTAATAACGCTTGGCATTTTTAAAAAAATATTACAGTATATAACCCCCCCTCCCCATGCCAATAATTTTCACACAGTCCCTAGCTTTACCCAGAAGCATGAAGTTAACGCCTCAGGATAGTTCCGTATTGTGTGTGTGAGTCTGTAGTGATCATTTTCTTCCAAAATATAAACACCATGGGACCATTTGTAATATTTGGAGCACAAGTGGGCACGTTAATTCAGAGAAGTCTCTTGGGCTCCTTCCAAACACATTATGTGCAGTTCACTTAACACCATTTTTGACTGACGACAAGCCAGACAAACATTCATAGGGAACAGCAGGCTGTGTGTGATACTGCTGACTACACAGACCTGCCGTTTAATTCCCGCTCTCATTCGCCAAGCTGGGCACTTTTTCAGCTACTTTTGTCCTTTCAGCTCTCCTTCGCTCCCCTTCTTTCCCCCTTCCTCCCTCTTCTATTTCCCCCTCAATCCCTTTCGCCCTACCTCATTTGACCTGATCACTTTCAATCCCTCTTCTCTCCCCACTTCCTTTTTTCCCCGTCCCTTCTCTCTGTCCAAAGTAGAGACAAATTAAATGGGTCCCTCGTAATGGTGGAAACATAAGCCTCTGGCAGTGCTCTATTAGCCAGGCTGCTTATTTGTTAACAGACTGGATTAATGTGCTGTACTTGGTATGGGAGGCCACCTGCTCAGGCAGTGAAGGGTATTCACAGGCTCACCAGCCCGCTCTCTAATCTGCCTCCAAGGATGATTGCAGGTTTCTGTGGCATGATAAAGCAGCTCGCCCCGTATCCACCCTCTCTCACCTAACTCCCTCTCTCCCCCTGTCTCTCTCCAGGAACATCAGTGAATGGTTAATTTCATCACTTGAGGGACTCTTGACCCCTGAGGTGCCTTAACTCCTCTGGTCTAGCAGGTCGACCAGCATGTTAATGGAACAGATGAGTCAGCCGTGACTCCCCTGTCCTCCTCCTACAACCTATACGGCACTATACCATGCATGAAACATCCAAAGGTTACCATGGATACGTACAAAGTGGTCTAAATAAAGTGCTGCAGGAATGGGTCCTTAAACCCAGACATTAGTTAGCATTTTAGCTCCTCCGGTTGAATGGGGTCTGATTAAGATCTGTTTTTAACACATGCTCACTATATTTTCACATTTTATTCTATAAAATACGTCAGATAGTAAATTCAGTAATTACTTCAGTCGTGATTTCTTTAAGCTTTTACGTCGTTAAAAAAGGCTAGCTGCTAACAAGTGGCTAATTGTGAGTACAAAGGTTGTGGGGGGCCATAAACCAAACACGAAAACCAATCTACTCACCAGTACAACTTTACAGCCTTGGATTTGGAAGTTAAGTGGTGGTGATATTGAGGTCATGTGACCGTTGTGTAGGTCGTTTATAGCCTAGTGGTAGCTTTTTACTTCTGGTGATTGTATTAGACTTCAAAAGTCATAAAAGTGGTGTTCATTTCTATCTTGCTGAACAAGACGTGTAAGCATCATAAACTTGTGTTTCTCGGAGGGCTTATTTTCTGCAGTAATCCAAAAGCCAATGGAAAAATCTCATTGGCTTTTTGTCGAGGGAACCTGATGCTAACTCCCAGTTTGGCCTACAAAAATACATCATCCCTGAAGCTCTCTATTATAATTCTGCATAAGACATTGTATCTAATCAAGTCAGGTAGGATCCTGATATCTGAGTGGACCCAAGTACTCACTATCAGCTCTGAACATGGGGTGGGTTCAGACCGACTGCATTTTGGCTCTGGTCTAATTACCCTTGTTTGTATTTGCATTTGGTCTGACTGTTCTGGGGTTTTTGTATTTCATGCACATGAAGCTTATGACCAGTGAAGACATCTAATTTGGAGAGCGGGGATGATTTCATATAATCTCAAATTCATGTGGTGTGCTGTATCTTTTATTTTCCTCCAAAGTCTGCCCTCTTTCCTCGTCTCTAATTTTTCATAAACCACACATTTTTTTGCTTAAGCTGAAGAATCAAGTTTGCCAAAGCATTGCCGCTGCAGAGATCCTTTCTCCTTGGATTTCAGTTGAAGGAGTCTGAGTTTCCGTACTGTACATATACAGCTGGATAGGGGTTCTCTGGGGGCGAAAACGTGCACTGACCCGACCACCTCCTGCCCTGTGTGCAAGTTATATATTCAGTGCTCCCATGCTAGAGTAATGCTAAATTAATGTAAGTTTGTGGTCATTCATTTAAACACTAATTTATTACAATTAAGCCCTGGAACCCGAGGAGACTGTTTTACAGTCTTTTGTAGGAGGCACTCTCTTTAAGCAGCTTTTTTTTCATTATTACAGAAAAACTGGAAATAAAAATGGATCATTTTCTGCTCATCAGATTGTTTTCCTTTCGGGAAACACCAATGCTTTCATGAATCAATGTTGTATTCTATCAATCAGAGGTGGAGAGGAGCAAAGCAGCTATTTATTACAGATTTCAAAAGATGAGATTTTCAGCAGCCGCAACAATAAAGGGAGACCACAAAAATTGATTTCCAGCAATCTGTCAATAGATTGATTACTTTTAAATGAATTTAAATGAATGCCAGACAGTGCTCTGTAAGTGAACTGACTTTCCCTATGATGAATTACCTGCGTGAGTAAAAGAACTCACACCTACCCAAGACAATAAAACAGGCTTAATTGTCTGGGAGAGCAGAAAACACTGACTTACAATCTACACAGCTGCTGAGATAAAATAAAGTCCTAAGGCAGAGTTTATAGTAGTGATAAATTCAATGGTGCCCACAGCGAACCTGTGAAGATGTAGTTTGTGTTTATCTACAGTATCACACAGCGTGTTAACAAAGAGAGGCAGCTGACTTGAATGGCAGGGGCCCCCGAGGGCTTGCAGTCTGCAGGAGGTGCTGATGGGTTGAGGTTTTGGGCCCCCTTTGCAAAACACACATGCGAGCACACACACAGAGGCGATGTCACGCACTGTCAGGCACCCCAGGGCAGTGCTGCATGTACCATGTCAGGGAAGAGAAATGATCTGTGAATCCTGGGGGAGCAGTCAACTAATGTGCACTGAGCTCTGTGTCCCTCTACAACCTGGATAAGTGACATAAAAGGTTCCTGCCTTCGTTCACGAATCTCTTTTTTCTTCCTAGACAGTCCTGTCCATTGAAGACAGCGATGTCCTGTTTTTATCTCTTTAAAATGATATTAAAAACACAGCACTACTGTTTATATGCTGCATTTATCCTGTTGGGACTTTAAAGCTCACACTATTTCTGAAAGTCACTGTGATAAATGACCGTTCACGACACTACACATGTAGCATGCATGTAGTAAGAGTGATACTCTACACTTACACTACTGTGAATCCACTGTGTAGTATTTACTCACTGTGTGCGGAGCCAGTCCTGGATGCGACTATAACCAAGTCAGTGGATCTGTCCTGATTTGGGGAAAGGTTTACACTCCAGCAACCACAGCCCAGCTGTTATCTGAGGTAGCATTACATTTGGCATACTAGAGGCCTGTCTGCCATCTTATAATATTAAAAACAATATACATATATATATTTTCAGAATGGGAACAATTAAGGGTAAATTATCACAACCATGAAAACCTCTGTGTTGCTAGTCAGAGTATGTTTTTATGAAAGCGAAGCATCCAAACAGGGTTGTGTCAGAACAAAATAAATTGTCCATTATCATACTTCAGTGTAATATTAAAGCTAATTACCCTGCAGTACAAAATGTTGCTCCTTTATTACCATGTCTTCTGCATGGATTATCAATAGATGTTGACATTTTGCCTGGGACGAAAAAATTACAAAGAATCTCAGTGAGCGGTAAATCTGCCACTGTTATCACTGTCAGGCGTAAAAACAGTAACTAGGGAAGCAGGGCTTTACCCTTACTGCACAAAAAGACAATACAAGCCAAACATCTTTAACATTTAACATCCACCAAACAATCACTTGTTCCCTTTGAATATGAAATAAAGCTTCTTTTTTTTTTTTCAGAACTCAATTAATTTGTGACCAAAGAGAGAGAGAGAGGCTGAAAGAATGGAGGGGGAAGCAGGAAGAGGTTCAGACAAACAGAGAGCATCACAGAGAAACCAGCATAGAGAGATGAATATGATGAGAGAGAGCGAGGGAGACATAGATGGGCGCCACTACTCTCTGTGTAGTCGGGTGACAAAGCGCCCCGCCCGAGGCTACAGCCGTCATAAAAGCAGTAATAGAGTGAACACACATTTTCATTAGCTATTGATTCATTTCCAATTCTCCATTAATTTCGGGGGGCCATCACCGCACAGTGGCCTTTCTCCTCCCCAGGCTACGTTCCTCAGCTCCGCCTGACATAACCGTGGTAATTACTGCGCTCCCGCCCCGCAAGCTGTTCACAGTCTCATACCGCAGTAAAAATTGAATGAGTATTCTAGAGGAAAAAAAAAAAAAGAAGACGAAAGGAAGAGAGGGAAGAAAAAACATTGACTGAAAGGGAGAAATCAAAGACAGCAAGGCTATCACCCACAGGCGTGCGCTTCGACAAAACTGAATTACAATGGGCGTGAACAATTGCCATTGTGCTATTTCAGCCTTAATTGTCAGGACGCTTGATCTGCTCGGAGCTGCGGGTGTGCGCTGCAGCTGCTGCTGCTGCTGCTGCTGCTGCTGCTGCTGCAGTCGACACTAACTTTTCCTCAGAAAGTGAAGTGAGAGGAGAGGCATCTAATAACAAGCACCAGTGACTGAGTGGATGATTCAACATCAAGTGAGACCAACCTTGAGGATAATGCTTGAGTCAGAGAGCACAAGCTAACTGTACATTACACACAGACAGTGATGCATCCCCCGTTCACTCTATACTTTATGGGTTCTCAGCAGCTGACAAACACATCAGGATGCATATGATGTATGACAACATGCAGCTGACCTGTGGGTCCAGACTGCAGGGAGGTTTATGTGCACCATGGCCTGGTCAGTGCCAGACATGATGAAACATGTGTACAGCACACACACACACACACACACACACACACAACCACACAACCACACAACCACACAACCACACAACCACACAACCACACTTGTTGAAAAACTGACAGGAAGCAAGCTCTTACCTGATGGAGACAACATCAAGAACAGCATGAAAAAAAAGAGAGAAAAGGAAGTAATTAGTGTTTCTGACATAATTAGAAACAAATACAGCATGTAATAATACATAATGTCACCGGTGAATCACCACAAAAGCAATTAAAGCATCGAAAAGGTCACCTTACTGGGAAAAAAAAACACCTATTGTTTCCTAAACTCGCTTCCACTTTAGAAAAAAAAAATCAAAGTGCGACGCAGACTGGAAATCCACATGTAGTGGGAGACACATGTTTAGTAAGTGCGAAACATTACTATTCTGCCATAACCTGCACAGGAAAGCACCACCGTTCATTGCACTGGAGGCTACCCAGCAGTGTGGAGGGGGAAAAATGAACTCCACCAGGTTCATCTATCACACCAGCTGCCTCCTATGCTCCACAAAAGATGAAAAAAGGGGGAAACAAATGGCAAAGCAAATCAATTACACGAAAAAGAATCATGTCACCTGTCAAATATACACTCTGTTTTATGTCATTCTGTTTTTTTCCCCCTTGCAACGGCGCACATTTTTTAGATTGAATTTTGAAAACCTTATACATTATTAACACCCTTCATGCTTCATCAGTTTACCGAAGTAGATCCCTTTCTTTTTTCTTTCGCTCTCTTACACTCTGTTTCTATGAGACACAATCTAATAAACACAGTGCTTGTTCTTGGCACCTATGCTCTTTCTAATCCGACATATTAAGAGCCAATGCCACATATGAAATTCAACAGGGAGCCCCTTCAAACTCACAATGGGTGGGTGGGAGGAGAGAATCAGAACAAGAGGAAGAGAGAGTGAAAGGAAAATCAAGCATCAACCGCACTTCCCATTCAAGTCGCTCAAAAAAGAACCCCATGATGGGGGCTTAAGAGGTTGGACAGACAGCACTAGTGTGGCTAACTGGGGAAAAATACACATGAAGAGTTTTCATATCCGCTCAGATTAAGGGTACTTGGCAGAAGGGTGAAATAACGATGGCGTTGTCAAGGAAACAAGTGCCACAGCGACACCTTAATCTGGAGAAATATAATTGGAAAAGGAGTGATAAACATCTTCCTATCTGAGTGTGTGATGTACTGAACAGTATTCAAAAAGAAGCCGCCTGAGCACTCATTACTGGAGTTATTGTAAGAATAACACTAATGAATACATATGGAGAGACGTCCTCAGCGGCTAAAAGAAAGAACTGTGATGTAGAAACAGGCTTGTAGGGCTTTCTTACAGGATAAAGTAATGCTTCAAAAGCCTTGTTCCACATTCCCGCATTGCATATAAATGTGATGAGCAGCGGTGTAAATAGCACTTGTATAGAAAATGACTCTGAATTACTCCACAAAACAAATATTGGATCTTGCGAGCGTACAGGTGCACGCCACACATGCTGCCTCGCTCCCCTCTGCGGCTGCATGCTCTCAGTTTGAATCCACATCACAAGCGAGTCGCACCGTAGGACACAGTATCATTAGTGCCTCAACCTTCACAGATGAAAAAAGAAGTCATAAAGAACTCTGTGCAAAATGACATGCAAATAAGGAAGAACTCAAGAAATCTTTGCCATCTCTCACCAATTATCTTGTTAATTACAAGCCATTGTGAAGGGCTCCCACTGTCGACGGGCTCTCTGATTATACAGTGCATTTGTCCCCACTTTCCACAGCCTAATCAGTAATTACTACCTGCAGCTGCAGCTCAGTACAGAACGGGCTCGGCCATCTTGGGACAACAGGGAACACTGGGCAATTTGAGGGATTCTGGGCCTGTCAGCGCCATACATAGTTCACGCAGTAGGAGTGTGCTGCTTGAGAAATCAGATCTTCTGGGAGGTCACCGAGTTCCCCACGAGCCAGTGAACAGTCAGTTCTCACTGTCACACCTCTGAGCTTCCTCTAACGTACATTCTAATCACTACTGTTCTTTACTGGGCACTTAAGTTGACTACTGTTTCCAAAAGGTCTAATAGCCTCTACATGCTGTACCTCTACACTGCAATTTACAGTATTAGAGTATTAGAATAGGCAGCAAGTCACAATTTTGATGTTTTTGTCAAGTGTTTTTTGTTCGCAAGGAACTGTTCTTTGTTGTTAACATTTTGTGTAGAGTTATAGGATCCATCTCAAAAGCCATTCTCAGGTTCTTCCTGTGAAACCGGGATCAAGTTCTGCCCATAGACTGTAAATAAAGATGAACGTAGCCTTGGTAACGTCACCCATAGGTTTCTGAAGAGCGGGCAAAAGAGGTGGGGCGTGTGTAGAGCCGCGACTTCAGTGCAGGCTCACCCATGTGTCACACAAAGCAGCACACCCACAATTATATAACTTTAAGCCTTAATAAAATTTAAATGGATGAATTGTAAAAAGAAAAAAAAAAAAAAAAAAAGGTTGTCATGAAGGAGGAAATTAGCTATAGATAACGAAACCGTGTCTTGTAAAGTTGGGCATTTTAACATTGGGTTCTATGGGGATTTACTTGCTCTTGGAGACTGGAGGGCTCCATAACTTGGATTGAAGGAGCTGAAAAGATCACAAATTGGTGATTTTTTTTTCCAGAAACTTTATGAGTGACACAAAGATACAGTGGAGGCCAAACGTCTGAGACCACTTCTCCAAGGTGGCCTCACACAAACCCGAAAGTAGTAGCTAAAGCCTGCCTGAAGTCGCTAGATCATCAGCTTTTTCATAAGTTATCATTATCTTTCAAGATGCAATGAGCATCTAACTCTACCTCTAATTTCAAAATCTGTTGATGAAGCATCATCACTCTAGTGAACTTGGTGTATTTTGAGAAAGTTCAGCTAGCTGCTGAACATTTCAGTGATCTGATGCTGTCGCTTAGTGCTCCACAGTGGGTCTCTGTCTTTTTAGCTTGTAACTTACTCTATGTACCTCAGTGCACACACAGTGGTGACAGTGACTACCTTCAGAGCATAGGCACAGACAGCGATGACTATAGTTTGTCCAGCATAAAAGAAGAAACATAAAAGAAGACACCAGACAACACAGAAAGAACAATACAAGACAAAGGGACAGAAGCAAACAGAAAACGTGTAAAAACAAGGACAGAATGGCCAGTAACTGAAACACTTTTTCTTTTTTTTTGTTGCATTGTCTTGAATTGGATTGTTAGTAAATGTAAGGAGTTCTATTGTCAGGTCAAATCTGCCAGTGAAAATCTTTTTGACATTTTAAGCACTTTAATTTAAAAGTATTAAAGTGAGATGAAACAATTTTTTCCAATAATTGTTTGGCAGACAGAAACTTATAATTCCAAGCCAAAAAAACAGTCTTCAGTATTAGAAAGTTCTATCTGCAACTCACCTTAACTAAAACAAGTGCTTTGCTGCATGTCAGTGTTGCTATCTAGGATGTGGAAAAATTAAAGCCACTCACTCAGACCACTGAGACTGTCAACGCAACCTTGTAATGATGGGCTGGATTGATTTACACCACAAACAAAGATACCTAACTCCCTAAATTTGACGTGCACCAAACCTGGTCGTTCGAGAGTGTTTGTGTTTGGGTTCCAGAGAAAATGATGAAGTACAGATTCGCCAGATACACACACATGAAAGCAACACTAGACTAAGACCATAGAGCATCCAGCTCATGTAGTGAAACGCATCTCTGAGGGAGAAACCAAAGGCTGCTTCCCCATTCTGCTCCTGCCTTTAGAGGATCATGACCTGTACAACTCCACCCACCAGCACACAGAGAGGAAGACTTGCTCTCTGGTTGAAAGCAATGCATATCAATAGGGCAGCTCTATTAAGGAGGTGGTAAGAGAGAGGGTCACCCTCAATATCAAAGGTGGGCGGGGGGCAGGACGGCTTCTATTTGACTGCCATCAAGGTCAGGGAAGGTTGAGGAGGACATTAGGTATGACGACTCAGACCAGATGGCTCCGCTGGTATGAATTATGGGAAAAAACAGTCTGGCCTTACATAGAGTAAAGCTTCAGTTTCAAGTACACCATGGGGGTTATTTATGATCTCGACTTGGTCACTTGTCATTTGGCAGGGGTAGTATTATGACGCCGTGACATGCTAATGAAAGCCAAGGCATCTTATCAAACCCGTAAACCTGAGACTCGCAGATATTCAAAGCTCTTCAGTGGCCAGTAAATACACTGAATATTGTCTTAGTGGAGATGGTGCAGAGGCAGTGGTGCGTTTGACTGCCTGTGTGTGTGCGTATCTTGTATATGCTTATGAGTGGTGCGGTGTGTCTGCTCATGTGGCTATTCAAACAGGAAACAACCCGGCGACCTTCGGAGGTCAGGGCTCCACCGTCAGCCTATTAATCAACATCCGTGTCTTGCTCCTCTGCTGCCGTGAAGACAGACCGGCTGAGCTCACTGTGTTTAGCGCTGATGTCTGAGTGTCAGATCAGACATCCGGCACTCAGGCTCACTGCCTACACGTCCGCTCCGTCAAAGAACAAATCCCCCAGCGGGTCATCAAACAAGCTCAAAATCAGCTGCTGTGTAGCCTATTTTTAGCCTAAAATTATGTCTAATAAGCAGCAAATGTCAAAGTGGCAACTAAAAAAATACTTTCCATGTCTGGCTTTTATTGTTGGTTAAATGTATTTTAGCTATACCCCATTTATACTTCATGTATCTGTGGAATGAAGGGACGGACTTGGGTGTGGGGAATTCAAACCGCCTCCAAAACCCGGTTTGAACTTCTCTCTGGAGCTTCAATAATTCCTCACACTGCTATTTTTGTGTAAAAATGAGTTAACACTAAATGTTTTCAAGAGGAGGCTGTTATCCCCACATTCAAAGGATTATTTCGTACCCCTGTATATATGAACACTTTTTCTTTACTAGCACAACCCGACCCTTAGGTTCAGCCACATTTGCACCCAGCGTGGACAAAACCAAGCAGATGCATTCTCTTCAAACACTTTAAGTTCCTCTCCAGACATGTTCTAAACTATGTAAAAATACTCTTCTATGATTCATTTTTTGTTGTTATGGTTTTCCCATATAAAAAGTGAAAAAAAAAATGGAAAGCTGGGGCTGGAAGCACTCTGTACTGACAAAGTTTCAGGTTTATTTTGCCCCGCCCCCCCCCGTCCTCACAAGTTGACTGGATTGGTTCCTTAGTTATATGACGTATGAAAGCCTGTCATTGGTTCACTGCAGTTCCAAGGTGGAACATGTCTTGTATTATATCAGAAATGACATGTTTACAAAGTCAAAACCTTGATTTTCATCAGAAGGGGTCTTTAAAAAGGACAATGTACCATCGATTAATGTATGAGCACCGATCTGATCGCACGCTAAAGTCAGAAAAGCCTCCGAAATGGTGCATCATGCAAAAAGGCACAGTAATCAATGTCAGTAAAATTTCAATATACCACTGGGTTTATCTGATTCATTTTATAACCTCAAGACATTTCTGGCCTTATCATGTGTAAATAAATCAAGTTTTGTGAGGAGTTATTACATGTGAGTGAGTTCTTGATGACTAAGGTGCTTACTCAACTCCTGCTGCCAGAGAAAAAAAGGTGAAAAGGGTTGTTATTGATGCAGAATAGAGTTTTCCTCCCGTCCACTGTATTGCCTCTATTCTTTTATTAGAGGCAGTGTTTTTTTTCTTGTCTTTATCACACCACACATCTAATAGCCTTTTGGAGCATGCAGCTGTAAACGTACTTAGCATATATTGACTGATGATGATAAGATGGAATTAATCTTTTAAACCTCGAATTAACTGAGCAAAGAAGCAAAGTGTCTTTAACAAACACTCAGCAGGAGACCATGTGTAAATGTAAGTGTAGAGGTGCCTGTCTTCGATGCGTCTGTGTGGGAGGATGGACTGCTGAGAAGAGGGAAAGATGAAGTAATGAGAGAGGGATGGATTCAAGGATGGATTGATGAAGGGGAATGACAAAAAGGAGGGAGATCACTTCTGCAGCCCTGATGGGTGGAGGTGCAGGTATGGGAAATGGGGGGTGGGGATCACAAGCACGAGCAGGTGAAGGAGTGTGCCAGGAAAGGAAAAGGCTGGATGGCGAGATAGATAGATGGATGGATGGAAGTGGAGAGGAGTGGAGGGAGAATGCTTCAGTGGCTCCACTTGACAGCTGAGTGAGAGGGGAAGCAGAGTGGCTACTCTATGTAATTTGTTAGCGGGTCCATGATGCATGCAGGCATGATACCACACCAGGCCTGGCGAACACAGCACAGACAAGAGAGAGAGGGAGGGAGACAGCAGGGAGGAAGGAGGGAAGAAAGACTGGGGAGTGTTTTGACAGATCAGGGTGCATCAAGGGAAAAAATCGGGTTTGTGAAGAAGAGGGGATAAAGCTGGAAAACCACATCCAACATTTTTAGCCTCTGTCAGCCAGGTGAGACCGCCCGGCGGTCCTATCTCCTTTTATTGTACACAGGGTACCGGATGTTTTGTTTAACAGCATCTGCATCCTGCACACCTTCACGGCGAGCTTTGAAATCATTGTCTACCTGCTATCTCGACAGCTCCGTCTGCTCTGCTCCGCGGCAGGTGCGTCTCATCTTCGTACAAGCCACTGTGGATGCACCACAGACGCAATTTGCCCGGGCTTATCTGAGACGCTGAATAAAATGACACAAATCTGGGCATCAGCCCGCTAATAATGATGCCATGTTGATGTGCGACCTGTTTTGTGTATGTGTGTGTGTGTGTGTGTGTGTGTGTGTGTGTGTGTGTGTGTGTGTGTGTGTAAAGTGTGTGTCTGCGGCTTGTTGACGTGGGACTGATCCAGGATGCCATGGCAGCTGTCTGCTATAATTACCTGGGAGCCCCATCACACACACTGACGCACCCATACACACACACACATATCTCCTGATTACCTCATAAGGCGAGGTTTGTCTGATTAGCTTCCATATTTACACCAAAGACTTGTTATTAATGAACATGTGTTCCGCGTTTCGCTCCACTATACTTTGTAACTCTCTGAACATTTGGGAGCCAATCTTTGACAATGTTTGAGGAGCATCACTGATTAGATGCCACATTCAAAAAACCAAAGCCTGTTGTGATTGGAAAAAAAAAAAACATTTGCTGCATGTGTGTAATTTTCAATTTGAGAATGAGGCTTCATGGCTGTTTGTTGTGCAGGAAACGGAAAGTGGAGAAGAAGGAGGAAAGAGGACGCTTGGTATCTCAGCGCAGACACCTTGGAAGAGCGGAGACATTAGCAGACGGTATTGCTACATTACCAAGACTGAACGGCTCCATCAACCAAACAAAGTCTGCTTTTTGTGACACACACACACACACACACACACACACACACACACACACACACACACACACACACACACACACACACACACACACACACACACCCACACACACACACACACACACACACACACACACACACACACACACACACACACAGTCCTTCTCATGGCCCTCATAGCCTACACCTTTTTCTGTCAAATATTAGCATAATAGATGCACTGTTGTTTATGTGTCATCAGATGCTGCTGGATCTGAAAATAAAGTGCTTTTTAGCTGGATGGATCTCTAAACAGATTATCAGGTGTCTTATATAGGAACAGACGAACAATAATGGCGCTACATCTTGGGGGTACTTTTCCTAAGCTCACTTAAAAGGGGAAAAAAAGATGCAACCACTGACAGTGTGCATTTACAGTAAGTATGCATGGGACTGTAATGCATGATCATTTGTTAATATTAGAGAGTAACAGAAGAGGGCGGGGGGAGAAGCAGCTGCAGGATGTGTAAAATGCTAAAAATCAAACTGACAAGAATGAGAGAGTGACATGAAAAGGAGGGATGGGGAGTGGAGGAATGAGGGCAGCAGAGGAGGTGAGAAAGAGCAAAGTGCAGCAGGGCAGAGCAAAAAGAAGTGGAGCATCAGTAAAGTGTTGGTTGGAAAAAAGGATTGTGGGTAGCGGAGATGGTGGGCTGCTCTGTTTTCTCCAGTCATGCTTGTCCATGTTTCCTCGAAAGCCTGTATCCAATTTGTCAGGAGGTCAGGTGTGGAATGCAGATGGCGCCTGCATGTGCTCTGAGGCTACGTTCACACGAACACGTTTTCATTTTAGCTCCTTATCAGAAATAATCTCTGTCCATAAAACACGAACATCACAACACCATTCCATTTGAGGTCATTTGTTTTCCTCCTGGAAAAGGGCCTCATGATAGGAGCTTGAGGAATCAGGGAAGGATAAGTCGTGATGGTTGCGATCCAATTAGGAAGGGAACGTTGGTGTGTGCGTCATTGTTTCATCCCGTCCAGACTAAAATCCAACCCTGAAGATTTCAAACTAAAAGCGGGTCCAGCAGCGTTTCTAAAAGTCTCTGTTTTAGGGGATCAAAATCTCGTGTATACCTAGTAGTGTGAACACAGTGTAAACACAGAAAACCTGATGCATTTTGAAACTAAAATGTATCAGTGTGGGTGTTGCCTGCACATCTGAGAGACCTCGAGGTCCACCACTTAATGAGCTCACTTTAAAGTGTTAATGTGACAATAAATGATGTCTGCCAAGTGATTAGCCACAAACTGCTTGATTTGTGCTGGTGAGTGAGAATGAGGAGTGACAGAAGAATAATAATAAGATGTTAAGACAGGGTGGGAGTCAGCACAGAAGAAAGCAGCGATAGGCTTGTAGTGATTTATTAACTGAGGATTAGAAATTAAAAAGATAATATGGGGTGCGGGATGTAGGACTTAGTTTGGATTCCAAAAAAACAAGAAAAAGAAAAAGCCAAATTTCATGAGAATCCATCCAACAGTTGTTGAAACATTTCAACAAAAAAACAAGAAAGGCAACCTCATGGTGGTGGTAGAGGAAGTCACAACATTCATCCCGTCTTCATGAAATTATAAGCGTATACATTAAATATATGTTTATAGATATTTTACAGGATTTGTTCTGTTGGTAACGCTGCGGCAAAAGTTAGGGGACCTCCAAAATTATTATGCACCACACTCCCATGGCAATTCATCCAATAGTTTACTGAAAACCAAAAAATGTTTTGGTGAAAATAAGAAAGTCACCAAAGTCACTGTATTATCCAATAAGTGTTGAGATATAGTGGCGGACCTACACACCAAGAGCCAGGCTGCTAGCGAGGCTAAAAACAACTGGGGTACAGTATATTCCATACACAATGAGACCATATGAGTAGTTTATCCCTCAGTCCTAACTCACATTTCACTCAGTTGATCACTCGGTGGACTCGGGGCTGCAGGACTCTAGGTACAGAGAAAGAGTGTAAACACTGGGCTTTGTCTCTGTGGGCACGCCTACACAAGGAGACGAGGATTTCTTTCCCTCTAATCCTCCCGTTTACAAGAGCAGCCACTTTCCAGGGCCATTGTGGACGGTCGTCTCCCTCCATTTACTCCCTGCATGGCACTCATTCCAGCTAGTTTAACGCTGCCTGAGTTCCAGGGGGAAGGATTAGGATGTGACGCGCACCAGCTAGTGTGGAAACAACATTGACTACGGAGCCCTCTGTCACTCCTCTCTCCTCCCTGAAGGGCACACTTGTGGACTTTGTGAAATTCTCCACATGGATTTATGCTGATTATCGGTGCAAGCGTGCATTCTTAAACCAATCAGGAGGGTTTGAGCTGCAGCAGGAGGGGAGCAGAGATGCACTTTACTACATTCAGAGGACTCGTCTTACTCTATTTACTCCTATTAGTTCAGCTTTTTTTCACGTCTAGAACCTTGAATGCAGATTTGGGGAATTAATCTCGCCTTGTTTGTCTGACAACACCCAGAGTCTTCAATAAAGAAATGAAGAAATCCAAACTGCAATTATACTTAGCACCATTTATTGGCAGCATGGAATGCCAACAGTCTTTGCTTGAAAGACTGCACAGACATGTTGGGAGTTCAGTCATCTTATTTAATATATGAAGAGGTCGTTTATGTTACCAGACACCAGACACATCTGTCTCCAAAACAGATGTGTGTTTGGTGACAGTCCTCTGGGCATGAAACTGACTGAGTAAAGTTACCAGGTAGATCACAGTGTTTCCACTCTGTATGGTAAGCTAAGCTAATCAGGTGTTGTCTGTAGCCTCATATTTAATGGACACATATAAGAGTAGTATTGATCTTCTCATCTAACTCTCTGCAAGAAAGCAAATAAACAACAACCTGATTGAGGCAGCAGCAGACCAGCAACTCCTGTGTTCTGTGAGATAAAAATGAAAGATTTTCAATGGGGCCTGGTGGCTTTGAACAGAGTGATATATTGGCTGTTTGCGGTTAAACAAAAAGGTCTATCTCTGTAGAAATCCAATCTATAATCTTGTCGGAAACACTCTGATGCACCGTTTGTGGACGTAGTTTGACGTAGTTTGACCTAGTTTAGTGGTTGCAGGTATGTCATTCTTGCTAAAGAGTGGACAGATTACAAAGATATTTCTCAGTATCAATCATTCACACCCAAAAACAGGTGAAAATGAAGCCCATGTTCAAAAATCCCAAAGTTATCTTTTAGGCCCTGATACCCCAGGATTTGATTATTGTGCCTGACATTAATTTTTCATTTTTAATACTAAATTAACATCTTTGTTTTGTTTCTTCTGCAAGCTGAAGCATGACTTAACTGTTTAACAAGGATTTGGGTTAACATAAACCGTTTGGCTCACTTATACCAAAGTGTACATAATGATGAAGGCAATGTAATGGGCCGACTCCGTGTCCGTCAAATGAACTCGATCCTCCCCAAATTCTCCAAGCTCTTCAGCCATATGGCGGAAAAGAGTCATGTTGTGACAATGGTGATGAAATGAGAGTTTAATAGGGAAATCTCCTCCCCCAGCACTCACTGATGGGCAGCAAAGTGAGTCAGTGGATTACCCGATTTCACAGAGTTCACAGTGGAGGGCGAGGCTAATGGCACGTCACTTATTGAAATGGAGCAGCGTAGGTTAACCCCACACGTGGGCCGACATCTTTTCATTTAGTTTGCACGGCTAACCAAAAAGGCGATTACCACAGGGAGCAAAGCCATTAAAATGCTGACCTTTTCCCTTTGTGACGATAGCTGTAGTGTGTGTGTGTGTGTGTGTGTGTGTGTGTGTGTGTTTTGTCAAAATGCCATAATAACTTGCATTAACTTGGTTAGCATGATTGACTATTTGCAGTGTGGTGAGGTAAAGGGCAATATGTCATTTTAGAGAATCAGCATGAGTGTATACACATATACAGTCGCTACGCACACACACCTACACAGTCTCCTTCCACAGTTTATTATATGAATCGTATAGCGGAAAAAGGACATGTCTGAAATCACAGCAACCTTTTCTTGCTCCCTGTCGTCGGTTTAGTCATTTATAGTTTTCCCACAAACCCCAGACTTCATTAGAGTGATCAGAGTATATTGGAAAACCAATAAGGTGCAAACCAACAGGTTGCAGTTCATCTAAAGCCTAAATTTATTTTGATAAATCACAGCCCACCAGCTTGATTGCTTACGTTTCCTGACATGCCATTAGCAATTTCTGGAAGGCATTGTCCTCCTCTATTCAAAATGAATTGGTCAGAGGTACAGCCAGCATCCTTTTGTGAATAAATCACTCAGAAATATCCTAATTAAGTCTGCCCATTGGCGAGTGAGGGGAGTCAGCCGCCGACACGGAGCGAAAACCCACCAAAAAAAAAAAAGAAAAAAAAAAAAAAATCCAATTCCTTCTCTAAAAAGCAGAACAATGGCAGAGATGGCCGGGCCCTGACTGACAAAAGGAGAATTCACAACAGCTGAGGCGCGAAGGCATTATTTTTGACTTCCTATTATGTTTGTACCTTGGAGATGTTGGGATCTGATTCAGCACACTGTTCTGTTCCAATTTCCCTCCATTCACTCGCACATCAGTCCATTATCATTAAATACGCGTTTGATTTCCTCACAATGCACTCACTCCTCACAATGAACAGAGACGTAGAGAGTGAGAGGAGAGAGAGAAAACACATTAAATAAATGGCCTATGAGTGAATGACAACAATAAACATATTTGCGCTGGGAGCAATGAGCAATGTTTATAGTGATAAATGATGTGTAGAGGTGGAACGGTCGAGATGCACCGCAGGAATCCCCTGAGTGTAGGGAAGGAAGATGAGGGTTGGTGGTGGTGGGGGCAATTAATAAAAGAAGAGAGTGAGATGTAAAACAGGTAATGAAAAAAAGAAAACATTCATTGGTGCAGTGCTGTGATACTTATCAATAGTTATTCCGTTAAAAATTGTACAGGTTTTAATCAAATTTCTAAACTTCCTGTGAAATAAATATGAATCACTGAGTTCCCGTCAACTATCTTTATGTGAATAGATCGACAACAGCGTGACGAGACAACATATGTCTTGTATAGGCTATACATTATGGCACTTTACTGCCACTTCGCTCCTAAGCGGGCCATTGTTTTTTTTTTCTTCTTTATTTTTTGTGCTTCCTGGTGGAGTGGAGGGATGTAGGTATGATTTATCTACAGGTGAAGAAGCAGATACAACTACATCAGTGTGTTCAAACAAAAGTAAGAATCTACAGCCATGCAAGCGGGTGTGTGAGGCAGAGCTCTGAGCTAAATGCTAAGATTAGCATGCTAACATGCCCAGAGCGACAATGCGAACATGTTGATTTTTGGCAGGGGTGGGCTCAGTGGACATTTTTAAACGACAACTGGAAACGAACCTGTTCAATTTAGTTTTTAATTAGCTACAAAGAGTTTTCCATCATCTACAACTTAATATGAATATTAATATGAATATTCAAAAGCATGTGACACAATAGTAGACTATGCAGCACTGACTCTGTCACATCGCGGTCTTTAAATACTTTTTCCTTCCCAAGACCTGGCACTTGTGTTTTATTAATTTGTCTCTTCTAGTCCTCATATATCCTTTGTTTTTTTTAAATCAGCCATCATGGTGAAATAGAGACAGGTACCATGCAACAAGGGCCTCCATCAGGGCCCCCGGGGAGTGGAGGGTTTATTTTAGAGTAGAATAGGCAGAAGCAACGTCATTCGGAAAATTTGTTTCCAGCAGCCACTATCACGTCTTCTCTTTATTGACAGATGTTGCTTTTTTTTGTCCAACAATAGCCGACTGTAAAAACTTTTTAGAATTTTTTTTTTTCTGAATGGCTGCCATTTCCCCTCTGATGTTAAACCAGACAGGTGAATCAAAACGTCCATAGGGATTAGGGGCATCCGAACAACAGTGTAGTACAATCACAATCGAAGGGAAAAACATTTTGGTTTTAGTTGTAGGCTATTTCACTTTTCCCTTTTCCCGACTTTGGCCGAGGTGGACTGAGAGAGCTGAGAGAAAGATTAACCTGATTATCTAGTGGAGCAGCATATCTAAAGACCTGCATTCAACAGTAGCGGCATTCTGGTTTTATTTTTTGGTGCATGTTCCTTTGTGGGTATTTGGTCAAACACAGAGAACGGCATCGTGTTCAGATACTTCACAGCCACGATGGCATTTTGATAAAATGTTTTAGCGCTCATAAAACAACAGCAGTGGATGCCAAGTTTTGGTGTCAGTCATTTGAAATCAAAGAACATGGGCGTCTTTCTACTCACCTGTTTAGCACTGACAAGCAATGACAGTGGGAGAAATCTATTATAAAAGAGGATGTCAAGTTTTCCAGTGACTTGGGCCTCAATAGACCAGGATTCAGTGCAGATGGAGACAGGCTGTGTTTTCACACGGTTGATTTTTTTTCCCTGTCAAATAAAAACTCTTGACATCTTAGTACATTCTTACTCTTCCCTTCAAAAATTGACATTTGAATGAGTCCTCTGAGTTTGCTGAATAGCACTCTGGGAAATGCAGGTATACACGAAATGAAGCAGAAGTAAACAAGGCATGTTGCAGGAAGTGTGGTTACACCCAAAATAGGTGTCCCCACTTGCATTGTTTCAGTTTAGATCCCCTTCTGGTCACAAACCTCCCGAGCTACTCAAGCCTCCAGGCAACTGATGACCCATTAAACTCATCCACACACATGCATTGTGGAAGGACAGATCGACACATGCTGCAGCACTGGGCCACTTATCCAGATTAGGAAGCGATGCCTGTCTGCTTACTCCATGACACTCAGGACCTCTGGGACTGATGTGTGTGCGTTTACATGTGTGAGAGAACACAGAGAAAAACAGATATGGAGGAAAAACTACATGAAAAAATATAGTAACATATAGTAACCACACACATAAGACCCCCCACACACACACACACACACACACACACACATCATGCTGACATGGCTCTGGATCAAGAGGGGAGGCTCATCATCAACCCGCACCGTGAGATAACTGTGAAGAAAAGCCAGGGCACTATGGGTAATGCTGCTGATTAATAGCATTCAGCAGACATTAAGGCGCTATGATTATCTCTCCCGCACTGCGCCTCTCTCTCCCGCTATGCTAATTATTGTGGTGTCGCTCTGAGGGGTATTTCTTTTTTTTTTTCCTAACATCTCTCTTCGACACAAGCCTCTCTCTCCCTGCATCTGATATCATTTGTTATCAAATCATCAAAACTCTCTTTTATCAGCTAAATCACTGATGATTAAGTGAAGCAACGGCTGATGACTGACAAGATACCGCTAGATGAACATATTAATCTGCACAATCGTAAATCTTTGTTTCGATATTTCCTGCACACAGATCTCTGGTGGATTTTGCCTGATCCCTCCATTAGAGTGATAAATATAATTTGACTTGCTTAGATTTATGTGTTAAATGACCAACTGAGAGCTAATCAAACAAGTGTCAGATCTGCTGTCAAGAACAGAGTCTTTTGAAATCTTGAAAAAAAATACTGATTATTCTTGAATGTGTAACAAAGCGGCAATGTCACAGCAGACTTAGTTACATCTTTTGTTGCTGCTAATGCTCATTTTACAGGTTGTCCGTTGGAGCGATACATAGAAATGTGTTTGGCAGAAATCTGTCGCCACAACAAACCGCAGCAGAGCCTTGACAGGTCAATTATATCTGCAGTAATAGCTTTTGATGCTTTACAGACGAACATCTCCATACATTTCCCTTTGTCTTCCGCAAGCAAATGTAGAAAATGTTAGTGATATGAGTCTGTTATCTTTCCCTTTAATAGACTTGATGGACAGTGATGAAGAAGAATAGAGCAACAGGTGGAACAGACTGTTTGCTGAGCCAAGGCTACTCGCACTGCACACATGCAGTTAGCGATGATATTGACCGCTCTAAATTACTGAATCAATTCTTGAATGAATCATGATTGAATGATGTGTTTGAACTAGGGCTGGGACGATTATCCGACGTAATCGACGTTGTCGATTATAAAAATTATTCGACGTGGAATTTTAGTTTCGACGCGTCGTGTAAAACCACACAGGGTAAATGTTCATAGAACAAAACTGGAACTTTCTAATGGGACCGTTTATATCCATCATCTTTGGTTTACCCGGATACAAGCGCAGCGCAAGGGCTGGGACAACGCGGTGACGTAATTGAAGTCATTGACTACGTGAATGATTTGCGTCTGTGTAATCTATTTGAACAACATGGCGGCGTCTACCAGCAGTACGACGGAGCGTGTGGAGCAACACGCGGCAAAAAAGGCTCGCACACGGTCCTCCAAAATTTGGGAATACTTTAATCTTGACACCAACAGTGCGGTAGTCTGCAGACTCTGCAAAGTGCATCTGGCATATCACTCTAGCACGACAGTCATGCACGTGGTGGTGTTTAAGAAATGTTTTAATAAATACTGAAATGTTAAAAATGTTTTTTGTGTGTGTGTGTGTGTTGGACGGGGCAAATTGTTATATTAAATGACTAACTGGAAAATAATTGCATTAAAATTACTGTTAGGTTAATAAAAAAAATAATTGCTAGATTAGTCGTTTAAAGAATAATCGTTTGGGCAGCCCTAGTTTGAACCAACGTAACACTACCTCGGACAACGTGTTTGGCTGTGGTTGCTTTTTATTGGATTTGGGAAAGTTTACAGGACAGAGATGCTAACATTAGCCAACAGGCTAATACAGTAGCATCTATCAGCTTCCACAGGGAGGGAAAAATACTTAACAGTGGATGTGCAAACAGTAACAGTTTTTTTTTTTTTTTTGTGTAGTTTGTAAACCCATAAAATACTGGTGAAAATGTCCCTGGCCTGTTAAGTACTTGGCAGGGGGTTACATACTAATGTTTGTAGCTTATGTTACAGCAGAACTCCTAATACTTCCAGTTAGACTGACAAGAAATAAAAAATGAAAAAATCTTAAAATGCATTATGTATATAGAGTTGCTTTTACCACTAAAATACCCATGCAATAACCTTGCACACTATAATAATAATATTTGTATTTAAGCATGTGCTATATATTAATAATTCATTAAATCAGATCATCAAAATCCACTGTGTAATAAGTCAAATATGTTCCACTGGGCACTGAGAACATGGGAGTAATGTCATTTATATAAAAGTTATGGATCAGTGCTCAGATAAACAGACATACCAGAAAAGTTACTGAACTGGAAAAGGAAAAAACGTGGAAAGAAACATTATGTGTGTGTGTGTGTGTGTGTGTGTGTGTGTGTGTGTTTGTGTGTTAGGTATAAGCGTGTGGAAATTGGATGCCAGGCTTTGTAGATCCCCATACTGTGATAACACACACTCCATCCACACGTCACGAACACATGCTCACAAGTTGTGACAGTTCAAAATGAGAAAACACTGAACTCTAACTGAGACCGAAACAACCCGCCAAAAACAGAAAATTACTTGGATTTAAAGCTGCAAAAAAACTCAATACTCAAATCTGATGAGTGGCAGGACCTGTGAAACACTCTACAGTCTTATTGACTTCTCCTGAGTCTTCATGTGACAACGCTGCTGTCAGTGTGAGACAAGGCAACGTTTGATATTCCACCAGAGGCGAGCCTGATCTGTGCCTCTAACGCTAGATGCCGAATGTCTTGAAATCAGCTCAGGCGACAAGCGAGCACACCCCTTGGTTGTTTCAATCACCGTTCCAGGCACAGGCTCCTCTCTCCGAGGGACTCTTCTTCATTGGTGTTTGGAAATAAAGACGATTTACATGAAGGTTACTGGTGCTGCTTTCTGAGGGAAGGTGGTAAATGCGTGGCAGCGGCGTTGAGACTGCTGGCGGGGGATTTCTTGCTGGCCCATCACGGTGGTTCTGATCTGGCCCTGAGGGAGCAGCAGCTGAAGGCGGGATGGCATGGGAGAGCTGACACTTAACATGGACAGGGGTGGGATAGGGCAGACAGGGAAGGTCACAAGGTCCCCCTGGAAGTGTGTGTATGTGTGTGTGTATGTGTGTGTGTGTGTATACACTACTGTTGCGAGTGAAACAAAGCTAGAAAGAGCTAGCACCGCTGGCATGTGGCCGGGGAGAGGGTCTGAGATTTCTGTGTGTTTGTGCGTATATTCTGTATTGTGCATGGTGTGGAGAAAGGAGATAGTGTGTGTGTGTGTGTTTTTGTGTGCGTGTGTGTATGAGTTTGTGCGTGTGTGAAGAGGTAATAGAAGCTGACAATAGCGAGGTGCGTCCCCTAACTCTGAGTGGACTGACAAGGACATGTGACAGCATCCAGGCCAGCTCAACTGTCAGCACCACTCACTGAGGAGCCACACTGATGACAGCAGACAGCGGCCAAACACCACTTCTCATGGAAGCACTGAACACACACGCACGCTCTTATTTTTTTGTATTTACATCCTCCCATCAGAAAACAGTGATAATCTGTTATTTATGAAGACAAAGTTGTCACAAGATCTGCTTCAAACATGGGCCAGATTCTCCAAGCTTTTAAATAAGCTGTTGCTCAGGTAGCACCATCCTGAGAAACGTCCTCTGACAGACAGGAAGTGATGCGTTTAACAGTCCTTGAAGCAGAAATGTGCTTCGTTTAGAGAAACAGAAGGATGACAGAGCAAATGGCATTAGCAAGTGATAATTGTAATGGCCGAGCAGACGGAGAAAACATCAGAGACGGAAAAGAAAATACAAAAACAGAGTCACCACAGTGCTGTTAGCAAATAATCAAGTGCTGATACAATTAGTCAATTTATCGATTAAAGGACTGACAGAAAATTAACTGACTGATTACTTAGGTCATTTTTCAGACAAAAATATCTTGCCTGTGAATTTTTTTCTTTGTTTCACATCAGTGTATCAGTGTTTTGGTTTTGGATCTTTTAGTCCAAAACTGAGGATTACAGTGTGAGCTATGGGTAATTGTGATTGGTCTTTTACTATTGTGATTGGTGATTGGCTGCATCTACCATCACTGCAGGACCTGTACACCTCCAGGACCATGAGGCGAACAGGAAAGATTGTGGCCAACCCCTCCCACCCCTCCCACAAACTTTTGAGTCACTCTCCTCTGGCTAGAGGCTGAGGCCCATCAGATCCAAAACCTCACACCATAAAAACAGCTTTTATCCGTCTGCTGTTGGTCTCATCAACAACGCCAGAGACCCCAACTGTCACTTCCTACCCCCTACCTGACTCAATTCTTGGATAACTGACATATTCTTCTTTTTCATACTGTAACTATTGCACATTTCCCCATTCATGTTGCACATTGTACATATTTTTATTATATTTTTTATAGTATTTCACATTTTTATTGTAAATATTTTATTCAAAAATGTTGTTTATTTTTTAATATATCTGAGCTGCAGTACTTGCTTTTGCTTTCTCTTTTTCTGATATGTTTTCTTCTTAATGTGTTTACTGTTATGCACCAAATCACCAAAGCAAATTCCTCGTATGTGAAAACCTACTCTGCAATAAACCTGATTCTGATTCTGACAATTTAAAGACAAAAAAAATGATCGATAATTTAAAAAAAAGATAATAAAATATAAAATTTTAAATAAAAGGGAAGAAAATGAAATCTTTGAGTGTAACCCTAAAAATAATAGAGCTCTGGTATTATGTTACTATAATGTAACTTACAGGACAGTGATAAAACCTTATATTCAGCTGACAAAGCCATTTCTGTTTTAAGTGGGTTTGCTAACATTATCTAACTTTAGCTACCATTAGCTACTGGTCTTACCAGACCAAGTAAGGCAGTTGCAACTACACCACTGAGATCAGTGAATTAAACAAGGGTGAGTTTTATTTTGAATATTTCCTATGAATTCAACTTCTCACTTGTAAGAGGAAGGATGTGTGATTTCTACTTTCAAAAATGACAGTGTGGCTTTAAAAACTTAATAAACAAAATCTGTTCTATGACTAACGGAGCTAAAAATCAGCATTAATCTCAGTTCTCCCACAGAGCAGTTCTCACCTGGGAGGACAAACAATAAAACCAGTCACAGCTCTCTGACAGAAGCTGTTTCATATGAGCCTTTTGTCTTTGCATTTCTACCTTTGCTGCCGTTGGCATTCAGCTTCCCTTCCTCCCTCAGTGGAGGTGGGAGAGGCAGGAGCATCAGTCTCCCCCATGCAGCACTGTCTGTATATGTGTGTGTTTGTGTGTGTGTGTGTGTGTGTGTGCGTGTGTGTGTGTGTGGAGTATGGAGGGGCAGCCGCTGGGTGTAGCTCTGTACTGTGAGGTCAATACACATCCTGACAGTCAGTAATTGTACCAGAGGGAGGTGTGGGAGGGCGCCGTAATGCAGGGTGACATCTCGCAAGACTTTTAGGCAGCCAAATGCTGGGAGGGGGGAGGGGGAGAGAACAGAGAGCGGCACTTCAAAACACCATTGACAGATGTGAAAACCTATGACTCCAGAGCTGACCCTTATATTTCGACTTCAATCATCGGTTTAAAGGGGATCGGTGAGATACTGCAGCAAACTGTGGGCATTACAGTCAAGAAGCCATCCACCTCTCCTCCCTGAGGCTACGTCAACACTAATCGATTTCATTTCAAAACAGTGTTTTTAAAGGTCTTATATTGTATAAAGAGAGATTTCCATGTGTTTTTTGATTATAAAGCAGGTCTGGTTTCTATATTAATACTGTGAAAGTATCAAAGTGCTCAGTCCACAGAGAAACACACAGTCTGTATTCAGAATCTGACCCTTAAAATGAGCCGTCAGGTCTTCTGTAACATTGTGATGTCACAACACTCATGCGATGTCAGAAAACAGTCAGCCAATTTGGCTCACCAAGAGATGTAAAACTAAATTGAGATGGTTTTTGGTTCCTAAAACCACGGATTAATCTTCTTATGGATCAACACTTCAAATAAAACACAGGGAAACTGTAAAAATATGGGACCTTTAAACCTAAATGATCTTCGTCCAGACAAGCAGTTGCATTCAACACTGGTAGTTGAAGTTAATGCTGTTTGTTTTCCTCTGGAAAAGGGTCACATGATCGGAGTTTGATGAATTAGGAAAGGATACGTCGTTACTGATAAGACCCAATCAGGAAGTGGACATGGGAGTCTGTCATCGTTTTTAAAAGTCCTGTCCTGACTAAAACGTAACCCCAGGGTCAGCAGCATTTACAAAAGTCTTTGTTTTAGAGGAAAAAACCTGTAGACGTATCAATGTGAATGTTGCCTGACTATCTTCCACTGAATATAAAATGTTAATGTAGCGAGTATTTAACAGTCTTCTGTGTCTGCATGCACCAGAAATCTGTTTATTTCATATCACCCAGTCACACCCCCACCCCTCCTCCTCTCAAGAGAAAAAAAAAAACAATTTAGCTGCCACTTTGTTATGATTGCATTTTCCAATCTGATGGGATTCTTAACAAAAGGAAAGCCAGTCGGGTTTTTTTTTTTTTTTTCTCGATGTTCTCAGGCACTCAGCAGGAGACGACGCACACACACACACATGCATGCATGCACAAACACACACATGTTCACACATGTGCATACAGTACTATGCATGTAGAAATGTCCCCACATCAACACAACAACAGTATTAAGAGTGGTAATCAAGGCTGGAATAACAGCGTTTTCAGGCGCCTTTCAGAGATGCAGGGTTAATTTTGCCACTGCCACTTGAAAGTCAGCAGGTTGCTGTGCTAATTAATGGAGCATGACTGCTATCCTCAGGCAAATCCTCACACACTCACACCCAGACACATGCAGGCACTTTCACTACACACACACACACACACACACACACACACACACACACACACACACACACACGAAAACAAATTCACTCACAAAACCACGCACAAAAAATATGCCAACTTTTAAAGATATGTGTGTGTGTGTGGGTGTGTTTATGTGTGTGTGTGTGTATGCATCCGTTTATGTGTGTGTGTGTGTGTATTCATCCGTTTATGTGTGTGTGTGTATGTGTGTGAGCTAATCAAGTGACATGCAGCTGCACACTCAATCAGAACAGTCTGAACTGGAACACACACACACACACACACACACACACACAAACACACACACAAACAAACACACACACACACAACAGCAGCAACAAACAAATATTTCCTATGAGCTCAGATGCAGGAGTGGCTGTAGGCAGCGTGAGCTTTAGTGGAGTCCTGCACACCGGTGGTTTCCCAAACCTTTTCTTTGATTTATTTATCTATTTATGTTGGCCATTTTTCTGCTGTTATTAGACAGGAAAGTCCAATCAGTCAGCATTTGCGCCCATGTGGTTTGCACCCTAACCATTCAGCCCCCACCACCCTCTTAAATGAGCTAAAATACCATCTCATTGACCCCACCTTTCACCCCAAATCAGTTTGTCCATTATAAGTTGAAATAATAAATAACTATTATATATATACAATCTTTTTACATGACCTTTAGTGATCCATTTCAACCATTATTCTAGTTGCTAACTATTTCAATCGTTTATTTGTTAGTGCAAATTATTTCAGCTGTTTAAATCCCTTTCAGCTAATTATCATCCATTACTTTGAGCCAGCCTATTTTCATGCATTTTTCAATGTTCAATGTTCCAACTCACTGAGGCTGTACTGTGCAGTCAGCCTATCGTAGCTGGTGGTTTACTGATTATCAGGACAATAATCTGTAATCCAATCTGGGCGCACATTTTTTTCCTTAACACCAAATCCCAGTTTCTCTTCCTTTCAAATTAGTTCAGTTAATCCACAGTCTCTTCACATAGATGCTGGTAAATGCAGCAGCACCTCATCACTGCTGAATCACTGCTGTACACCATGCTGAATCTTCAAATGGGTTTACAAGAAAGCTGCTTCACAATAACTGACCTAATATGGCCTCGTGTCCGACAATAGCTGACACAGATCAATTCATCTGGTCGACATGCAAGAAGACAGAATGTGCCAAGTTCAGCAAACAGAAGCTCATGTGATGCCTCTCTGAGGCAGCGTGCGTCGCTACGAACCTTGAACCGAGCCACCTTTGTTCATCTGAGAGACATTTGTGGTAATAAGGCCACTGCTTTAATTCCAGGTCCATTAAAGAACACACACACACACACAAAGTATAATAACCCTGGATGTGTATAAGTGTACGTGTGTGTATTGAGAAGGTAGGAGAGGTCAATGTCAAAGGCTGGTATCCTTGTGCAGTGATGAGCGGGCTGGCTGCTGACACAACCATGATTATACAGGACCAGCTTGACCTGGAACAACACCACTAACAGCTAGAGACACCATCTCACACACACACACACACACACACACACACACACACACACACACACACACACACACACACACACACACACACACACACACACACACACACACACACACACACACACGGCTGTTTCACTGCGAGAGGGATAAAACGGGACAAATAGCAGGTTGGGAAATATACCAAGGCCAGATGGGACAAGGCAGCACATACACCTGTTCAAAAACCGCACAACCTGTCAGCAGACAAAAGCCTGCGGTGCCTGACATGAACAGGACCTGTGTTTTTCATCATGAGGACCTCACACACTGTCATTATGAATCACTGGACATGAGCATTGAACAGGAAGGTCTCTGTGACGCCTGTTAGCTCAACATTAGACGCTCTGTCTGTGCTGATTATGTGAGGGAGTCTCTTTCTCTGCTCTGCAACGTGGGCAAACGTCTGTGGAAAACCCAGGCCCCCTTCTTTCTGCATCTGCTGAAATGAAGATGAATTTGTCTTTTAAAACAGTGGTTTCTGCCTTTCAAGAAAATCTCACGGGTAGGGGGGTGCAGAGGGGGCTTTCCCTCCAGTGAAGTGACTCTGACGCCAACCCAGTTTCCAAATGACTATAATTTTGCTTTTAAGCTGAATCCTGACCCAGAATCATAATTCATTATCAGCGACGCCGTGAGAGAATGAATCGGGGACTCCGAAAAATTACTTATAAAAGCCATCAGTGGTCTGACAAGGGTAGTAAATCTTGGCTTGCACTCAGGTGTGACTGCATTGTGCGAATCAGGTGTTAAATTTGGAATTAGCTGCTTGCTGGCTAACAACACATACATCACACTAATGCAGTTCTGTCATTGCTGCGCTCGCCCTTAATCAGGGCGCATCTGTGTTCTGATGAGGCGACTCGGCTCCCTATAATGATAACGCACACACACACACACACACACTCATAAAAACACACATACACATATACACATTACATGCACAGAGGAAGTCCCCCGGAAACCTAATGTTTGCATTGGACTCTGCTGTTGTGTTATAAGTGAGCCAGGCAGCAGATCAGTGCGACAGACGTGCTGGTTTCTGATACTCCATGTCCTCTAATGGACAGTCACAGCTGGATCTGTGTGTACTGTGCGTTGGCAGAAGGAGTGTAACGTTCAGGATACACAAGAGATACAGTAGATCCTGCACCGCAGCAACAGCAGCTGCTGGTGCAGAGTGAAGACCGACTGAGAGCAGCAACAGTCCGTCTCTTGCCCCCTTGTCTTGCAATAAAAACTGATTTGTTATTCTGAAGAAAAACTACAATTACTGCCTCACAGTTGTATTTCTCTGCCAACCGGCCAAGTTGCAGGAAATATGGTCACAATCTCCCCTTCGGTTCCTGAGTTACAGCACTGAATAATGGCCGGACGTGTTTTTGCAGAACATTACGATGTCACAGTGAAGTTGACCTTTAACCATTTGGATGTAAAAGGTCATCACTTATTTTATCCTTATAGAAATTTAAGTTAAATTGTGTCATAATTTGTGAGTTATGGTCATAAAAGTGTTTTGTGAGGTCACACTGAGCTTGACCTTTGACCACCAAATTCTAATCAGTTCATCCTCGAGTCAAAATGAATGTTTGCACTTGGCTATTTGCTCATCTATGGCTTACATGTATATTTTATTGTCAATGTGTCAAAATAAAGCATTGCATGGAATTATTAGGGTTGGGAGGGGGGCTGAACCTAATGTTTGAGTCTACCTTTGGTTTCTAATATTCACTTTGGACCCTCCCCTTGATTTAATTCAAATTAAAAGAACTTCCTCCCTCAGTTCTCCATCCCGGTTACATCCGAGTGTTACATGTTAGTGGAGAGATTAATTTTACACAGACCAAATCACACATAAGGAGTGGAACTAGCAAGTGGCAAAGTTGTGGTAAACAACAAATAACATGTCCTGTTTCTGTTTTTACCACAGTCACTCAATAAGTGAACAGAAAGGCACAGAAAAAAACACAAAACTGATATGTTGTTCCTGCTAGCAACTAGAAAATAAAGCTGTTACACAGACATGATTGCTGTCCTGTAATACAGCATTTACCACAGTGTCAACAAAGAATTTCAATATGAGCCCCAGTACACCACTTTTAGTTTGCTAATATATGACAATCAGAATCCTGTACCCACCATTACTACACAGGCCAAAGTGCATTTACATGAGAGCAGAAAAATGAGCACACAGTGGTTGTTTGAATATTCCAGCCTCCAAACATCAGCTCAGAGTTTAGGACATCCCTGAGCAACTCAAAACAAGTCCTTTTCACTTCATCAGGGGTATAACTGTTTGAAGAGGTGTTGAAACGGTTTTTATCACAAGTACCTTTCCCAAACGACATTTTCTATTGATGCTTGGTACTTGACTTTTCTCTGAAGTACAGCTTTGTGATTCATGGCAGCGAAGAAAAAAAAAAACATCAATGAAACACATCTTTTATTTTGTTGCTGCAGGCATGTGACACAGAATTAATTCGACCGAGGCTTGTTGCTTCTTTCGCTCAAGAAACATCAGGTTTTTTATAAGGTACCTCTGATTCATCACAAGTATATGTGGTGCAACAATTTTGGGGCCTATGTTTTGTTCAATGGTAATAGAAAGGTTAAACAACGAAATCTGTTTTCTGCTAATGGAAACATGGAGTCTTGTGTTCTTATGCACAAACGTGTCTAAACAAGGACAGCTAACCAGTTTCTGATACAGCCCCTTTCCCTGCCTTTCAGAGTGTCAGCTATGACCTGGATATCCTCCATTTTCACTGACAGAAGGTGGTAACAGTGCAATGCCAGTGACTGAAGCAAAAGCTGAAAAAAACTGCAGGGTTTTTCCGGCATAGAGAAATACAAGGCAACTGCCTCCATCAAATTTGGTGCCGGTCCAGCTCTCGACAAACTCCGATGGGCGTCTTCATGGAAAACACTATTTTCCAAAGCATTTCACTCGGTGGTGGCGCTGTATTTTAATCAGCTGAACAAAACTGCCAAAGAGATGCAATTTTTTCAGAGGGAATTTACCTCCAAAGACCATCTGTTTATTCAGGAGGCAGCACCGTGATATTTCCTGGCTGTTCAAACAGGTGAATATTGTTTCTATTGTATCCAAAGAGTAACCAGTTTCTTAAAAAGGGTTTCCTAAACTCACGTTTCATCCCAATCAGCGACTGCTATAAGCCAAGTTCACAAGGAGGACGTCATGTGATTATTACAGACAGTTAAAAAGTGGTAATTCATGCTGACAAGATGCGGTTTAGCGGTTCAGGTCTGACAGTGGTGCACAACCGGTGATAGAGAGGATCAGAGTCAGATTGCAGGACAGGAAGAGGAGTCAAGGCAAGGGAAGTCAGTTGTCGAGTCATTAGTAGTTAGTTAACACAAAGCTTCTTATTCATCTTCCCCAAAGACATTTTCAACTACAAATCCTCCAGAGACATGGAATAATTAAAGTTGGTGTATTCCAGATATTATTAGCTAAAGCCAACAATAGAAAAAACATTTCCTAATAAAAAGAATTCAAACACATAGTCCTTTGTAATGGACATGGGGACAGTCTTTCATCACTGTTCATTCAGCCAAATATCAGTTGGAAAAATATTCAACTGGTAAATTTAAACAATTCTAGAGACACTAACAGTATTTTGTTTTAATGTGACGCAAAGGCAGCAAAGGTTTATTGGAGGGCTGAAAGTAAAGATTATTTTCATTCTTGATCGATCTATTGATTGATATATTGATTTTTTTTCAACTGACCATTTAATTTACTCTAAACTAAAATGTCATGAGATTGTGAAAAAACTGTGACATCTCCCAAATCTCCTCCTAAATTGTAACTGATTAGGGGCGTCGAGTGGCGCAGTGGGTTGAGCAGGCGCCCCATATTTAGAGGCCACAGTCCTCGCTGCAGTCGGCCCCAGTCCGAATCCCACATCGGACGGCCCTTAACTGCATGTCATTCCCCCCCTCTCTGCCTCCCCATTTCCTGTCTCTCTCTACTGTGCTATCATAAAGGCATAAAAAGCCCCAAAAAACATACTTTGAATTGTAATTGTTTATTATTGTCCTTTTGGAAATTCCTCGGCATTCACTAGGACTCCTTAAATAGGTTGCTTGAGCCAGGTGAAGGCGTGGTGCACATACACATGATCAGGACAATACCATCTCCACCTCATTTGGAGGCAGGAAAACCCCTGAATTGGGGTCAATAGATGAAATAAGCTTCGCTGTCCTTTTTGTCCACTAGGATTCTGATGTTAGCAGGACATAAAACGAGAACCTCCAATGAAAAACAGTCCAAGGCCCCATCTTGAGTTCCAAGAAATGATATATACAGATTTTATATTTGGGAGCTCAGTGTCAGCAGATGTCCTGAATTTATCGAAAAAAATATCGATGCATCACTACTTTTACAGACACCCTGTGGAGCTGCTGACCTATGGAGCCATGTTTTAATGAGTGGGTCAACACATGCGTAAGGACACACAAGCTGCAGGCGACACGGTACACATCCTGCCGTCAGTTGTGTGCTGCTCTACTGATCCACAGTTGATGGAGGTGACGTGCCAACAAACTACAAACAACAAATAGAGGCAGTGAACAAGAAGACTTCACTGAATGTAGGATCTACATTTTTTTTTTTTTTTTTTGTAAATGTTTTGAGGAAGGGAATGCTCTCAAAGTGTTTGTTAGACCTCAAGGACACACAATGTGATTTGGTGAAAAACTTTGTTTAGTTTGTTTAAGGTCCAATCATTTTAATCTCCGTGACATTTCTACTCTAGTCTTCTACTGTGCACATCTGCCGAGTTCTATAACATTACTCAGCATTTACCAATAAACTAAATACACATTTGCCAATTAAATTCAAAAACCTTTACAGTGAAATAACAGAGACAATAGCTGCAAAAATTAAACAATTTTACTAGGAAAACAGTTTTCTTTCCATCCTCCTATCTTGCTCAAATATACTCCGGCAGAGTGGATGTTGGCTGAAACGGTAACCCCACTCCACTTTTCTCTTTACCCCACAAATATCTTCCCCTACCTCCACCATTTGCCACATATCCCTGCAGCACATCCCCATGCAGCACTGCCAGCAGTTGGCGTCACACCTGACCATAGGACGGCTCCATCTGTGACCGGTTTGTCCCGGTTCTTCCCGGGGATTATCAGCTATCAACCGCTGACTTTTCCGCCGGGGCCGGCTCTCAGCTCATCTGCTCCTGAGCAGCGCTCCACTGCCCGTCATAATTGAGGCCGATACCATTCCCCCATGGCTGCCAACTTACAGTGCTTCTACTCCCCCACCCCACCCCTCCCCACAACCACCTCCCCTCTTTCCCTCTCCTGTCCCTGTATCTTCCTCTGTGTGCCTTATCACTAACCACAAACCCTCTCCCTGGGTCATGCTAGGAGAAAGCACCAGACCGGTGTTTGCTGGACAGTTTGTGTCTCTTTTTTCAGCTACAGCCAAATTGCAAGTTTAATGAACAATGAAGGTTTTGAAGGACAACACATAATTATTATTTTTGTTTGACTTCAGTGAGTTAGCCGTTGCTTCACATACCTGTTCACAACATGATGTTGCCAGGGACGAACGATTGTTCCAACTCTTTTACACACCCATTCCATGTGTTGGCAATGTTATTAAAGTAGTGAGACGTTTTTGCCAAGACATTGCTAAAATGCTTGCCCCCCCCTTTACCAGAAATCAAAGTCATCTTCCTCTGTCAGACAGAGGGAGGAAGTGATTTGAACTTTCAAAGGCTCAGACTGCAGGTTGACAGTGTTTTCCCTCCTTTGATCGGCACCGATGTCAAACAGAAGACTGTGCTCTTTGAGGTGCCAGCGAAGGTGAGCACGGCTGACGAGCTGGAACAACGTCCTTGCTCTCGTCTATTAGCGAAAAACCTATCTGCTAACGATAAATCCTCCACATTTATGCGCACAGGCGAGACGAGGCGGAAGCTGCTTTGGGCTGTGGCACCGGCGACCTCTGTGGAGTCAACAAACAGAACAGAAGATCTAAGGCAAAATAGTTTTTCACTGAGAACAACAGATAAGGATGGTTAAAGTAAAAGCTTTCACTTTTCTTTCATCAAAAGGGAGCTGATAAAACACATGAGCCCGTAACCACAGCATTTTACTTTATGCCCTCACAGCATATTATGTCCATGCGTCGTTGCGACCTTCAAACCAGTGTGCTTTCAGGAGTAAAAAGGTAACTAGGTCACCTGTGCAGAACAGACCCCTATTCAAATGTTAAATCACCTTGCAAAAGGAATGAGCCATTTCTGCATGCATTGCTGAAGCGATGGCAGCAATAATACCTGGCAGTTTAAATGAACCATTAGAACAAGACACTGTGACCCAGAATCTGCAGCCAAGATGAGACATCGAAAAAGAAAGAGAAAACATGAACCATCACTGCGTTGCATGGAGAGCAACACTGACTTTCTTCTCATATATATATATATATATATATATATAACATATCCGCATGCAGTGACCGACACACTGTCATGTGAATCTAATACCAACCAACGCACATCAAGACAGACTCACAACTCACACAAACACACAAACACACACACACACACACACACACAATGTGTGTCTGTTGCGGCTGATGCTCATTATTGACCCAATTCCTCGACAAGTAATTCAATGTCATCTTCCTGGCAGGGGAATACAGCTTAGTCTGCTCATAACAATACCCAGACTAAGTAATGATGTTCGTCCCGCAAACTAACAAAGCCACTCAGCTCAACAAACTTCTCAGACGAGACAACACCATTATGTACAAATCAGCCATGAAATGTGATCTAAGAGCACTTGATCCATACGGCTACATGACAGGGACACGAGGGAGCGGAGTTCAGGGTCAGTGATTAAGTTCACGGTGAGAAGAAAAATGGTGATGGAGGATGTTGGCCTTTTAGAGGATTTTGAAGTGGGAACCTGTATTTCATTTTTGTTGATGTTGGTGCTATCTTTGGTGTTATTGCTGTGGATCATCAGTATTTGAGTTGCAAATTAATGTGTGAGTCATTTCTTAGTTTTACTGTTGATAAAAGGCTGAGTTTCTGCACTTTCATTACTTGCTCAACCTATTGATTGTTCATAATAACACTTCCTCTGCTGATTTATAACAGGCCTCTGTTAAACTCTGAAGTGGTGTTAACAGATCCCCCCCTAAATTAGTGCGCATAATCTGGGCTTCCTCTCGCAGTTTCTTCTGCAAATTCTAGCACCGCTTATTTAGTAAAACAACGTCTCAGTTTTAGACTTTAGACTGGTTTTTGGTATAAATTGAACTAACAATACAATCCTGTTAAACAGAGGTGCTGGTAGTCAGATTTTTTTATACCTTTGGACAAAACCAAGCTTGTCGTTTCCCCCTTTTCCAGTCCTTATGTTATGCTAAGCTAAGATAACCATCCACTGAATAAAGCTTCCTATGTACAGACAGATATGAGAGTAGTAACAATCTACTTATTTAACTCTTAGCAATAAAGCAAATAGAAGTATTCCTCAAAACATTGACCTCTTGCTTGATTTGAGATAAGCTGAGATAACTTAGGGTTTACCTATTTTTCTTCTACTTTACCACAACAGCTACTGCTGTTGAAGTCAGGATTTGTTTTCTTGGGAAAGTCCCATCTGATATTGTGTCGTTAACAGAAAATCTTTCTCTAACCGCCATAGGTTAGATCACTGTTGTTTTGCATTAGCTAGCCATAGAGAGTAGCAAAAGGTACATTCATTTATATGGAAATGTAGGGAGATTATTACTTTATTATGCAAGAGATAGCAATAATCACATTTAAGCCCTATGTGGAGTCTCTATGGCTCAGTCACAGAGGATTTTATCTGCATTCACATGAGAGCTGATCGGAGTGCTAACTCGCTTTTAGGAAACCCGGCTTAGCCCCCATAAGGTCAGAGATCACATAGCATAACACAGCTTGTGGCATCTCACTGTGCACCACAGAGGTAGCAGAAGTATTAGAAGTGAGGAGGGGTGGGCGTTGGGTGGAGGCAGGAGGCAGGAGGCTGATCCACCACCAGAATGCTTCGCCGCTTCTCGGCACCATCAGCACGCCAGTCAGTGGGCGCGGGGGAAGACAAATTACCAGAGGAATGACTGGAGAGTAAGGCGAGCTCCCCTTTCCAGCCTCCTCCAGATGGACATAATTAAACCATTAGCCGGCGAGTGGGGGCTGATGACTCCATCAGGACCCATTTTGGGCTTAAATAAACGGTGGAAAATAAAGCTGCGTTCAAAATTGCAGCCCGCTTGTTCACGCGCTGTTTACCAGCAGTGTGCTAGAAACCAAAGGGAAAAAAAGAAGGGGTGGGCTGTTTTTCCACATTCATCTGTTGTTGTTTTCATTTTTCTGCCTACTTCGATGAAAGAGGGAATTCTTTCTTTTTTTTTTTTATCTTTGAGGAACATCACTTTTGGGCTCAGCTGTAAAAGCGTCTTACAGGCGATCCCACAGTAGGGTCCTAAACGAGGGTGATAATTTAAAATGAAACATCCAGGGATGAGATGTGAAGAGGCCCTCACCCTCCCTCTTCGGTCTAGTTTATCTGCCCTCACCTCAGCTGTCCCATATATCTGCAAACAGAGAGGCTTGTGGTGTGAATCAGGCCCGCCATCATTCACTCTGTCCGAGTCTCTTAGAGCCTCTGCGACTGCCGCCACAAGTGCTGCGGTAAGCAATCATGGCCACAATGGCACCGCATTTACTCCCTGGGTCTGCGACTTTTAGCAGCTGTGTGAGTGATAAGACATCGATCTGCGGCGGATGTTTCCTTTCCATCTGAGGAACATGACTCGACAAAGACAGCAAAGGTGAGATTTTGCTGCAATGCCCGCAAAGAGAGTCAGTTTTGTCGAAGCGGTGACCTGAGTTGTTGCACTTTCCCTTTCAGGTGCGTTACTCAAACACTTCACCTTGACAGATAACTCTGTGCAAAATAAACATGAAATAGCTAACATGAAAAGAGCCTGACCCCGCAGTGACTTCAGCCGCAGGAATTTATCACCCTATTCATCACGCTGTAAGGATGAAATAATGGCTGATCGTAAATTCTTACAGATCACAGCGGATGTTATATAACTCAAAAGAGCTTTTTATTGTGAGGCAGCAAGCAAAACTGTCAAGCTGATCTTAAAGATGTCAGCACTGCCTTATACGCAGTAGCAGCTGAATCATGGGAAATGCTGTTTTCCTCTCTCCCAGTTTAAATGACGGTGCACGTGCCAGGTCACCCTGCGATTGAACCAGGCATCAAGATTGAGGTTCCTCTGTTTGTTTGCCCTTGATTGCCAACACAAGGTCCTTTTCTCTTCTCTCTACACTACACCAGCAGGTAATATAAGAGCAGCTGCTCCAGGGTCTGTCTCTCTTTTTACTTTCATTTTTTTCCATCTCACCCCGATCCTTCTCCTCTCTCTCTGTACGTCACAATGTCTCTAGTGTTTCTCTCCCTTTCTTCTGCCTGACAATGAAATACAGTGACACCAATCTCGGGGGTCCCTTGACGCCAAAACACAGCTGTGTGGCTGTCCCACTTTCCTGCCATCGAACACCCCGCCTGCCAACACTTCCTCCACTTAGTTCTACCAACAACACCGCTTTTTCCTTTTTCCTCCTCGTTGTTTCCTTCCACTCGTCTTCTCCTCCCTCTCTCTTTATTCTTCCCTCTTCCGTCACTCACTTTATCGGAGGATGGCAGAGTCGAAGATAAGGGCCAAACAAAAAGTCAACATTCCTGCGAACATCTGTTCTGTATCGCTGCTCGCTCGCTCTGGTGCTCCATTTTACGTTTGATTTCTCTGTCAGCGTCGGGGGAATGCCACTGCGAGTTCCCACTGTATGACATGCTACAAGACTTCCAAAACGCGCTTGTTGAATTAAAAATACAGCATATGCTGCAAACAGCGCTCTGTGATATTACAAAGAGCAGACATACCCTCTCTTTAGGAAGTGGAGCACACACCTTACATGAACAGCAAGGTGTTTACTGATATGACAGCTTATTTAGATAGCTGTAGAGGGGCAAGGCAGTGGCAACCCTGTACATGTGGGGGCATGACTGTATTCTGCTTTAAATTATAATGAAGACAGTGATTCCTTATTGATGCCGAAGGGGTAATTACACCAGGGAGGTTAGAGGTTAGCATCAACCACACGACATTCTTTGAGCATGATGCCAGGATCAGACTGCACAATTTCAGTCTGATAGTTTCTCAATAACAAATGAAGGTCCAGCGTGACAATTTGGACTTTTATCCAGTGCAGTATGTCATAGTAGAGGACAACCAATTCTGTCTCTTGGATGCTGAGGCAGAAAGACTACCATGTCAAACTTTTTGCAACATCCTCTGCAAGCCTTCAGCAGTATAGTTGTTGACATTCCTTACTGAGGAAGTCCGTCTCTATCACCTCTGCATGTCATATGGGCAGTAAAAGACTTCTTGGCCAAGCTGTAAATGGTTCAAGCACCTTGATCAGCTGATATGATGTAGTGGTCGAGCTGAAAGTCTGATCCCTGCATAAGAAAACTTTGGATTCTTTCACATTTAACCTGTTATTTAACCTTGGTACCTTCACTTGTTTGTCTAGGGTTTTTTGGGTCCGTGTGAAAGCTGTCAATCAAACTGTAATGCTGATTAAACGATCCGACCAAGACCGACTGGAAAATGAGGTTGTCGTCCACTTCAGAGCGGACTCTGGTGTGGTTTTTTTTTGGGGTGTGAAAGGAAAGCAGATCCACCACAGGTTTTCAGATAGTAGATATGTGATTTTAGGAGGAAGTCAAAGCTAAAGTACTATTAAATCCATCTGCTGATCATGAACTGTGACGGTTTGTATGAGCAGCATATATATTTATACAAGCTCATTTGGTAACCATGTTAACAGGGCACCGCTTGAGTGCAGGGATTTCTGTCCTGATTAATCAGAAATTGAAAAGCAGTGTTGAGTTTAATTCAGTTCAATTCAGTTCAATTCAGGTACCAGAAGCCTCATTTCTACCAATTCCTCACTATTAATGATATACAAGGTCCAGGATGCTACAGGGTTACATTCTGGTGAGTAACTGCGATATATTGCCACTAAGTCCACATTCACACTAATACGTTTTAGTTTTAAAATGCATAACACCATGTTCAACTGGCGTCCACACTACTCCAAAGTTTTCAAGCCCCTAAAACTGAGACTTTCAGAAATGCCAGAAATGGAGAACTTTGGAAAAAATGTTGTAGGTCTTATCAGTCAAGACTACCAGTGTCTAATTATACGTGGATCAAGAATTACAAGCGTTACTGACCTTGTTGTCATTGCTAACAGCTGTTGTGCAGTTAAATTCTGAATTTTAATGCTATGAATCCTCATTCATAGTATTTCGTGCAACTAATCAACTGCAGAGTAGCTAATCTGCTTCCATGTGATATGCATTTTCCGGTGTGCTGATATGGACGGAGATCATTTCAGGTAAAAGGTAAAAGATCCTTTGAACAGAGATCGTTTTTTATTGTAAAAACGCCATTTAATATGAAAACCTATTGTTTAAACCAATATAATCTTAAAATTGATGCTGTTTGGCTGCCGTGCCATATACTTTTGTCAGATTAGTTATTTTTTATTTGTAAGCAAATCTTTCCAAAGCAAACATATAACTTTGTATTTAAATCAGACCCTCTGGACTCTGGTCTGGTTCAGGTCTCATATTTGCCATTTTCAGTCAGGTTCAGTTGGGTTGGGTCTGTAAAACGTGGGCATGGACCAGGTTCGGGTCTCAGTTACAGAACTCTAGGACAGATGCTTGACAGACTGGAAAACACTTAGAAATACTAACAACTGTCCCTAATCTTGACTTTGCTCTTCTGCCAGTACAACAGTCCAGTGTTCTGAACTTAAAGAGATGCACACACCTGGGATGTCCCAACAAGCTGTATCACCCAGAAATAACAGCGATAGCAGAGGCAAGACGCCAGCAAACGTCACTGTGGTTCAGTGTTTTGTATTTCCTACATGTTCAGCAGTTACAGTTGTGGCTGAGTGTTAATTCTGACACACTGTCACAACAACAGCAGCCACAGCAGACTTTCACAATGAGACCGCAGGCATCATCAAAGACCCAGAACACCCACTCTGACGCCCAACCACCAGCCAGGCAGGGCGCGTGTCTGTGAGATTGTGTCTGTCATGTTCAAGCTGAGAACCAGCGAGGAGACGCTTTAGTCTTCTCCCTCCATCACCCTCTCAACCCCCTAATAATCACAGACACTCTCATCTCTTTGACATCCGCTCCTCCTCTCTCATCTGATGCGACGGCAAAACCAGCAATTGGCCTCAAATCAGCCAAATATAATCCCGCCATTCTCCTTGTTTCCTGGCTGCAGCGCCAACACGAACAACAGGGAAGAACAAAGGAGCTGGTAGAGGCTTCGCATCTCGATCCGGCTCAGCCGCTCTGCCTCCTCTTGTGTCAGAGAGGAGCAGTGTTTAGCACAGTCAGCTAGCACCATGCTGTCTCTATTGTTCTGTGTAATTGCACTCAATGGACCTTGAGAACTACACAGGCTGCAGCCGGTCTTCCTCTTTTATGACTGCTGTTCTTCTTGGACACTAAAAAAAAGTGAGTGACACCTCGAAAGCAAGCCTCATCAAAGCTGAATTAAAAAAACAAGACAAAAAACTGTCTGTTGGCCTTCTAGACTAACTCGCACTCCATCAGTGCACTTTTCCTTTCCTTCAGCTCTTCTCCTCCAGCTCACTTCTTCATCCATCAATCTGTCGACCTCTAAACTAGGAGAGCTTGTCACCCCGGTGCTTAACCCCTCTTCTCTTCCTCTGCTCAATCATCCACCTTCCAACCCTCTTTCACCATCTCTCCATTTCTCTCCTTCCCAAAGGTTGCTCAGGTGTGATACCTGCTGCTAACCTCTGAGTTGGGGAACACATGTCCCGGCAGCTGTCCCGACTGTCACATAATCATAGACACACGCACACGCGCATGCACACACAAGACATAGACATAGGACTTAGACAATACACATATACTATACACACACAGCCACACACACAACAACACACCACACACAGCACACACACAACACACACAACCCCCACCACCACACCACACACACCAACACACACACACACACACACACACACTCACACACACACACAAACTGCTTATGTGCTCATTTTATCTACTATGTCTTGCCCTCTTTGACACATTAACACAGACACGCACGGTTCCCTGGGAATCACCCTAATTTTCCATCTATCACCCAGTCCCACTCCCCCACCACTCCATCACTGTGTGTGACCCAACACTGCTCCACTTTCCGGCTGCCTCCCCATAGACCCTCTCTGAACTCTTTTAGTTCCTTCTTTGCAGGCAGCACACCCAGGTACCAAGCGGTGGTACAGGGTACATGCTCACAGACATGGATGGCTAACCACTTGAAAGGCAAGTGGGACTCTCAAGACAATGGCTTAGCTTCACGGGACATTTGTGGGCTTTCGGACTGGTCTGATAGAGAGCAGAGAGATTCAGGCCCCAACCACTGTGTTGGCAAGCGTCCTTGAACAAGACACTGAATCCCTACCAGGTCTGGAGCTGTTGTTCTGAAGCTGGCACTGACCTCTGACCTCCCTCGGGTGGAGGGGAAAGACAGTTTCCTTATAGGAATGCAGTTTTACAATAACTGAAAGCAGGCTGCAGTCTGGTTCAGCAGGTGCAGCTTTGACAAGACCACAAATTTGTTCTCCCTTCAAAGAGTTTGCATGAAGGAGCTATTTTCAACTCCTTACGTAAATCATCCCACAATTATTTTAATAAATACCGCAAGCAAGCAAGATTATTGGCATGGAAACTGTCAGCCCCTGCCGGACTCCTTGAGGTTCAAAGGGAGCTGAAGTTTTCAGAGTTTCTGACAATGGCACATGCTATAAGAAGAGTGGGGGCACATTCTGTTTGAGACAGAGTGACAGGCTTTATGGGAACTGTGGTCTAAAATTACAGCAAAATATAGCAAAAATGTACAATGCTTATTAGGGGTCAAAAATTCAAACTCAAGGTATCTGCCTATAGCAAGTATACTGGCATCATCCTTTTAGGCTCACACTGTCTATCAAAGGCACTGTGCCACATAGAGACCCCCCATAAAGGTCCCAAAAGGCTGCCAGGTTCAAACCCAGAAGCGTCTTGCTAACCACTGTACCACCACGCTGTGCTCAAGTTTCTTCCATGTTTACAGCAACTTGAGGCTGTGAGGCTGCAACATGAGTTCATAAAGCAGCATCCTTCTGTCTTTTTCCTCACGAACCAAATCTGTATTAGCTTAACACTGGTCATGTCACATCTGGCTGATACATGATCCACTTAATAAGGCCACTGGAGGATAAACACTAGCTAAGGTCTAGGTATCAAGGTACGAGATATCAGCTGAGACATAATGTAATTAGAGAGACCTGACGTTTTGACTGTTAAATTCTTAACACAACCTTAACTTAGCAGTGAACATTAGAGCTGAATAATAAGTAACAGAGAAAAGATTTGAAGCCAAGTTTTCAGGGGCCTTAAAGTTTGTCTGTCAGTTACTTACAGCTGAACTGTTCCTTGTTAACCTTCTATGAGCATCAATTATACACTGATGTTTTCCTTCATAACAGTGAACATAACTCGACATGCCTGAAGAGGGAACATGGGGGAGATAATATCAGATCTTCACTATGGGAAAACTATCATGATCACTGAGATGATGGCAATAAAGACGGCATATTAGTGCATAACGCCTTGCGGGAAGAGAAAGGGTGTGTGTGTGTGTGTGTGTGTGTGTGTGTGTGTGTGTGTGTGTGTGTGTGTGGTGAAGTGGAGGGGGGGCTTAGAGCAAAACAGCGCTGGCTCCCAGTTTCTCAAGTTCAATTAAATGGCTTGTGACAGCGCGCATGTGAGGGCATATCTTCCGCGCGCCACTTGACTCCCGTCATTAGGGTGTGATGGTGCCAGGCTACACTAGTTTTATAAGCGTATTTTTAGCAATAATAACCAGCTGGTGAACGGAGATGGCTGTGAAAGCGCGTCAAGTTGAGTCTAAGGCTCCAGGGGATGATGGGTGACAATGAAGTCTTTGCTGTGCTGTTATTAGTGTGATTAAGGCATACAATAACGGAGGAGAAAATGAAGAGTGATGTCCTTAATTCTGATATCATATAAGTAATAATATATAATAAAGCAATGGAATATGTGTGGAATGTGTGTGTGTATGTACATGTGTGTAAGTGTGATTGTGAGACACTTGACAGCTCTGCCATCTAACTCACTGCAACACCTCGTCTTTCACATAGCAATCTGTCGATTAGCTGAACAGAGAGGTAAGAGAAGTAAAACATGTCAAAGTAACTGCCACCTCAGTCTCCTGCCAGTTGTCAGTCTAATTAAAAAAAAACCCGCTAATTATAATGTGCGTTCGTCTCAAACAGCCACTCAGGTATAACGCCCTGGCTGTCAGGTGTAAACAAGGCTCGCAGTTGCACAGGAAGGAAAATCAATCGACATCTGTTAATTTATCTCAGGCAGGAGACCAAATTGAAAAATGGATTGCTCGACGTACGCGCGGCGCAAATCTGCATTGTGGTCAAGGAGCGATACGTCTCAGCACCTGCTTAGCGCACGATAATGGGCATCGCTGCGGTTTGGCCAAATGCGCAGCCAATGAGGATGAGATTACCATCTTGGCAAGAGAGGCGGGCGACGACAAGCAGGTGTGTGGAGGGCTTGAAGCTGGGGCTGTTTGATGAGGAGCAGAGAGAGAACGTGACAATAGAAAAGTCTGATTATTACAGTGTGTTTGCTGGGACTACTTTCACACTCATTTAATTTAAAATCCTACTACAGTGATTTCCTATTTATTACAGGTGTTCTGATAAATGTATGACACCATCCATGCTCCAAAACGTTAATGATGTTCATATTAATTTTGCTGCCATAAATTCTATTTTTATCAAGTAAATAATGTTCAAATTCAATTATATGTTTAATACTGAGGTCACAGTTAAAGTTGGTGTTGTACTGGACTGAATTACATTGAGAGGTGTTTCTAATTTTTTGTCCTCCTTATTTACATATATGAGGGAGGCAAAATATTAGACACACCTCTGAATATAATGCAGTATAATAACACCTGAACAATATGACCTCAATGTTAAAACATAACTGAATTAACACCTCCATGACAGTTTACCTGTAAATGAATTCACTTCTGTCATGTAGAGTGTATTTTCATCCATCTCACAGTAGAAACTGTATTTTTTTATTTTACTTGGTCTCCAGGTTGTTTTGCTTATCATAGTAAGACATTAATTAGTGTTTTGTCATTTTATTTATCCACGCCTGTTGAACATGTATAAGATTGTGATTGCTGGTCTGGACTTTAATACTAATTTAATACTCCCCACTCTGCTGCATTCACATGATAATCCTATTTTTACTGGCAGCAACTGCAACAGTGTTCCCACAGGGATCATTAAAGTTTCATGTTATTTTATCTTATCTGAGCAGGTGACGTTAGTGGCTGAGGAAAGAGTCTACTGTCAAAAAAGGTAAATTCTTGCTGGGAGCAAACCAATGGAAATGAAAGACAACTCATCTATTCACCATTCAGGGTTGGCTGGCTCTCTACTGTAACCAGACTAATAATAATACCTTCTCCAGTTTGAACAAAGAACCGATCCATGTGCCCTCCGATTCATTACATAACACTGGTCCGACTCACCGCCAGCAGGTCTGTGGGTGAGGCTAAAAGCCAATCTGTTTGTGTGTTGACATTTTCATTACAGTGTCATTGTAAAGCACTTGAAAAGAAAATCATATTAAAACATTAAAAACCCCTGTGCGCTCTGATGTTTTCAAACTGACATTCAATGTGCAGATATCATCATTATTACAACCAGTGATGCTCTCTGTGAATGAGTGGTGTAATGGTGTCAGTGTAATGATATTTAAATTAACAAACAAACCTATTCTAATTCAGAAAGCTTGTTATTTCAAGTAAATTAAATTGTGTATTGTTGTGTATCCTTGAGCTGATCTACTGTCACAACTCTTCTCCTCTGCTACCTCTCACTAACGTCAGCGTGCCATCGCTCAGACCACCATGTATGTGATGTATGTGCAGCAGAACTGTCGCAGTGATGACTGAACAGCTCTAAGGTGGATGTGCAGACTACTTAGTGTTTATGTTTTGGGAACTTTTATTTGTAGGTTCCATAATAAGGAGGCTAAATAGAAATATCATTGAATTGACTCGATTAATTGTTAATGGCAACCGCTAGTTTATTTTCTCAAAGAAATGCCTTAAAGGAGAATTTGGGAAATACTCTGATTTACTTTTTTGCCAAGTCTCTCATGTCTATACAGTCAGGTGCCAGTTAGATTAGCTTAGCATGAAAGCTGGGAACAGCTAGCCTGGCTAAAAGTCCAAAAGAAAAAGAAAATACCAACCAGAGCCTCTAAAGCTCACTGATTACAACATTTTATCTTGTGTAAAAACATCACTGTTTCCTCCTGTTTCCAGTCTTTATGCTAAGCTAAGCTAACCACCTGCTGGCTGTAGCTTCATAATGAGTCTACAGACATTAGAGTGATGTCAGTCTCATCTAACTCTCAGAAACAAAGCAAATAAATGTTTTTCCAATGTCACACTATTCCATTAAACACATACAGTATAAAGTTGAATGGTTATCATGAAGCAAAAACATCATTTACAAAACATAAGTCTGCGAGCAGTAAGTACAGCACTACTGAGAAATGATCAGACAACTACAGGAGGTGTAAACCTGGCAAGAGGATAGAGACAATAAAACATGGCAGTATGAAAATAAATGCAGGGAGGAAGTGGAGTCCTCAGGTATGTGACTGTGACTGTGAGTGGGAGCGTGCGTGCGTGCGTGCGTGTGTGTGTGTGTGTAGGCAGATCAGGGCACAAACTGAAAGGCATACTTGCCTGAAGACAAATAGTCCTTTGACCTTTGTATGAACCAGCAGCCCCTGGTGGGTGATAACTCATGACCTGGTGGACTGGTAGGGCATCCATCTCTCACCCGGGTGAGGATGAATGTGATGATGAACGCACCCGCTTGCTGCTATTTAGATAGCCCTGAAGTCACAGCAATGACAAACTACCCACACAGAGAGCCAGGGCTGAGCCTTGTTTATACTGTCTGCCCATTGAGCACTGTACAAACTCTAACTGTGCCACAGGGAGCTGGTGCAAACTCAGGGTCAACTCAGAGCAGGATTCTGTCTCTGGTAACTTAAGACTGAGTTTTACTGCACAAACTAATGCATACAGTATATACTGTAGCTTCAGTATTCCTACAGTGGCTGTGGTACATTTATGGAGAATAAAGCCATCATGATGAAGTAATGATCAACACAGACTGAAACAAACTGATGTGTTTTGATTTCTGCGACCAGCTGAGCTTCACAATCACATAATGATTTCTAAAAGCCAAGATAATCACTACACAAAACACAAAATGTCTCAGTTAAAATATACGTTAGAGAAAATCTTTTATAAACCGCGTCCTCTTTGATCCACTCGTTCACTACTCCCTACATAAAAGACAAACTGTGGGAACATTAGCATTATTAAATTGTTAAAATACAACTACCGCAGCAACATGCCCTGACTGAAGTGAAGCTAACTGAAGATGGACTCCATTCCACAGGCACAGGTGAGTGATTTCTACGGCTGCAAGGAATGATTGTTTTCTTCACAGATTAATCTCCCAGTTATTTTCTTAATTCATCAATCAATCATTTGGTCAATAAATAGCCGAACAGTTACCACACAGACAAAAATGTTGTCTGTCTGTGTTATCACACACACAAAATTGTTGCTTGGTCTATCAAACATTTATGATCACACGAGACAACAAAATACAGGAAATGGCACCATTTTGCTTTAAAAAAAACATTTTTTTTAATCTAAATATTACTTAAATTATTAATTTTTTTGTTGATGAACAAACTGATTAATCAACTAACCATTTCGGCTTTGGTAATTTGACTTTAAAATAATGACGCTATAACAGGCAGAAAAGTGACAAGAAACACATTTATGATGAGCTTGACTTGATAAAGTGCAGCAGGAAAACATGTTTGTAAAAAGATTTATGTATTGTTTTTTCTTCAAATGATCTGGTAAACATGTTAGAATTATTATTATTTTGGTCTTCTCTTTTTTTTTCCCCCTTGAAATCTTTGGCATAACTCTAAAGGGGGCTTGCACCCCAGTGTGTGAACCACAGGCCAAAACTCTGAATCACAGAGTGAAGCCAAAACAACACAACTTTGCTTTTAAAATGAGGAACCAAGCGCATACAATCTCATATATTAAATTCACATCACAGTCTATCCAACCTGGTTGCTTGTATATTGTTCAATAGCAAAAGTTATGTTTCTGTCACTTGAGCTCCTCCAACACCTCACCGCTTTTCCTGAAGCAAATATCACCTTAACAGCAACGTGGCTCCCTGTCCCCCTGTCCCTGAGTTGTTTGAATTCTTCTTTGTCTGCCATCTTGGTGTTTTAAGCCTCAGTTGCAGCTGACAGTTTGGAGAAACTCTCCTGGAACAGGTGCCAGGAAGATAATAGCACCTGCAGCCCAGAGAGGTCACCACATTGACCTGCGATGACTTCTCTATTGTTGTGTCTTTGTCTGAGAGCACAGACTGTGTGTGTGTGTGTGTGTGTGTGTGTGTGTGTGTGTGTGTGTGTGTGTACATGCATGTGCCTGCATCCTTTCATGTGCACATATTTCTCTCAATGCTCCATTTGTCTTCCACACAGGTCTGCACGCGCATGCGAGTGAGCATTTTCTCTCCTTATCCAACTGATGGTCCATTCAAATTAAAATGAACCTCCATCACACTAATAGAAGGAGCGGAGAACAAAGCGCCGGCTCTCTGCAGTCAGCAGGAATAGCAGGAGGATTATCACTGCTATCGTCAGGGCTATTATCATTAAACCCAGTTGCCACTCTCCGCCTGCTCTGCAAACCATCGGGCCACAGTGAGTTTACTGCAGCACAAGTTTGAGTTCAGCTCAGAGCCGGTGTTTTAGCGACAGAACCCCGGCGTGCTGGGAACGGTGCAACAGATGATTAGTCTGGTTTCAATTACTGTTTCTGGACATTTAGGAAATGATGTGTACTTTGGAAAGTACTAACCGTAATTTGAAGTTAATGAAACGTTTAACTATACGGTATATGCTATGCAGGAGTTGAAAACAAAACACTGTAGTTACCCTCTTGTTGTGATCTATTTCATCTTCATCATCATCTGTATCTGCAATATTTACGAAAACCTGCAGCTGGTTCTGTAGCATGACGCTTAGTTAGTTTCTCTTTCAAGCTTTCTTGACACAAATGTATGAATTTACAGTGCAGCCAAACACTTACACATTGCTACTGTCTGTATCTGTTCATTTCATAAAAATATTTGTATTCATATCTGTATTTGGATTTTACGGGAAACGGGACAATGTTAAGTTGCATTGTTCTCAAATGCCATTAATACTCGTCACGCATATATAAATAAGTTTACATAATAGAATAACATAATATTGAACTCATAAATCAAGTAAATCAACACTGTTTTTGTTTGGGTTTTGTTTTGGTTTTTTTTAACAATTTCTTTTTGTTGAAAATTAAGGCATATACACACACACACACACACACACACACTCTACACTCTACAAGCTAACTATATACGAATGTTTATTTTTAGGTTTTACAGAGCCTTGATTAATAAGAATAATCTATTATATAACAGCTAAAGGAATCAATCAACTACGAAAAAACTGTTGCACCTATACAACATAAAACAAATATACATGACAATATAAAAACCTTACAAACACAAAATGAAGAGGAGGAGATGAATATAAATTTGGTCTCAAGTGTCTACAATTGGAAAAAAACAAAACAAAACAAAAACAAAACAACAGCCATATTGCATAATTATCAAAGGAGTTGGGGGGGGGGGGCAGTTGAAAATAATTCTGTCTGTTATAAAAAATGAGAAAACTATTGACAAAAAACTGAACATCCCTCCTGGCCATTTTGCATGACATGACACTTGTAATTACATGTCGATGATGACGATGATGATGCTCACATCACCTTGATGATGCTGAAACAAACACAAGGGGCCATAACCTCATGAATGGATTACCAGATAAATAATAGATAATGAAAATAATATTTGTACAACATCAGCACGGCTTTGTCCAACACGGCCGACTAATCTGATGAAAACCGCCCCAGTTTGAAGCTCGCTCAATTTTAAAACATCCCCCGTCTTTGTGTTTTTAGCTTCTAAACTGTTTACATTCCAGCAAACCTGAATCAAGCAGCTCCTGTTCACACTGTACAGACACCTGGATTATTCTGATACTGAAGAAAAAGTCTAAATCTGATGATTCTGAGCAGAGATAAGAGAATATAAGAAGCACTTCAGACACTTGTCAGAGATCCTCACACTGGTTTTAACTGGTGTTTATATAATGTCTGTTTGCTTCCATTTGACTGAGAGAAAAAGCGATGCTGTTGTAGCAAATTGTGTCAACTGGGTGACAACAAATATGACTAGAGAAACAATGCTGTTCATATCTATTCAGAGCATATTATTTGTTTGCATTCATATTCATTTACACCCCAACTGGATATATGACATTTGAAGTTGTTTGTGCTGTTGTGTTCTCAGTCGTTATTCAGAGAAATGGAAGAAAGATTCGAGCTGAAGTGAAGCAAAGCTGTTTGAGCAGCTGACAAGACTGCTGCTCTTCAGATGTACAGCTGTGTTTCTCCACACAGAACGCTGAAATTGGGATGTTTTTACTGGAGCCGTACCTCTTGTGGGGACTTGCACAATATACCTTGTGTCTAAATGTGGAAGGGTGAGTATGTAGGTTCATCTGTGCCAGCATTTCATCCCAGAGACATCCTCTCTCTTTGTCCTTTACGCAAGGCAACATTCATAGCCCCGGGTCCTACACACCCTTCACCCTTCACCGACAGCCCCAGCCCCAGAGCACCACAGTGGCATTGTCAGTGAGGTAAAGGAGGGGTGAGGGGGAGGGAGGGATGAAGGGTGAGGGGGAAGGGGGTTGTGGATGAAATTCTCCATCATGCCAAAACCCATCCAAGCAGACCCATGCCAAAGCACCATGTGTGTACAAACAATTCAACTGAATCCGACTCGATGTATACTCAGGCCTTATCTGGGTGAAGCCAAATACACTCTGAGCTATCAAAGGCAACGGATGAGTGATTGGAACTCTCAGTTTTTCAGCAAATGCAAACACATCTATTACGCTCCACCACTTCAAGCTGTACAAATCAAAATCAACGCGGCAAGGAGGAAAAATAAACACCACGCCGTGTGACTGTTAAGAAACTTGGAAAACAGGACTTCGCATATCGCACGGATCGGCCCAGAGGTATATAAAACTGCAGCTCGGCCATCGCTGGCCGACTCCGCGATGATACGCAGAACATCAGACAGAGTTAATGCAGGCAAAGATTTTTTCTAAATACCTTTTAAAGGATTTGCAAGATAAGCCTGTCGGTCTCTCCTAGAAGGAGCCCCTAAAGGATGCTAGAATCGATGGATGAGAGAGGATTTACTGTAGGGCGAAGAGGGGGAAAAACTGTTATTTAATGCTCACATGTGAACTGAATATTGAAGCAGGGAGGAAGCTCACATGTGTGCGCTCATCATTATCAATGCACTAATCTGCCATTAAGCAATTCCATCAGCCATATGGATCTAATGTGCACTGGATGAAACGTGTACTTATTCCTATGACTCAACCACTACACACGGAGAAGTGGGAGATCGCTCGACACCTCTCATACAGAGTGAGATGAAAATACCACAGTGATAGAAAACAACATGTGTACAGCAACAGTGACTGAGCTCTTCACACAGATCTCTTTATGGCAGAGATAATACTAGACATTTGACATTTAATGCCTTAATAATCCTTTGTAGACAACTATGAAGGGGAAACTGACCGTTTGCTAAATCCCTCCTTCAAACAATGATTGGCCAATCAGAGCGACCATAAGTAGCCACACTAGGGCTTGTTAAGCTTCGTATTTAGAGCTGCAGTAAGAGCAGTTCTCTGTATATTAAGAGTCTGGAGCATTGTGTCTATATTTTCAACCTGTTAGCTTTAGCTTTTTCTACAGTTCAAATTTCATGTATTTTTCAGGCCTTTCATTAAGCAATGCAGTTTGGCTTGACTTCTTTTTTCATTACATATACAAGAGTTTGCATTCTTCATCCCTTTTTTTTTTTTCTTTCTTTCTCTTCATACTACCTCATCTGCTTATACTAATTACTAATGAATTACTAATTCAAGCCAGCAACGCAAATTAGTTTCAGCTTGTGCAGAAGCAGCAATCCCACTTCAATTTCTTCAGAAATTGCATCGTTTTCAACCTGTTAGAGTTCAAAGAGTTAGAGTTTTAGCATGACATCATCTCAATAGCCAACAAGTGTGAATTTAACATAATTTTTAGTGTTTTCCTTCAAAAACAAACAAGCAGATACAGTGTTTTCAACCGACTCAAGGAGCCAACGTTAGCAACATTATCTAGATAACTGCAGCTGATAAAATCAAGCAACAGTCATTCTAGCTGAATAATCAAAACTGATAGCTCCCCGCTAGAAATGAGAGGCCTGTATTAGCTCTCTGAAATCAAGGATGCATTTAAAAAAATTTAAATCAGTAAGAATTTGACGTAGTAAATCTGCCACCATTATAAATGGTGGCAATTGATGGACATAGCACCTGTAACTACGGAAGGTTTAACAAATGATTAATTACACCGAAGAATGTGACTCTAACTCACACAAATACAATGCTATCTGTCTTCCAAGGGGAAACATACTACAGTGCTGACAGAGCAGCAGTACAGTCTTCTCCAGCTGCTCACATTCGTATTAATGACCTAAAACAACATCTATCAAGGATGGACAGCAGCGATTAGGGTGTCCACTTCAGCCCAAGTTGTGTGGAGCCACATCAAGGTTAAGAGCAGTTTCTTGGAGAACAGACGTGCTGCAGTCCATATCCACGCACTCGCTTAGTGAAATAAACTCGTTCGGACATTGTGAAGGTGTGGGATTGTCTCCGACCTCCAGAGACAGACCCCAGGAGAGGCCCTCTTGTAAAACGCTCCATCTTATTAATGGAAATAAATGCTGTTAGCGCCCACCCCTCCTCATTGCCTGTACCCCCCACCCCCCAGCAATAAGACGTGTCTATTCTTGGCTAAAGTCCCCTTCATTAACGTTATCTCAAAATAGGCACCCAGTCTGATGGCGAGAGAAGGGGTAGGTTAAGCTGCTTCATCCAATTTCATTATTCCATATGAGGCGGGGTATCAGTGCTAACTTTGCTATGTCAGCACAGCAGACGCGGTAGTTGTGCTGTCATGTGGCTGAAGCATGACATCGGTGCAGAGGTTTAAGTCACCGTGAGTCGAGCGGTCCGCCAAATGATCAGATGCTGTCTGAGCATTCATGTGTTTGTGATTTTTAATTTTCCAATGCACTCAAATGGCAGCTAAACACATTTCACGGATGACTTGCCGTAGTTTGGACTTTGTGAAACAGCAAAAAGCTTTTTTTTTTTTTTTTTTTGGTGCACAAAGTTCTAACACCTTCTTCAGCTATTTTCTGCATATGAAATATTTTCACAGTAGCAGACTCCATACTGTGAATACGTACAAGCAAGCCAGAGGACAATGACAATGACAATGACGACGACGACGACAACAACAACGTGCATGCTGCTGAAAGTACAGACCTGAAGAGAGAGAGAGAGAGAGAGAGAGAGAGACAGAAATTGAAATAAAAGGAATGAAAGAGAGGAAGAAAGGGAGAGAGATCAAGAAAGTGTGAAACTGCAGACCGTCAAATGATCTGGCTTCTCTCCAGGCATGATGACTCAGGGATGATGGCACAGTTAGAGCTAATTAGGATCATAAACTGGAGAAATGTTTTGCACCATGATGTGCCAGGTACCTACATGCTACTGATAGGACTTCAGATGTGAGAGCTTGTCTTGACAAACTATCTTGAAGCAAAAACTAAACTTGAAAACTTATACAATTGTAACGCACTGTTTTATTTGACTAAATCACATGAAACATGGAAGTAAAGAACTCGATTTAGTGAAAGATAAAATCTACACTGAATGGAGATTTTGAAGCTGGCTGTCTTCATGCAAGATCAGGCTGTTTATTATTGGTTGATCTGCCCATTATGTTTTGATGTATTAATTAGTTTAGTTCATAAAATATCAGAAAATTGTGACACAATTGTGCAAAATCACACCTTTAAATTCTTTGTTTTGTCTGACCTTGGCATTTTTCAACTTTGTGCCGTTTCATTTTATCTGCATCATCTAACTGATTAATCAACTAATTGTTTCAGTTCTAGAATAGAAACATAACTGAATCACATCAGCAGGGAGTTAACAAATGTGAAGTCGGGAAATATGTAGACAATGCCCTCTGTTCCTGTTTGAAGATGGCCGACCAGGCATGAAAAGGACATTTTATTCGACATTTGGAACATACTAAAAATCAGTGGTTTCTAACCTGGGGGGTCAGGACCCAGACAAGTGGGCACAGGATGAGTCAAATGGGTTGTGACATGATTTTCAGGGTAGAAAAATAAAGAAAAAAAAATTCTGTTACACAAGATTATTCTTATTTTTTGACTTCCCTCTAACCATATCATAACTATAAATCACTCCATATATTCACTTGTTATGCCTTTAAAACGAATTCAAAACATAACAACAGTCTGAGAAGAGAGGATCACTCAGTACTACTGTTAATTGGTTATGATGTTTTGACCTATCATTTCTGCAGTGTGAGTATCAGGCAGTGCCACCATTGTTTGTTTGTTTGTTAAAGGTGCCATGTTGTATAGTGAGATTTTTTCTTTCTTTTTTTTTTATTATAAAGCAGGTCTAGGTGCTATATGAAAGTAACAAAGCACTCAGTCCACAGAGAAATTTACACAACCTGTATTCAGAAACTGAGCCTTAAAACAAGCCGTTAGGACTTCCTGTAAGTTTCTATTGTCACAACAAAGCAGTCACTGCTCTCAGCCATGGCCCAAGCCCAGCCCACCCTGACCCACTATCCAACCCTGCAGGATTTGGTTTCTCTGAGTGTTTACCTGAAATCTGCTATATTTATATTCACTCACGCAGAAAATAGTCAGCCAATCAGAGGAGATTCTCTCTTCTGATTGGCTCACCAAGCTGTTGTTGCTAGAGCTCCAGAGAGAAGCCTGAGAGAAGAGATGTAAAACTACGCTGAGATGGTTTTTGGTTCTTCAAACAACAAATATATCTTCTTATGGATCAACAATTCAAATAAAACACAGAAGTGTAAAACATGGGACCTTTAAGACAACAAACCACTGTGAGTACACCTTGTTGCTCCATTAACATCAAAGATTCTTCCATGCAACAACTGTTGTGACATTCACTGAACGCCTGACACGTGTAACACAAAGTCACATACTGTCAGAGCTGTCAGTCAAACAGCACTGAAAGGACTCCACTTTGACTCCACTTTGTTCCTCAAGTCCAACGCTAACTCAGAATCTCTCTGACAGTTGATATGAGGCAGCTTCGCTCCCTTTATTCCACCATGAACCCTCTCATGTTGTGTTGTCTCGTGGACTGCAGACGCACAAACACTGACAGGAAGCAATAATGCTGCTGACTTGCTGTGCTACATCTCTGTTTATGAGGACTGACAGCTTATGGTGAACGGCAGCGCACCAGCACGTACTGCACACGCATGTACACAAACACACACACACGCACAAATGCACACAGAGAAAAACACAAATCTATGCTGCGACACACTCACACATGCATACAACATGCAACAAAGTCACACACAGAGGCGTCACACTCTGGAGCAGGGTCGCATATATTAGCGCAGTTAAGTTACATATCAGTGTAACAGTTCTTAAATGTCTCCCCTGAAGTAGTTATTGTTTTGGAAGCTGTTGAGGACGGATTGACAGCACATAACACATGACTAACACAATTAAACTTCTGTTTTTGTCGTCATGGCAACAAGTGCAACAAGTTATTTGTGATGTGAGTTATACCCTTATCTTTCCAACTGTGGGAGTCGTCAAACAACAGACTAATTAACTTAAGTTTCACCTTCTGAATTTTTTTATTCTGTACCTGTGCTTTTTATACTTGTGATTCATTTTCTCCACAATCTGACAGAGGCAGCTCTCAGCAGTTTGTATGAGTGTGTTATTGAGACATTTTGGCAGAAAATTTGTTTTCTGTGCCTGAACTTTAAGTACAATTTCTCACTGCAGAGCTCGCAAAAGCCAAGAGGGACTATTACGAGATAATTACTAATTATGCTAATGTGCAATAGTTGTGCTATTCCTTTTCCTTGGTCATTTTATCAGTGGTCCTCAAGAGACCACAGTCAGTAGTAATAACCTTTTTCCCTCAGCTAAACGCTCAGTCAGTTAGAGGACGCTGTGTCCTAAACTGCCGACTCCTCCGCCACTACCCTTAATCAGGAAGTGCCTGTAAATTCACAGAGCCATGCATGTGCACAGAGAGGAGCGCCGCGCCGCTTCCATCGGCACTGACCTTCATTAACCTCATAAATGCCAGCGGTGTTCCTGTCGCAGCTCTTAATGCGGTTATCAGCACAAACACAAACAAATGTGACAGAAGTGTTTCAGGGCTAAAACTAGAGCATCTGGGAAATACATCTCTTCTTCTCTCCCACAGCACGCAGGCTGTGTGACATTGGGCCGTCCCAACATGGAAACCAGCAGCAGCAACTCCTGATTTCCAGTACCCAGAACCCCCCAGCACCACCTCCCCTCACTGTAAACAAACCTACATTAGGTAAATTGTTGCATGGACAATTTACAAGAATGAGCAAGATGTGTTTTCATTGAAATCCCGTATCTGCTGCACTAGGATTTTATTTATGAATGATTCTGAATGTAGTCACAGGCCGCTGCAGAATATATACTGTACCATTACTACTGGACAGGTTTACAGGCACTGTTACACCAGTTTGGCACCAAGCACAGAAAAACTGAGACAATGACAAAACTAAACAGGTCAGATTCAAAATAATCTCACAGCTCTCATTTCATCTGAACTGCACCTGAGCCATTCAACATCACTACACTAGAGTCTACATATATGGACCGTTTATGCCATTGTAACTTGGGTGGAACCATTTTTCAACAAGACCTCACTGCATTATTATCCGGCACTTAACAGGTTCCTGAATATATTTTACTTTCTTTTGTTACTGATGCAGTCTGTCAGGCTCTAACATGTGGAAACTGAACTGAGAGCAGTTTTTTAAATTTGTATTATTTCTTTGCAATTCTGCTGTTGCTTTAAAAAAAATCTTGAAGCTGCAGTTTTTGAAGAGTTTTCTTTCAATTTTTTGCCTTCAGTGGACAGATGAGGGACAAACAGGAAATGAGGGGAGACATTCAGGGTCCCTTCTCAGAATCAAACTGGGCACATTGCTTGTAGGTGCAGTTTTACTTTAACTGAAGTTTCAGTGGGCCGACAAAAGATGTAAACGCTGCATGAAAAAGGACTGAACTACCATGTCACAATCACAAAACCAGCTACAAAGATGTAGCCTATCTCATAAGCCTGAATGCCAGATAGCACCATTTGTAAGATATAAGGGGTGTTAAATCAGCACGTCGACAAAGAAAGCTTCAAGATAATGAATTACTGTACAACAACAACAATCAAATATTTTTCCTGCTGTATAATAAATGCAAAATGGGTTAACAAAAATTATATATTATATACATACACATATATATATATACATATATATATATATATATATATATGTATTTACTATGAGGAATGTTCAACGACAGTGAGGTAAAGCGGTGACAAGATGAAACTAATTGACTGAGATATGACGGTATTTTCTCTACAGAATGTTTACAAATAACACTGCTATCACAACTGTAAGTAAATAAATGTCATGCACCGTTATAGACTGAAAACACTCTCATATCCGATACTGTAATATCATGAATGCGTCATTTTCCCAGTGAAACAAAAGTATCACTGATACTGAGATTTGTGCAAATCAAGTAATTTAAAATTATCATATGCGCAAACATACCTGGCTGATAAAATCAATGCAGTCAGGATTGTTAAAAACAGTAAAATCCTAATGGAGTTCTGTGTTCCTCTGCCTCCGCTCTCGGTCCTGACCTCTGCCCTCACCTCCATACTTCCTTTATCACTGTCACCAGTGCTACGGGGGAAGCGGGTGATACTGGAGAGCCGGAGTTTCCTCTCACTCTTCCCTCCTCTGCTCTGCTGCAGGTCAGACAGTCAGAGAAGCCCCCAGAGAACACTGTTGGGCCTGACGCCGATCAACGTGTCCGCCCCGCTAATGTCCCCGCTGGTGGCCCCTGGCCTCCTTAGACAGGAGCCTTGAATGTGAGAAAGCAATGACCCTCACCCCTCTGCCCTGCCCCGCACGCCCCCCCCTCTTATGCCTCAACTTTCATCACCACCCCGGCAGCCCACACTCGACCCCTCTGCCGCCACCTCGCTCAGAACGAGAACATAAACAGTAATTGCTACATAAATTATGTTACACTCTGTGTTTTTTACATTTCCCCCTCGGCGATCTTGATGATTTGCTGATATACCGTACTGTACCCTGCAGAGTACAGGGTGATAAGTGCGGTTGTAAAAAAATAAAATAAAATAATGTTGGTCTATAAATCTCTGCTGTGCTTATTTTGGTTCATAAAAAACCCATTGTGGATAAAATACAAGGAATACGTTGTTGTACATATGCCACAGTTAAAGGCAGATGAGGGGAACAACGGTCATGTCACACTGGTGATTGACAGGTATGATTTTGCCGAGAGTGCCTAGTGAAAAAAAAAAAAGACACGCACACATGTTCCTGTACATCACTGGACTGGTCACACACCTCCAGCAGGATTTTATTTGTGGCGCCGACATCCCTTTGGGGACGTAAGCGTAAATCAAAAGGCTGTGATTAATTAAGAGGCAGACACACTGTATATCCATGAGTCCTTCTAGGAGCTATGACACCGGTCACAGACTGTGCTTAAGGGGGAGCAAACAAATACACAGCAAGGTGTACATCCGCACAACGCTGGGCTGACAGGAGCATTGTAACCTGAACAATACGGGGAGGCAGCTGTTGGCAAACTGCAGCTGAAGAACAGCAGAGAGAGCTAAAAACACAGCTGATGGATTTAGTAAAGTGTGGGATTTCTAGGAAGTCTGTCTGGAAAATGGGCCTGTAATCTCCTTTGTGTAATGATTTGTTTTGTCCATCCAAAAATGAACAATTGCAAAGAAGAGTTTGGTGGGAAGAAAAAAAATTAATAGAAGTTCTGAGGATGAATCTGCTTACAACCTTCTGAATACACACATAGGTTTTAGTGACTCTATCTACAAATAATCTGCAGCCTTTTCTAGAGATTAAGCCCCAAATGCCAAGCAATAATCCTTCTGTGACTTTCTGCTTTAAAGTCTGCAAAATAACTGTGTGAAATCTCAAGATGATCACATTTGAGATGAAGGAATATTAAGATTAAAAAAAATGCTCATTTAATCTTTGTGTGATTTGCGTTCAAGTTTTGAATTAGAAAAAAAAATAAATTGTGGTTTTACTTTGACAGCTTAAGAAACATTTAGAGAGGAAAAACAATCAGACAGAAAGGACAGATCTGAGTGAATGTCTCAGCTGCTGGAGCACAGTGAGTCCACCTCCTGCAGCTTTGGAGGAGTCAGCGGCCATCAGCACTTTCCAAAGACACAGTTCATTTACAACCGGTCCCATGAACTGGCCCCTAATGTCCCGTGTTATCAGAATGAATCAGCAGCGCTGATAAATTAGCCGTTCGGAAACACGCTGCGAAGGCCTGTCAGCTAATGTGCACGCGTTTGTGTGATACTCATACGCAATGTTTAATGTTGTGGAACCAATTCTGTCGTTTCCATTATGTAAATACATTTGCCTCAGCACTATATTTTATGTATTGTCTGCCTTGTCTCAATTACTTGGGCTATTAAAAATCAAGAGGTTATGGAAATGAGGTGCAGTTGTCTGTTTGTAGTTTGATGACAAGTGCAAAGTGTTTATGAAAGCTCGTTATGCATTCAATTGCAGTCGCATACGTCAACACGCTCCGAGCGTTCATCCATATTCCACAATGCAATGGGGTGGCACGTCAGTATCTTCAAGCAGAAACAACACAAACAGTTGTGTTATCATCTGTTATACACATAAATAAATAAAAATATAAATAAATAAAAATAAATGTGTCATTGCTATTTTATTTAGATCTCCCCTCGTTTTCTTATGGAGGTGCCAGAAAATGTGATAATGGGAAAAAAAAAAAACTATACATCCGGGAGTGTTTGTGGCTTTGCCAGAGCAAATAAGTGTTTGATGATTCAGTTTGGGTAACTTACTGTTAATTAGCCAAAACACCTCAGGGGATAATCAAGAGAACTAAATCAGGGAGAATATCTTTAGAGGCAGCTTTAAAGTATCAAAGGTTTCACTGACATATCTAAATAACTTTGTTCTTAATCTTTTTAAAATGTCATTCCCCAATTTGCACTGTGGAGTGAAAGATGAAATAACATGGTGTAAAATTACTCAGCAACTGCAGATAAATGTAACAGTGAACAAAAAAAATGTGTAGTAAATTGTGACTATCTTAAAATAGAGAAAACACAACATCTCAAAGTGAGAAGTGGTGAGATAGAAATGTGTGATTCCTGTGTGTTGTTTTGTTGTTTTTTTCATTCAGTCAATGCATAGTGAAAAATGGCAGAAATATATGGATTTCAATGGCAGATGAAGTGTAGTTACTGGGGATATGTTTAGCATGAACCCCGGTCAGCATCTGTTACAGTTCGGCTGCAGAGACGCTCAGAGTCTGGAAAAAAATGTCACAGTTGTGATGTTTCAGTCAGTGAAAATCAGCATGCTTTTCCGTTTTAATTACAGATATAATTGAGTGTTTTACAGTGTGTCCAACACACTGAGTTGACCCTCACTTCTTCATTAGAAGCACTTCTTCTGTTTACAGTTGTATCATAATTAAGAAAAAATACACAAATAAAAATCACAGCACTAAATTAAATGTTATCCTGAATTGTTAAGCAGCTAATGATATTTTCCTTCTTTCTCTCCGTTTCAGGCCCACAACTGTTTCTTAAACTCGAGATATTTTAGTGTTGAGTCGAGCTGAATTAAAAGCAGCAGAGCTCTGGAGTTCAAGCCTCTAATGAGGGGAAAATATTTTTATAAGAGACAACACGAAAAGAGAAAAGCTCCGAGAAATGATTAGGAATATCACTACTGTATTTCAGGAGCTTGGTGAGGTATCAGTGATATAACAATTAAATGTGAGTCCTCTCTTTAAAATTCCCAGTTTTATTATGGTGAATATTGAGCTTGCCTTACACCCTAAACTGAAGTTTAATTCATTGAAATCAATAAGAGAAACGGGTTTAGAAATTGTGGAAGAAAACTGCTTCTTTTTAAGGAAGTTAAACGGGATTCGGTGCCACGTCGCCTCCTTTTCCTTTTGTATAAAAAAAAAAAATCAGGTGTTAAATAGTAAAAACAAGCCGCTTTTCTCACAAGCTCGCGTTTATTTAAACTATTCAAGTGAATTTATAGTTTAATTTGGTCATTATCGTCCTGGATGTCAGAGACACTGGAGGCTTTTTAAGGACAATAAACGCAGCAGCAACTTCAGCTTTACCATGGACAGACAATGCGTCATTCAGAGCCGATGCTACGGGATATTATTGTTCCTTCACAAAGCAGGTGACATTTCTTTATGTTCATTGTTTTCAGTGTTTCGATATGCACGAGGCTAAAGCCGCCGCGGAGCTGACTGCGCAGAGGCTGAGGCAGCGCGGGGTCGACCGGGCTCCCGTGCGCTCCGATGCCCCGCCAAGGTGCGCGCGACCTCTGCTCGCACTGGAGAGAGAAGACACAAAAAGGGAAACAAGTGTTGTAAAGTTTTACCTTTTCTCTTAGATCGCCTCCTCCTCCTCTTCTTCAGCTTGCATTTGACTTGGCCGCTCTGAGCCCCGGACGCGCGGCTGTTGTTTCCAAGTACGGATGCCATCAGCGCAGCCTTTGGAGCGAAGCGCAGGAATAACTTGGACTCGGCAGCTCGACTCTCCTTTGTACTTGTCTCGCTTCAGCCTCCGTTGCTCTCTGAGAACGCAGCGTCCTCGGGTTTGACGTAGAGTCGGACTATATTTTCGGCTCTCCCTCGTTTTTTTATCCCTCCAAACCAGGGGGGGAGCGCGTCTTGCTGTTCGTGTATCACCTCTGAAACTCCAGCTTGCCTCCAGCTCACGGAGAGACTGTTTGCAGCGCAGCGTGGCAGCTCTCAGCTGCACTGATACCGGCGCCCTGTCTGCTCCGCTCCTCTCCGACAGTTTTCCGCGCCTCTGCAGAAATTTTGGCATCAGCCACTTTGAATTCAATCATGCGGGACTCCTATCTATTTGCTGCCGAGCTTTCTAATTAGGGTCCAATCCTGGCTGTCTGGGAGGTGTGACATCACCAGCGACACCCACCAGCCCACACCCCTTATTCACCCGCTGCTTTTTTAAAATCTCTTTTTTTTTCTATTTTACATTTCGACTTATTCTTCACACTTTTTCCTCCACTTTTTTTCACACTCCAGGGGAAGTCTGTTCTCTTCCGCTCACCGCTGGGGGGGTCAGAGGTCACCCTGGTAGGGATACTTGCTCAAGGGTACTTAAGCAGGTCGGCTGTTTACCAGCATGTGGGGGGGGGGGGGGGGGTTGAATATGGGTTCCTCCTGCTGGCAGGCTGCTTCCATGCTCCCTGCTTCCCACCCTGCTGTAAACTCACACAGGCTTGAAGAACGGAATGATGGGATATTTTAGACACTAAGGAGAAAAAAAAGAGACAAAAAACAAAACTCTGTGTTATGAATCCTTCTCCTTCCTCTCCTTGTGCGCTACTTTTTGTCAACTGAGATTTGGGATTTATAATTTTCTTGCAGGATTATGGATCTGAAGTAAATTCCCTCTCATTCCCGCTCTCTGTTCTAAAGTCACTGACAAGTCCACAAAGGAAGATTACTGAGCTAAGATGCTATTCAATTAACTGGCTTTTCCACACATTCAATAACAACTCGCTTACATCAAACACATCTTTGATATACTGTCTGTGACATATTCTGTTTAATTCTCCATCTTTATAATTACCAGCCTAATTTTCCTAATTACAAAATATATGAATAAATGTCTTCTTTTATTTTGAAAGCGCTGCTTGGAGGTTGCAGGCGACCTTCAGCACAGGAGGCAAAAAACTCTAGTGACAGTGTGTTGCAGCCAGAAAGTTTGAAGATTGTGACATTTTGGCATTTTTGTGTGAAAGCGCAGTGTCGAGGCTTTCAGAAAGCATTTGTGGCTTTCCTAGCTGCAGGTTATTGTGTTATTCCCCCGGCCTCTGCAGCGGAAGGTCAGGTGTGTGTTGGGAGGAGGCACTATGGTGCTGCCGCACACAGCCACGGCCAGCACAGTGCAAAAAGACGCAGATTTGTTAAGGCCTCAAAAAGCTTGCTGTGTGTCCTCTGGCTCTCCAGCTGTTTTCATTGTGTTAGTTTGTGTTTCTGCAGTTATTCAATAGAAGAAAGAAAGAGAATGATTTCTAAAAATGGACAAAAATCAGTCTTCCATTGCCTGTAAAAGCTGTTCTTTTTCCTAAAAACATCTCCTTTCCCCTCACCAGCTACCACCCATTTCAGTTTGGAAAAATCAAACCACCACGACACGTTTGCTGATGTCAGACTGAAAAGTCACTTTGAGGCTCTGTTGTTGGGTGGAAACATTTCCTTCCGGCCTTAGGGGCAGAGAGAGCGAGGAGAGAGAGAGAGGGGAGAGAGAGAGGAGGCCGGGGCCGTCTGCCAGGCTGCAGCCTGCCCTCAGGACGCCCACAAATATCCATGTAAATTGCAGTTTAAGAGAAATCAATACAAGTGACAAGTTGCCAATGCCACTATCTGGGGCAGTAATGAAGGTGTGCTGGTTGGGGGGGCTGGAGTGTACATAGATAACAGCAAACAGACTGGGTGGGGCGGAGGTACAGGTTAGAGGCACGTGTATGTGCACAGACAGACACACACACACACACACAGCAAGGTCAGTAGTTGTTGGATGGATGCAAAGTGCTACTAAAGCTTAAGCTAACCTGGATAGTCTCTATTATATCTCCATGATACATGCATCTTTGTTCTTTTACGTACAGGTCACTTGTTCTTGTAGTTTGTTCACGGTTAACACACAGTGCTGCCCTTAAAAAGTCCATGTTTAAGCATTTCTGAAAAGTCTATTTGTAGTTAAAAATAGAAACAGCAAACTGCATTGTATATGGTGAATTAGGGAGATATAAATTAGATAGAATTAAAAAAAATGTTATTGTGTACTTCATTTAAAGCGTGGTGCCCAAAAATATACCATGTACATAAACATGTATCATGTCACTATATGATGTGGGTAAATATCAGGCAGAATGAAATTCTAATGTTAATTCTTAATTATCAATTTATTTGATTATTATTCAATTGTTTATAAACAGATAAATTTGTAGAAAATTGTAAAAAGAAAAAAAAAAGTTCATTACTATTTCCCATAGTTGGTGACATCTTCAAAAAGCTTGTTTTGTCCAACCAACATTTTTTGCTTGAAATGTGGCTCAAATCATTATGAACATTGTTGGTGATTCATTTTCTCTGTCAATGAGCTAAGTAATTAATTGACTTCTTGTTTAAGCTTTAGCGTACATTTCCAGATTAAGCTCAGACTCAAGGATGTATGATTGATCAGGTTCATCTTCAGTGTAATAACTAAAGGCTGTTTAGAGGGCCACTCCACTGATTTAGCACTCCACCTTTGTGGAGCTGGAGGTTGAGGTATCCTGAGTTTCATTGGGGAAGCTCCTAAAAGAACTGGCTCCTACATTTCCCATAATGCAACTCAATGGCATCTCCGTGGACCAGGAAATAGCCATGTCTTTTAAACTCCTTGCACCAAGTTAGTATTCACTGAGCTCAGCCTTTAGAAACCACAGCCACCGAAGACATTATCAAACTGTTTCATGTATAAATGGTAAATTTTTTATTTATTTTTTTTTTTTTAGTATTTCACCTTTATTCAATAGACACACACACAATGTGACAGAAAAGGGAAGAAGAGAGAAGGGACATGCAGCAAATAAAGGTGTGGAGCAAATAAAAAGAAAAAAAAGGAGTGATGTCTTTAAATATATGTCTCATTTCAGGGCCTTTTCATGAACTAATACTACCTCTGTCTGCATTTGACCTCTGTATTAGACAAACACTATGAAATAAAAGTATTATAAGTTATGAAATGTCTTTTCCGTTTCTATGTTTACTCATTTAGCCCACAACCCCTAACACTTGGCATTAGTTTGATGTCATATCTATGGATTAAAGAGTTAGATTTTAATTGAGATTACAGCAAGCACGTGGAAACAACTCCTCTTTTTTTCCATGATCAAATCAGACACCTGCAATCTAAAGATAAGGAGACCAATCAGTACGCTGCTCAGACACATTCATCCTCTGCTCTTCTGATTTTGATTTTTATACATAAGAAATTTTTACTCTACCTTTCTCTCTTTGCTGTTTTCATTATTAGAATAATTAATTTGACAGTAGGTCTCTGTTCAGGTAAGACTGTCTCCATGGTAATACATCTGTTACTCTCTAATCAAAACACTGTAATTAATAGTTACTTTTCTTAACTCACGTTGGAGAAACAGCAGGTGTCATCTTTGGAGGTAAAAAGAAAACTGTGAAATGCATTTAAGATAAGCAAGTGAGAGTTTAAGGCCAGATTAGACAGAGACACATATTATATTTTATCACCTCTGTTTAAAACATTGTTTGGTGCTTTGCAATGTTTTTGCGTCCAAAACTGCCATCTCCTGACAGCTTTAATGAAAAAAGAAACACAAATGACCAATTACCCAAAAGAAATGTCTTTTAAAGTCGAGAAATTCGGCAATAAAATTCTCTCTTCCTGGTAGAAATAATACTAAATTGGTCAGCCTGCTTATCAACCCAACCAGCCTGGTTAACAAACATGGTGGAGGTGGAAGCCTTGGAGACCTTGTGGGTGGATATTAACTTTAAGCCCCCCCCCCCACATCGGTGGAAGGAGCAGTTAGGTTAGGTGGTTGTTGCCTTATCAGGTGTTCAGCATTTCTTAATTACATGATTAGTAATTATTGTTGTATTGTCAAAAATGTGATTTAATAATAATTGCTGGTTTTCCATCATGCTTTCATACATTGTCTAGTAAGACAAGTGAAACAGGTATTAAATTGTATCCTGTGTGGTATTTTAAAGGCTTTGTAAAGTTGCCCTAGAAACCGTGGCTCAGTTTTAATGTTTTCTCTGTGACATGTTTTTCACAGCTATCCTGAAATTTTACCATATGCACCAAGAAAACGTTTACCAGCATCACTGGGACTGAAGACCTTGAGTGTTTTCTATGGGGATGAATTGCAATTCCTGACCTTGTAAATCTTTTCCAAGCATTTTTCCAAAACAGTTGTTAACTGCATGGATTTTTGATGTGTACATGTAGCTATAACAAGATATGTTGAGATGGTGCAGTGACGTTATCAGCTGCCAAATAACATTGTATTCATATTAAACCCTCAGCTGAGGAGCCTCACACTCCTCATAAAACCAACTTCTTGCTTGTCTTTTGAGATTATAATGTAACCCCTCCTTGCTACTGAATGCAAAACATTAGACTGGGCTACTGTTTCAAAATCTTGTATGAGGGGATCCTGAGTACTTAGCGTGTTGAATTTGCTAAACCTTCCTGTACCAGTAAAATTTCAGGTAAGTGACTTAATTTGACCTTATGAAAAATAATTAATAAAACAAAAAATTTAGACTAAACACTTCCCTTGTTTTCACCACAAGAAAATATGCCGCAAACCAAAAACATATGTGTGTGTGTGTGTGTGTGTGTGTGTGTGTGTGTGTGTGTGTTGGGGTAAAGGAGCTCTGTTATGAGATATCAAACAGGTAATAGTAACCTGAATTATAATTAACACAATAGAAAAGTCTCAATCACATAGTTTGTGGTTAGTCAATTCAACTTTTATAACAGTTCAAATTATTACCAAGTGCTTGGATTTCTAACTGTTGAGGCCCATATGAAGAAGCAAATCCAGATCCAAAATCCAAAATCCAAAAGTCACTTACTCACGATACATGCCGAGCTGGTAGATGGAGATACAGGTAGTTGCCTGTGTTCCAGTGTCCAGGTCCAGCGGCTGAGTCTGTCCCATAGGTCAGTCCTCACAAACATTACAGCAGATGCTAATTTACACGGCGCTCCAGCGACGTCATCGTCTCCTCCAGTCCTCGGCAAAAAAATGCGGCTGGCGTTTACAGTTGAATGTCCCTCACGACGGTGCTAGCTTAAACGTCCACGTTTTACAGTCCAAATTACACTTTTTACAAAGCGAGTGAAGACAACAAACGCAGTTAGCCTGACTGCACTTTCACTTTGACCTTCCGGAAAACGAGCTACGAACCTTAAGATACACTTTTAACTGCAAGATAATACTTGTGCCGATACTTTAGAAGTATTTTATTTCACAAATTTTAATCACCTCAACAATAAACTTAGCTTTCACCACTCTATTGGATACATTAACCCCTCTTCTTTGACATGTTCTCCTCCTTCTCCTTCTCCTTCCCTATTTTTTTTTTCTCCAAGCTGATCTCTGATTGGCTTAGGTTACACCACTCAAACAAACTGAAAGCACATTGGCTAGGTAAACAGTATATTGCAAGTCACGCCAAAACAAAGGATTATGGTAACTGTAGTTGTCTATAGATTTACCCGCATATGAAATAAAACACTTTTATTTAGCTGTATTTTGTGGGTCCCTACAATAACAAATGATCCAAATTATTATTGTGTGTGTTATGAAACAACACTCATATTTATTGAAAATCGTGTGTGTGTGTGTGTGTGTGTGTGTGTGTGTGTGTGTGTGTGTGTGTGTGTGTGTGTGTGTATATAAATATATATATATGTGTGTGTGTGTATATATATATATATATACACACACACATGATTTTCAATGCCACTACCACCGGCATGTTCTCAGCAAGGTCTTGAAAAGCCATTTCTGAATCAAGCTGGAGCTCTGTAGCAGCTTGTAGGTCATATATATATATATATATATGTGTGTGTGTGTATATATATATATACACACACACATGATTTTCAATGCCACTACCACCGGCATGTTCTCAGCAAGGTCTTGAAAAGCCATTTCTGAATCAAGCTGGAGCTCTGTAGCAGCTTGTAGGTCTCTCCTCTTTGTAAAGTCAGAGAAAGGTTGGCTCCATGGTTGGACTGGGAAAAAAATTCAACCTTGGAATTAAAGACCACCTGCACCAATAACAGGCACACACAGAGGGTCAGTAAACCCTTAATGGATGTTCTGACAGTCCACCCGCTGTCCATGAATCTGCAAGAGCTGTGTCCGGACATCTTGATTCAGCCAGTAGCTGGGTTTCCATTGCGGTTTTGTGCAAAACAGTAGTGATTTTTTTTTCAGAAAAGTTGACAAAACACAGTTGAGAATGGTCTGTGTTTCTATTGAGTTATATTTTGTGAATAAAGTAGGGTTTTCTCCTCTCTCCATACCATTCAGACTAAATGTGACAACGCATTTCCAGTAGTCCGCCTCTCAGTTGGAACTGGCTCCCTTGGTGCACTGTACAGCAGGCACCACAACTTGAAAAAAGTCTTTCCATTTCACTTTTGCAAAATATTACTTTGTCTAATAGTCTGAAAAACCACCTTATGTGAGCATATACATTTTTTTGCAGTTTTTTCATAATTTCTGTCCACTACTAATTTTTAAGTTTGCAATTTCAAATTACACATTAAGCAGGTTAATAGAAACACACCTGCTGTCTTTTGCGTCACCTGAGATGAAGACACCTCTCTATATCACAGTTACCAGTGTTATCCCAGTGTGGATCATGTTAAGATATTTGCAAAGATCACAAGGATGGAATGCATGCAGTCGACACCACTGGGGCAGACTATCAAAGTAGATTGGAAATCTGAAATTAATCACAAAGGATTTCTTCCTCTTTGGCGCTCCTTCAGCTTGTGGTGTGGTAGTGTGCCCTACTCCTAATACCAGCCCTGTCTGACTTTAGCGTGCAATTCTGGTGATGGGTAAAGACAAATACAAATTCAGGTGTAAAGCATAGCATACATGATCAAGTCACCAAGCAAAACCCAAACCATCCAAAATTTTCATGTCATATTTGAACATGACAATATCTTTATCTCCATAACCCTCATTTAAGACCAATGCTAACAAAAATTCAACTAAGAAACAGATTCCACAAACAGGTGGCAGGCATTTTAAGCAACATACTTCGAAGACTGGATTGTCAGGAGAGGAGAGGAAGTGACATTTTTGACAAGCTGGATTTGCAAATGAAGAAATCTGGGTCCAGCTGTGAGTATAATCTTACCACATCTAGAAACCAGATAAACAAATGTTTAACAGCAGGTGTAGAGCGGTCTCTTGGCTGTGATCCCTCTTGGATCTAAACTTTACACTTTCAGTTTCCAGAGGCTGTTAATGCAAAGATGGCCAGCAGAATGAAAGAGGAGGACATGCAAGGACAGCTGTGAGAGGAAACTGTCTCCATAGCTTTTGAAAATATTTCCATGGCTTTCCCACCTGTGGCAAGGAGGCCAGCAAATGGAGGCAATATTGAAAAGTTGGAATTGTGCCAGAGAATGCTGTTTTTTGGGAGCAATGTCAGGAATTTGAGCCAACTATGCCTTAATGTAACTTGCAAACATTACCAACACAAAGCACGCTAATTGCTTGCTGTAAACTCTTGGCCCAGACCTCATTTCAAGGTTGCATTCCCCGGCCGTATTTAAACTTTGAAAGTGACATTGAACATTTCATTTTACAGCACTTAGCTACAGCCGGGGGGGGTAAATTTTGCTGATGAACTGCCTCCAATGTACCTTTTCTTCAGAAACAATCTCCTTCGGATGACTTCATTTTTTTTTCTTTTTCAACCTCACCCACCCCTCTTAAGTGACACCCATTAATCACATTAGGTCTTTGGGAGAATTGTCTGCTGAGCGTCAAGTCTTGGCTGACCCCAACATTTGGAGAGTGAAGATAAAGACGTTGCACTGACAGCTCTGAAATAGCCCCTTTTTTCACAGGTCAGCGTTCAGGCGAATATGAATATTATTATTCATAAAAAGAGGAGAAAAACAATTGAGTTCTTACTTCAGAGGAGTTGAATGACATTGGGAATTCTCAGTGTGTCTGCTGCTGTGGATAGATTGCCTGGGTAGGTTTCAAATCAATGTCCTGGTAGCAAAAGACTCCACATATTGACTTGATATATGCTACTGCAAATGTATGAGTGAATAAGATCATCATTAAATCTTCATAATATTATGGCTGTATTAGTTAGTCTTCACATTTCCCTATCTGGAAACCAAATATCCCCTGACATAAAGGCTTATAAAATACTCTGAGAGCCCACGATTGTGCAGATCAATGGTGATTGTGTTTAATATTGGATTCCTTAATTTCTGAAAGCATTGAATATTATAGCACTCTTTGTGAGTCTACATTCCAATCAAAATGTCTCCCTGAATAGGAACTAACATCATTGCCCTTAATGTCACGTAACATTATCAGCTCTGTGGTTTAGTACAATGGAGCCATTGTGTTCTGTGGTGAGGGGGGCTTATCAGTGAAAGACAGGAAAGGAGAAAGGAAAGGAGAAAATGAATAGAATAAAAGTAAATTCGATCTCTGTTTAGCAATGGAGAGATTTCTCAAAATAGTTCTTCACAATGCTGGATTCAGACACTTTGTTCAAATTCATTTCTGCTTAGAAATTAGTATACATAGATCATTGGTGTTTGCCTTGACTCGTGTTCTTCTACTTCAATAACGAAACATAAGAATATATATATATATATATATATGATTTTACTTTCTTTTATGTTGTGATACTGCCTGCTACATTGGGGGGTAAATTATTGAGTCAAGCTGACAATGTCAGTTCTGTCACTTGATTGGTGTAATAGGGTGCTGCAGGAATGAGACCGAAAACCTGGAAATAAGTTTGCATTTTTGCATTTCTGGTTCCCTCATCCTGAAGTCGATCTGTTTTTTGAATGGGTTTTTGATTGGATGGTTTTATTCCATGACATAAAATACGTCAGTAAATACCCCCACATTTTTTAAAATGCTTTTATGTGCCTTAAAAAATGTAGTTGTTAACAAGTGGCTAAATGAGACTACAGAGATTGTCAGGGACAATAAACATCATGACGCCAACACGAAAACCAATCCACCAGTCCACCTTTACAGCCTGGTTGTGTTTATACTCAAGCTCTTGCTCTCAACTTTTACTAACTTTGTAAGAGAAAAAGCTTATGTAAAAGAGGCAAGTGCTAAATAAAACTATAAGTGTGAAGCTTAGTGATGGTGTCACTGAAGTCATGCCATGGTGTAATTTGTTTATAGCCTAACATTAGCTTGTTACTTCTGGCGATGGTATTTAGGCTTCAAAAATCAAGTGCAGTTGATTTGTAATGAACAAAATGTGTAAATATCATAAACTTTTGTTTGTCATAAATCTTATTTTCTGCAATAATCCAAAAGCCAATCGAAAAATCCCATTTGCTTTTTTGTCAAAACCAGGGTGATGCTAACTTCCAGGTTGGCAACCAAAAAATACATCATCCACTAAAAGTGATTGTAAAAAAATTCTTTGGTTAAGCAGCTATGGACTGACGTTAGCTGCTGCAGTGCATTGTTCCTATGTACGTCATGTTAGATATAAGTTACTATGTGCAATGTATTGGACTATCTGTTGCTATGTGTTTTGACTGTGTGGTCATTTGCCACCAATAACATCTGCTGGAATAAGGGTTATTGTTAGAAAACCCAGAGAGGGCTACTTAGAGTAGCTCGCTAGCTTCCACTTTAAAAGGGGAAAGCAAACAATGGATCTTCCCAGATGTTTAATGTTGTAAAGGGACAGACTTCAGATTGCTAAAGGTAAATTTCTTGTGCTAACTGGGCTGAATTTGTGTGTGTGTGTGTGTGTATGTGTGTGTGTGTGTGTGTGTATATATATATATATATATATATATATGTATATATCTGCATCCACCACAGATATCAAATTATGTCAAACAGATATCAAACAATCTTTGGCAAAAAGTTTGTTATAAACCCATTATAAAACACAAATACATATGCATCAGAGGGTCATTTTCTGTTGTCACCATGTAGAACTGCTTTAATAAAGACAGTTAATTATCGAGCAATGGTGGCACGGAATTCATTACCAAATTTCCTGACATCAGAAACAATATGTTTTTAAAAAAAGTTAAGATGGTATCTGGTTACACAAGCGATGGCACAGAACATAATGACTTTATTGTTTATAAGAATATTTTGTTTTTTGTTATGTTTTTCTGAAGACGGGAAATGGACACAGGGAGCTATTTCATTCCACTTTTATTTTATTTCAGATTTTGTGTATTGAATTGTGAGGAGTTTTCTTTTCTCAGTGGTTAAAGAAATGAAATGATTAAATACAGCTATGGTATGTATTAGGTTTGGCGTTGGTTGTTGTATGTTGTAAGGGTTGCGTTGTGTTTTGTGATTCTTATCGTGAGAATGAATGATATGGATGTGATGTTGATCTGTTATCACTGAAGTATTTTCTATAAATTTACGGGGGCCCCAGGAAGAGTAGCTACTGTTACAAGACAGTGGTTAATGGGGATCCAAATAAATAAATAAATATTGTTAAACTGCTCAGGTTTTGCTAAAATGAGTCGGAGCACTTCCTTGTTGTTGAAACTCATGAGGGAAATACAGGCCTATAACATGCCCCTCCTCTGAAGCATGTACATTGTGTACACACATATGTCAGAACAATTTTATCCATTTTTGAAAACTAGAAAATTATACAAAACAGTTACAACGCAGTGTGATCATAGTTTCTATTCCGTTACACAAAAAGGTGAGAATAATTCAATTTTTAGTTTGACTTAAAGAGCTATAAAATACATGACTTAATGTACACATATTAACCAAATTTCACTTCTTTAAGTGAAATTTAATGATACAAGAGACCAACAAGTTCAACCGCAGCTCATGCTACAGATTTTTTCTGTTTGATCCTCTTGTAGTTTGTGTTATCTGGCGGATGGAGAGTTATATCTGCACAGACAGATGGAGAGAACCATTGTGGAGCTCCTGAAGGTAAAGATGCTTGTTATGCCAGGTCTGATCAGGCTGAATTCAGCAGCCCGGGGGGTTTTGGTGTCAGGCATGTACAGTGCTGGAAACTCCCCTGACTTCTCTGACTGCAGATTTCATATATTTCATGAAAGTTACGAAGAGCTCTCTAAAAAGCTCTGCTGTGGACAGACCATGTGTTTCCTGGCACTATGTTTGTTGTACACCTCATGCAGACATTATGAGCTGCTCTGGCTTTGACCTGACAACAGAGAGCGAGACAAGGACGCGAGTAAAAAACAAACAAACAAAAAAAAAACATTAAATGTCAGCAGAGCTTAGTTCTTAGTTCAAACATCCTGTTCAAACTGATAGCACCCTGGACGCTGGAACCGCTTGGGAACCGCCTGTAATTGAAAATGAGCAAAACAAAATCAAACAAACACTGGTGCTCTCATGCATGTCTCTTTTTAAAAAAATGAATGTGTTTAATCAGTAAACCTGCTTTTAACTGACCCATAATTGCACACTCACATGCATGTTTGGATATCTGCCACATATTCACACACATCACCGTCGATACGACCATGTGGGAAAATGAGTAAACAGAAGCTTATCATTTTCCAAAAAGATCTAAAAAGGCCTTGAAGCTCAGCTGTATCCCATTTTGAAGACAGAGATTAATTGCCTCTTTTCCGCCCCGACAGTAATCCTTGAAACTGCCTCTGCTTGGTGCAACAGCATCTCAGTCAGCTTCCACTTTTCTCTCTCTCTCTCTCTCTCTCTCACACACACACACACACACACACACACACACCAAGGATACTACCGCATAAAGTCAAACAGGCCTGCTCCTACCACACACATACACACACGCACTTTACTACATCACTAATATGCAGCCCATTAGCACTTAAAAGCCAACATCCAGAATTACGCTAAGTCGTGCAGGCGTTTGAAGTGTTGCAGAGTCACAGCTGTGTGAGTGGCAGGAAGCACGGAAAGTAACAATGATGTTTTGCTAGTGTCGCTCGGCTCGGCTCGGCTCGGAGTTGAGTTTCTTAATCCCACAATGCAGGGAGAATTGGTAGCTTGGGTACGGTGAGTCTTAGCACTTGTGGATTGCTGCTCTATCTCCAACTCTAATACCTCGTGGAATAAAACAGATCAGAAAGGGTGCTGTTGTTGTTTTCCTGTGATATTTGCAAGTCTTAAAAAAAAATCAAACAGGCAAGCAGCAGTTTTAATTAATTTCCCTGTCTTTGCTCACAAGACCATGCGCGTGCAGAATGGTAGCATATGGTGTGCTCTGTTTTGCAAATCCTCAAGAATCCAGACCGGCGTGGGATTTATGAATGTAACAGATGAGGTTTTGATGATTATGATGTTGCTGATGGTCGTCGGCACTGGAAAAGGTTGTGCCTTTGACTCTGCAACGCAGCATATGCTGCCCGTGGATAGTGAGAGGTCATCCAGATCTTCTGTCTGCACCAGCCATTTCATTACACCAACAGATGGCTGTAGGGATTATATCATTAAAATATCCTTCTGATTAATCTTTTTCATATAATAAAAATGATCAAATTGACATAGTCTCGTCATGGGTGACATTAACTGCATTGACAATTTTGAATTCCTACTTGGAAGGAAACAAGACTAAGTAGTAAATTATATTATTGAGTTGTTGACTAAATGAGCATCAAGCTTGTGGTTTGCACATGAAACATAATATATCTCAAGATTAATGAGGATTAGGGTTACAGGATGTTTTTCACTGCATTTGCCAGAGATGACTGGAAATCACTGAAAGCTTTTACAAACTGAATCCTTGCTTGGCAATTAACTTTGTATGCACTGAGGACATGGCAGATTTTGATTTGGACAGAAATTACTCCGCTCGGTACGTGTCTGTGCTGAAATCAGCCCAGTGATTTTCCTACCACCACGGCGTCATGTCACCGCTGCATTGGCACTGATTACAAGGCCCCATTGACCGGCAGTGCATGCGTTTCTGTCCTCCAATGATGGCGGCGCATGAATAGGGTGTAATCAATCTTTGATCCAATCAGAGGTCGGTGTCTGGGTGACTGACAGAGAGGTCTCTGTGGGGCTCTGATGAGGCCAGAGTTAAAGGGCTCCCAGGAGACCAGAGGCTATGACAAAGAGATGCTCTGAACAGCAGTGACTCACTGAAACAAATTTAGTGAGCAGTGCTGAGCATCTATCTCCTCTGTCTGTCCATCACTGCCTCAGGTCAATGGGACCAATTCATTCCCCTACAGAGGTGCGTTTTTTCCCCCATAAAACATTAGCTAAACTGGCTCATGAGAATGGCGGTTGGCATGAATGCACCTTTTCCAGGAAAATATATCTTTGCCAAACTTTAAACAAGACGATAGTCCTTGTGAGAGATGAGAGAGGGCTGAGCTAACTACTGCTAGTGTTTCCTTTTACCGTCTGCTGCTACTTCTGTTTGCACGTAAAGAACAGTGCTTGCCATCCTGTGTGCAAACCAGCAGTTTTCTAAATTTAACTTATGATAAGAAAAATACAGCAAAGAGGCCAACAAGGCTGCGAAAATGATTTACTCATGCTAAAATGCTACAAATAGCACAAGTATATCTGTATGTATGTCTGCATTCACATAAAGTTTTCAAAAGTATTTCATTGAAGTATGCCTGTAATGGATGACATTTACACAGGCAAATGACAGAGACCTTTAACTGTTCTGAATGACATGTACCTGGAAACTCTGAGTTCCTTCATAACAGAATGCCATTTATTCTTGCAGACAGCTTAGCACTGCTGGCATGCAGCAAAAAGGCAGGAATTTTTTTGCAAAGAGGAGTATTGTAACCTGTGTCCTTTGAGTGAAAGGGATTAAACACATTTTTCTGATTTTTTCTTAATGGTGTAAACACTGAAATCAGACATTGTGTGTATCCTTGAGGGGCCACATGTCTCGAAGTTCTTGTGTTTACATCTGAAGTGAATCACTTTCCACAACTATGCTGATCCATCTCTTTAAGAGCGTATTCTGAGCCGTCACAACTGTATCCTGTTTTTTGCATAATGTCAAAGTGTTTTAACCATTCTGCTTTCTGATGGAGCCATGTGAATAAACTGTTCTCTGGTTTGAAAAGTCAGCTCCTCCAAGTGAACAGTAGATGGTGGTAGTAAACATTTTACATGTAGCTGGGACAGGGACAGCAAACTGTCAGACAGAACACCTCTCTGAAACTGAACCACAGAATGTACTTGTTTTGTTTTATTTTGAAAAGGTCTGATTTAATAATCTGAAGGGGTTATGATAAATATACAATAACTCATTAAGCATAAAGCATATTCTACCTCAGGTGCAGTTTGAACACATCTGCATAATGCTTTTGTTTCAGTCTCTACATATAAGGACATCTTCACGCCTGTGTTAACATTTTCCATGGATCAAAGACAAGAGTCATTACTTTCCTGTTACTAACAATCAGCCATGAAGGCTAAACAGTGTTTGACAAAATGCAGGAAGGGAGAGACAGAGCTGCTAAATCCCCCAAGTTAAGCTCATCACCTCCTCCTTCTCTGAAGCTCCAGTCTTTCATCAGGCAGGGTTTATCAGTGCGTCAGAGACCGGCAGTGTTTGAAGTTTCCAGCTTTCCCCCTCACTAAACCACACATCGAGGTGAGCAGCCGAGACTAGATCCCCGTCAAAATGGACGAACGCGCTCAAGAGCGGCAGGAGGAAATGGGGTGAGGATTCAGCATGGCTGTCACTTGTCATGCCAGACATGCGTGAACAAGGGTGGAGTTTGTTTTTCTGTCAGGAAAAGGAGCTGACAAAATGCATGGGCATACAGTGATGGAGAGAGTGTATGTAGTTTCTCAAGCGCAGGGGATGAAGGCGCTGTCGATGGAAATTAAAGCTGGCAGATCAATAACTGTGGGAACCAAAACCCTGTCAGAGACCATACAGTACAAATACCAGAGTCTCTATGTAATCTGGACTGAAAATGGAGCAAAGAAAATTTATATCTAGTAGTGAAATTTATCAACAGCCGTTCTGCTGTTTTAGCAACAGCAACCCGGTTTCCTGTGAATTAAGTTCATTTGTAACCACATGACTTTAACAGACCAAGGTTCACAATCTTAACTGTAAAGCTGCTATGATTATTATTTTTACAGAGTTTCTATTTGCGTCTGGGTGAAAACAGTCACATGGCAGCTATACGGCTATTTACACCTGTATGGAACACTCAATGGCTCCCTAAGTGCCACGTTTCCATGCTGTTTAATAAATGGCTTACAGGTCGGCGCAAATAGTTGCAAGGCGCCGTTTAATAAGCGCCTTACACCACTTGGTGTCAGGCAGACAGGGACTAATTAAACACCACTATTACAGACAGGCGTTTAGGAAGTCAGGTGAGAGTATGAAAAAAAAAGTCCATATAAGGAGGAAGTGGTGGATGAATGGTTAAGAACTAGCCACTCCCCCAGGAGACTGGAGTTCAAATTATATTCAGTTTTCCATTCAGTTCAGTTATGGGTAGGCACCAAAACTACTTGGTTAGGTTTGGGTTAAAATAGACCCTTTCACAATGTTAACCGTGTGTTTCAAAGCCTTTATATCAGAACTTCTCCCATGTGACTCATTGAGGCGGTCCAGGAGAGCCTAAAACCTGGGTGTAAATAGTCACATTGGCTGTCAACCCCAGGTGCAAATAGCCCAGTGTGACAAAGTAATTTATTTACCAATGCATAACTATAAACATTTTAATCATTAAGCAGGAAAAAGTTTTTATTGTAGGAAAAATAAATGAATAATCTTGATCATGAGTATTTCCCAGATATCTTTAATATGGACATTCTGCATATGGATGCATAACCAAAAAAAGGTTTGAAGTGGAAGCCTAAAGCTGCTGATCATGGACTGCAACATCTCTACTTTGCTTCTGGGCAGGGACTTTTGTTACATGTCATTCTCCATCGCTCTCTCCTCTTGTTCCCCATCATCTCTCTAAACTGCAACTATCAAAGTCCTGAAATGTCTTAAAAATTATACATTAAAAAAAGGTTATTTGAACACTTTTCCAATATGTTGTTAAAAAAAAACCCAAACTAATCTAGGTAGCATTATGTTTCCTTCAAAATGTATTTTGCTAATAAAACAGCTGCATATAAACATACTTTCATCAAAAGATGGGAGGAGAATGGTGTGAAATTTAAGTATCAAGGTTGTTTTTATTGTCCCCTGAAAGAATAAACTGTCTTGGATCGAATAAATTGTTCAATTAACAGATTTGTCACTCAATAAATAAAATAAGACATGCAAATGCACTATTCACAAAAAAAAGAAGAGAAAATAAACTGTACACTGTTAAAAATAGAAGAATCAGTACAGTACGGCTCAGTCACATTACTCCCTGTGTGAAGATCTTAATTGGGCTTTCCTTTCAACTCTCACGAGATATAATATCAGGAATCCTCCGTACAAACACTGCTTTTCTGTGTAATGCCTTAATGTATGTATAGAGACGAAAGGCCCGACGGCGTCTTTGTGCATGTCTTTGAATTGACAGTGCTGAGGGATGGTAAACTGACAGGGGAATTCTCTCTTTTGCCTCTTTAGTTGGAATTGATTTCTTCAAAGGCGACTGTTGTTTTTTAATTAAAACATTGAACTGGCTAATTGTGAAATTGATTCAGGTTGTGTTTTTCACTGTGTAAAGCAATATACTGTTGCCCTTAGTGCTATCTACAGTCCAGACCATAAGTATTTGGGTAGTTTCACTTTTTTTTTTGTTCTTCATGCTCTGTGCTTCAGCATATTCAATTTGAACTAAAATAATGGATACTCGATTAAAATGTCAAGTCTTAGATTTAATTTGAGAAGGTTTACATGAATAGAGAAAGAACTGTGTGGGAGATGAGGTGACGATGCAAGTGAAGAAGATTATAATGAGGCTCAAAACCAGCAAAAATCTCTCAGAGAGATGTCAAGGGTAGCTGGTGTGGCAAAAACAACAGTTGGGTTTATTCTAAAAAAAAAAATTCAAGTAAAACTAGAAAATGTAAAACAAGCATAAAAATGCAAGGCAAGTCAAGGACCCTCTCCAGGATGTAGGTGGACATGTTTCACTGCCAACAATCAAGAGAACACTTCCGTCCAGAACTGCAAGAGGATTGACCACAAGATGCAAACCCCTGGTGAACCTCAGAAACTTCAGAAAGGTATACCAGGTTATAGTTCACAAAATCACACATCAAGAGACCAGTAGAGCTCTGGAACAAAGTTCTATGGACTGGTGAAACAAAGATCAACCTCCATCAAAATGATGGAAGGAACAGCTCATGACCCAAAGCCAATACCTCATCTGTAAAACATGGTGGTTGTTCTGTTATGGCTCGGGCATGTATGGCTCCTATGTAAGTGGCACAGTGGTATCTGTTGATGATTTCACTGCCGACAGAAGCAGTACTATGAATGTCGAGGTCTACAGGAGCAGTCTCTGGCTCAGATTCAGCCAAATGCATCAAAGCTGACTGGACGACATTTCATCACTCAGCAGGACGCTGATCCTGGACATACGGCCAAAGCAAACAAAGACATTTTTTTAGAGTGGAGAGGTGGGATATCCTTGACTGGCTGAGTCAGTCACCTGATCTCAGTCTGACTGAGCTGCAGTCCTCTTACTGAGGACCGGACTAAAAACAGAGACTCCGCAACAAGCAAGAGCTGAAGGAAGCTGCAGTGAAGCTCTGGGAGAGCAGCACCAGGGAAGATACAAAGCCTCATTGACTGCCAAGGATTTAACTATGTGTTAAAAGCATTATATCTCCCACACAAGTTTTTTTTTTTATATCGATGTAAACCTACTCACATTAAAGCTGAGACTCCACATCATTGTGTAGTCTCCATTATTTTATTTCTGATTGAATGAGCTGCAGCTCAAAACCAAACAAACAAAGTGGAATTGTCCAAATGCTTTCAGTCTGGACTGTATGTTTATCAGGGAGAGTAAAGCAGCTTGCACTCTCAGCCTGTCTTGCTCTTTCTAATTCCTGTGCCTCACACACATATCCAGGAGCGCACACACACACACACACACATACACAGTTTAGACAGTTTAATGCTGTAATCCCACAACTCTTCAAAATGTTTTGGAAGTTTCTCAGTAAGCTATACGTATAACTGACAGCATGAGAGTCTTTAACTCACAGCAAACCCTGTAAGCTCATCCTCAAAGTAGCTCCAAAGTCTGTATCAACAACAGGATTATACATCGGACCAATCCGAACTTCAGGAAGTGATGTGCACTTAGTTTACATGTTGCTTCTCGGGAGCAGTGACAATTGAGCTATAATTGTGCATGATGTTGACGTATTCATGAACTTATTGTACTTTTCCCACTGCCAGTAAGATTTATGTCGTGCCTGAGATGAAATTTCCTTTAGAAAACTGCATGACAAACCCCCACATCCGTCTTTCTTGAGGGCTAAAGTTACCTTCAGAGGCGCTGTATATCAGCACGGCGTTTTGCCACTGGATTAATCATCAGGTTTTAAATTATTCATACCTTATCCAATCTTGAAGAAGTGTCCTCAGTTCAATGTAATTCCATAATTTTGCCAAGAAAAATGGCCCTTTATGATGGCGCCTAGGGTGTCACAGCAAAGGTGTCTACCAACTCACTTCAGTCTCTTCACAGCAGCTTCTCCTCTCTGCCAAGTTATTTCCAAATACACAAGGTAATACAAGGTTCACACATGCAAACCACAAGGTAAGTTGTATACACACAAACAGCAACCCAGGATACAGTTTTTCTTTTCCTTTTCCTTTGAGGCAGAAATAATTTCATTGGTTGAATTAAAACAAAAGGACTGATCCAAACTGCAGGTTAGGTAACACCAAGCTCTTCATGGATTGGTATAAAATTTGGTCTGTACCTTCATGGTACAGAGGATGAATCCTACAGTACTGACTTTTGCCACACGTTGAGGTTGACATTTGTGGCTTTGAGTGAAATATGTAGACATTTACTGCCATGAAATTTGGCACACACAGTATCCTTCTCAGGATGAACTGTGATGACTTTGCTGATCATTTCTCTTTTCACGTTGCACCATCAGGTCAAAGTTTTGATTTGTCCAACATTTTGGTCCATGCAAAACTCAGGACACTGCTTCACCTGATTTACTTATTTAGTGTTTAGTGCAAATTAATAAATGTTGACATGCTACAGAAAGTAGCCAAAATCATACCATAGCACAACATATCAAACTGTCATTGTTAACATGAACATGTGTGTAGCTGTAGACTTTCAGTCTTGTTCACTGATGATCAATATTCCTCTTTTTTTTTCTTTTTTTTTTTTAAGTATATTTTTTTGGGCTAAAAAGCCTTTATTTGATAGTGCAGTAGAGAGAGACAGGAAATTGGGAGAATGACATGCAGCAAAGGCCGTCCGATGTGAGACTAGAACCGGGGCCAACTGCAGCGAGGACTGTGGTCTCTACACATGGGGCGCATGCTTAGACCACTACGCCACACGACGCCCCAAATATTCCTCATTTTAATGGCCGTGCAGAACGTGACATCTCATCTTCATATTCTTCATAATCTAGTAAATTAGTTTTGTTTATTATCCTTTCAGAAAATCATTTTGTATCTGTGGCAGCTGTCAGACAAGTACATTAACAACAACAGACATTACCATTAGAGACGGACCTCAAACAACACAATGCTCCGCAGTGCATCAAAATGAAAGAGTCACAACTATCATATCGGATGTGATACTTTTACTTCTACATCTCCTCATCACTCAGAACTCACAACCCAGTATTTCACTACAAACCTGCAATCTTACTGGATCAGATATTAACAATCTTATTTTACTACAGACCGTGAGAAATACTGAGCAATAAAACAGAAAGTTAGACTTCTCTCCACAAATGAACAATAGTATCTTTCTATCCACTCCAAACTTTTCAAGCTCATTGTGATGCTTTCCTGTAAATGACACCTTTTGTTTTTAAGTCCCATGATAGTTCAAATTCAATTACTGCCCCTAAGTATTTATATTCATTTACAACTTCAATGCAGTCACCACCACTGACCTTGTTTTTCTTGGTATTTAACTGAAGAAAACTGGCCTGACACAAAATCATCAACAGCTCATTCATACATCTAGGATACTTTATTTAATCTTGAGTAATCAAACCGACAATCGTCGTGCCACAATTTGAAATTCAAAGCATCAGATGAAGTACCCCTATATGTGTTTGTATTAAGAGTGAAATGGCGAACAAACTGGAGGGATGGTGTTCCCTTGTGGGACCCACGTTGGTAACAATAGAGGAGGACAGTGCAGCATTTTCTCTGACACACTGTGATCTGACAGTCAAAAGTGACTCCACCCCTCTGATCATTCTGTTATTTACCTCCACCTGGGACTGCCTTTCAATTGTAGTATGTGGCCTTTTAGTATTTTGCCTTTTTATGTGTGTATGCTTATATTGTAGACACATGTTACACAAATACTGTATATATCCATCCCAGAACCTGTCAGTATATGTTGATTTATAAAAGTTTCAAACAACTTTCCTACAATGGGAAGATCGAATTAAAAATATTAGATGTAGATATTTAAAAAGAAAGAAAAGAAAGAAAAACATAAAATGCATAAGCATATTGATTGTTTGTAGCCTGTGTATGCTGTTTTAATAAACTCGCATACATAAATTAAACATATATCATTAACACATATGGTTTCAAAATATTATGCCATATAGAAAATCTATGTATATATGTACATAAACAGATTTTACAATGGGTATTTCATATATGTTATAAACTTATATCTTCATATATACAGAGAATGTATGAATGTATGTGATTATAATATATACCCTTATCTGTGACATATGGCAACATCACTCTTGATATAGGGACATACTGTATATGTCATATACTATTAGATTTGGAACTGATTCTTTGCAACATATACAAATGAAATGAAATCAAGTTTGTTTTGCACCTCACTCACACCCGATCTCACTGTTCTTACAAGTTCTTTCTATCCTTCATAACAACAGACATCAAAGCTACTGGACGGTTATTGGATATGAGCAGGAAGAAAACCGCAGCATTCATCATGCTGATCACAGACTTTGGAGAAGTGACATAAACAAACAAGAAAAATGACTTTGTTTTTTGTGCGTAACAACAAAGTCAACAACTAATTACACACAGAATAATTTTATTCATGTCAACTGCTGATAAATAAAAGCATTTATTTGCATTCACAGAAATAGATGCAGCATGTAAAGACGAAAGGGAGCGGAGAAAGGAGGCACGTGCGAGTGGTGAGGTGGACGCTGGGATGGCAGCTGATTGTCACGGACTGTCTTTGGCAGCCGGATGTGATTTGGTGGCTTATATTTATACATATGTTTATTTGTTTGTTGTTGCATGGAACAGTCATTTCTTATTAAGCTATTTCACTCTCCTCCATAGCTTATTCCTTCTCTGGGTCACAGATGCCTGAACGCACTCCACTATGCAACGGACAGGCCATACACGGACATAGAATTAGGATTTGCCCAAGTCCAGCCCAGTCTATTATTTTTTATTTGCTTTTCTTTTCATGTTATGCAAGAGTGAAGTAAAACACCATAAGGGATTAAATTTAGCCAGTTACATTTCGGAGTGAAGCAAATTAACTCGCACTCTTGTGTCTGATGTTTCCACTGGTGCAGATCTCTCATCGTTGACCTGCTCCTTTTGAGGAGGCGCAGTGAGACACTGCAGGGTTTTGGGTCTAGGTGACAGACATGACAGCGCTATGTAACCGCTCACGCTGTTAAATCTGTTGGGAAATTAATCCCTCGTTTGTTAGCTGCACACATTCCAATTAATCACGGCCCCCTCGGCGCGCAACTAAATGGTTGGAGTTTAGAATAATGTCAAGGAGTCAAGCTTATTTATTTCCACCAAACATTTTAAGACTTCAATCAACTGTCCCATCAGCTGCTCTCCTGTGGAGAAACACACACACACACACACACACACACACACACACACACACACACACACACACACACACACACACACACACACACACAAACACAAACAGATGATTTAGTCCTCCCAATGAGGTGCCATAAATCATGCTTCTGAGCCAATAAAGCGCTCAGCTTGGCCATCTCTGAACCTTCCAGACGCACTGTTAGCCTTGCTGTCATGTTAGAGCTACAGAGTAATTAACATGATGTTTCTGCAAGGAGGAGGAAAAAAAGTGCCACTAATACACATTTCACTGGAGATAAGTGTTAGTGTATCACCACGATAACGCTCATATCTGGAGTCAACAAGGGTTACACTTGAAAAAACAACTTTTTTCTTTTTTTTCTTCTTTTTTTTTTCTTTGCTTCATGTGTTCAGAGAGCCGTAGAATCTCTCGCTTCACCCGCCATTTAACTTAAGGGGATTGGTCAGATTTTCAGGCACTTTGATACAGCCAACATGCCAGCTGCAAAGCATGCCAGGAGTGATTGAATAAACATTGAGACGTCATCCCAAACAAAGAGCGAGCAGGCCGTGAATCTCGCCGCTGTGAGGAAATCATTCTCACCTAAATCCCACCAAGACTAAAAAGGATTCAAGGATTAGAGCGAGCGCTCATTTAGCTTTAATCAAAGTGCAAAGCTGTGCAGGCTAGTGTTGTCCTCGTTAGACGTCTATGCAGTGAAGGAGCCGGCTGCTGTAACACTTTGTTAATCAGACTGGTGAGTAACTGCTTGCGCGCTTCTACTTCAGCAATGGAAGCACTAAGATTTTTTTTTTTTTTTTTTTTGCTCATACCTGAAAATGTTCACCTTTTCTATTTGTTTCCCTTGCGCATCCTTTTATTTGAAATGAGGGCAGGAAGGAATGCGCTCATCTGATCATCTCCACCCGTGCGTGGTTTGCTGTTGGTTGTTTAAAGTGTTTTTGACGTTGCCTTGTTATCCTGCAGTGTTGCGTATGTGTGTGATCTCTATATAGAAGGGGGCTGCGAGTGGGCTTGTTCTCTATGAAACGATGAAACGCAGTGTATTTATGCATATGTCTGTTCTCGCGTGTGTTTTCACTTCGTATCAGACTCCACTCCTCCTTACCCCCGCATCATTACACTGTGCTTTAATCCCTCCCCACCTCTCTGCTTTCCCTCTTTTTACCCACAGCTTCCTCTGGGGATGTGACTTATGCTACACTGTCTCTTTGTACACACAGCACAGGTAACACTGAGGATAGAAGGCAGTGCCTGTCCCGGTTCTTCAGGGAGCGTGGAAAGACAAAGGGAGGCCCTGAAGCTGTCTCACAGGTACAAAAACCAGCAGAGGAAAAAGGTAAATATGGATTATTGCACAGCATGAGTGCATGTAAGCAGCGGATACAGGAATAACACTCATGGAACCTAATGTGAAAATGTATGGGTGTGAAAAGGTTCAGTCAAAAATCACTTTTTTGGATTTGTTCCAATTTAAAAGGTGATCAAGGTGAGGGTGAGCAGCTTTCACTGAAAGGGAAAAATCATTTCATTTTTATTTTTCAACATGGGATCTTGTGTCAGACGCTGTGTTTCAAATCAGATTCATCTGTCAGTACGCTCACATGCAGTACAGTATACTCACTGGCGTAGTGTGTGAAATGCGACAGGGTAGTGTTGACCCAAATCAAACATGTCGCCTGCCTGCCGGCTGCTTTGCTCACTTGACTTCAAAATGAACGTTTTACTTTCCTGTGTTTGCCCTCCGTGTCACACAACATGGAAATTACACCACTATCATCGCCAACATGCCGCCCCCCCCCCTCCCTCCATCGACGTTTGAAAATATGTTGGTGGGTAGCCATGAAGGACGACCGTTGAGGGTGAGAAGTGTCCATTGTTTTACACTCTATTTTGTGTGTTTTGAGTGAATCATCCAGGTACTTAGAGAACACCGTATGTTGACATACTTTTCAATGTGAACGCACTTAAACACACAGAAGTATGCGATATTAGACACAGCAAAAGCAAAAGTGTTTCTTGTTCTGGATGTTACCAGCTGTTTACTGCTCTCCTGCTCATGTTACTGTTGGATCAGTGTGAGACGCGCAGCTTCAGCCTCAGTCTTTTAGCACAGTATCATGTATGTAGCCGCCAAGTACAAAAGACCCCATTTGATAGGATACTTGTTTTAAAACAAGCTGGAAACATGAAAGACAACGTTTTCAGTCAGCACCGACCTGATAGCCATTGTTGCCAGCTTCAACAACTTGTTGGTGAGGTTTGGTGTTTAAAACTGCTAATTCTAACAATAGGTTTATCACCACACTGCACTCTCACTATAACTAATTACTGGTGCCTTTGTTGAAAAGATACGTATTAACAAAATTAGCTAAATAAATGGAAAGCCACATCCTTACACGTTTAATGTTTTAAAATGTGAACTCCTTTTAAAAGGTCCTTTCATTTTTTTTTCTTTTTTTTTCTTTTCTCATATTGAGGCCTGCCACTGTGATAAGCCAGCGATAGGAAGTTTTATGTTGTTGCAGCTGGACCACTTCCTAATCATGTTTGCTATCTCAGTCTGATTGCTTGCTTACAGATTACATCCATGGCAAAAACTGGAGTATTAAAATGGATAGCTGGTTAACAACAGGAAGCACTAAAAGGAAACAAAGTCAAGAGACAGAAAGTGAATCTCCGCCGTCAAACAAAAAAGGAAAACACATTAATTGGCTTCTGTGTTGTTACAGGGTCGGATGTGGGCCACCAACAATTTTGAGATTTTTAAGTTGGCCATGAGCTGGAAAAGGTTGGGAACAGCTGTTGCACTGAATACCAGGTCTGCTGACTTTCTATGACCAGGGCAACATAAAACAGTCAAACTCCTACAACTACTCCTACTACTGCCACTTTTTCAAAAGTGCGGTCTCACTCAGTTAAGATTCAAACACTCTACCAGCAGCTCTTGAACTTCCTCGCGGCCTCTCACTCATTAGCAGGGTAACCCAGGTTGACCATGACGATGTTACAAGCCTGTAGTGGGTCTGAGATTAGGACCACCTCTTCAAAAGGGAACTGTAGTGGATAGCGGGGCTGGAAGTGATCAGGCTGCACTGGACAAAAGGATCACTTTTAATGAGTCTCTCCTCTGTTCCCACTAACCAGGCAGCTCCACCTTAAGACCGCCTCCCTTGTCCGCTGGGATGGAGACTGATGCTCAGCCTGCTGGGATGAAGAGGAGCAGCTGAGGTTCACTCCAACTACTACAACTTTCTCTCAGAACTGGGTGCAGCAGCAGAGACTCTCAGTGGATCACTAAATATTGTACAGTATGTACTCACACCTCCACCTGCACATGACTTGCAGCATTTTGCAGGTCAGTGCACCAACTCCCTGCTCAGTCATTCTCTCGTGTAAATGTAATTAAACATTCATTTATCATGAAACAGGTGTTAAAGTAATAAAATGTGACTAATAAATTATTTTTATCTTCTTGCACCACCAAAATGCATGAATGTGAAAGAAAAAAACATGGCAATTTACTTTAAAAAAACGCATAACAAAATAAAATAAAAACAACAAAACATCAACAAATGTTCAAAAGACCAGGCCACAAATTTGCTTTTAATCAAGATATTGAATAGTCATAAATGCCAGTGGCTACAGGTATGGAATAAAAAGCTCTACGGTGGATGTACAATAGAAAGATAAAGAAGCATTTACATTACAACCCTTTTTGCTGTGTTGAATGATCCTGCCTAACTCAGACGCACATGGCAAAAACTATAGACACGTGTTTGGAAAATTAATAAAATAATAACTTTGGTAGAAAAAGGCCAACACATCAGTCAAATAGAGGCCATGAAATTCCTTATCTTTGGAAGTGAACAGACTAATACCTCTGCTTGTTTTATTTATTTATTTATTTTTTAAATAACGAGTGATTAGACCAAGTTGGAGAAGGTCTGTAACAGTTTGCGTTGACGGTTGGCAGTTATAATCACAGATATTTGCGACCAATGACATCACTAGTTATTTTGGTTTTTCGTTTTACATTTCTCTCAGCTCCAGTTCCCTCTGTAGCCTCTGCAGTCCATCCAGGATCTCAGCCAAGCCCGGCTACGATAACTAGCTTCCTCCTTGCGTACCTTTCATCTTCGCACTGAGCTTCAGTCATGTGTCGTCACCAGTGGGGTAATGACTCTATGGGCCTAAATAATGTAAAAACTAATTCAGGAGATCTCCCAGCTACATTTTACAAGGGATCCAAAATTAATTAATATTGATTAAATAGCTAAAAGAGACTGATTTTATATCTAGAAATCCAATCTGCACAAATCTTTAGCAGCGAACGCACCATTTTATTTGGCTGTTCAGCAGAAACTATTGTTACAATCTCACTTGTTCAATATAAACCTCCAAATACCTCAATGTGACCTTGAAGGGATCCTTCAGGTTTTCCTTTTTTCCCCCCATATGTGTGTGTTACCCAACAGCCCCTCATAGTAAATAGTTTGTGTTGTCAATTTAAGGAGATAAATCTGCCCCGCCAACGACGGTGCCCTGGTTTATTCCCATTTCCGCTCTCCCACTAAGAATCTTACTGACAGAATATATGGCGTCAGCATGCTCCAAATCTTTGAGCCTTTCAGCCTCTTCTGTAATGCTTACACAGGGAAATTGAACGAGTGGACAGACACACACTACAAACAGTGCAGAGCAGAAATTTCATTCTCTTAAGCCTTTAACTTTAGTGACCCTCTGCAGTGTGCTTGTTCACGGGAGAAGTGGAAAGCAGTTTTGTTTAAACTCTAGATTTATATCAGTGTCAATCCTGTTGTGTTGGATTGATTTTTGGCATTTCTCAGCTACTGTACTGAACCCCAAACAAATGATTTATATTATATTAAAAAAAATAAAAACATTACTCAGAGAAGGACATATTGTGCAAATTGTGCTATTATGAAAATGATTACTCGCGAGTTTTCATAATTACACCACTTACAAATTTTGATCATGCTAACATGGATCCACACTGGATCAAATGCATATCTTATACATATAAATGACTTCAAATGACATGGGAGTTTCCCAGTGTTGCCTCTGAGCTGAAGGTTCTTATGTCAGAGACAGTACCTGGTACTGTGACCATACTGTACCTGTTTTGTTGTTGAATGGCATTTCCTTACGTAAAGTCCCTTAATATCAGGAACATATAGTGCTTGCAGGCTTAACAGCTGCTAAGTAAATGATTGCGGTACGTTGGGATCCCCCACACACTCTGACCACAAAACAACATTTCTTGACATTATCAGTGGTTCTCAGCGACTGAAGCAATGAAAGACCTATTGTGATTTCTGTGTTTTTCTTTTGTTGTCAGCTACATCCAATCCATCATTCTTGCCTATCTAATATGTATATAAAGTGTTCCATGGGTTCTTGTGAACACGATATCTCAGTAACACCTTGAGGGAACTTCTTCAAATTTGGCACTTGGACTCAACAATGAACTGATTTGATTTCAGTGGTCAGAGGTCAAGGTCGCTGTGACCTCACAAAACACGTTTTTGGCCATAACTCACAAATTCATACACTAATTATGACATAAATTAACTTAAATGTCTATATGACATTTTATACCCCAATGGTCATCGGCCAACTTCTGAAAAAACATGCTGTAACTGAGGAAGGGGGGGGGGGTTCATGCCTATTTTTGTTAAAGTGAATAATAAAAACATTTGATAACAAAAAAATATAAATGACTGGCCTCATTAAAATGCGTCTCTACTACAGTTAAAGTTTCTTTCAAAGGAGATGGAGGCCACATAACTAGAGGATGGGCATACATCACCACATGCCAGAGCAAAAAAACCCATCAAAGTAACAGATGAAAAGTTATTCAAGTATATTCTTTACGTTTAGGGTCACTGTAACGAGTTTTTGAGGTGCAACAAAAAAGCACCCACATCCACATCATCCTTATTAGCCCATTCTGAGCCCAGGGAGCTCTTGGGCAGCTGATGATGATGATGATGCGGGATCTGACCTTTTGTTTCATGTTGGCTAATATCCAGCAATTTGCTACCTCACTCCTCTGTTTCTCCGTGTTTCTTCTTCTTTCAGGGGAGTCTTTGATGCTGTGTCAAATGTCTCCCTCTTCAAAGTGTTCAAGGATATGGGCCGCTGTAGCAAATTGGTTGCATCCATACACCACCGGCCTCTTATGAACCTGCAAAAATAGGGAGGGACACTGATGGAGCAGTATGCTGATGTAAGGCTTTGTGGTTTATCAGCTCTCAAAACAACGTGCACGTGGCTCGATTTTCAATCTCATCAGAAGCTGGAAGAGAGAAAAGTTTTGTCTGACTGCACTTTTGTGAATACACTTCATGCATTATCCCTTCAAACAGCAACCCGCAGGGTCTGATTAGTTGGACTTTATCATACAGTGAGAGACATTCAATCTTTTCACAGGGCTAGTTCTTCTCTTTCCCGCCATTGATTTTGACCATCATAAGCTGCACTGTAGATAATGATCAGTCTAATCAGCTGCATTATCAGTATGTCCTTCCCTATCACAGCTGCCAACACCTGAGGCTGGCCAGTCAAATGTTGCTCTGGTGCACAACTCAATGGGAGACAAACAACCTTGCAATGATGTGCCAAACACTTGTGAATAAATGTCCTTTCCTGTCTGGATAGTGTGTTTCTTGGTTTTTATTTTACTTTTAATTAATTTGATTGACATTATGATAATAGATCTGCTGTAGGCATTGACCTTTCAGTGTAATTGAATAAAATTTCTTCTACAAATACAATATAATTCTGTTTTCAGCCATGCTTGTGGTGGGGGTTCAGGGATGTCAATGACAGCTGCCATGTCTGTCGGTCAGTCCACTGCTTTGGTCTTGACTGAAACATCCCAACAACTGAAAACAAAAAACTCAGTTGTTATACCGTGCACAGAAAGATTACTTTTCGTAAAAATGTAATGCAGATGATAGCTGGTTATGTCAGCTGTGATGTGAACAGTGCAGCACACTTGCTGCAGTTTGAAGGACAGTCGTGACTCCAGCTCGCTCTGGCTGTCTCGTGGTGAGAGGGACAGACTGAAAAACAGCCTGTGCACTGATTTGCACTCTGGATTTGTTAGTTGACAAAGCATTACGATCACCTGTGGCAAAGCCATTAGAATTGACGGAGCAGGCTACCTGCCAGGTAGCTAACGCTAACTAGCCCGCTGTCTGCAGAAATCAAGCTGGAAGCGCAACAACAGCAGGAGCAGATGAAATAGTGTGCAGACTGTACTGCTCTGTTTGTGTCCATGGTTTATTTAGCTGAAGTACCTGGTACTCTATAGCTGTGTTTGAATAAGTATAATGATGACAGCCTCGCATGTAGTGCAGGACTTTTATTATTCTCATGTTTAGCACATCCTAGTGTTTTGCAAGTCCTAGAAAGTATGATGTTCCACATATCACAGGCCTAATCTAGTGCCACCATTAGGCAGACATTTCCAGTTTTTGGTGTTTTGGTGATCCCCTGACTTTTCCTCTAGAGCCATCATGAGGTTAACACTTTTAGAGACAGGTCTCGACAACATTTGGATGGATTACAATCTGTCTGAGGCTGGATTTATAAGGGCAATACTGACATCAATATTTGGAGGTCTGCAAAAATGAGATAACATTATAATCTGACATAAAAACATATAAACAAACAATCACTATGGATCGCTTACTCTCAAAAAGAAAAGATGTGACCAAGAGGCATACAGGGCACATTTTACAACTGAAAAATCAAACATTGTGCTCATTGGTGACACTGTTTCTAAACTATCGTAAACCTACTTTTCCATATCTGTACTGCGATGTCTTGCTGCTTATCTTGCTACTTGCTACTTATGTATCTGCAATAAGATAATATTGGCTGATATTACATTACCAAGTAATTTGATAATGATGGTGCCCAGATAATGAATCCTGACTTTGGTGATCCACATTTAGGCCACCAGCAGGTCAAAGTTTCCACTTACCAAGTGAAATATCGCAATATTAACTAGATGGACTGTCATGAATCTTTATAAAAGGCATTCATCGTCCTCAGATGATGAATACTAATACCTTTGGAAATCCTGTAGCGCCACCATGAGGTTGACAGTTTGTTTTTATTGAAATATCTCGACAACTACTGGATGAATTACCATAAAATTAGGTACAGAAATGCGTGTTGAACTCACGATGAAACGTAGCAGACTTTTCATGTAACGCCATCATAAGGTCCAAACTTTACCTTACATACAATATACAGCATCCAGTATGACTGCAGACTGGTCTTGTGTCCCCATGTACAGCCATAATGGTTCCGGTGTGGCAGTCGACTGATTTGCAGGAGATCCACCTCTGTCTAAGAAAGATCCTTAATGTGTGTCCTCCATCAGTAATAACTCTTTCATCCATGCCAATCTGTGCCTTGTATTATTTCTGCGGCTATTACTAAGAATTCATTATTTAAGTGAGTAGCTATCAGCAAAGTGGCAAGCAATTTACTTGTCAAAATACATTACTATGTGTGGTTTGATATATGAGTGGGCGGGGGGGTGGGACTCTGGACGGGTGCAAGGAGACAACGGACAGGAGCCCTCTGTTAAATTATGAATAGAAGGTTGTATTTTAAATTTGGACAGTACATCTCCCATAAGTTCTTTTCAGGCTACAATGAATCCTTTCAACTGGGTCTCTCATTGCTCAACTTGCTTTTCAGAGACGTAAATAAACTAACCACTCTTTTCTTTTGATGAGCGATGTGTTCTTTGATGGGTACTTGCGCAGGTGTAGCTGCCATTAGCTGCAATCCAGAAGCACTTTGATTCACAGTGAAGATTACTGCCAAGGCCCTGGAAACTTTTTTATTTATTTAATAATTTTTTTTTGCATCTGTCAAGTCTTTAATGCTAATCTACCTCTTCTTGTTACATCAGCTTTTCCCTCCTCAAGACTTCTCTTATTTTCGCTGAAGCGGCTTTGATCCCCCACAGACCCAGGTGATCTTCACCGCACCTCTTTGGTTAAGTGCTTAGGCTGGATTAGGAGGGATGGATGAGGAAAGGAAGGAAGCAGCCCTATCTATGCTCTCTTTACCAATAACCCCATAGGGAAAAGGTGACATCCAGCTGTGCAGATTGACAGCTCACAGGACAGCACCCCAGCACTGCAGATTTATCTTGTCTTCTGCCTGGTTCATTGTGGAGCTTTTGCCCCCATCTGCTTTCTCTGTCATTTACCTCTTTAGTTTGTGCTTGCTCGTCTGCAACTTCACCCTCCCGAGACCCTCACTTTAGAGGATTAAAGGCGCTTTAATATGATTCATGAGATACATCTAACTCATTCTCTGCTGGTTAGTGAACAACATTATACTCCCGAGAGATTTGGAGAGAGTGACTTGGAGAAAAAAAGAAAAAAAAAAAGGAAAATCTAATGGAGTTTTTCGTTTCTGTGTTGTTAAATGGCTGGCCTGCCTGGCTCTGTCTAAATGAGGACTGTCGTTTAGTCCCTGGTGGGGTTATCTTTTTCCTTTCTACCCACGCGCATCGCCCAGGCTCTGTTGGCTGCTACCCACTTGGGAGAACGGGCTAGATGATCCGCTACTGCGTAGCCTCCCAGCAAATCTAACACAAACCAAAGAACCTTTCAAAGTTAAACAAATCACCCTTGGGCATTGTGTCCTTCCACATTTGGCTCCAACTCTCAGAGCACAGTAATGTTTGTAGACTGCATAAACAGCTGGGCACAAAAAGTGAGAAACAATGTTGAACAATAAAAACTGAGGAGGCAACGAGAGAGAGCTGAAGTCATTTTTCAACAGTAAACAATACTGGTTAGCTGAAATTTGCTCATTATTATTCATGGATGACATCACAAATGTTTATATTCAACATTAAAGTAAATATTCAGCTTCAGTCTTTTTCATTGTGTTATTTACTATTTGGGTATTATTTTTTTTAACCTTTTTATTCTGTTAAATAAACCAATACTGGACCATTGATCATCCTGAAACCTCTCTCTTTCTCTCCCCGTTCTGCTCTTGGTGTCTCAGATCTGGATGTTTGTCCTCCAGGAGACTAAGCTTGACCATGTCTTTTCTCTGTTTGTGTGAATATTGTCCTCCGAGAGACTCGGCCTCAACTCGTACATCCTCATGTCTCTTCTCCTGAATAGTGTGCTTGTCTTATTCCCACTGCGTGAATGGTGTCCTCCAATAGACTCGGCCTCCCCTCATTAGTTTTCATGTCTCTTATCCTGTCTTCTGTGTGAATGGTGTCCTTATATCATACCCTTTCTGTGAATGGTATCCTCCAGTACACTCTAATCTTGTCTCTTTTGTGAATGGTTCTCTTGTCTTATTCCCTCTGTGTGAATGGTGCCCTCCAAGGGCCACAACCTCAACTTGTCTCTTCTCTGTGTGAATGGTGTCCTTCAAGAGACTTGGCCTTCATATGTCCATTCATGTATTTTCCCCAGTCTTCTGTGTAAATGGTGTCCTTATATTGTCCCACTGTGTGAATGGTGTCCTCCAGTACACCTTGTCTCTTGTCTTCTTGTTAATGGTGTTCTCGTCTCATTCTCTTTTTGTGAACGGTGTCCTCCAAGAGACGTGACCTCACTTTGTCTCTTCTCTGTGTGAATGGTGTCTTCCAGGACTGTTCTCCACCTGTGTGAATGATGTTCTAGTCTCATTCCCACTGTTTGAATAATGTCCTCCAGGAGACTCAGCCTTACCACTTAACCACTAAAATAAAACTAACGGACCACCTAACTCCTCGAACACCCCCAAAAGCAACAGGGCCTACTACAGGGGTTGGACAATGAAACTGAAACACCTGCCAATTTAGTGTTGGAGGTTTCATGGCTAAATTTGACCAGCCTGGTGGCCAATCTTCATTGATTGCACATTGCACCAGTAAGAGGGTCAATATACACGGCCGGGCTGCTATAGCCAAACCTTTGGTCACTCGTGCCAATGCCAAATGTCGGACTGTGGACAATGTGAAACATGTATTGTTCTCTGATGAGTCCACCTTTACTGTCTTTCCCACATCCGGGAGAGTTACGGTGTGGAGAAGCCCCAAAGAAGCGTACCACCCAGACTGTTGCATGCACAGAGTAAAGCATGGGGGTGGATCAGTGATGGTTTGGGCTGCAATATCATGGCATTCCCTTGGCCCAATACTTGTGCTAGATGGGCGCGTCACTGCCAAGCACTACCGAACCATTCTGGAGGACCATGTGCACCCAATGGTTCAAACATTGTATCCTGAAGGCGGTGCTGTGTATCAGGATGATAATGCACCAATACACACAGCAAGACTGGTGACAGAGTGGTTTGATGAACATGAAAGTGAAGTTGAACATCTCCCATGGCCTGCACAGTCACCAGATCTAAATATTATTGAGCCACTTTGGGGTCTTTTGGAGCAGCGAGTCAGGAAACATTTTCCTCCACCAGCATCACGTAGTGACCTGGCCACTATTCTGCAAGAAGAATGGCTCAAAATCCCTCTGGCCACTGTGCAGGACTTGTATCTGTCATTCCCAAGACGAATTGATGCTGTATTGGCCGCAAAAGGAGGCCCCACACCATACTAATGAATTATTGTGGTCTAAAAGCAGGCTTTTCAGTTTCATTGTCCAACCCCTGTATTTCAATAGTATTGTAGCTTGTGCAGCAGAATGTCACCTGGGACAGGTTTTTTTGATAGGACAGTGAAAAGAGGGAGGAAACGTGGGGATAGAGAGCAAGGGAACAGCATGTTGTAAGGTGTCCAGCCGAATGGTAGTCAAACCGGTTATTTACTACAAATTTGGCTCACATGCGGCACTCACCCTAACCACTAGGCTATCGGGCCAGCGGGTTGGAACAGTGTTTTACTCCTGAAGAACTCCTGCGCTTCACGCAACATGTGGTGCAATTTATGTAGTTTCAAAATTATCACACACACATGAATGGTGGACAGATGTCATCAAACGCGTCCCAGACATAGTGACATTACTTCCGGTTGTGTCTGGTTTAATTTGATTTTCTATCAATTGGGCCCTTAATCCAAGGGTCCATGATCTTGTCCATCAGCCATATTTGATAGTTAATGGTCTGATAACCCAGGGCAGATTAACCATAAGATTCATCCACATTTCCTTTCAAATGTCACGCGGATCATTTTTGACGTAAATCCTAAAACGCTAACTGTAAACTGGTGGAGCTACGTGAGTGGACAGTGTTGCAAAAACTGTTGGTTACAGTGAAGTCCAACAACACTGTTAAACAACCAGTTTGAATAATGTTTGAATTTACATATGAGTTGATTTGAGTTTATTGAAAGCAACCACATACACCACTCAATACCAGGCTTTGAGACAGTTTGAGAAAAGCTGGTTTGTGATAATTATGATTATTAGTTAATTAGTTAATTTGACATTTTGACTAGCAAATACAAGTGCTAAAAAGATATATATATCTATCCATATATATTAAAAAAGGGAAACTCCGGTATTTCTGTATTGTATTTCTCTGAAAAAACTTGTGTGAAAGGCTGCAGATGAGATATCATACAAGCATCATGGTCATCAGCAGAGGCCATCTGCCTCTTCATTATCTTCCTCCAAATATGTCACTAGTGGGCTTTCACAGTTTGCCAGCATTAGGTAGGTGGAAGTGAGTCAACTGCATCAAACTAACAAAGTGTGTTGGCAACAAATAACAAAGCACTCTGTGGACTTTGAACATTCAAGGAGGATTTCAGAAATGGTTATTAATTACAATTTATGTTTGCTAACAATATTTAAAATGATGCCAATAGTACAGTGATCTGTCAGTGTACGTTTACTGTCTCCCTGCATTCCATAGCCTTCATTATAGTCAAATACAGAACATTTACAATATCCAGTGTCCAGAAATTAAAGGATCAATAACGCTTTCACTTTGGACTCGCAACAAAGCTTGGATTTCATGTGGCACTGTATCATGTGTCATAGTAAATCAGTGAAACTGCACAATTCACAATTCACAATGCAGTAGACTGAATGGTCACTAGGCTGATTGAGGACACTTGTGTTTCCACAGCATCATACTTAAAAAGTCCAAGAGCTCCCAGATCACAGTTGTTTCAGACAGAAATAGCTTGTGATATAACTAATGGTCAGACTCTTAAACACTATTATCAAACAGCAGCAGCACTGACTATATGACAGGTTAGGGGAGAAATGTTATTTAAATCATAGTCTAACATACAGAAAAAATACATCATGAGGCTAAAGCTTGTGATAGGTCAGTTCATGAATGGTTTGTACAAAATGAATGATCAGAAAACAAGCTGGAGCTGAGAGGAACAGCACAGATACATGCAGGTAGAGTCATATACTTCAGTAAGGATTCAAACATGGTGTATAAATGGAATATGTAGGGCTGTAAATCTGTCAACCCCTGGAATGAATCATTATTTTCAACAATATCACTCCCCCATAAATGGAGGTTAAATGTTACTCCTGACATTTTTATCTCCCACATATGACCTGTCATGATATCACCAGCCCTGACTCAGAGAAATTATGTTTACACTATCAATTTGCAATGGCAAAGAAGTTTCAATAAAACGTCATACCCCTCGGATAACTTTAAAAAAAAAAAAAATTTAGCAAAGGTTTTAATGCAAGTATCTGCCACTTAACAAGATGCTAACAGGTCAGGGAAAGATCATGATCTTGTTAAAACAGGAACAAGTGAAACGGAAACCATGATCTTTCCCTAACCTGAACCAAAGTGCTGTTGTTGCCTAAATGTAACCTCACACAGGACTCAGGTGTCAAGGTTTTCCACCTCTCTACAATATCTGCATGGTACAAAAACAAGCAAAGGCACTTCCTTTATTTCAGAAAATGTTGCCACAGAACATATGATTTTGTGTGATTCTGCATCTAAACCTATTACTGTAGATTCTACAGACTGCTAAAAAAAATTAAGGAATCAATTTAAAGCTGCTCTCACTGTCATTTGTGCTGGTAGATAAGAAATCTATCTTTTTCCATCGTTGTTTATATGATACTACTCATCATGCCGAAATCTGGTCATTGAATGACAAAAAAATCTGTGACAAGACAAGGGGAAAAACAGAGAGAGAAGAAATGAAAAATACATCCATCATTTCCTAACAATTTAATATGAAGCAAATACAAGGGAAGAAGCAAAGTTGTGAGACTGTTACTTTAGTCAGAATTAAGTTTATTGTGTAAGTTGATTGAATAGCTATATTTCCATATCATTACTTTTTTTTTTTAGGTATTTGCTTGCTTCTGATGTACCGAAACTTAGCTCTTCATTAAGTCTAACATATCTGTTGAGAGGGCATTGAAGCTGTTACTTTGACACATCACTCAGCACCTGGATGTGTGCAGATGTGCAAAGATCACCTTTTTATGTATAACCTCCTATATTAGTTCCAAATCAATCAGATTACACATATCTCTTCAGACATCTTCCTACAAACTTACTAGGAGAGCTGCAGTCTGCAGGTAAAACTGTAGGCAAGTATTTCAGTAGATTTCAACAGGACACTTTAAACACAAGCCCTTAGTCAGTTTTTGCTTAAATACATGAAGCTTTAAAACCAGCTTACAGTGAGTAGAACTGTTTACCTAGGAAATTGTCCAAAGCAGCTCTCCTCTCTTCCTCTCTCTCCATCTCTCTTTCTCTCAGTGTAAGAATGATTGATCTCTCCATCGGTGATAAGAAGCTCTTCTCCATCATGCGCCTGCTGCCACCTCCGTCCCACTTTCCCTGAGCTATCATAGCAGGCCTGTCTGAGAGGCCCATGATAACGGCAGGCCTGGGACACAAAGGTAAATCAATCTCAGCAAGGGAAGCAGGGGGAGGGATAACTGTGTGTGTGTGTGTGTGTGTGTGTGTGTATATATATATATATATATATATATATATATATATATATAGACGTGTGTGTGTTTGTGAGTATGTATATGTGTGTGCACATCTGTGTATTTATTTACTGCAGACAGGGAGATACACCAATACACGTCTACACAGACATTTACATGTGTAGAGATATTTGCCTAGATACTAAAACTCAACACAACACAGTAGTATCTACGTCTGACTGAATGTAAAATGTCAAATTCAAAAATTAAACAGATGATGGGCATGAAAGGAATTTGTGTCAACATTGGTCATGTTTTTAGCTAGTTAGCCAGTTAGCTAGGAAACAAACCCTTAAAAAACTAGAATTGCCACCTCGCAGTTGTCTGCCTCCGCCACACAGACTAGTTTCAGATGACATCCCTGTTTATCCAGAGTCATATAAAATGTTAGCCATTTGTTTAAGCTTTTGTTGTAATTGCTGTGTGAAATCTTGAGTTATGGCTAAAAAGTGTTTTGTGAGGTCACACCAGGATCTCTAACCTTTAACCACTAAAATGTAATCAGTTCATCCTTGAGTCTAGGTGAACGTTTGTACCAAACTGAAAGATATTCCCTCAAGGTGTTATGGAGATATTGTGTTCACAAGGCCAAAACCATGTTTAGTGAGGTCACAATGACCTTAACATTTGACCTTTGGCCACCAAAGTCTAATCAGTTTGTCCTCGAGTCCAAGTAAACATTTGTGCCAAATTCGAAGGTATTCTCCTGAGGAGTTCTCAACATATTGCGTTCACAAGGCCAAAATCATGTTTTGTGACTTTGACCGTTGACCTTTAGCCACAAAATTCGAATCCTATCGTCCTTGAATCCAGATAAACGTTTTCACCAAATTTGAATAAATACGCTCAAGGTGTTACTGGGATATCGGTTCACAAGGCAAAAAACGTGTTTTGTGAGGTCACCACGACCTTGACCTTTGACCTCTGACCCCTGACTATCAAAATCTAATCATGATAATAAGTTTATCCTTGAGTCAAAGTGAATGTTCGTGCAAAATTTAAAGATGTTTCTTTAAGGAAGCTACAACTAAACAGTGTGTTAGACTGTAGAGTTTCCCACTTGTGGTGAGGTGTGTTTGGGAATAAGGTTTATTCAAGTAGGTAAGTAACTGACCATTAGCAGTTTGCAAAGATAACAAAGACAGAGTTGCAGCATAAATTCTTAATAATTGTTGAAACAATGACTCCCTGATTTTCGACAGTGGCAGCCTCTCATTTCTTACTGGCGACTGTTGATTTTTTTGGGCCAAAATGACAACTTTTGCTGGCAGACTTTATCAGCTGTAGTTAGCTAAAGTTAGCTTCATGAGTTGGTTGAAAGCACTGTCATTTTACCTAATTATATAACCAAAACCCTATAAAAGGATCTTTGAATATGTACATGTTCTTGTAGTGTAAAGTTAGATATCTGTAGTATATTAAGTATGTGGTAGAAAAACTAAGAACTATATTTCAAAGTTTATTGAAAGTTAATATGAGGCTTGAGCAGTCTTACTTAAGAAAATCAGGTGAGTGCATCTTCCAGAGTTAAAGCCTTTTTTTCCCCAGATGGAATTTCTGTGCTGAGCTGCAGCAGAAAGACAGAATTATAGGTAGTCAGACCCAGATAAACTTTGGAATGTGTTTTTGCGCAGAGTAAGGACTGTGGATTTTGTCCCCCCAACAAACTTCCATTGGAAACACATTAGAAAAGGAAGAAGGAAGCAAGCGAAACCTGTTTGAGTCTTCATATGGGGACCTGAATATTGTCTTAAGCCCTGAAGAAATGTGAACCTATATCCTTTAACCCGTCTCACGCTTTAACCTTGCACTGATTTTTTTCAATCCACTGCATCGAGTATCACATGGTGCAGCCTACATTTATTCTGTTCCGATTTCTGCATCTGCCATACATGTTGCTGAAGAGTGTTATTATATGCACAGTGTGTGTGTGTGTGTGTGTGTGTGTGTGTAGCCCAGGTGCTGTCAGAGGGAAGACTGCCCCTGACAGAGACAGGTCACCATGAAGCCTGTAATTCATGAGCAGTGATGTGATCTCTGAGAGACAGGGTTGAGCTGAGTAATTAGACCCTGTCTTGTGCTTGATTACAGTCTTGTTTCTACATAAACCACATCTACCCAGGGAGGCTACATTACCATTTCACTAGTGATGCCTAGTTATGTTAGCAGCAGCAGGGCAGTGCTTCTTTTGCTTTTCTTTTGACAGTTAAAATACTCACTCAAAGATCACGTGTGCGCCTTCACATGTTCCTACCATCATCTGCTTATAAACCCTGCTCTTATCTGGTTACTGTATAGGAGCTGATCACAACAATAGCAATTAAAATACTGTTTCATTCTTTGAGGAGGAGAGTTTAGGCTGAGATATTTTTCCTCAGTGGAGTAAACAGCATTATTTACACTCTGCTTTAAATATTGCTGAATGACCTATAACTCTCAAACACTGTAAACTGTGATTTAGCAGAGGATAAACACGTCTACAATCACTTCACCTGCTGTTTTATTAGGAGAACAGAATTTACAGCTTTTCAGGCTGACATTAATCTTACATGAAATTATATTATAGCAAGGCGCTGTGTATTATAACTGGCTGTCCCTTTCCCCTCAGTTTATCTTTTTTACATAATGGCAACTTTACAAACAGCAGCCATCAGCTGCAGGTTTTCTCAACTAATAATGCTGATATGACCAAGGCTCAACTGAGGTTATTACTGTGTGCAGAGGCAGTGAAATGAACCTCCATCATGTTGTTTTGATGGTTTGACAGATGCAGTTGTTGTTCTCAGACATAGTTGTAATGTCAGGTGCTCCACCAGGTGTTACGTGGCTTTAGCACTCTGCTCCACTGCTCTGGTTCGGAGATAAAGATGTTCATATCTGACTAAGTCACTTTCTGAACTGTCTACATAGTTTATGTATACTGGGTTTTTGTATCTGCTCCATTCATGTAACCTGAAAAAAATGTAGCACTCTAGAGGCTGGAAAAGCAAAATAGTGAAAGTTGCATGTTTAACAGATTAGACTGATGAGGTGAGGAGAAAAGAGGGAGGGAAGCATGGATGCAGCAAGAGTTAAAGATGGCTGTTGCTAGGTGGGAGTGGCTGAACAGTTGATAAACTAATCCAGAGATGTTTTCATTGATCCAACGTCCGACTACCATTTTTTAACTGCCAAAAATATCTATTTGTATGAATAAAGGAAGGCGGAAAAGGTGTACAGTGACTGTGACACACAATGATCATAAACCAATTAAAGTTGAATACCATCACATATATTTATTAATATCTCCCAGAAGACCTTTACCAAACACATTTTGACATTAAGATAATGTCCTGGTTGATCAATATACATTTCACACAATAAACAGGACATTGATTTAGAGAGTAAACAAAACCCTGCTGCCTGCTCGATGACAAAGTTCAAATTCAATGAATATGAGTGAAAATTACTCGTATTCATTATTACCAATCAGTTATTCTAGTATTTACCACTAAACCCAGCTCTCCTTCCCAGTCTCAGAAAAATATGAGTCTCCTGCAAAGTCAATTTGATGTCACACACTTGAAAGCAAGATAGAGAGGAAAAAAAAAATCAATATTTGATTATAAAATGTATATTTCTTATCTATGTTGTGACTATCACAACAGAATCTTGTTATCTTCAAAAGCTCGACCTTGACAAGGTTATATGGGATTTACTGATGGTTGCTATGAGCAGTACTGTTTGAGAGGCTCCAGTTTGAGGCCTTGAATATTCTGGGAAACAAACTGAGAGCAGAATGAATACAACAGCTTTTGTCTTCTGGAAAGTCTTCACCCCTGTAAATGTCACATGGAAGCTGTTCAGCAGCTAACCACAATGGGTCGGGGGGAAACTCAGTTCAGCACAAGAAAAAAAAAAAATCAAACTCCTGAACGGTCATGAGCCAGATATTAGTTTGGTTTCAGACAAAGTCAAGGACAAGCAGCTGTTCACTAGTTCTGCCATGAAAAACTGGGATTCTGGACAGACAAGTTTCCCTCCATCAGTTACAAACAAGACATCTATCAGACACCTGTAATGAGAGTGAGCTTGAGTTTATGGGCGGGTGATCTGACCATCGTATATGGTGGACAGGTTTACTCTGGCATGATCTACAGTTGAGACTAATCGTACAGATCACGTGGTACCACTCCACAATAAGACTACCCTTATAAAGGATTTATAAATGCTTTATGATTAGGTTATTAATTTGGTTTGTTAACACTTTATAAATCATAAATAAACAATTATAAACAAGTTTTCATACATTGATGCAGGCTCACTATTTGGCAAGATCAAGTTAATGCTTACTACTCATTAATGTTACTAATGAGTTACTATGATTTATAACTGGTAAAAGGGAGAATTATTATAAAATATGAAACCCATCACCATTTATTAACGAGTTACCAGTTATAAATAAATCCAACTCATTAATCAATGGTGACATGTTTTACACTTTACAATTAGGCTACCCTTTTGCCAGTTATAAATGTTTTTGTTAACCGTTAAGATGCTGATGGGTTAATTGCTAGTAACTTAACAAATATGTGATGAAGTAGACAGGTACAAATGCTGGATGGAGAAAACAAAGATTAAATGTGTTTATAAGAGCTTATAAATGATTTATAAAGTATTAACAAGCTAATTAATAAAATAGTTATAAACCATAAATCATTTATTTATTTAAATCATAAATCCTTTATAAGGGTAGTCTTATTGTAAAGTGCCCACCGAAATATTTCGATATTTCATTTCAAAAGTTAAGTCACTGCTAACTGTTAAACAGCTAGCCTGCTAACTGCAGCTCGTAACAGCAGTCCTTGTTCTACTCTGCAACCTCTGTGAGTTTACCTGAGCAGAACAAGAACCACTGTCAGCAGCTGCACTTTTTTCTGAAAAACGATGTTGTGAAAGCAGTCAGAGTGAACTAAAACAGTCAAGTTGCCAGCCAGAAACAAAAGCAATGAGCTGCAGAGTCAATTGATAATTCTCGGTAGGTTTATCAAATATCACATTTGATATGCTGTTATTATGAAAATATTAATTATAACCACTTTAAGACACGGAGCTGATAGCATGGCTGTAGACTCTTGGTCATGTCATCGTTGTTGTCTCCAGAAGACATGCACATTTTGTTACTGTGAATATTTACTGCTTTTCTTTACAGCACCTGTCTGGGTAGAGAGCAGACATGTCAACTGAAGCACATATAATGTGTCAGAGACTCAGGTGAAGTGGTCAATTTTGCAGGGAAATTGGCAGATTTTCAGGTTCACACTAAGTGTAACAAAGTTGATTTGGATTCAGAATTCAATCATTTGGTTCCCCCAAAGATTCAATTTTCCATGGCTGCACTTTGGCCTTCTTATGACAAATTATTAAGTTATGTGTGCCATCTCTGGCTTAAGGTGGACTTTCCCTGCTGGACTGGCTCATCTACTTTTGTTTCTCAGTAGAGCCCCTCCCCTCCTCCCTCCCAACACAACAATGTAGCTCCTATGATATCAGGTCTGGGCTGCGGTATCAGTATTCCTCACCTCCCAAAATTAAGAAAGCAATTACAGTGGCACAAAAGAGGAGGCGATGGCTCGTTCTCCTCTGCACAGCTTTATGATAATGAAGCGACAGGAGGTCAAAGGCAGTATGTGTAAAAGTAATCATCGAGTCACACTTTATGAATTTTAAATGACCAGATAAAAGGTGAGTTTTGGGGAGAGTTAACGCTGCTCCTCTCATATTGCACAGAGGAAATCTAGCGGACGGATTTCAAACATTTTGTCATTTTCAGGGGGACGTCTGTTTGCCAAAGATACCGGGAAGTTCACGACCGGGTCGGAGCATCGGTATGAGGTTGGTATTCATGTTGAAAGAGCCTTGTGATGCCATTTCCATCCATGACGAGTACTGGTGGAAAAAAAATTACAGATGAGCTGCCCGCTTTCCTGATTTGCAACACACGCCAACTCAGTCTGCCCACAATTTACGCTGCTGTCTTTGTTCCTGAATTATGTCTCAAATTGGTACCCAAGAAAAGAATAATGGTATTTGCTGTCGGTGTAATGTGTCTGGATTGATAAAGTCAGCTCAAATTATTTGCTTAAACCCAAACTGGTAAAATAATGAGTGGATATTTGGGCCTGTGGCATAAATAATGAAGTTCCTTAATTATTAATTTCATATAACTCACAGTTTATTACAGTTAATTACACACTACAGAAGAGAACTATCTTTATTCTCTTAACTCTTAGTATGCTTGGGAGTTTGTAGATATACTGTACCTACAAAACTTCACTGGCTATATTTAATACTGTTTTTTTTTGAGGTTTCACTTCGAACTTCCTCATTGCCACATTCAACACCCAGCACAGTTGAAAAAGCTTGAACTTGGCTTTAATTTGTATTCTTAGGTTGTCAGGCTCCCCTGTCTTCTCATAGGCGCCAAAATCATTCTGTTCATTTCAATGGCAGCTAAAACTCTACACTACTCTACAACACTTCTATGACAGATTGAGAATCACAAAAAAAAACAGATGTGCTCAATGAGAGCACAGTATTAAGAGTTGTCTGAGCACATACACATTTTCTGACACACTGGACCATTTCCGTGAGTCAACTAGAATTACTGCCAAATGGTTGTATTCATCCGCCAGCCAGCCAAGTTGCAGTAAATATTATCACAATCTCACCTTCACAGAGGTGTTTTTGCAGAACATTATGATGTCACAGTGAAATTGAACTTTGACCATTTGGATATATAAATGTCATCACTTCATGATTTTTATCTTATTAGACATTTGTGTTAAATTAGTGTATGAATTAATAAATTACAGCCAAAAATGTGTTTTGTGAGTTCACAGTGACCTTTGACCTTTGACCAACAAATTCTAATCAGTTCATCCTTGAGTCAAAATGAATGTTTGTGCCAAATCTGTAGAAATTCCCCCAAGGTGGGCTTGAGATATCACATTCAACAAGCCAAAACCACGTTTTGTGAGGTCACCGTGACCTTTGACCTTCAAAATGTAATCAGTTCATCCTTAAATCCAAGTGAATGTTTGTACTGTATTTGAAGAAATTCCCTCATGGTGTTACGGAGATCATGTTGAGAATGGGCCACTCAGGAACATGATTCCTCCGGCTCTTGCTGTCGCCAACGCAGAGGCATAAAAACATGTATACATGAGTGGGACTGGATGTCAGCATGGATGATTCACTTACATCAGATAATGAATACCAATGTTGTGCAAAGTGCTTCTCAGAGTTTATCCTGGGAATCTACATGTCTACTACATTCAACAAGTGAGCAACAGTGTTGTTTTCTTGAATATAACATTGTGTAAAGTCAACTTGTTGGTGAAATTGTACACACATTTACTACCCATAAAACACATTTACTACCCATAAAACATTTACTACCCATAAACTAAAATATGATACATCTATATTTATTGATGTAAAAACATAAATGCTTTCCTACACAGCTACACATTGACTGTCAGCACCAGACGCTTCAACTAAGTACAAAATAGAGACATCCACTACAGACGGAAACTGAAAGTCTGCTCACTAATTCATCGGCATTGTTTGTGTTGCCCGAACATCAGCCTGACATCTGCAGACAGATGTTGTTAGCTGGTGTTGGGACAGACTGAATAAAGTAGAATCCACACACTGTTCACTCCACGTCCACGGCCTCACAGGCTGAGCTCAGATCAGTCTGCAAAGGCTTTCTGTCCCTCTGCAGGATGCTAGAGTCAGCTGACCATCCTGAGTCTCCACAGTCCTGTAAACTGCAGCAGCTCAACACAGACTGTAACTATTCAGCCCAGTGACTCAGGGCGCCTCTTACAGCAGCTGTCATCTATGTTACTTTTAATCTTAAAATAACATTTTGTGCTCAATGTAATAACTTGATTTCAACAAAATAGACATTTTACAGATCATGCAGCTTGTACTGAACGACTTCCAACAAGTAACCACTGCCGAAACCAAATGTTTAACACAGATGAACACGTTTACTGAGAAAAGGCAGAAATGCAAAGATTGGTTTTGGGATTTTTAGAACCAAAACTGAATCAGTCAAATAAAAATTGTGATCAACTGGAAAATCTTTTTTTTTTTTTAAATCCAGCCCTGTACATGAATGCCAAAACAAATCAAAAACATGATTCAACTCCCATAACAAAGTGTGAGAAAGTGTCAACACAGCAACTAAATCGCTGTTACATTTTGAGGCTTCCCTGAATGCCAGAGCAGCTGTCAGACTGTTATTCGGAGTCAGCTGTATGAAAACACCACAGAACTGAGGTTCATATTTGTTTCAGCCCAGTATCCCTGGGAAGTACCTTCACACTGGGTGATTTTACAGTACATGATTAACCAGCAGTGCCAATGCAGGAAGCACAGTGGTTTCTCCTTGTAGTGTTGTGGTGGTGAGAGCACCAGCATGACACTAGAAGTTGGAAAATAACTCTAAACTTAAACCCCTTGGATCAAGTATAAATCCAACTTAAGGACGTAGATGTCAGGGTGGTCGGTGGGCAGCCCGTCTGACTTTCATGACTACAATTCGCAACCCGTCATAGTATTGTTTGCTTTGCACAACCACAGTATTTCCCTCCCCTCGACCGGACTGTAGTTGCGATGCGAAAATTCTGTCGTAAGAAAGACTTTGACATTAAAAAACAATATCAGTGACGTAAAACGAGTCATGCTGTGTGGCATGTGTGTTTATTTGCATATTGACAGTGGAGACAAGGAGTCCAACCACATCTGGTCAGTGGACACATTCTGGGTCACACAACATCTGGATAAAGGTAGGCCTTAACAGGATCACAGTATGTGGTACATTGTTATAAAACAGATCATTCCTAATCGGATTCTTGGTTTCTTCTTCTCTAATGTCTCAAATAATCAAAAATCAAAAACTAAAAATTCATCTGGAGCTGGTGTTTTCATGCTCTACTTTCTCCTTCATGTACATATTGGTTGAAGACAAGTAAATAATAACATTGTTCTTGGAGCTGGTGAACACAGAATAATTAAATCACATTAGGTGAGAAAATGAAAATAGTCTTCAAGCTAAAACTGGAGAACAATTACTGTGGAGCACCATAATGCAGTGTAGCAACAACTTCTGGCTGTCTGCCTACAAATACAAATTTCTCCTATAACCTTTGCAAGTTTAATGTCTACCTTGGGTTGCTTTGCATTGCCAACAGCAATTTTAGTATGCAAGCAGGAAAAAGGAGCGAAGTCCGACTAATTTGTTACTCTGCTTAGATTTACATTCCCTGGCCCTGGGAACAGCCGCTTGCCTGCTCCGGCCCATTTGTTCAGCACTTAATAAATTGCATAGCAGGTTCAGAGAGGTGATATGATTGATCACTAGATATGGTGCTCCCTAGCAGCAATATTTGTCTGAGGACGCAGGGAGAATTAGCAATAACTATGTATTTGGGAATTTGACTTTCACAGATGGCATAACTAGGGCGATGAAAGTGCTTTTATTAAATGCAATGAGGCTTTTCTGTGTTTTAGGGAAATACTTTCAGAAGAAGGAAAAGGAGAGCACATAGGAAGTAAGTAAAATGAATGAGTTTTGTCCAATAACATTTACCTAAGTGTCTATGATCATATTCATAGTGTCCTGTGCTTACCAAATAGATTCAAATTTGGCCTTGTTCACTGACTGTTTAATGAACATCTCCGGCTCAGTTTGGTAGTTATACCAGGGATAAATGAAAAAAAATTAATTTCACCTTAGTCATTCAAATGAAGGGCTCAGTAATCAGGGTAATAGCAGATAATAACCCCGGCCTGCACTGTAGGGCCTGGGGTTGTCAACGTACCCCTCCCTCCACGTCCCCTGTTCTCACTGCTGTTGCCATGAACAGAGAGGGGCTCTGAGGCATTCCCCACTGTTCAGCATGATTAAGGCAGCCTCTGACTCTGAACATGTCTCTCTGGGTGGCACATTAAGAGTCTGTGCAATAATTTTCAACAGCATCAGTTTGCAAGTTATTCACTAATGTCTTCTGTTTTTTTTTTTCAAAAAGTAGCAAAATATGTTAATGATATGATGTTTGAAGGTATTTTAAAAGCTTGAAGGTGTTCAACAACATTTCATCAGGTGTTTGATGATTCCCAACTTTAGTAGCACATCATCGACAACACCTGTCATATTCAAATGTGTTCATCTGAACTGACTGTAAACTGGACGCTTTTCAATTTTTAATTATGACACAAAAAGTGGATATTGTTACAATAGTTTTATTTCATATAAATATGTCAATTTAAGTTGGTTTTCTCAAGTTTGCAATGATACTAAGGACTGCCAGCCATTTACCTGTTAATTTAAACCATTTATCCATTACTGTTAGCTAACTATTTTAACTGTTTAAGCATTACATTTACCTAGTGATTTGAATCTCAATAGTTGAGCTACTCTTCAATCTTTCCATGTAAACTGACAACTGCAGGGGATTCCAGAGTACCTCTGGTTGGGACTCACTAGTAAGATATTTAAATAAATTTTCAGATATTGGAAGCTGCTGTTCAAAAAAGTTAAAGCACAAAGACATGCGCACCGAAGACTTTTAATTAATGTTTAATTGTCAAAAGCATCTATCATTCTCGTAAAAATAATACATTTCTAACATCCAGGGAAAGCATTAAAAGTTTAGCAATAGTTTTATATTTTGGGAAATACATTTACTTCTGGCAGACAGGCAGTGCATATGCAACACATGAGAGCGGTATCTTCTCATCTAACTCTCCACCAGAAAAACATCTCCTGAAATGTTGATCTATTCCTTTAAGTATCTGTGTTAGTGCCTGACTGAGCCGGCACACAAGCCTCTCAGTTTTCACACTCTGTTTGAAAGTATCGGTTCCACAATCAGCTGTCTGTTCCTGCCATTTAAGACATCAACCCAGCGGGTGGTATTTGTCCTGCGTCTTAATGTTCAGATCCCTGTCTCTTAATTGATGTTATTCTGCAGACAGCAATATTGATGGCGCAGCTCAGCCGGATTGGCAGCTGCATGAATCGTTATTAGCCAGGCGGTTGGACACCCCGGTGGGCTGGGAGGAAGTTCAATAGGCTGCCTCTGATACAGCGTTATGCTGCTGGGCCCCGGAGGAGGTGATCACGGCTCAGACAAGAAATAATTAACCATCTGAGGCTGGCAGCCCACAGGCCAGCAGCCAGGTGAGGAGGTGAGAGGGATAAAACCACAGGACAACACAGAGAGGAAAGTAACCCTCTGGTGTACTAACACCATGCAGGGAGCTGGTGGACGTCAGGCAGGAATGGAGTCCGACTGTATAGGCATCAGACAGGATAATATTGGATGAAACTGTAATGAGGCCTGTGGGGAAACTGAGCTGTTGCAGCACCATTGTACTAAACATACACTAAACATAAAGAAAAATGCTGCAGTTACTCATATAGAAGCGGTAGGAGTTACATACTTTAATTATACGCAGCTGTCAGTGCAAAGAACAAAAGTAAAAAAGCAGGTGTTGATGCTGACTATTCGTTTACTTCATGGAATTAGTGGCTATGTATATCAAAATATATATAAGAGCTACAATGTAAAAGATAGAGCTGAAAGCCAAATAATTAAAACTAAACTAAATTTTTTTGTGCAATTCATTGTTTTACTCTAGCTGAAGTTCATATTTTTTGTATGAATACCAAAAGTGAAAAACTATCTCATTATTACTGACTGAGACACTTTTTTCAGGTTTAGTTTTCAACAGACAAAATAAATAGATGCAACTATTTCACTGTAAAATACCAGCTTGATGATCATTTTGATGCTACACTGACTTGTAAAAGGGAGAATGCCACCTCTTTCATTCCCACTTTGCAGCTTGAACTCCTGTTCTTACTCTATGTAACCTGGGTTTAGCGGGAACCATCTCCTGTGAAAAGTGAGTAACACTATGCCACACACCACCAACTATGGGTCTTGAGCTAGCTATAAGAAAAAGCTAGCATGCTATTAGAGAAATAAGTGACTAGCTCCTAGCATCTTTAGCAGAGATTTTTTAAGTACATTTTTTAAGTGAAACCAAAAATGTGTAAAGAGGTGGGGCGAGACTTTGGCGCTTGCTGGTTTCATAACTATGGCAAGCATATGTTCCCATTAGCATCATTAGCATAGCTGGGTGTCCATGTGTCTTGCTGGAAGGCTAACCCAAGGCTAATTCATTTGCTGGCTAATTAGCTAATTAACGAGCCAAGCTAACAAGACAGGGATGGTGAGTGCAGACACTGATACCCAGTGTTGTGCATGAACGTGTTCAATGAATGGCGTTCAACGCTGGACTGAACGAATCAGTTTAAAAATTATGAATGCTTTACGACAGTTTTACGGCACGTCCACGGCCCAGCATGGCTGGTGCTAGCGGTACCATAGAGCGGTATAGACGGTACAGACGCATCTACTTCTGCTGAAGCCTGTTTGTTTGAGCATTTGAATCAATTTTATGAACAAACAAGTGAACAAACAAGTGAAGACGGATTATATTTATATATGGATCTTAAATGTCACTCATGTCTGTGATTCTTCAGCTGTATACAATAATTCATTTAGTTTGGGAGTGGCAAAGATTTGGGGCTGGTGAAAGGTTCTATTGAAAAATTATTGTGGCCTATTCATTTTAAAAAAATGGAACAAATGAATGTGAATTATTCATTTTTGGAACTGTGAAATTTAAAAATAAATTAACTATTAACATGAACTAGTTCATTTTCATCTGTATGAACTGAACTTTGAACAAGTTCTTTTAAGTGTGAACTGGCAAAACACTGCTGATACCTGCTAATTAGTGCTGACAAATAAATAAAATAATACTAGAATTTCACTCACCTCAAAAAACAGGATCACAAACTTCATCACATCAATTGACTGCACAACAGGGTGAGTTATATAAAAATAAACCCCCTGTACAGTTGACATGAAGGAGATAACAACATCAGAGTCTAAGGGCTCACTTTTGGAGCCAGACTCTAGTGGCCATTTGAGGAACTGCAGTTTTTGGCACTTCATCGTTGGCTTCATTTATCAGCCCCGGAGGTTGCTGTTTTGTTTGTACTGGGATGATGATTTTATGTTTGTTGCCAGAGCGCTTGATCAGCTTCGTTTTTTGTACCTTACCTGATAGCTTTTAGGAGTAGGCAGCTTCCAGGACCCTTAACCACTCGCAGAACAGAATTGAATGCACCAGCTTCCTGTAATCACCCCTGCCACTGTTGCTGTTGCTGCTGCTCAGCAAAAGTTACAGCCTCACTTTAATTTTCCATTTACTAATACGAAGTAAAAGCTAGCAACTTGAACCCATTTGACAGGCAATTATTAACCTGCTGTACCCCATGCTGATGAACCATGCACTGAACCTGCATACCATTATTGGAGAAATGAAAAATCTAATCTTTTCCTCATCTGTACTGTACCTGTTCACTTTGAACATTCTGGTCAAGGCGCTGACTGCAGCACCTAGATGAAGATGAAAGACCTTAAAAGTGCCTTGCTTAGCACAGGTCCCATACTGTACCACTGTAGATTAACATAAACACTCAGGATATAGCTCTAGGACTCAATTTGTCCTATTTTTTACCGGAGATTGTCAAAACCTCGCTAATCCCAACTTTACATAATGGCTGCTTTTTAATCGCATTTGTCAGGGAAGTGAGACGATCATCATCAGACCAACTCATAACAGGAGCTGTCACATTTCCCACTACTTCTGCCAATTTGAGGCCTTTCAAAACAAGTCTAGGAACGGCTTTTGCAGAGAGTAATCCATATAGTTTCTGATCATATGTTCTCACCCTTACACACACACACACACACACACACACACACACACACACACACACACACACACACACACACAAAAACACACACAAAAGCCGGGTCTAATAAAACCACACACCCTCTCCCTGTGCCTTGAGGCTGGCAGTGGAAGGTAAATTGAACAACGGTTCAGCGAAGCAATGTGATGGAGCAGACTATGGTTGTGGACATAGGATTAAACACCGTGTTCATTTTGTGCTCAACACAGATATTGACTTTGTGTTGTCCTATAGTCAGTTCATCCCCGCTCCACACTGTTGACATGGCGACTCACAGCTTTGAGCATTACAGTGACAGTGACTGTGCGGATCTCCGTCACCTTTCAAAGTGTGTCCGATTTAATTACTTAATTCACCAGACGCTCCCATTCATATTCATTATACACATTCTTGTGGTTAAAAGACTCCTTCATGACAACGAGAACACCATCATCCTTCGCTCTGTGTCTTCTATTGTTCGATTGGTAACATTTAATCAATAAATGGAAATGTCTATTATTCCAACACTCATCCATCTAAGGTGAAAAAAACAAAAGCTTGTCAGGTATTTGTGTATCGCAGAGGTCCTAGAGGGCGATACATTTTTCTTCTTTAGTGGGACTCATGTGATATTGGTTTATAATCTCATACTAGTCAGGGTTTTTTTTTTTTTAATTCTATTTGTCAAACAAAAGCATTTTAAAAACGACATCTTGAGTTTTTTTTTACATTTTATGAACACATAAATAAATAAAAAAGAAAGAAACAAAAAAAACAAAAAACAATCAACATTCAAACTGATAATGAGATCAGTCGTATTTAAAGCAACAACATCCTGTGGTTCTAATTTCTCAATGTGAGGAAATTTTATATCACTGTAAAACGAAAATATTGATTTTTTTTTGTTTTTTTTTTACCATTGGTCAGACATCATAGGTTTTGGGAAATTGTGAGAGTATTTTTTAACTATTTTTGATTTAAAAGAAACTAGAGACCACCTGGTGATGGCATCACGCTAGCCTGTCAACATGTGGATGTTAATCAGTACATGAGTACTGATGTTATATGTAATAGATATGAGAACTCAGCATTCATGAGTTGGACCACACCCATCTTTGAACTCGGCCTTCATTTTGATTCAAACTACCTGTAAAGTTTTGTGACTGTATCTTGCAGGTTGTGACAGACACCTGGCAAAATGCTCAAAAAATTGCTGACACACATGCACGCACGCATGCACACACACACACACACACACACACACACGCACACAGATAGACTCACAAGGGGAAAACAATATTATTGTAGTATTGAAAAAATCATTAGTTGCCGACCTTATACATAGAGAGAGATAGTAAAGATAGTTGCTGTTATGCACTGCTGGCTGTACCTCAATGTGTGGTTGCAACCTTAATAATTGCCTGAGTAATTTTAGAAGCCAGAAGAGATAATATTACCTATTAAAATGAATGTGTGTATGCTGCTCCACAGCAGTTCTTTTTAATGAGTGGGTTCCCATTTTGTTTGCATGTGCACGTAGGTGGAGAGACGTACATTGCTGCCAATGGCTTCACACCGTTCCACTGATCAACAGGCGGTGGTGATGTGCCAAGAGCCGGGCTTTGGTGGAGCTAGCCTAGTACGATAAATGTGCTTTTAACTAGATCACATGTGTTTGATGGTCCACAGGTACATGTGTTGAGTCAATGATAATACGAGTACTTATAATGGCTGCCACAGGGTTGTTGATGTAACATTAAAGACTGGTGAAGCAGGCGGAGGTATTGATATACAAACAGCTGATTAAAAAATCTAAATTAATTATTTTGTTAAACTCTGGGAGGGGAAACAGGCTTGTACACATAGGCCCTTGTTTATAATAATTGTTGTGTGAGTGAGTGAAAAAAGAACGCTTTCGCAATAAGACTGCAACTAATGATTGTTTTCATTTGCTTTTTAAAAAAAAAAGTTTTTCTATTAATCATGTCAGGAAATATCCATCAGAATTATCTAAAGCCTAAGGTGACAAAATCAATTCATTGACTAATATCCTTTAGCTGTAGTACAAATGGTTTTTAAAATCTAAATCAATGTTTGTGTTGAGGTTGACCTCTGAACCCTGTCAAAGTTTCATGCATCTCGTTCATGGTCAGGTATTTTTTTCCAGGCTCTCCCTTTGTTCAGACCTGCAGAAACCTGAGCGCCATGTTTGTGTGCACCCACCACAGAGAGGAGCAGCATTTCAGGCTGGAGTGAGCAACACCTGCTACTTGGCCCTTTCCAGCTCTGTCCAGTGGGACTTGATTAATCATACTGCGACAGCCTCTCCACCAAGATACCAAATTTAATTATGAAAGCGATAAATAACCTTTTCTAGGACTGTATAGATCATCTGCTGCTCAGGAGCCACAACTGGTGAATTATCTTTCCGCGGGGAGCATCCCATCTTTGGGAGTGGGGTGATAGATTACCAACACGAGGCTTCTAAGGCTGAAATATTTATTTACACCCGTAGTAAAATGCTCTCATTATTAATGCTCTGCATCTTCACGTGGAATTATGACCATTCTGACTTTATTCCCCCTTTTTTTAATGAGTAAACAAGAACTGGGTGCTTGATGGTGTTTTGCTAAACTTTTGAAAAGCAGTAAACATATTTGTTTATATATAATAAAATGATGTCAGTCTGAGAAGATGCATTTACTTGCCGTTGTGGCTATAAACAAATTACCATTTGATTTATATTAACAATTTCTTTTCAGTTACCATCTGTGCTTTTGGAAATTATGATGCAGTGCATGGACAATATTTACCCACACACATGCACTTGTATTACCATTAAGGAAATTTAAATTATCTCTAGGACTTGCTTAACTTTTCTTAACTCCATATGTTATTTGTTGTTTTACCACACTTCAGGCTTTTTTAAATTTTTTTTTAATACCTTTCCTGCCTCTTTCTGTGCTCAAGTTATTCAAGGATGACAATGGCTTTTTGTGGTGTGCATACACAGATCGTTCCTGGCAGTCTGAAGGTTATAAACAGCAATAGAGGCAGAGTGAATTTACTCTGGATACTTGAGAGCGTCAAGATGCATCAGTGAGGATCACAAGTGAAGGGAGGACAGGGAGGAGAAGGAGGAAGAAAAAAAAATCAAATAAATTCAGAGGCAGGCTGGCAGGCATTATGTCCATTTGTCACCTTGCGGCGCGCGCAGAATAAAAGGCCTGTATGAATGGAGTCTATTATGGGATGAGAGAGCTGCTAAGCTGCTTGCCACTGTTGATTTCTTGCAGCAGTCGATAAATTGAGCAAGGCCTAAGCAGGCCGTGCATGTTCCGTTAAACAGCGAGCGCCGCTTGCCGTGTCGCACTTTTCACCAACGCTCGAGCGGTTTCTCATGATTGCTATTCTCTGTATTGATTTGCAGTATTCATGTGCTCACCATGCAGAAAATACAGAAGAGATAGATGCTGTCTTTTTGGGAAACATAATGGTCCTAATAACACCTCTGGTGCTACAGTCCTGCACATTAAACCAACATTAGCACTGAGGGCTGTAGTGGACATTGAATTCCTGTTCTGCAGACATTTATAGATCCACACTGAGCTCTGAAGGCCTCATATTGACATAACACCAGGCCTTATATCTGCTTCATTTAAACGCTTCAGCTTGAGACTATCACATCATATCGCATTATGGAAATGCTGCTTGATTACCCAATCATTACACTTGAGTAAGAGCTAAACAACAGTCTAAAAGTATAATGAGAACATCAGTGTTTGAAGCTTCCATGTGCACTGTGTGGTGCTGTTTGTAATCAAACATGATGGGATTTATGAGCTTTTGTTTATGGACCACACAGTTCACAGAGAATGTGTGTCATCCAGATCTAATTTGTTATTGTTTAAACCTGCAAAATCTACATGCTAACTAACATATGCATTTATTTTTACTAAACAGCAGAATAATTGTTATAAATGTCTCAGTAGCACCACATGGAAAACAGACTAACATAAGCATAAACATTCCTTCTTGGCCTTGGAAATAGTGGTTCAGAATATTTCATATAAATAATTGAATGGTGCTTTCAATCACATCCCATGATCTTCATCAGAGGAAAAAGTAGTGAGCAGTGAGCATTTTTTTTTTGGCAAGAACAGGTTCACATTTGAATATGGCCAAGTTCACCTCACAATTAAACCGGAAACATCCTACACTGGAGATGTAAATGAACGGCAAACTGAGGCTTTGACAACAGCATAAAGTCCTGCACACCTCTCCCTCAAACTGTCTTAAATTACATTACACCTTTGTGTCTCAGTGGTCAAACAAACCTCTGATTGCTGATTGAATCTGACGTTTAATACAAATCAGGCTCCAAATGAAAAGCTTCATTATACAATTTGCTGATTGTGAACTGTAAATAATTTGTATGTCTGATGAAGTCAGTTATCAACATTGTTCACAGCAGGTGTTTACATGTGGTGTTGAGTTTAGCCTGAATCAGACATCAGATGTTTACTAAATTATTACGGCACAGAAATGTATCATTGCTATGAAAAAAAGAAGCAAACAAAAACAGAGCTAAACAGAACTTATGGAAGAATGCTATAGCTAGCTTTAGATATAGCCACAGATAGCTTAAGCTAGAGGTAAATTTACTTTATTTATTTTTCCCGTTCAGTTAAATATTCCTGCATAATTAAATGTATTAACTTGTCAATTCATTCATTATATTCAGTTCAATATAGATAATAAAATGAAACTTCTGGCTCAACATATGCCTGGGTCCTCGGCCCTCATCTGGGCAAACTCCGGCTGTTATCCTCCGGTGTTGTCTGACAGCCACAAGATTTCCTGTGTGTATGCCCGAATTGGACCAGATATGGAAGTAGTATCTGACAATAATGTTGTATATGGGCCAGATGGGGGCTGTGGAACTGGGTGTATACTGGGCCAGAAGAAAACAAGCACGTGGCCCAAGTCTGGGCCAGATTTAATTTGCTATCTGGGAGTAGAGAGACGCTTAGCAAAACTAATTTAAATTTTGAGTTAAATAGTAATTAAAGCATCACAACCCTTATATCTGTTTCACAGTTTCCAAGCAGCCTGAACTGAGGAGGCACGGTGTCATTATAGGGTTAAGTTATTTTATGTCCAGGCTGCGTAATGAGACCAAAAGCTATATTAGTTGTTTACCCTAATTAACTTCCATGTAATGCTGGAGACTGGCCTCGCAGAAAAAAACAAAACAAAACAAAACAAAAACACAGCTCTGGTCCTTAGTTCAAGCACTTAAAACAAGACCTAACTATTGTACAATAAGCTTAAGAGCTGAGGTAACAACAGCCGTTTTATTATAATCATTCAGCAGCTGTTTTATGTTTGATGAGTCTTTTAGGTCACTGTGAAAAACGAAAATGACAAACATTTTCTAACTCCAGCATCTCCAGAGTGAGGATTTGCTGCTTTTCTTTGTGTTATGTGATGACAGATTGAATGTATTTTAGTTTTGGATTGTTGGTCAAAGACAGCATAATTTCAACTGATTTTATTTTTTAGTTGCAGGCCTGTCTGTCCATGTTGTAGCTGTGTTCAGTACTAACGTACAGCTCTTTTGATTTTAAAGTTGATTGAGATGAAGGTGAGTTGAATGATCAACCCTGAACAGAACAGAGGCCTCACTGGAGGAAGCACTGGCTGATTTCTGCATATTTTGAGACAACTAGACAAAAGTTCCATTACTGTTCAGTTCAACTTTCATTCTCTTCCATCAAACAAGAGGATGTGAAGGATCCTCATTACGACGAAGCGAAAACAACAGTCTGTTTCCTGTTTTTCGAAAAGAAAAATACAGTCTCCAGACCTCTGACCTTTAGCCAGACGCCTACTCTGTAACTTACAAAACTTTATGTACATACACCAGCACTAATGTGCAGCTTGTGTATCGTCCGATCTATTTCTGTGTATTAAATAAATCTACTCTGGCCTGGTTGAGTCACACATAGGTGGTTTATTAAGAGTGGGGTGTGAAAACAGAATTTGCCTGCGGAGTTGCCGTCCTCTCATTACTGCTGTGCTCTTATATATCACAACGATAGAACTGTGCCATAAGTGGCACAACAACATTTCTCCTACAGGATCCATCAAGTGTCCTGTCTCCTAATTACCAATCTGTGATCTTTCCTCCAAATTTCTCCCTCCCACTAGACTGTGTACCTCTTCCTCATTATTCACCCTCAATTATGTGAAGAGTTTGTCCTGCGCTGCTTAATTACTTCATCGAGAAAGATGATAAGTTAATTTTGTGATTAACCCTGCGAACCTGAGCGGAGAAGAATATCATGAAGCGATTATCATTTTAGTTTGCGCTCCCTATCTGACATTGGGACACTTATTTGCAATGGGTGAGTGAATGTCGAAGATTCCAAGCCGTCACATTTAAACACAGCAATTTTTTAAAATCAAAAACATGTTGTAATGTTTATTCATTAGTCGTTTAAGCCAGATAAGTAGGTGGACTCGACAATAAATAGCAAACCATTAAATCAGAGTCTCTCTCCGTGGCACAGGAATGAATTCTCCTTAGGGCCTTGGCAGCATTGTCATGTAAAAAAAGATGGCAGGAAACAAGCTGCAGGTACGGTTTAATTAGTGCTCAGGCTTGCTGTTGGCTTCCCTTCAGTTCTCTCCCTCTCCACTGTACCATCTTCTCTGATTACTGGCATTACAACAAATTTGCAGTTGATAATCAGTCTCAGATTCCTGCTAAATTTCTCATTACGCTGCTGGAGATGTCACTTGGGCTTTGAGTTTGCATTAATAGGGTTTAATCTGCAAGTGTTTGTGAGGGAGAAAGAGAGAGAGAGAGAGAGACAGAATGTGTGTGTGTGCGTCTATATGCGCATCCATGCTAACACAACACCTCACACACATCACACATGTCAGGTACAATCTTGTAAAGATTCCCAGGAGGCCACTTGTTTAACAATTACCCTTCATCCTTCATTATTTCATATTGGTGGAGAATGATTACATTCAACCCTTCGAGCACAGAGCTTGACAGTTTCAGCAACAAGAAAAGTGCTCATTAGAGACACCAGCCAAACTTTGTAACACACCTCCACTGCCACAATGCATTGTATGAATTCTGACTACAGAAGTGCCTGAATACCAAAAAGATTTGAATCACCACTGAAGACTTAATGTTGAGTTGTAAATACTATTGCATTTATTCCACTGAGATATTTAAGTTTGAAAACTATCTATCTGAACTTATGCGGTCTGAATTCCCCTCTTGTAATTTTTAGTTTATTTTAAAAACCTGATTTCCAGTGTATACATTTAAAGAATTCACAAATTCAAATTGAAAATTCAAGTCCAAGATATCCATAAACTGCTGTATATTCGACTGGCTCCATTCAGATAAACAAACTCCAATCAAGAAATTTAGTTGCTCAAATTGTCATTGTCAAATTCAGACACTAAAATTCAAGATAATTCAAGCTTAAACCTCAAGAATGTACTTGAGAGCTAGCTAGAATTTTTTTTAAAGGGAGAGCTCATGAAATCATGCACTGGGGAAAGTATTGACTGAATTAACCGACATGAACAAGATAAAGTTGGTGAGAGGTTCTAAATATTGTATTCATACTTTTCCCGTGAATTGCCCAGCCTTACAAAGATATTCTGTTTACTGCCATGCATGACAAAGAAAGCATCAAATCACATCTAAAAAGCTGGAATCAGTATTTCTGCAAGAAAAATGCCATAAAAAATGAACTGTTCATTGAAATAGCCTTGGATTCATTTTCTAGAAATCAACTAATCATTGCAGCTCTATAACACAAAAACTGCATTGTAGCGCACTAGAAAAATTATAAATGTTAACACCATTTCAATCGAGCATAACAACATGTGAAACATACAGTACTTTGACATGCACCCAGCTATGCTTTACTGCAGGGCTGCAACTGACGATATTTTCATTATCGATTAAATCTGCTGATTATGATCTTGATTGATCTATTAATCATTTCATTTGATAAAACATAGGGAAACAAAGAAAAATGCCCATCATATGTTTTCAGAGCATAAGATGACATCATCAAATGTCTTGTTTTGTCCGACCTACAGTCAAAAACCCAAAGATAATCAGTCATCAAATTAGTTGCCAATTAACTTTCTGATGACTCCCTGATCAAATAATCAACTTATAATTTGAGTTTTACTGTATTGTCCATATTTTCAGTACAGTAATAAAATAAATAAAAGTATTTTGTTGCTGTAGCTAACGTTAGCTAATGCTCTGATACAGTAGCATCCAGGACAGGCTCCCACACAGTGGATGTTCCCTCGCTGAACAGAGCTTCTGTAACGTCGCCCTACAAAATGACGTATTTAGCTAATGATCTGCTTCTTGGTCTTGGAAATACTACTGTATTCCTGCTAACACTAGTTAGCTGGATATGCTAACAATTGCAACTTACACGAGATAGATAAATACATGGTTTAAGCCAGTCTGTACACCTCTGTTTTTGGCTTTATAAAGGAAAAGACCCCAATCTCCATTGTCACACCACCACCTTTTCTCTTTCTACCACATAAATTCAACTGGATAGTGTTAAAAGTAAAATATTTTAGTACTGTAAATTCATTGCAATTTACATGTCAATGTTAAGCATTCAGTGGTGATTAAATTTCACTATTAGGTATTCAGTTCCTTTGAAGGTTCAAATAATTAAGGCCTTTCTTTTTTGCCTCCGCACTAAACTGAAATGAAAAGATGATCTGATATTCTGCCAAACATTCAATGATAAACACTAACCTAGATATTAATGCCTAAACAAATGTGAAACTGCACCCATTAACTTTTTGTTCTTGATTAAACTGTGAAGCACCACGCTGTGCTCTGCAGAAGTGACTTGTAATCAACTTCCAATCATTAATGGACCTGTTATCTGCACCTGGCTCCTGAATAAACAAAAATCCCCCCCCCCCAATCACTTCAAAGTTATCACACTGAGTGGCACTTCCAACATCATCAGTGATACAACTGGCTGATTCTTGGACCTGAGAGGCAGAAAACTCCCTCAGAAGAAAGCTTGATCAGCTTCCTCTGGGCTAAACATTGCTATTATTTGAATAGCACTGTTCAGTGAATCAAAATCATAAATGGGCTAGCAACCCTATTTTGTCTGCTGATTGATTTATGTCATGTGAGAGCAAGAAATTCAGAAAGACCTATCATCATTCATTTGTGTTGCTTTCTGTTTATGGGCCACTCTCTATTGATGATTACTATATCGAAAGATCTTTAATTAGCAGCTTTTGTGTGGAAGACAAATGAAAAACAAAAGCACAGTGCAGTGTGATCAAAATGAGAAAACGCTTGATGAATAAACAGTTTAATTATGGTGTTAAATATAAAATGAAAGGTAACATTTATGAACAAATTAGTCTAAAGGTCACTTTTGTTTGAAAGTGTTCAGCTCATTATTTTTTTTCCTGTCCTGTCTGTTACAGTCTGTTGTGTTGTTTATAACACTACAGGAATCACAGCCATAAATGTAAACAGGCTTATATACATTTTGTCCATTGTCATTCTTCCACCTCAACCTCCTCTTTGTATGGAATATGTCTTTCTTTATACTATCACACCTGACTTCCTTGTGCAAGATACAGTGACACATCATCAGTGATGTGACCTGGGGTCCTCAGGTGTTTTGGATCTCTCAGCATCAGAAACCCTCACCCACGGGATTGATCAGCCCGGGTTGATCTGGCCCCTGACTTAACTGTCAAAGGATCAGCCTCTTGAGCACAATCAGCTGTTTTGTCAACGCAGGAGGTGATGATCATGTCTGGCCAGAGTGATGTTGATGTGATGTACTGTGGAAAGGATTGGCATACAGCTGCCAGTCAGAAGCCATACTCAAAAATAACTACACATATGTTTTCACCACCAGCAGCATGAAAACACCAACTACAACCAAAGCTGAGCTGAACAACTACAGTAACAATTCACAGGGCCCCCCCAAAGCCTGGAATTAAGGCAATCTTTTTATCTGTAATTTTGAAATTACAGATAAAAAGAATCCTTTGAAAGGTGCTTATGATTTAGTCCACTCCTACAGTCTGGTGGACAGAATTAGTTTTTCTCCAAATGCAGTAATCCTGATGAAGAGGACTCCAGCTGATGTTTGAAGCAAACATATCGTTAAAGAAATGCTGATAAATGAAGCAGCGTTGTGATCAGCTCTAGAAACAAGAGAGTCAATCAACTGCAGCTTTGTCAATCGTCATCATCATCATCGTCGTCGTCGTCGTCATCGTCGTCGTCATCGTCATCACCATCGCCATCGCCATTGTCATCATCATCATCGTCGTCATCGTCATCGTCATCACCATCGCCATCGTCATTGTCATCATCATCATCGTCGTTGTCGTCATCATCATCGTCATCGTCTTCTCATGTATCCGAGGATGTCCCAGTTATTTTCAGCAGTTTGCACTAACATGAGTTTTACAACACAATGATAAATTAGTTTATTGTACATTATGTTGTACAATATTGTTTTACCTCATACGGCCCTGTCAATATAGACAGGCTACCTTGTTAGATCAGTTAGAGTCTCTAGAATTCAAATATTCAGTTCAATTGGTGCTAACCATAGTCACATAACTATGATTTATTATTGATTTACAGCCTACTGTTTAGACCGTGTTAGTGGTTAGTGGTTCTGGCTTGTTAGCTTTCTGGCTACAAAATGAAGACCTCCGAGTAAAGATCGGATCAGTTTTCACTTCAGGGGGGTCCCGGAAGACCAGGAGCGTAACCATACTGAAGAGGATTAGGGGCACGTGAATTTTTGAAAATTTATTTTAGAATTCTGACTTAAATCTCAGAACTCTGACTTTTTTCTCATCATTCTGACTTTGAAGTCAGAATGATAAAATTACAGTCAGAATTCTAAAAAAAAACAAAGAAACTTGCTTGTGGCCCTAATCCTCTGTATAACCTAAGGTAAGACATAATGACATATTCTTTTCTGTTGGAAAAAAACCCTGTTTTTTTCACATCTATAAAAAAAAAAAAAAGAAACTTTTTTTTCACAGCTTTTCTGAATGACTCAAGCTTGTAGATAGACGTCTCCCATAACCAGTCAGAGCAAACTAGGGGGAATGGACACTTCTGAGGCAAGGCCAATAGCTTTATTCCCACCTTTTCCCAGCTGAGAGCCGGCAGGCTGAGCTGTATCACACAAACAAGGATCAGCTCTGCTTTGATGGTTCCCAAAGGTTTCTTAGGCATCAAAATGCTTTAGTATATTTTCTATTATTTCATATTAAGGAGTATTAGTGAGCATTAAAGACGGGTAATGAGTCCATGAAACAGTGGCAGACAGGCTCTTGGGAGCTGTGGGACATTTCCTAGTAGCCTGGGTGGTCAATTTGACCTCCTGCCTCCTGCCAGCCCTGTCTTTAAACACAATGTTTGACTTTGATAATGGACGTCAATTATAGAATGTTTGATTTTGTTTCATTATGGGAAAAGTGAAGAACCAAGAGAGAAGTTGTTGACCCTTGTTCAGACCGAGAGAGAGAGAGAGAGAGAGAGAGAGAGAGAGATAAAGATCCTCTGCCCTCCACCTAATGTTTAAATAACTTATTAACATAATCATTATAGCCTACATTAGCTCTCTGGGTTCCTGCTATGACTATATAGTACACTTGAAGCCCCTTTTCTCTCTTCTAATAGCAGTTTTAGCAGTTGCTAAAATTGTTATATATATATACAGTATATATATATATAATAAATATCATATTAAAAAATATAATATTGCCCACTAACAGCACCTGTTACATCAATAAATAGAGTTAGCATACAAAATGATTATGTCATGGTTTGCATGAGGATGGCCTGGGATGGAGACAATTCTCAGCCTGAGTTATTGTTTCAGTCCTCCCCTGCCATGAAGCATCAAGATGTGCCCCCACCACTCCCTGGGTTCCTCACTACCACACCTCCTTGCATGTCACCAGCCCCTATTTGACTTCCTTCTTCATCCCTCCCTGTTCAACCTCATTTCATTCCACCCTGACCCCATGGGGCAGGATTCACCTCCCACTGAACCCCTGTAATAGATTATATATTTGCAAAAAGTTTGAAATAAAAAAAGTTGATTTTCGTTCGTTGATCCTGTGAGCGTTTTATTTTTCCTGCGCTTTCTGAGGGACATTTGGACGTACTCACACAGACAAACATGGAAACATCAGGCATACATGTAAGCCCCCATTGTGTCTAAGTGTACAGACTACATCTGACTGAGGTTGCTGTTTTTTATCCTGTCTATTATATAAACTGATTTGGCCGGAGACCTTCGCCTTGCTGGGAGCCAAACGTGATGTGATGCCAGCTGACACATCATGACGTCCCTCCCCTTTGCTGACTCCAGGCGCTCTGGTGGAGTCTGGTGCTCCACCTCACAGCCTGCAGTTACCCAAATATCACCTCACCATTTTTTGACAGTAGGGAGAACAGCATGAGATGAGGAACACAGAAACACTTGTATTCAAAGATAAAATGTTACATGGTGTCATACGCGTACACAAAAAAAAAAAAAAAAAAAATGGTGTTAGCTCTCGCAGGGACAAATACATTTCTGTGTCAAGTTGCATAGATCTTTCACTCATCAAAAATAACCAACGGCATGAAAGATTCAACAATTCAAAATGTCTGAAAACAGTGAAATATCACAAAAAATTGAACTCCTACAGAGGTGAATGAGATCCAGATAAAATGGTATTCTGTCTTCGTTTAGAGAGAACACACCTGATAATGCCAAATTTTCATGTTTCTTTCTTTCTTTATATAAATAATATTCTGTCTAAATAAAAATGCATTTCTGTTCGTCACTGACGAATATACATATGCTCATCTTTAACTATTTGCAAATACAGTAAACTCCTCAGTGGTTGCATTTTCAACTTATCAAAATGACCTTGCCTGGCATCAAACAGGGTGCTTTACAGATAAGCTATACCACAGAGACTTAAGCAGTGTGAAGTAACGCAAAATTTCTGCCTCCTCGTCTCACACTGTGCTGCACCCTGGCAGTATGGCGGCCTTAACCAAAGGCAGACACATATATAAATAAATAAGTTGGTAGGAGATGTGCTCTTGAAGCTGTATTACTGGGCTGACGGCTTAAGCTTAGGGAGAGGGAATGAGAGACAAATTTAGCAGCAGATCTTAGAATAACTAGGTGGGGATAAAGCTTATAAAAAGTGCAAATGGCTGCACTTCTGGACAGTGTGCTTAAGGCCTCGAGATGAAGTGCTGACTGTAATGTTTGCAGTTTTGTGGGGGGAAAAAGTTTTAATTAACTAATTTATGCATTTTGAACCTCTATAAACTTGAAGAGGGATTACTGGAATCTTCACAACCTTTGACTATACAAAGCTGAAGTGATCCAGTTTGTAGACAAGGGAGAGAAAACCCGCTTTTTTTTCAATATGTTGTAAATCATTTTCATTACTTTCATTAACAATGCTGATTTCATTCTTCTGTTTCCATGCTAAACTAAGCTAAGCTAACAAGCTGTTGGCTATGGCTTTATTATTGTGCACACATGGTATCAGTCTTGTCATCTGACTCTTGGCTACATTGTAAAACCTCACAGCACACCTTGATAAAAGAAGTTAGTATTAACTTAACCCTAAAAAAAAGTGATTTGCACTTGAAGTTGGTGGAGGTGTGGGACATGGGAAGAACCCATTAAACTTTGGGGCAGGTCTGGATAATTTACCAAGACTTGTATCTGACATTGGCCTTGGTGGAGGTGTGCACTCTGCTGAGCCCATTTCAAGTTGTTCCTCTATTATTCTCACTTTAATTAAACATTTGAATTAACTCATGTTGGACTTTTCAAAACTTTTGGAAATAAAATATATGCATATTCATAGAATAAGAGCACTGAAAGGATTTTAACAATCGATCATTCTGTGTAAAAAAAAACATATCAAAGAGTATATTTATGGTCATAATCTGTCATGTTTCATTGTAACTGACACAACATGTAAATCTTAAGTAGATGATACCTGTCAAGTACTATCTATAAGGGTGACATTTTTCACCATAACACTGTGATATCTGTATATCTTCTGTACTGTTATTGTGATACAGCTCAGGAGTAAAAAGGCTCTAGATTTTAGGAGTGGTCTCAATTCAAGTGTAAAAGCATTGGGTTACATTTAATCATATGGAATATTAACTATAAGGTTATTAATCATATGCAGTAAGCAATTTAATGAATTAATAAAAAAATGTATTAATTTCACTTATGTGAATCAAGCAATTTATGTAATTTACAAGAAAATATTTTTGGGTGCATAAGAATACAGGTGACATGACACGATCAAGTGTTTACAAAAGACGCTGTGTGACATCCACAAATGCACTACAAGCCAATTCAAATAATATGTGAACATATTTTAATAGAGGTTTTTATAATCTGAGCATGGGTTGAAACCAGAGAGTATTTACAGTAATTTTGATCAGATGTGAAACAAATCCAGAAATATTGAAAACATGATTATTAGTTAGATCTCAAAGTTTCCATCAACTGATACCGAGCGTACTGTAGGGTAGGTCCGATATTGATATTATTGGGACATAAGTCATAAACAGTGAGAAACGTGGACATGCTTTTGCTCTTACTGGAATTATGAACTGCTCGGCTTCAACGCGCGTCTCCAGTTAATCCCCGTGCGTCACGAGTGCACAGGTGGTCCGCAGACTGTGCCATTCATCTGGGGGTGTTAATAAGAGCATCTATGGACATGACAGCATTGCCAAACTGTTTCAAAATACTAGAGACAGGTGACGTCTCCTACTGATCATACCTTAATTCACACTTTATTTGGGGAAATGGATATACATAATAAATCAGTGATAATGTGTTAATATTTTCATTCAGTTTGAAAATTTAATTCCAAATACTCATTTGTCAAAAAAAGAAAATACAGTTGACTTGTACTTCATTGCTGTGTTCATTAATTTATGAGGGATGAACTATGTGTGCGCACGAGCCTCTGTGTGTCATGCGCGCGAATGTGTTTGTGTCTGACAGAGAGAGAGAGAGAGAGAGAGAGAGAAAGAGAATGCCCTTTGTTAGGTGTGTGTGTGTGTTTGTGTGTGTATGATAAACAAAAATCCCATTGATCCTTCTGACGCACATTCCTTCCATCCTTATGACGTCAAACATTTGACGTCTCCGTGGTAAACTGGCTTTTAAAATCTGCATTTTACACACCAGACAAGTGACTTCTAGAACACATTCTGAAACCACAGTGAGGATTCAAACACTGCTGAACATCTAGGCCTACAGAAAGTTTCAAACGAACCAAAGCAATCTAAGCAGCTTTGTGAAAGAAAAATTGTCTACAATGGACCAATCAGGATTCCAGATGGACAACCCTACTAACATCTCGCCCGAGGCTCTTTTGCTCATAGTTAACAAATTTTTTGAAGGATTCTCTCCACTACAGAGGAGCATGTTAGCTGCAGGAATTACTGACTCTGCCACAACAGCTACGCTGGCTGATTTGTGTAAAGAAGTGGTACAGACACACTGTACAATTGTCCTTGGACTTGTCAAACCAGTGATTGAAGACAGCTTTCCATTTCAGGCTGATATAACCAAATCTTTGGAGAACCTGAACACACATGTGGAAGACTCCCTTTCTGGTAGCTTTGCTGTCGCTTTAGATGTGCCACAGGAGAAATGTGAGAGTGCTGAACAGCTGACAGCACTAGTGGAGAGGGAAGTTTCACAGAAGGTACCTTCTGACATGACCACCAATGCCAACCAAACAAATCGCAAGTGCAGCTTTTCCAGGTTTGCCCAAAAAGAACTTGAAAAAATGATGGTAGAACTGAAAAGCAAGTTCAAGAGACAAAAGTGAGAATTTCTGCTAAGTCTCAAAAACAATTCAGAGTCTCTCCATGAAGATGAATACCTGCTACCAGGAGCTGCTCAAGAGTCTCCCCGGCGTACACCTGAAAGCCCCAGTCCAAACAACAGGATGATAGTGATCAGAGGTAAGACCAGGAAGTCTTCAAATAATTTTGAGACCATAAAAACTGATGTTGACAGATTGTTTGAGGAGCTACAGCCAGAGGATCCTGCCACAGATGCCAGCAAAACACCGGAAAAACATCATGGCCAGTGACAAGATCAGGAAATTTTCAAAGGAACTGGCTGATAAAATCTACACTTAGCTGATGGCTGGCCAGGTATATCAAACTCCAACGGTTTCACCGGACAGACGTCTTTCTGACTCTTTCATCCCTGAATTAATGAGGAAGGCGGACGCCACTGAATCACAGTTTTCTCCTGAAGTTCTGTACGCCATGACTGAGGACTCGGTGGGAAAGTTCTTGCAGAAGGCGCAAATCTGGATGGAGAAAGATCCATCATAAAAAGGAAGCTACAGTGAGGAAGTGTCTGGTGCATTAACTGACATCCAAGACATAATCACAAATATGCTGACCATACCAGAGGAAAATGACACCATCAGTCCAGAGTCCCGAGAAGCCAGCAACAAGCATCCAGCACCTTCTTATTCAAGTCAGACACCACCTCCTTGTGAGGCTGCACCATTTGAATCCTTCAGTGATGATGGTCTTGCTGGTTTTAATTTCAGGGTCCATGTTGATAGTCATGAGTTAACCTCATGCAATTTGGCTCCAAGAAAATCTCCTGACGAATTCTCCGAGCCGACACTAGATGCAGTTTCATTCCCCAGTTCTAAAGGATGTCACCCCAGTCTGCTGTCAACTCCTGCAGAGCCAGGTAAGGAACTCTCAGCAGAGCCAACTGATAGCTCCTCCTTTATACTAGAGGGGCTCATGACTGCACTTTTCCTGAGGGTCACACACAAAACTGGAGGATCACTACAGGAAGTAGACATCAACACCCTTACCAACAATCTGTCAGAAACAGCACAGGATGAGATCAATATCTGAATCCCTCCAGAAATCAAAATTACAAAAATCAACAAGGCCATGATTAAAGATATTCACCAGGAGTTCGACTCTCCATATAAACTACTGGAGGCTGCAATAGCATCAGATGAAGAAAGAAGTCCAAAGTTGCCAGGTTTTTTTCAGCGTTGAGGAAGGCTTCAACCAAGCTCTTCAGGTGTTGCTTCAGCTCACCAAACTAGTGTGTGTTTCTTAAATGAACTGAGCGGACACAACTGTGGTTGAAGTTGTCACAACTAGAATATTGTAATATATCTCAGTGGAAGAAAACAGTACATAAAACTTGAATGCTAGAATTTGTGTAATGAAGATGAATTTAAGTTCATGTTGCTCGATTCATCGATTTGCTTTAACTGGGTAAACTAAAAACGATATAATGATAATCATAATCATAATCATAACTTTATTTATATAGCACTTTTCAAACACAGGATGCAGCTCAAAGTGCTGTCATAAATACAAAACAGAATGGGAGTTAAAACAGGGAAGTCGTTAAAAACAGGGAGAACATTTAAGACAAAAACATTTAAAACAAACAAAGAAACAAACAAAAAAACCCATAAAAACTCTACTAAACTAAAAAAAGGACTAGTTAAAGCTAAATTGAAGAGGTATGTTTTCAGTTGTGGTTTAAAATTGTCCTATGAGTCTGCCCCTCTAATATTTCTTGGTAGGGTGTTCCACAGTTTAGCCCCCTTCCCCAGTTTATTTTGGGGGATTTAAGGCAATCGTTTCCCCAGAGTTCCAGTTAAACTAACTTGTCAGGTTTTAACATTTCCCACTGCTCCTTTAATGCCTGGAGTTAGGTGTTTGAGCTGAGGAGACGCTTCACACTGTGCACAGGTGTCAAATTACCACCAAAGATGTTAGTCTCAACGCACCAACTGCACAGCAGTGTTTGAGGAATTGAAACACAGTCTAAAACCCAACCACAGTTTGATCTTAAGAAAGTTAAGTTTTAATGTTAAAATGTTTAAGCATTTGCTTCCAGTACCCCAACCAAAAACAATGAAATAAGTTGCTTAAGGCTTGAAAAGGAAATGTAGACTGTTGAGCTGCAGTGTTCTGATCCCACTGAATCACCACAGATGGATCCTCAAGAACATAAAATACCCCTGAAGAAGCAAGTAGTACAGTGTGCCAGTTCTCTTTAAACACAATATACAGTGAAGAGATTCCACCAAGGATGAGAAGCCACAAACAGGCTTGTCATATGAGGGGGAAGATAAAAGGTACAGAATTTAAACACAAACCCAATGACTGGTTAAATTAGATAAAATGGCAACATGACAGGGCTGCATTCAAAGAAATGAAACCCAAACGTTAAAAAAAGAGATGAAAAAAGGAAGCGTCACAGACACTTAGGGCCTGATTTACTAAGATCCCAAATAAAGAGCGCTAAATTGCGTGCGCACACGGATAGATTGCGCGCGCTGCCTGTTTGGGCCTTGTGGGTGATTTACTTAGATTAACAGCGCAGTTGACTACAGGCGCAAAAGTGATCGAGCCGGCCCTATTTAAATGAGGATTTTGTGCGAGGTAAGGGTGTTCACCGTGGCAAATGCAAACGAGCAGATCCAATTGGACCGGAATTGGAGGTGCTGGTACAAGAGGCAAACAAGCACATTTCTGAGTTATAGCAAAGGAATTTAACTGTTATTAGGAGGAACGCAATATGGGAGGCAATCTGTGACAAGGTTAATGCTGTGGGGGAAACCAAAAGAACACCGGATGAAATGAAGAAAAGGTGGCAAGACATTCGTAGAAGAACAAAGGAAAAAATCGCACAGAATAACAAATCGGCAAATAAAACAGGTGGAGGACCGGCGGAGGAGGACCCTCTGTCTCCCATTGAACAGCAGGTGCAGCTGACGTTCTGTGATGAGCAGATTACTGGGATACTGGGAATATTTTTAATTCATTCAGGTACACCACATAAGACATGAACGTGCGTCATGAACGTTCTTTAGCTGTGCAATGGAAAAGCGTAATTGCCAAAAGGGTTTTTTTGTTTGTGCGTTCCAGCAGGGGCGCAGAAGTGTGTGCGTTTTCATTTGTTTTAAGTTTCAGGAATAAATGACAGGAACTGGGCCGAACTAAATGTTTCCTATGTCTAAAAGAAAGTGGGCTTTAGTACATAAAAATGTGAGTTTTTGGTTTTGTCAAGATAGCACAAACAAAAAACACTTGACATTATGATGCAACATTTATTATTTAAGGATTTTCTGAACTCTGAACGAATGACTTTTTTGTTTTTTTCTTTTTCAAAGGACAATCATGGCATCGCCGGATAACCGATATGTCTCGATTATTTTTTCTTCTGCCATTCCAAAAAGAGTGACACGAACAGAAAAGATGCGTTCTCTCCGTTGCCTGTCGTGCCTACGCCGCCTCCTTGCAACAATGACCGCAGCCATCTGTGTGCACGGCTGTGCCAGGTAGCCTAAGACTTGACTCTCAAACGTGCTAAATATAGACGCAAAAATAATCAGCGCAATTAGTTTGAGGTTTGGTAAATCTCATTGCGTGCGCAAAATGATTCTATTTGCATCTACTCCTCCCAATATTTTGCGCGTTCTGGCAGGCACGCCTATATTGCATATTCATGAAGGCAGAAGCGCAAAATGGATAGCGCGTGTTATTTTGCCCGACTGACAGACGCAATCCTCGGTGCGCCCGGTTGGTAGATCAGCATCAACATGTGTTTGCGCGTGCTGTCGCGTTTGCGCACGTTTTTACGCACGCAAAGCTTTAGTAAATCAGGCCCTTAGTGAGGCGACGCATGAGTGTAAAGGTGAGAACCAAACTACTACCAAACACCGGCAGCATGTTGAGACGCAGCAGAAAACAAACATTTATTAACATGGTGTCCCACCAAGATGACACAAAAACTCAGTAACTGTATTGTGTCGGGCCCTTTTCTTACCTCCTCGCTATGAGAAAAATGAACAAAGAACAGGTCAGTCGACTCATAAGGGAGACTGGTAGGAGAGTAATGAGCAGTATGTACTGTACGTCTACAGACCGAATGAAATCCACCCAGGACAAAGCGAGAGCCGTGTCCCTGCAGGTGTCACACTGTATATATCCCCAACACTGGCTGACACTAAATGAAAGGAGGGATTATTGAGGCCTTATACTGTATATGAAAGATACAGTCCAGGCTGGAAGTATTTGGACAATTGCACATTATTTGGTCTTTGCCTCAGCACATTCAATTTTGAAATAAAATAATGAATCTTACATATAAGTACTGAGTCTAAGTCTGTTATGAATGTCATTTTTCCATGCACTTTAGCATTTTGTTTATTAGGCTGCAAGTCAAATTATAATAGATGATAAATATCATACTTGGTCCCATATTTTACACTTATGTATGTATGCATGTATTTGTAGATTTAAGAACCAAAAACCAGTAGTAGTTTTACATCTTCCCTCCCAGGCTTTTCCCTGGAGCTCTAGTAACAACACGCTGGTGGGCCAATTAGAAGAGAGGCATTGAGAGCTCTCTTCTGATTCGCTGACTGTTTTCTAAGTGATTGATAATAGCGGGATTGGATGGTGGGTTTAGGTGGGCTGGGCTTGGGGCATGGCTGAGCGTGGTGACTGTTTTGTTGTGACAGCACAAAGTTACAAAAGTCCTGGTCACTTGTTTTAAAGCTCAGTTTCTGTGCATTTCTCTGTAGACTGAGCGCTTTAATACTTTCACAGTATTAATATACAGCATAGACCTGCTTTATAAGGGAAGTGTAAGTGTTGTACTAATGAGGAATATTATATGGCATAACATTTATTTAACAGCTATACTTCAGATTGAGATTGTACTTTAAAAATCACACAAGAATTTTGTAAAATACAATACTAGGCTTCTTACAGAAAAGCAGTTCAGACCTCATCTTCAGATGTGTATAAATTGTTAGCCACTCCACCAGAGATTTCCCTCCCTCTAGACTGCTCAGATGGTTTCATTTAAAAAGCTGTTTGAGGCCAAAGAAGTAAAATTATTTCATATTTCACACAAAAGTAAGAAGATTTGAAAAACATGAACACAATTATGTGCTGGAGCAGCTTCAAGTTTAAGATGCTTTGGGCACAGGTGTCCAACAACACAGCTGATCTACTCAAGGAGGTTACACCAGAGTTCTCCATTCATGCGTTTCTTAGTTTGGCACATTCCTGCTCCCAAGAGGCAGAAATAAATGTATTTTTTGTGACGCTGTGACACTGAACTTAGAGCCACCATGAAACCAAACTACTGTAGCGCTTTCCTGTTATCCAGCCATTATAACGTCTGCACACAATTTACACATTGTTGTTGCTATACTTGTAAGTGATTGGTGTATATTTACATAAATGAATTTAGTATATTTACATGAATGAATTTAGTAATGCACCAGAGTAGATTCTCCACCGGCTCAGACTCCTCCACCTGCCTGAAGAAGAAAGAAAAATGGGAGGTGTGATTGCACCCTCAGCCTCTGTGACCGGGACATCTGTTCCATGGCAGATACTCTTCCCTGTAGACCTGCACTCTTCCAGAGCTGGGCGTCACCCTCTTCAAACCGCGCACAGAAATGTTTCCTCTCTCCGCTCCTGCATCTCCTCCACTGGAGTCAATACACTGCTGCTCCAGGAGCTATTACCGATATGCTCCGGCCAAGTGTAAAACCTCTATCTGCCACTTATCAGCACACCAACTCTCCTCTATGAAAACTTCCCATTATGCCACACCACTTCTCCTCCACTTCCAGCACACATGAAATTGGAGCCATTTGTGGTCCATTTGAGGCCTTCTGAGAGGAGGAATGAAGTTTCACCTGCAGGAAGCGTCAGAACATCAGCAACATGCCTTTAAAATCCTTAATAAATACAAAATACAAAAACACAACTCCATCATTTCTCTAATTACCTTTTATCAATAATATGCAACTGTATCTTGATAATGAGCATATTGGAAGATGGGGGAAGTAAGATAAATCATATTTAGTTAATTAAAGCAAATGGACAGTTTCATGTGAATAAAACATCAGACTAAATTGGAACAGGTTTTCTTTGAAATAGAAAAGTTATGGAGATTCATTAGCTTTTTAAGAAAGCAGAATTCCATTACCTAACATCTCTATTAGGATCTTTATAAGCATACATAATAAAAGGACCTATTAAAGATTTAATAAATGAACTTCTGTGTGAAGTCAAATGGATTTGGCAAAATGCTGTAGGGTAGAAGCACTTTCTCTCTCTGTGACACACACACACACACGCGCGCGCACACACACACACACGCGCGCGCACACACACACACACGCGCTCACACACACACACACACACACACACACACACACACACACACACATTCACACACAGAAAAGAAAGGGACTCGGGGTCCTATTATGCAGGAAGAATAAGCAGAGCAGTCAGAAATGGATTAGCCCTGTAAAACAAATTTGGTTTTAGTTTTGAAGCCATGGAGCCATGTTCTACTCAGGGTGTATTGGCAAAACAAAGCACAAAGGCCTCCAATGAAAACAACCTGGATGACGGGATAAGTAAAGACTGTCTGTGTGAATCAAATAAAAGCAAGTGTGAGATAGAGTCAAGCTGAGATAAAAGCGCTAGTGAAATCATACCTTAATACATTAAATGATGGGAAAAACACAAAATCACATTAAAAATCATGTGATCAAAAGCTATTTCATATGGAGTAAAATCTTCTGGGCCTTTGGGAACCACACTGCACAGATGCAATGCTTACTAATGGGGTCATAATGTAAGATAGAGCAAGACCATGAATGGCTTTATGAGCTAGCAATCAAATTAAAATCAATCATTAAAGTAACTTTAAGCCACTGACGGTATAGCAGTAGTATGTTTTGTCTGGAATATATTTCTTTGGAATAATCCATGAGATAAAACTAAATATTTTCCTACCGTTGTAAAACGACCATATACTCTAGACTTGACATGTGATGTAGATTATTATTAGATTATTATTGCCTGATAAGGTTATAAGGATAACTGGGGCCATAGAGCCTCCGGCTGGTGTGCACATTTAAAAATGTAACCATTTATTGAGAGAGGGAGTAGGTCAATTAATAAATGGAGGAATGGATGAATGGATGGGTGATTTTTCTGCACAATAAACAACCAAAAGTCAATATATTACCATGCATACCACCATAACAAAAATAATAAAGAAAGGGTGACATTGTTAATGCACCCTTAATGTGCAAAACAAGGGAGGAAAAGTGAGAGATGTGAGAGACCCCATCGTGATGTCATCATATGTGAAAAGCGGGTGAGGCTGTGCGAAGTATAGGAAACCCCTGGAGTCTGGACACTGGTGGTGATGGGAAGAAGAGGATGCTGCGGGTCTGGATGTGATGTGGAGTGGACTCTGATGAACTCAACCTGGTACTGGACGTGATGACTGGAGGTGGATGGTGTGGATGAGGGTCACCGCAATATGCACTGAAATGATAGCTGACAGCAGAAGAGAGGAGAACAGATTTTAAAGTTTGATAGCGATTGGCTGGTTGAGATTGTGGCAAAATCTGAAACACCTGAAGTCAATGATTACAAGAAGTGGGGTGAGAGAGGGAGAGAGCAAGAGAGGGTTGCGAATGAATGAGGCATAAAGATAGTGTTCCTGATTGAAGTATATGCTTAGCTTCACAAAGGATACACAATGATACACTAAAGCTTGAGAACCCTCTCAGCTGCTCACTGAAAGTCAAGTCTCTTCAAAGTAGCGCACCCACATTTTTATCTGAGTCATTTGTCTTTGGTAAAACTAAATAAATGTCAGTGTGAGATATTTTGAGTGGCAAGTAGGCCTACATCTGTGTATCATCAGCATAGCATTGGAGACAGACTTTAAAGTGGCTTTAATAAAAATGTTCAGATGATAACCAGGTACTAAAGCTTTCAGCCACAGCTGGAAGCTTTTTTCAGAAAAAACGCTGTGAACAGCCGCTGTCCATGACCAGCTCAGCAGCAAACAGCTGCAGGAAAAATAGATATTTCCCTCAGGAGTTGGTAGAGACCAAAAACAGAGCTAAAATACAGGGGATATTAGAGTAACTCATCAGGTGGCCAGAAATGCAGAACCAAATCAATAATGATGAAATGATGAAAAAAACATAAATTGCCAAATGATGAGGAGCAAATGTAAAGGGCCTTCAACTCACCCTTGAGGGACACCATACTTAAGGAATGACGCGGATGACAAAACATACCAAGAAAGAAGAGGTTTGATTGTGCAAATAAGAAATAAACAGGTTGAGAAGTACACCATGAAGGCCAACCCATCTCTCAAGAGAAAAGGAGGACAAACTAAAAAAATAAAAAATCACGACTACTTATAGCCGTGCTGATGTGTTCTTGCTCTGTTTAATGGGACTGAGGAAGAAAAATAAAGTGCTCCATGCATTCATTAAATCCCTCCATTTTTTTATCCTCCTCTCAACTGTATTGCACAATATTTGCCAAGGTGTGTGATGTACCTTTAAATCAAACAACTGGAGTATACAAAACATCTGCAAGAACATCTGCAATCTCACTACAGACTAAGAGAGTGAAACAGCTCTGCTTTGGTTATTCCATAAACACATGTTGGCCCCTGGGGTGGCTAATTTTCAATGTAATAATCTATTTAATCACAACTTAACATTATTGATCTCCGTGTTAAAAGCTATTTATGTGAAGGCCTGTGGGGCAGGTGGGCGACAGGCTCACTCCCCTTCGTGTCATTTATTTCCCATTCCACCATGCAAGTCAGCGTCCTGCAGCGTGCTAGGAAGATAAGAGATTGAATACGTGTCTGTTGTGAAGGATCATATATGCTGGGGCTCAGGAGGATGGCGTGCGTCCTCACTCAGACCACGAGAAAAACATGGAGTATGAGTAGTATTTAATGTGGATTTTATCAACATCATAACAGTGTGTAGTTTTTGCATGTGTTGTGTGTCCATTTGAAGGTAGGTTGACATCAGCATGGGTTTTTGGATTTGCCAGCAGGAACTATGATCTATGGCATGATTTTTATAGTATTTATGAACAGCAGAGAAGTTCACTTGGTCCAGGTTGCATTTCACTATGAGGTATTTTTAACCAAGTCAATCCATCTTAATTTTATTTTTTGTTTATTTGATTTTTTGATATACAATGATTGTATCACCAGAGAGCTCCTGTGATCTCAGCTGCTCTCGGATCAGCACTATGGACAGTGTTCATCTCACACTTCAGTGCTAATGATCTGCAGGCTGAAATCTGCAAAAATGTTCAACACCTCAGTGCATTTCAGTTCTTTATTTTACACTGTTAAACAAAAAAAAAAGAAGAGAAAATTCAAAATTGAATAAATTAAGTTTAAACTCATGTCCTTACTCTAAGATGAAGTACCCTCTGACATACCTTTACATTGCTTTTGTATGCAGTGGCTCAAGATCTCCTAATTTTTTTGCCTGTGTCTAACTGAGGTTCCCTTTGTGTGGCAATTTCAAGACATGTTTCCCTTCTGAACTTCAGATAGACTCATTTAAATAAATGTCCAAGGCACAAAGATGTCAACATCCAATAGGCTTATTTCAGAAAACAGGAAAAATGCCCAAAAAATTTGCATAAATCTGTGCAACTTAGTTTTTTCTACCTTTTTTTATTTTCCATGGCTTGGTTACATTTAGGCACAAAAACTACTTGGTTAGGTATTGGGAAAGATTGTGATTTGGGTTAATATAAGTACTTCCTCAAATTTAGATGATCTTTGTTGGCATGGTTACAATATAAATAGCTACTTCCACATGTGAATTGAACAATTGAACTCTCCTGTGTCATATTCCTGGGTTTTGTTGACACATCCATCCACCTCAACGTCCTCATAACACAGTCTTTGTTGCTCTTTATAACGCGTCACCAAACTTTTCCCTTTGCTCCCGTGATAATCTGAGTGACACAGAAAAACTGATGCATTATATCCAGCAGACCTGACTATTGTAATGTTCTCCTATCTGGTCTACCCAAAAGGGTTATAAACCAGCTTCAGTTGATTCAGAATTCTGCTGCCCGAGTACCGACTGAGGCCAGAAGGAGAGAACACCTGCTTTAAAGTCCCTACATCGGTTATCGGTCAGCTTCCGTATTGATTTTAAAATTCTTTTACCTGTTTTTAAAGCACTTCATGGTCTTGCACCAGCATACATGTCTCACATTCTTACAGCCTATGAACCAGTATGGCTTCTCAGGTCCTCTGGACAAGTCTCTTAGTTGTTCCAAAGTGCAGGACTAAAACCTTCAGAGCGGCAGCTTTCAGCTTTTATGCTCTGAGCCGATGGAACATTCTCCCCAAGGACCTGAGTTTTTAGTCATTAGTCACTTTATTTTGTTCACTTATTTTATTGTAATTATGTTCTAAATTGTATTTTATTCTATTTTACCTATTCTTGTATTATTATATTTTGTTCTATCTTATGTTTTGTTTGTTTGTTAATGTTATTATAGCTTTTTTAATCTATTTTATTGTATCTCATTGTCAGCTTTCAGCTTTCTTCCTTGATTTGCTTTCTTTTAGCTCATCAGTTATTTGGGAAGCACTTTGAACTACACTAGCCTGTATGAAAAGTGTTATACAAATAAAGTTTGATTGATTGATTGATTGATTGATAATTACTAAGGCCGCTAGATGTTGCCTAAGAACAAAAATGACTGTGAATCTTTAAGGGGGCCACGACCTCTAGGTTGAGAACCACTGGACTAAACTATCGACCTGTATATAAATTAGTTGGTAAAATGCATCTTACACATTGATTTAAGTACGTTGAGCTGACAATACTTCTGCACAGATGAACCCAGAATATAATTCAGTGTTTTCACAGTGTACTTTTAAATGTGTGATTGAACAGCAGGATCACAGCCTGATATCAACACAGAGGAAATTGTACAATAAACAGAAATCAATCTTCATTCCTCAATGTTTGGAGAAGGTATCATGTTTAAAGTATTATAGTGGCATCATAGCAATTTTTCATTAAAGAAATCTATGTCTGCTCATACACTTGGGTTGGTACATGTGACTTCCATGCACAAAGCTTGGCTTACAACACAAAGTGTACGTGTCCTGTAATCAATCACATTGAAAACTGCCTTGTAGGCGCACGCATACTTGCATTTACAAACACACCTGCACCCACATTTATACATGTATTTGAGTCAGCTGCACTTGCCAAGCAATTAAAGCCCAAATCATGATATGTCAGAGCCCCTCCTCATGCCCTGCAGCTCCTGGAAGATGTCCTGCCTTATCAGAGCCATATTGATCTGAGCCGGAGGAGAAGCTGGTCTGAGGGAATTTGTGTTCATTTTGGAAGAGGACACAGCTGTCAGCGGGCCAAAGATTAGTCCGTCTAAAGAGCTTTTCTGACAGCATCGCTAAATAGTGTCTGGCTGGATGCAGACGGCGAGAATCAAACCTCAGTCCCCTGTGTGCAAAATAAATCATATATGTATCATTTGTCCAAGAGCACAGCGAGGTCTGGGACAGAGCTTTACCTGCACTAGAAGAGCTGGGTTCGTCAGTCCCTCATTAGGAATCCACACTGAAAGCCACTGACTGTAAATCACCAGTCTTATAGCATTAGTGTTGTGAGACACTGTGGATTTGTAGGTGTAAATCTTGGCTGTTGTTCCTTGTTGGAGACTCATTACTCTAAGCAGGTGTGTGCAGGATTTTTGAAGGTAACAAGCAGTCTGATTCAGAATAATGAGTTCATTCTTTGAATTGCTCAATTTGAGGTACAGTCACATAATCCTTTTGAGCTCAACAAATACGATTCAAGTTGTGATCAGTTCAGGAAATTTGAGTCTGTTAGTCGAAGGGATGCTTGAAAGAAAATGTATTATGCAATGCAGAGTCTGATTTATTTTGCCTTTGTTTTGTTTGGGTTTCTTATTTATCTATTCATTAATATCTTATTAGGTTGTGAAGCCTTATTGATATTGTCATGTTATGTCTTTGTGTTATTATTTGGTTTGTTTAGTGTGACTTAGTATGTTTAAGTTAAGTTAAGTTTATTTATGTCATGTTTTTGCTCAATAATAATAATAAAAAAGTGTTTGTGTCACAGTAACAAACAAAGTTTGGAAACCACATGTTAAAGCTGGAGACTTGAGACATGGACTCGAGATAGACATAAATCAGAAAGGTTGAGACATGAGACTTGACTTCACACTTAAGTCCTTAAAGCTACTGTAATCAATATTTCCATGTTAGGAATTAATCAAAAAACAATTTAACAATTAAAACTATCAATTAAGATGGATTTAAAGACTTGACTTAACATGAGACTTGAATGTTATTACATTCAAGTCTCATGTTTTACCTGGTAAAAGCCTGGAAGAGTGCACTGAAAGGACTTGGTCTTAGTTAAGTTTAAAAAAAAATAATATCACTGCTTTACAAGGAACATGTTCTAGTGACAGTATGTAATTTAATGATTATTCAAAGACTTACTGGACTTGCATTTTGACTTGTAATTTGCCCGTGAAAAGCATTTAGCAGGGAAGTTAAATATAAATATTAGATATAATTGTCATTTTTTGTAGGAAGTAACTAGTTACTACAACTGTTAGATCAATATATTGTAATACAAGAGACAATATAGCATTAAATTGAAATACAAGAACACTTGGCAAAATGTATTCAATTACTTTCTACTATTTTGTAAACTTCAATGATGCTTTCAGCTCTGATATTATATTTATATTATATAATATAAATATATTATATTTTTGGCGCAGACTTATATTAATACTGAATATAATCTTGCAGTCTAATGTAAGTATTGAATATATGATGCTACTATGATACCGTACAATGTAGTTGATACATATTCAGTTCAATAAGTAAAAAATGAAAAGTGGGAAAAAGCTTTACTTTGATGATTTGTTGATTCAGTGGGTGTCCATTGTTATTTATTTATTTATTTTTGCTGCTAATGTGTGCAGCAGGCTCTCTACTTCCTCTCTTCCGCCATTTCTTCACAGTCCCTCAACCTACCCGGGTCTGAACTCTGTCTCCTCTGATGGATCCCCCTGTGTTCATTTATTGAACCCAGGTAGGTGTATCCAATTAGTGTTTCTGTGTCTCCCATGTCAGGGTATGCTAAATCTGCCTCCAAAAAGCCGGGGATCCTATTAGCTCACGTTAACGCCTCTGTATTTTATACTATGGCTTTTATGGGCTCTCCAATGTCACTGCATCAAAGGAGCCTTGTCTGTACATGAATCTCGCCATGCCAGAATCCTTCAACCCCATTATCTGGGTGAAGTGCCCTTCCTCAGCTATTTGTATCCTCCCGCACCTCGCGCCATTACCTTCCACTGGGTAATAGCTCTTTAGGCTTCTTGTCTTTCTGACCTGCTTTTGTCAGATGTGAAAAGAACTAAACTAAGCTTGTTTTGTTTCTTTTTCTGAAACGCTAGTATGCATCTCCTTTATGTGGTGTCATACTGCCTCAAATTCAAGATGTAATTGCTGTATTATGAAACCTCATAGAGTAAGTGTTGATACTAGAGATAACATCTCCATCATGATTGTCTGTAACATGGAAACAGAGGCAGCATGCATAAAGTGTTAAGACCTGGGTAAATACCATTACAGCAGCTCTGTGAAACATCTGAAAATTACATTATGTTATATAATCTTACCTTGAGAAGAACTCAAGACACCACTTCCATCTTTTGACTGCTTTCCCATTAAACTCAAATTAGATGATTATTTACTCTGCAGGGCTCTGGATCTGCTTAGTCATGCATAGCCGATCTCTCAAGTCCCCTCCACAGTGCCGGATGGATATGAAAAAAAAAAAAGCTCAAGGATAATGGAAAATTGATTTTTATCTCCTCATATCTGTTTAAATATGATTAACAGTGAGCTTGACACAGCACGTCAAATTAATAATGACGTGCGATGGGAAGAGGCAATCAATAATTGACAAGATAAATATAGATAACGTTCATAATGCTCCCGACGCAGGTCACACCGATAACAAATGAAGCATTAGCATGTGAATGATAATCAGGAGTCATTAGGCAGGTGTGAATGACAATAGTAGTAGCAGTAGCATGATGGCGTCCACGTTTTGACATCACCTCCAGCACTCAGAGGGCAGCCGGTGAAGTTAACTGAACCTCGTATCTCTCTGTTAATCTGCTCTGCAGCCTGATAGGAACCTAGAGGTCATTTGGCAGAGCAGCGTGTTACTCCTCCACGTTGACTTCCTCCCTAACGCAGCTCCACTGTTTCCCCTGAATCAAAAGTGAAGTGGCGGCTAATGAAAATGAATAGCACATTTGTATGTCGTTAGCGCAGAGCGAGGGCTCCGGGGTGGGGTGGGGTGGGGGTTGGGGGGTAGTGTTGGGCGTGTGAACATAGTTCAACAGTGATTACGCAGAGGTTAACGGCCGGCCTGACATAAGTGTTAGACTCCTCATATTATGTCGATTCACTGAGCTGTTGAACCATTACCACTCTCTCCCCCTCACACTCAGATAAAGGTATTTGCCCAGAGCTAGACAGATGTACTTTGCATTTATGAGAGCATACATTATGTTTGACATCAAACATTTGCTTAACAGTGCCTCGGAATCTCATTTCATTTTAGTCAGGTTGTAGTTTCATCCCAGCTTTGTACCTGATACTATTTCCTGTATGATACATACATTAAAAAAATACATCTGGGATTGCACAGAAGTGTAAGCAGCAGAGATCCCTGCAAAGTCTCAGCCTTAACTTATCATCTGCCTGCTCAAAACTATAGGTTTTAGATGACAGGGCTCGTAAATGGGTTATCTAAAATCCAATATATATTGGAAGAGAGATCGCAGGGGAAAAGGCGCGCTTGACTGTATCATCCTGATCCATAACTTTCCCTCCAACCAGGGGCCCATTTATTGTCGATTCCATCCGAAAGATGGGTCTGTCAGTCGGGTGGGAGTTTCGCTGCTGTTTATTTTCAAATCAATACTCAATTACTATAAGGAAGATCCACTCCCTTGCCCATTTTCAAGATGAAATTATGGACTGCAGCAATAACACTTAGTCAAGGCGAAAGCTGGTGTCATTAGCTCACAACTGGGCAGGATAAGTACACCAGGATTTTATAACAGCTGGATTTCTAACCCCCCTTCCTCCTTTTACCCTTTTAGTTTCTAATTAATCACCATGAAAAAGACCCTTCACGACATGACGGATGACCAGAGAAAACAATTTTCACCCTAAGAGCCTTTTAATTTTAAACTCTGAGTGCTCATTGACTGCAACTCCCAACAACCCATCAATGCTAGTTTTTAATGCACTTCCTCTTTTGTTATTGAGAAGAATGGAGAGGCAGCAAGGCCCCGGCTCCTCTTCATAACTCATGTCATCGATTTGCTAAATGCCAGACATTTGCCATAGGAGAGAGTCCTGTCAATGGCTTTGGCAGGGTGTGTGTAAATTACTCCATTAGGGAGCATTTTTGGTTATTTATAGTTGAGAGAAATAGAGGTTAGGCTGCATAGATGAGCATGGACTGTGCACTGCAAGTCAAACACAACCCTTGTTTAGTCACATGAAGGGGTCCTTTAAGTTAGAGAAAAAAAGCTCCTCCAATATTGCAGCATAAAAAACAGTAAAGCCATCATTCACTGTAACACATTATGACAGACAGGCTTTGCTCTTGTGAAAGTAGGCTAGACAGGTCCGAGGGCAAAATCCAGCCCTGGCGGAAACTGTGACAAGCGGTTCTGTTGTGGTTATTGTTAGCATCCACACCAGTTGGACGGGTCAGTCAAAACAGTCCTGTGACATTGCAACATGTTGGAGAGGATGCTGTCTCTAGTCGGGATGCAAGCACAAAATGAAAGTTTGCTAACAACAGACCCAGACATAAACAGGTCATAGCTGTCTGCAGTTAGCTCTTAGACTGCCGAGTTTAAGAGCACAGCTGAATCTAATCCTCTGCTGATCATCATTTACTGAATCAGATCATGACAGAGGAACAGGACACAAATTATCAGAGGGTAGAATGCATTCACCGTATTAAATTAAAGGTGTGCAATTTTTTACTTAAGTTTATAATGTCTTTATTACTCGAATGGTAAAAACTTTTATTTTTTAGTTTATTTTTGTTGCTTCAGTGCGACATGTCCTACAAACTTCCTAAACTCTCACAAATCTCCAAAACAAAAATAAAAGCATCTCCTCATCTATAACTGCTGTGGTTAAAGAAGTGCTCGATTGTTGCTCAGAGTCGTACTCAGCTTCTGAAAACAGTTGTGTCATGTATTTCTTGAGTCTGAAAAAAAATAACCCAGATGAACCCATCCTCTCGGCTTGAGTTGAGAATTAAAATCTTTAGTTGAAAACTGGAAGTGTGCAGTTTTAAAACCCAGGTGCAATACAGAGGACGGAAGGGGCCGAATAAAAGATCATGGTGCATTATGGTACGCGCAGGATTTTGGACCTTCACTTGGATATCTTGACCTCTGCTGCTTTGATTTTGATCATCTTTTTTTTTTTTAATGCATCTATTGTGATTCATCCAATTTTCTGAAAGTGCATTACTAAATCCAGACTTGGTTACTTTTACTTGGTTAAGGAAAGATACTGCTTTCACCAAATTACATAAAATATACACACGTACAATAATACAAAAAATACCTCATTTGTAACTGTCCTAGAACAACACAGAGGTGTTTTCCGATCTGACGCCTCTATCAACGACATCATTTGTGTGTGCCTTTCAAAGCCATTACAAATGACTGATGAAGAATAAATCTGTCTCATGCAAAAAATAAAGCAGGATCAGCAAGTGTGTCCTACTCTGTGTATAAACAGATACCTGCATTCACTCATCATTTCACCTGCTTTAGACCATCAGTCCACATAACAACACAGATAAAGTACTACAGTATGTGTGACCTGTACTGTGCCAAGACCAATAATAAAAGCCCTTTTGGAACAGAGACGACTGACTAATAGCTCAGTAACTCAAAAATATATACCTGAGGGCCATTAAATTATGGAGTGGGTGATTGTGCATAGAGTGTGCATTCTTGTTGTGCACAGTCCAAAGTTATTATCAATCATCAAGTAGAAAATCCTGTAGCTGTACAAGGAATAAATAAAAAGAAATACTGTATTACATACTGTAGCATTACAGAAAAAACCCTGTTGAGTGAGCAGCTATGGCCACAATCAGCAGGTTATTGTCTGAGCTTTCCTCTCTAATCACGACATTGTGGGTTGTAGGTGTCTTTTGCATGTCGAAAAATAATTCAGCATCATGGCTCCCTTTAAAATATTTTTTTTTCGGGAAAAAAAGTTTCCTGTTTCGAAGTGATTACTGATGAGGCTGCATTTGAGTTGATTCAGAGTAGTTTGCTGCTGCACTGGTGTCAAGACCTGCTAGTCTTTAAGATGTCAGGGTTGGATTCCTATAGACCTCACTCTTTGTTCATCTCTGCTTTGTTTTCAATCACAGAAAAATTACATGGTACAAGATAAACCAATAGCGAGCTCCACAGGAAGCACAATGGTTCAATATCACATCGTCATGAGACAGACTATCAGATGATTTTATATATTTTTTTTACTTTTTACAACTTGACTTTTTAAATGATTGCAACTGTTTTAATTAATTAGATCATGCAGGGTTTTCATTCAAAATGTCTCCTATGGGTTTAATTTAAAGTATTCAATGTTGAAATTTGATCCCTTTTAAACAATCACTGGTATTTGTCGTGCTGTTTTCTATTGTGTTATTTATATTCAGCAGGTCTTGTTTCTGTGCCATCATTTGTGTCGCCCATGGATATGGGCAAAGTAATATTCACAGATGCCACACAAACTCTTTTAGTCATTCAATCTGCCAAAGTAGCGCCAGTGTGTTGGGACTGCATTTAACAGAATAAAAGCTAAATGGAGAGTGACAAAGTGCCCCTGAGGGGTAGTGATATTTTTTGCCTTGACTCTTCTATGACACCTTGATAAGGCAATTATAGAGTAATTACCTTAACAAGTGGCATTAGAGAAAATTATCCTCATTTTTCTGCTAAAATAACACCAAATCAGTAGTGAGTGGATTTCAGAATCTCTAATCAGCATCTCATTAAGTGTTGCAACTGCCTGATTTAGGCAGCCTTCAATGACAAATGCAATTAGTGCAACAAAACAACAAAAACGTGACAACATTGTGCAAAACAAGGCAGATAAATCCAGTGCATCCTTCAGAGATGTCACATGTTTATTCAATTCATAAAGGCTAATTGTATCTGGAGAGTTTCTGTGCACGATTCCAGCAACCCCTGAGATGCTCTCCATGGCCTGAGTAAAACAAAAGGTTCAAAGTCAATTGGAATCCACCCTGGGAGTGAGTGTTGGAGAATCACTCCGCTTTCAGCAAATGGAACAGATAAGCAGAAACATTTTCTTCCTCTCCTCTCCTGAGTTAGCCAGTGCAGCAAGGTCATGTGAATGTGATCAGCCACTGTGTCTAAGCGTATTATCAGGTGAAATCTGTGGAGTGACGTGAGTGAACCGGGCCAGTCAGCTGTCTGGAAAAATCATTACACAGAGCCGGACATTTTGGATAACTTTGGAGGCAATCGGCCGCTTGGGATGTGGCATGGATCAGTCCGTGACCAAAACGCCCTTGAATGAAACACTTCCTCATCACACCGGTCAGAAGCCTAATGGAGAGTTGACTATTCTTAGGAGAACAGGCCGAGAAGAGCTTATGACTTTCAGTGAAACACACTGTACTGTATAACCAACAACTGCAACAGACATTTCCTGTGTGACAGCGTCTTCAGTAGGTATTTCATAACACATCAAAGTAATAAAGTTGACCTTGGCAACAACCCGAGATCTGGGTCAAAACATATTTCCAATACATTAACTTAGTTTCAACAAACAGAACAAAAAGCGGTTAACTTTCCTTAGTATAGTAAAGTGTGGTGCATATTTATATTGAAAACTTTTGAAACAGGATTAGTGCTTTGAAGCCTGCATTTACATCCCTCAAGATCATTTCACATAAGAAAGAAAACAATTTAAAGCATCAAAACCTAAACAATGAACTGAATTACAGTAAAACAATCTCAGGTGACAGGAACTACAGATTTGGGTGATAATTATGTGAAGTTTGTCACTGAGTGACCCCTTTTACTGGCCACTTGGGGGCAGCACAAACTGATGTATTGTCACCTCCTAAGTTTATATTTTTATTTAAACATCCTGCCAATAAAGAGAAACATTAGCATTCATTTGGAGTAGTGTTTCTGGCCACCTGACAAATGCGAGCCCAAGAGTCACTCACTCTTTTAGCTCTGTTTTAGTCTCCACCAGTTTAGAGGTTAATATGTAGCTCTTTAAATACTTCATTCTGTTCACCAGCTGGTCTCTAACTGTGTCTGCTGTTGGCTGATAGGAAGGTTTTTAAAGCGTTTTCACTGTTGTTGCTGCTCCCGAAAACTCAGATGGTGAGAGTGGCCAGACTGCAGGCCCGAAAAACAAAACAATGTGCTGAAAGACACAAAAATGCTCCGTGAAGCTGACAAGAACTGCAGAGTTGGGTGTCAATTCTCTATGTTTTTGTCACTATGAACGATAACATTTACATCAACGATTATTTAATCCATTCCCAATATAGAAATATTGATTATAATGATTTTAAGCAGTTTTTTCTCTGGAGTTCTATATGTAACATTCAGAAAATGCTTTAATTACACCAGTGGCTGTTAAGTGAAATGCAGTCAGCATCCTGTTTCTCCTACTCTCACACATGCTCCCACTCCATAGGGATTATTGGCATTGGCCAAACTATGTGATGTTCAGACTGGGAAAGAAATTCAGTAAATTTAAAGATTACCAGGAGAAGAAGGAGTCTACTATATTGGCTATATTGCAGACGATAGACTGGCGGCGATGTAACGGTGAGTGCATGGAAAGACTTAACCGCAGGAACACACATGCTACCAGCTCTCATGCTCCACCCCGAATGAGAGGCACACAGAGACGGATTTTGTGCAGCGGCTGGGATTTGTCTCCGTAGACCTAATGGGCAGTCTGACTACACAAGACTAAACATGACTGACCGGAATCATGTTGATAGATGAGGTAACAAATGTTACACTGTTATTACGAACTATATTTTAGACCTTATTTAACTCTCCAGCACTGGCACAGCGCTAAAACGAAGTGAGATAGGTCTGGCTGTGTGAGACGTTGGTCTCATTTCCGGCTTCACTAGATAAAACTTTTTAAATTTTTTGTGCTTTAGTGGACTTTGTGTTGGAGTCTGTGTTGTGCTGGGAGCCAGTCGTTTTTCTAAGCTAATGTTAGCTAGTATTGCACACTGTTGACGCTGGAGGGGAGTGGAAGAGAGGCAGTGAGGCAAGGAACTCTGGAGCGAGCATTAATGTCACTCCCTTTGGATTTTCCCGAGTCCTTTACATAGAAATCAGTCTAGGGAAGTTCATACATTAATGTCTATTTACACATTGGCAATAAAAAAGTGATTAAAACATATAAATTGCTTCACATTCTTAAATACAATTATGACTAATATAAATGCAGTGTTTAAAACATTAAACCCAATGTTAGATTAGATTAGATATTGATAAATAAATAAATAAATATCACTGTACCCCACGCTTATTTGTGGAAATACTAACATTAGTTTATATCATATATTTTTTAAATATTGATCCAAGAAGACCAGTTGGAGCCAAGGTAACAACTAATGAGGATCCAAAAACATGGATGGAAGCACATCACATGTAGTTTCATCAGCCCCTTGAAGGCTGAGACATGATGGTGTTCAGTATATCAGCGATAGACAGAAAACAGATGTGTTGTCTTACTTCAAAAGTCAAAGTCAGCTTAATTTATTTCCTTAATGTTTTAACATCACGCAAACTTTAACTTGGAATTCATAATAAGTCTCATAATCACAGCTCATTAATTATAAGCTATAATTAGTCAGAGATCAGCCTAATGATAAGACACAATTATGTCTCCAGATGCATTGTTTCTAATCAAGCCCTAATATTCAAACACAGCACTGTGAGTGTCAGATGTAAACTGTCTGTCATCCTGAAGCAACTTCCTGCGTTTCTGACCCAGTTTAAACACATTTCACCCTGTCTGCCTGTGTGCACGACGCATGTCCGTCTCGGTGCGGGTGTGTGTGCACGTTAAGTGTGATGAGGTATAGTTATTACCATACATAAACCGGACGTTTGAAGTAAAATAGCATTTAATGACTTATTTGAAGTATTTGAATTGCAAAGGGAATGAAACATCCCTTTGAAGGAGGAAATGCCATATTCCAATCAAACATTTCACTGTTGCGAAGGTTAATGAATGCCATTAGCCCAGCACCAATAAATTCAGACTTCTACTTTCACGAGATGCATAAATTAGATAAAGGCCCAGAATCCAAAGCTTTTCATACGGGGGAGAGGGAATGTGTGACAGCAACACAATTACATGCCTGTGGAAGGAACGGCTGTTAAATGGAGGCAATTTGACCAGGCTGAACAACTGGAAGTTAGGATTTCCATCGACTTCTCCTTGTTTGAGGTACATTTCCTTCCACAAGCTCATATATCAATAAGCTGTTTTTCTTTTTGTGTGCTAAAATGTTTATCAATTAAAATTTGCTTCATTAAAATATATTTACAAAATGTATTCTAATTGCAGCTCATCTACATGCACATTAGTGAGATTCATTACCAAACTGAATAATGCCACACCAAAATGTTACCACTTCCACCAACCAGTTTGTTGCATGACTGAATGGGTGACAATATTTATTCTAGGAGATGTTACAATAATTATTAACCAATCTAAGTTTCCTTTGTGATGCTAATTAGTTGTTAATTTGGTTGTATCGTTTTGGCTAATGGCTCATCACTTCTAAAAGTGTCCTGCTTGGCACTAATAAGGTCTGACGTAGGCATTTTCTATACTTCATTACTCCTTTCAAATGATCATTGGCCTCCCTAATTAGATGATCGTTGAGTTATAGCCCCACTGTAGACCACGACCTTGAAAAGAAGTTGAGATCTGACAGATGATGCCCCGGGCCTGAAAGCTAATGGCTGAGACGCAATGACACAATTGTTTTGGTACGTGTTACTGCGTGTTGGTCACTTTGAGGAAGTTTGACATACACTGCATAAAATCACATTTCAGCCTCATGTAAAACTTATTAACCTGCAATTTCTGTATCTAAATATCAGGAAAAACAATCACAGGATGTGTTCTTGCAGTTTACTTCAAGTCATAAAGGTAAAGCAGGAGAGATGAAGGAGGGGAGTGGGGTAATGTTGGCTTCATGCACAGTGAGGTGGGATATTAAAAATCTCTGCTCTCACTTTTGCAGCCTCTCCAGGTTGAACAGTATCATTCAGCATGCACTTCCACACACCGTGAATTGATGAACTAAATGATAAAAAGCGAACTTATCTCCATAATGCTTTAAATTGTATCAACTACTGATACCAAATACTTAGTTTTGGTTAAAGTTGAAACAGTCCTCGGAAAGTTAGTATACAGGCGACTCACCTGCACTGATTAGTATCTTGTCTTGTGGTCCAGCAGAAGGTGCTCTTAAAATCTGCTCTGAGCTTGACCTATTGCTGCCCTGTTCATACTGTATATCAGTAAAATAAGATAATGAGTAAAAATGGAGAGGTGAGCAAAGTCATGCAGATCGGATAATCACAACACCGAAGTACAGAGAAACAGTGGGCAGACATATTTTGGGTTCTAAACCGTAAATTACCAACACTACATTACACAGCCTTTATGTGGTTTAGTTCAAATTAATTTGAACAAACTATGTGTTAATTAAACATTTCCACCTGACCATGACATACAATGGGGGAGAGTCTATGTGATGACATTAACATACACATACAGCACCAACATGCACGCCTGTTGATATCAGCAGTTTATAATCTGTTCCACTTTTCTCTCTCAAGATGCTGCACTGAAATTCACACCATAAAGGCCCATACTTCCTCTCTTTCTTCTGAAATGTATGGGTTTTTTTTTTTTAAATTCATATATAGTTATCATAACCATCCACACAGTAGATTCTTGAAACATTAAAAACAGCATTCACTCTTGTTGGGCCCACACACTGCTGTTAGTGAACTGTCGATCTGGTTTGTCAGGTCGAATTTTTTCTTATCCAAACCAAGAATCTGAGGATTGATGGGGTCACGTCTTGTTTAGATTATAACACCACCTCAGACAAGTCTGTGATTTTAAACTGTATAATTAAAGTTGACTTGACTTGTCAGACAATGACATTGCCAACTGACTGCATCACTTCATTAAACAAGACTAAGAGTATACAGCCATGCAATCAGCTCTGTGACGGTGTACTTGGGCAAAGTGGTACTTTGAGCTAAATGCTAACATGTTCACAATGTTGTTTATGCTAAACACAAAGTACAGCTGAGGCTGAGGGTGGGTAGGATTTAAGAAACCCAGGATTCAGGCAACAACTAGAACCAGGGCATCAGGAGAGTGTGGTGTTCCTGTTAACCCGACTCGCTGCAGCTCCATCACTGAGGCTCTACTATCACTCTTGATGTACACCACCACATCACTCCAGTAAGAAAAATCCCCTGAGATGGATCTTTTTTCAGTGCTAACATGTGAAATATTGCTTTGCTGGGTGTTCACTCAGGCGAGCAAAAATCATTGCTTCTCTCCAGGTAAGGTTGACAGATGGCCATCCACACTGTGAGAAAAACAAAGGCTTGGATGGCAGAGTGAACAACCAGGTCGGCCCATGTTTTATCCCCCTTCACTTTGTAAAACGACCTCCAAGGTTAACCCCGGCTGGCTTTCTTTTATTTAAGAGGGAAAGTACAAAGAAAGCAGGTTGGGTGGGCATTCTTTAGGCCTTTACAGAATTTCTTTCCTGTGGATAAAAAAATGGTTTTGAACTTCTATTGCATCTTTTGATTTGAAATCCACATGAATACCTGGCAGGATATCTCTGACATATTCTTACACTCAATCAACACACTTAGAAATTAACAACTTCAAACTGAAATGCAATTTGCATGTGTTTGCTTGTGCAGAATAATCAAATCATGTGGTATTAGGCCACGCATCAAGCACTGGAGACAGTGGTTTTGTTCAGCTGGAGGTAATTGAGCCCCTCTGCCATCTTTTTTAGAACAGTGCCTGACATAACCACTGGTTGTCGGCAATCTGACGAGTATCAGATGAATAATTTTAATGTTAATTACATAGAAGGAGAGATACAGTGGAAAATCCTTTCACGATGGGCAATGAAGGAAGTTAAAGATGTTGTTAAATGCAATACCTTTTTAAAAGATATTTTTAAAAAGCGAGGACACGGAGGAGCGAATGGTTGTGTTACACTTATGAGTGCTGCAGACCTTACTAAACTAAACTAAACTTTCTTCGAAGTTAGTTAAGTTTGAAGAATGGTTGGTTTGCAAACTAACTTTCTGTAACTTTCTTCCTCAGGCTTTCTCCCACAGACCAAAGACATGCAGGTTTTTTAACAGCAGAGATCTAATTTGCCTGTAGGTGTGCATGTCAGCGTGAATGGTAGTCTGTCTTTATGTGTCTGCCCTGTGCTTGACCTGAGACATAACCAGGGTGTACCCCACCTCCCGCCTAGTGTCAGCTGAGATAGGCTCTGGCTCACCCCCCCCCTCACGACCCTCTAAAAGGATGAGTGGATATAGCTGATTAACCCTGGAAGCCTGGAGGTTTGGAGCTGTCGTTTATTACCATAGAACAAAGTGAACGTCTGTGCTGCTTCTTAAAAGCAGAACCCATAACAGTAAAATGAGATAAGACATTTACTGGGAGAACATGGGTCAAATTTAGTGGAAGACAAAAGTGTATTACCTTTTAAAGGTAATATATAGATGAGGGATTGTCGGTTACTTCTTACTGTTTCCTGAGCAGAAATTTAATCCAATCTAATGGCAGCAATGATGCTGAGACTCTGATATTGTTTTTCATGGATATGATTTACACTTAATTTCCAGAATATACGGTATTGATTTGCTAATCTACCTGCTGTGATCTCCTCTGAATGTCTACGTAACTGCTGATGATCTCATTTTCAAACACTGTGACATGCTGAATTCTTCAAATGAAATGGAAGATTGATTTGAGGGATATGATGAAAATCTGGGGTTGATCACTGGAACATTTCAGCACATTTTGACTCTGCCTTATTTATTTTTCCAGGAACACAGGATCACAAGTAAGTGATAATAAAGATATTATGTAAATAATAATACTGTACAACGTTGAATGTCTGTTGGATTTCATGGTAACTTTAAATTAAGCCTGATATTAATATGCTAGCCTTCTTGCGCACCCGCAAATTGTATTTGATCTATCGACATGTGAGCTGGACCTTTAGACCTTAAGGCTGAATCCTACACACACTTATTTATAAGAAATCATGATTTATATATTAATTACATATGTAGTAAAGCCCTAGTCCATGATTGGTACACAGTGACATTTCCATTCAGCCATCACAAATCCATAGTCTTCATTCCAGATGTGGTCAATGTGGCAGAGAGAATGTGTTATGTATTGATCCATGAACCATGTGGGCTGGATGGTTTGGAGTAAATAGTTGCACACTGCGACTTTAGGCACTGCCTCTCAAAAACAAGTCATGTGTCAGTCAATTATACCTCAGGCCTGTGATTTTGTAATCACAGAGAAAACGTCAACCTATTTTTTCACTGTGTCCGAATTAAGGGGCCGCATCCTTCAGAGGCTGCAGTCACAGCGGTGCATCTAGACTGTCCCAATTCGAAGGCTCCTTCAAATGCAGCCTTCTTTTCGTGGGCTGCAGCGGGTAGAACCTTCATTGTTCCACCTATCCAAGGATTCATAATGAAAATAATATGGTAAGGATTACGCTTTTAAATGTAAGTAATAAAATCAGCTCAGTTGAACAGCTAATGGTACAACTGTTTAAAAACCAAGGGGCCTGGGGGCGCCTTGGTGACTCACCTGGTAGAGAGCGTACCACTTAATCCTAACGGAGTCCGACCGCGGGCGTTTGCTGCATGTCATCCCCTCTCTCATCCTTAATTTCCTGTCTCTCTCTCACTCTGCTATGACAATAAAGGCAAAAAGGCCAAAAATAAAAAACCTTAAAAAAAACAAAAAACAAGGGGCCTTAAAACCTAAAGTTCAAGGTTGCTAGGCGACAGGATCTGAAATCCTCCGTAGGCCTAACAGTCTCGTTTTGGGTCAGCCTTCGCCGCGTGGTCCGAATGATCTGGTCCCTGAATTGGGGACAAAGCTCTTGAATATTCAGAACCTCAACATTAAAATGAGTGCTTATAGAGCTCACTGGCTATTACTGTCAGCCTTGTATCTGTAGTCATTGAAGGTGGGTTAAATACTGAGTGGAGCAGCTTTAAAGTCGTACATTTTTGGAGAAAACATGTTTATGTGTGTGCCGAGATTTAAGTCAGTGCTGTATCTTGAAGTTGGAGTATTTTTCTTCACCTTGGTCCAGCAGCATTGGCCATCTGTCAGTGAAAGATGGATGCCAAAGGCAGGAGGCTGACTTAAAGATGACCAACTCAGGCTTGGCAGTGATGGAGATCCTCCGTCGCTTTGATGCGTTGGCTTACAATATGGTGTCAGCAAAATGGACTGGATGGCTGTAAACGGCGGTGTCAAGCTGTAAGTCTGCATATAGACAGGGTCACTTCACCCGGTTACTGAGGGCGAGAAGATGTTCAGTCAACCCTGAAAGCATGTGTGCGGGATGATTCGATCTGCTGAGGCTGCACAGGGGAGGAAAACCCATCACATGGAGGAAGAATTCACTCGAGAGGCAGGATAGTTGAAACTTGGAGATTGAGGTGCTTGAAACTCATTCAGGATTAAAAATAACATTACAGGCTCCTGCAGCACAGGGGTATCATGTCATGCTGAGCGCTCACATTCACTGTTAACCTCCTATGTATCTTTTATTCTCGCCGCTGTGCTTCAGTGTCCATCACTCACAGCAGTTCTTCTGGGTGGTCATAACTCATGCAGAGTTTTGTCATAGAGAACGCCCCCTGTCCTGGGATCAACTCCATGTTATCCCCCTCAGCATTGATTAGCACTGTGTTACACTGACATGGACAGAGACAGATAGAGTCTCCTGGATCTGTCCGCCTGATAATACCCACTGCCAGAAGAGGAGTGGATGTTAAACCAAACAGGCACAATGTGTTCCGACATCAGCGGCTAATGTCAGGAGAAGGCATTTCGACAATGAGGAAATGAGGAGGTGACCCAGTGAGGCCACGATGCATATTGCTTTGACCCTCCCACTTGGCCCCGCCATTGTTTTTCAATTAATCGCAGCCACTTTGCGGCGAACGACACTGACAGATGGCAAGGTCTTTGTCGGGGGTTCACAGGGGTGCGAGGCAGATAGTGCTTACTGGTGGGGAAAAGTGAATTTTGGGGCCAAATGATACACGCCCCCGAGCAGAGCCACTGAGGCAGATTTCTAAGTGCTGATCTATTCAAAGTGCAAGGAACCAGGAAATAAGGTGGAGGTGTCTCTACCAGTCTAGAGGATATTACACTATATGTCAAGGGAGAGTTTTGCATGATGAAGAGACGTAATTTAAGTGTCATAATAATTAGCCAGTTAGTCTTTAAAACTTTTATTACAGCATAAAGGGCTTCGTCAGAATGTCTAAGTACACCTACCCACAAACCCTTCATCTCATACTGACTGTCTGCAAACTAAAAATAGAGACAGTGGTCATAAATAAGGATAACAAGTTGTTTGGGCTTAGAATTATAAATTAACAGCATTTGTTGTAAAAATTTTAGTTGTTAGTTGTGGCAACAAACCAAGTCTCTCACTTCAGTACAAGTGAGCAGTTTTTGTTAACTCAGAATCTTTAGCTGGGGTTCATAAAAAAAAGATGTTCTGTTGATTTGTGTTTTTAAGTTGTGGAACCATTTCCACACTCATACAATGCATGAGTTAACTAAACGTTTGCCTCATCACTGACCGGACTCATTTCATTGGACAGTGTGGTGCAAAACTGAAACTGCTCCAAGAGTGAAAGATGAATACGACAGGAGACCAAGTGCAACAACTCATGACAATAAAACAACTTTTGTTGGATGAACTCAATTTCTTATAGTTTGTCACCTTCAAAAATTCTGAGTTATCTAAACAAAAGAATTATTACTTGACAGAACTAGTTGTTTTAAGGTGGCCTTGATGTTTAGTAAATTTAAAAAGGATTTGCAGCTGGTTGTCTTATATTTTTGAGTTTTTACAGTGTGCGAGTTATGACCAGTTCAACCAAAGACCAATGTTCCCTTTTAAGATTGTTGTATTCTGATAATTCTTCATAGAAAAGGTAAAAAAAAATGCTTGCAAGAGAAAAAGAAACAGTTCAAAAAAAGAAAAGAAAAGATGTGTTTTTTCTTTTGTTTTTCTGAATTCATCTTAACTTTACACGCGATGGGAAGTGCAGAGCCCCAGGTTGGATAGCACAAAGAGAAATGTTTTTTCAACACTCAACAGGAACCAAAATGAGGAGTTTTATTAATTCTAGCATCCAATTACAATCTGTAAATGTAATATTTATTTTGTGTGTCGCTTGTAGTGAGAGTGATCACAGACTGCACTTCTCAGGTCTACAGAGGATTTTACTGTATTTCAGCTCATTGTTTTGGATTCACAGCCCACAACTTTACTGTTTTGGTTAATCTGACTGTTCTCAAAGCGTTTTCAGCAGCAGCAAGCAGCAGTTTTCAGTGGAAGTGCTCTGAAAACCCATTGTGCCTCTACCTCTGCAAAACCAAATGGCACAAAAATCATAGTTAGCAAATAGCTGCTGAACACAGCAGAGCGTTTGTTGGCTACATCAGGAGCTGGTGAAGACCAAAAACAGATACACAGAGAGTAAATATTGTGGCCAGAAAAACAAATAAATAATTTTGCTCCTTCTCTGCTGGCTGTGTACGCAGGAAACTGTTTGCTAACAATACATATATCAACTTCATACGACTCTGATTGTCAAATGTGAATTTCAGCTTGTTGTGGAGTTCGGCTTCCAATCACCCCAAAAACAGTTTAGGCTTCTGACCAATAACTGAACCATTTACAAAAAGGGAAAGTGAAAGTGAGCCGCCACATCTGTTAGCAACGAGGGAGAAACACAACTCCAAATGAATGCTAATTTCTATCGTGTCCTCTGTAAACTGAGTAAACTGGCAACTGTTTGCCATATAACTTAAAGATAATAATATGTCGGTGTTGTGTTTGCAGCTTGGTGCCCCCATGTGGCCCAAAAACAGTTACTGTAGGTTTAATGGTTGTATGCTATGCAGGGAGTCGGAGACGAAGATGGACAGAGTGAAAGTGCAGCTGACGCTCTGATTTGTCTGGACACCAGACTCCAGTACCGTTGAGGGTCAGTCCACGCCGATCCCTCTCCTTTATGGCCCACTAAAGTACTGGCAGATGTGCTGTTAAGTAGCTCTCAACGATTGTTAGTCGAGCCCTAACTTCTCCCTGGTGCTGAGCTATTGATTTTGCATTAGATAAACATGAATCTTGTAAATAAGAGGTGAGCGTGGATTCATTGACCCTCCCCATTGTACTCTGAAAGAGACAGCGAGCGGGCAAGAGAAAGAGAGAGAGCTTTAAACATTAGCCGACACAATGAACGGAGCTTCATTTGAAGCATAATTATCTTTCCCAGTGAAGTGCAGTGAGGGGACAAATGGGAGCGCCAGAGGTGACATAGATTCTCTACTGGTGGACTACAAAGGTCAAACCTCACAACTGAAAGACTAGTGAGGGAAAAAATAAAGAGTTATGATGACTAACAAATACAATTTAGACTGAAATCAAAGTTGCTGTGAGATGGAAATATTGATGAATGCTTGTGGCAAAGAAAAAGGTTGGGGCCAGAGTATTTTAGGGCTCTCTATCTATCTGAGTGGCCTTTACAGTTCAAGTAACAGGGATTAGCATTGCATCTGAAGATTTTCAATGCATGACAGAACAGCTGTGTGTACTGTTTGCTATTGTCTACAAGCAGAAAACAGAGGCTAGAGACAAGGCCTTCTGGGCTTTGTTGTATAAATTATAAATCAATGTCGTTCAGGGATGAGACTCTCCCCAGAATGTCGATATATACTGGGGGAAAAAGTTATGATCCTGATCCGATCCAATAATTTAAATCTACTGTATGTGATATGGGCATAAAACAATAGCCTGGTGCTATGACTCTTGGCTTACTACCACAGATTTTCATCAGGGCTTTAATGACACCAATAATGTTCTGAACGCTGCCAGGACAGAAATTCATTTCAGAAAAAGAGGGGGAAAAAAGCCCTGATGGTGTTTCATCCATCTGTTGAAGCAGCTTTTTTCTGTAGTGAGGAATTTATGAAAAAGTCTCTAACAAGTCTGATTTATGTTTATAGGCTTCTAAACAGACAGGTAGTCAGTGGAGCTCGGGGAGCGCTAAACAGAAGTACATAAAAACAATGGAGAAGGGATTGGATCAGCTCAGCTGAAACGCATTTGTCCTGAGGGAAAAAGCCTCTTCAGCAGCAAAAAGAACAGCGGCAGGCACAGACAGTATATCTGGGAAATGGAATCCTTTGACCGTTTATTAATCAATAAACACATTGGGTTCCATCAAAGCGTGACGCATTTTGGTCTGTTCTTTAATGCCACTGATTAATTTTACCGGGGTCCTTCGGAGCTGCAGAGGCCTGACAGCTAACAAACTGTGTGCAGGTCTGTGTGGCTGAATCTGATGTCGTAAATACTTCACTGCTGTAAAGAACAAGCATCAGAATGGGCATCACATTATAAGCGTTTAGATTGTATTTCTCAGTATAAAATACAGTTATAATTTGAATTCAAGCTGCATACACACTACATGAGACAACCATACTGTGCTCAGTGTTTTCCTGGTTCAGTCTTTATAAATACACAGCACAAAATAAATGCCCATATATGTTGTCTGTGCGTGCTGATATCCACAGCCCCTCTATCTCCTGAATCTTTCGGTCGAGGCATGTAAGTTGGAGGCTGGATGAGATTGAAAGTGAAAGCCTTCCAGTTTTATTTAACCCTGTCCCTCTGATTCAATATGAAGCCTGCCTGTGTGCAGATGATAACTGAGAGCAAAAGGTTGACATCAATAGGACTGACTGACTGTCTCTGCTCGTGTGTGTGTGTGTGTGTGTTACCAGTCTACATGTCTACATGCATACATGCATGTTTAAGGGTGTGTATGACTGTGATGACACACGAGCGCCCAAATGTGCAACTGCATGGCCTTGTGTGTACGTGTGTGTTACAGTAGGACTGCTGGCAGACAGCCTGTCTGTCAGTGAGTGATTAGTGAAACCTGCTACACTAATAATCTTCCTCTAATAGTTTTCTCTGAAGATGGCCTATTTGATTATTGGAATTCATTGGGGTCTTTAATTACATGCACCAGGCATTTCCAGGCTAATTTGTATCTCCGTCCCGTTTAGCATTTCAAAGTGGCAAATCATTCCCTGCGCCTTATTAAACATCTCCAGCTCCTGACGCAACGCTCTCCGCAGTCTCAGCTGCATCAGTAAACAAGCATTTTACATAAAGTTTAAATTTAATAACTGATTAGTTGTACATGGACAATAAGGTAACACAATCAGATCACATCAGCAAACATACATTTGTCTTTTATTAATATTGATTATTAAATATAGATTTTTTTTATATCATCATGTTATATATATATATATAGATATATATCTTGGTATTCCCCAAAAATCTAGTTTTTAAATTTTTCTTTTTCTTTTCCTTTTTCAGAAAATATAGTTTTGTATAGGAACCTTTTTATCCCTATCATATCCTTTCTGTCATATAGAGCAGTAATAATAAGGAGCACATGTTAGAAAGCTAGAAAACTACTATAATATTTGCTGGGTTAATAATTTGCTAATAGTCACAGATGTAATAAATCTGCACACTGTTCATAATTTTACAATCATATGTATGTATTGATTTAAACCTCTCTTGTTTTGTATTCAGGACTCATCACAGAGATTCCTCTGGGTCAAGTGAAAAGAAATATCAGATCTGCCCGAGTAAAAGGGACCATAAAGTTAACAACTGTGTAAAATGCAATATACCAGTATGCAATTATCACAGTCCAAATAAGACAGTGTGCTTGAAATTCAAACGATTCTTACTCTTTTCTTCTTTGTGTTCAAAATTACAAATGGATATATTTATATATTTATCACTAACCAATTTATTGACTCTGATATAAATCTCTTTTTTATAAGTTATTGTTAAAGCAGTTTTTATGCCTTTATTTGATAGGGAATATGAAGAGAGACAGGAAATACGGGAGAGAGAGTGGAGGAGATACATGCAGTAAAGGGTCTGGCCGGCTGGGAGTCAAACCAGGGACCTGCTGCTCGAAAATAATTTTTGATCCATTTATGGAAATGTGTTGGTTCCAGTGGTGACCTCCAGTGAGTGTTTGATTTCAAAAGCTGATGCAAATGTGTTTTTATGAAATGACATTTTTTATTCCCAGAGGAAGAATTCTTTTGCCAGAATAAATAACTGCCAGCACGCACTGCAGTGAACATAATGACTGCTACAACCACCAGACGAGAAGAGTAAATCCTGCAAAGCCATTAGCTTTAGAATTTCACTACACTTTTCTAGGCTTTGTCGAGGCCTATTCTTTTCAAAGATCTAGAACTCTTAAATTTACGTACATGGGTGGACCTTTTTATCTATCAAATACATTATAACATAATTTGTGCTTGATTACCTGGTAAAATACCAGGTGCTGAAACATAATAACACCACACCAAGACCAGCCCAGAGATACAGAGGTGATGGGTTAATAATAATAATAATAATAAAAAAAAAAACTTTTTTCAACAGCTTTTGTTGCCAGATGAAAGGAACTTCCACTCATATGAAAATCTAATAACCTTCATCTCAAAGGGAGTTATTGAATTTTGATGTTCTCCCTATGAGCGCCATTTATATAACTTAATAGGAAATCAAAAGCTGTTTGACAATCTGAGGAATCAAGCAGTGCTACACCGGCTTATCGTCTTTATCTGCTCTTGAAATTTTATAAAAGTCTGCTGTTGTTTCTTCATTTCCTCTTCCTTCTGGTTTCCAATCACAAAAGCCTCCAAGGCGTACTTTTGTGATGTTTTTTTTTTTTTTGTCCTGTTTCTTAGACTTTTTCTCTAATTGTTGAACCGCTGCTATTACAGCCATGAATTACTCCTTTTCCTCCCTCCTGGCTGTAGATGCTGAAATGATTCCTCTGCCTGCCTACACTGATAAGGTGTGGGGGCCTATCTGATGTTGCTTGCTGAGGGAAGCACGATTAGATCTAAGCTATAAAGTCACTTTAGTCTTTTCTAAAATAGCCACAAGGCAAAAAGTTCTCACCGTAGAAAAATGTAATCTACAGGACAAAACGGTCAAACAATCATCTATACATTGTTGAGTGTTCCATGATCTCTGAAAAAGGATATTTTTCAAGCAATGTACATGGTACTTGAAAAGGATGATGATAAAATTATTTTATTGTACATCAGACAGACAAACCACATATTATTATTCAAATCTAAGAATAGAATTAACCCTACGGGATAAACCAAAACTGTTTCCACACATTGTTCTTACAAAATATCTGTGGTTGAAATTTTGTGAGCTGGAGAAAAAGATGCTCAGATGTCTCAGGCAGAAGTGTTTATCGAAAGCCTGATGTGCAACATGGAGGAAAAGATGAGCAGTAGACAGCCAGCAAGAGACTCAGATTAGTGTCACAGCAGTTTCTGAAGATGTCCGGTCCTATACAACGTATATACTCTGAGGTCTCACACGGTTGCTACATGCTTCTGTACCTTACCCTAATGAGGCTAAACTATAGTCTAAACCTATGTGTCTTGCACTTTGCCTCACTTCACTCATCCTTGGCTGGAGCTGGATTTGAGCAGCTCTCTCCAAGTTATGCTTTTCCGTTCATCCTTATCCCTTAGAACTGTAGAGTTCAGAACAAAAGCAGCGAGAATGTCAAGTCATTCATTTTTTATGTGAGCCAGCGTCTCTTGGCGGTGAGCAGCGACATGCTGATGGCGCGTTTTGGGCGGTGTGGGCGTCCGAAAAAGTTGAAGTTCCGATTACTTTATGGTAACGAATTACATGAACAACCAGGATGTAGAAGTGACCCGCTCAAGAGAACACAACTGTGTAAAGTTTTGTTCCCATCAAAGCACAGTGGAGGAGAAACTGATAGGCCTAATTGAGGGGGCGGGTTTCCACGTCCTTCATGACGTGTCCCTGTTTGCTTACAGGGACTTAAAAAAAAAAGATTCATGGACAAAGGTGTCTGACATTGAAGTTGCTCCAGGTGAGTTGGTGAAGTGTAGTCTATAAAACATTTCATGTAAACAGGAAGTAAATTTCATGCCAACTAGCCTTTTAGGCACTTTAAATACAGTTTGCAAGACCAAGTATTTCAAACAAATTTGCTCACTGCATCTACATCAGAGCGCCCACAAACTCAACACTTTTTTTTTTTCGATTTTTTTGCTCTTGCTGCTTTCAGTCTGAATGTACACTAAGACCTTGGGTACACCAGCTATGGAGGATAAAGATGGCTCCATCTGGACACTAACAGTCATAACAGAAGCTAAACACTGAACTATTGTCTAACAATATGAGGCGATTGTGGCCTGAACTCTTGAGTGTGAGACAGGTCTGCAGTGCAACAGGGAAGAAAATTCCTTCACAACATCATTAGAAACAAACATATATTTATATGTATATAAGTGAACTATATTTAGCCTTCTGTTTTAATTAAGCACCATAATTCACAAGTGACCAACATCTCAATTTTCTTTTCACTAGAGATTAAACTATTCAATATCCATTATATTTGGAGCAGTGAATGAGTGAATTGTGGACACAGCTCAACAGATAAGTCTTACCACCTGAATAACATTTACCATTGGAGACTCACATCCACTCAGAACCACACTTTTTAATATATTCATCATTCATTAATATCACATACTGATGATTAGAATTAAGAGTTCTTACTTTACAAAGTCAGAGCCACTGTATTCTTTCATATCTGCATCAAGACTATGGAGATACATTACAAAAACAAATGTTTTGGCTTTTTCACCATATTCATGTTCACTCTGCCACTGAGAAATATCTACATGACGATGACTTTCTTTTCTTCTCTGCCTTTTCCAAAGCTTGTGGTGTGATGTACCAGGTGCATCTTGTTGACTAATTAATTCAGTGGCTATTGATTACCGCCACCTGTGTGCAGTCTGCTGTCTGACGCTCAACACACTGAAAAGAGGATTGTGAATAGTGTCGCTCGCAGTGACAAACCCACAGTGAATTAGCACCCAACTCTGCATTTTCCCTACAGAACTTCCAGTCTGCTTCCAGCTCAATTTTGTGGCTTTTTTTCTGGTTAACACTGTGCACCACCTGCCCAGCCCCGTGCCACAGACAGACAGTTAGCCACTAGCTAGTTAAACATGTAGCAGCAAAAGAGCGAGATAGTTTTCTCTGGAGTTGGTTGAGACAAAAGGAGAGTAAATATTGGACTTAGGATGCCCTTGGTGCCTTTTCTGCGTGGAGTTTGCATGTTCTCCCTGTGCCCGTGTGGGGCTCTCTCTCCTGGTACTCCTGCTTCCTCCCACAGTCCAACAACATGCACAATAGGTTGATTGGCAGCTCTGAAGTGCCAATAGGTGTGAATGAGAGTGTGAACGCTTGTTTGTCTCTATATGTCAGACCTGCCATAGACTGGCAACCTGTCCAGGGTGGACTCAGCCATCGGCCAATGTCAGCTGGGATTGGCTCCAGCCCCTCCACGACCCCGGATGGATGCCCTTAGGATTCCTTAGGAGGTGGCCAGAAAAAAACTCCATATGAATACTACAGATGTGTATGTTTTTTGACCATATTTTGTTAAATTTGCATGAAAAAAAAAAAAAAATCAAGGCATCTTAAAGAAAAAGTATTTTAACTACAAAGTGAAGTTTATAGTTTCTGAACCATGATTGAATCATTTTGAAAATGGACCAATTATGATGATACAATATGCAGTTATGCTAGCAACGACGCTGTGGTTTTCCAGAGACAACGCTGTAAAAACAGATCTTCACTTTATTTAACTCCGCCTAAATTCCAGCTTGGATTTCTGCGAGTGGACACGACAGTGGTCTATCTTGTGGCCATGGGGGTGTAGCAGCCAGACTTTGACTTCTGGTTCAAGGTTAATGCCTGTTGGCTCACCTCTGGACACACACGGCTGTGATTGATGCATGCTCTGTCGCTATGCCCGAGGGATTAACACTACCCGAATAACAGCAGCGTTTACATTCAGCGACCTCTTGCATCACCTTCCCACTCCGACATGGATTACTGTCACAAACGTGGCCATTCGTGTTCCTTGTCTACCTTTGTTTTCCAACCAGAATACTAATTTTGGAAGGAGAGGAGGGAGATTGAGATTTGTTCGTAAAAACATGTGAATCAAAGAGGACTGTTTTGAAGACAGGAAGTGCTTGTAAATCTCTAATTTAAGATTCACAATTAATATGAAATCGCTCTGTAAAAATAAAAGAATCTTATGTTCCAGAAAGAGTCATCAATCTGATGCAGCATTTCTCCCACCCTATAATGCATGTAAACAGTAAACCGGGCCCTTGGGCGGCGGACACGCTGCATGTGTATTGCACCACATGAGAGTCGATCAGAGGCCATCTGGTCAGGCCCAGCAACTGCTCTGCCTGAGGCAAACTGTACAAGCAAGTCATTTATAAGTGTCGCAGGTGGTCCCCTGCGTCTTCAAACACTGTAATGAGTAATGAGGGTTAGTCCATTGAGGGTCTGTCTTCCAGCAGGGGCTGCGAATGCAAGGACACCAAATTCAACAGTAGGTAGGAGTTTGATAATGCAGGGCCTGCTGGTCATATTCACATATTGCATTAACGGACACGGTGACCTTCATTGATGTGATTTATAATGCATGTCACTACAGTGATTTTTTTTATGTTATTGACGATGAAACTCTAATAATAAAGTAATCATCGGAGGCTTTTTCATATAAATCACTGTTTGCCCTGCCAACTTTGCCACTATGTTGCCCTGTAATGACCTTTCAGGTGACTAAGGTATTTTTCTGAAAAGCAGCCCGTGACAAATGTGGTGACTTCTTCACATTCACTGTGTTGATCTCCCATGCATTTGGACACATTTTGTGTTTTACACTTGTCTGTCCAAGATATCTTAAGCTACAAGAAATGAGAATGAGAAATGAGCAAGCGCACATACAGTTGGTGATGTGTATGTTTCTCCCTCAGACATGCCCATACAACAGTCTTTAGCTCTAAAAACAACAACAACAACAATATCTGCTATGACTTATTGATTATGGACAAAATGGTGCTAAGTAAGCTCTACAGCTGGAACAGTTTCTGCATCTGAAATCTGACAGAGGCATATAATTTGATTCTCCAACTGTGTTGAGATCTGAAATACATAAGTTCTATGTACAGTGACACATTTTTACTTTACTTCCTCTGACGGTTATTATTTCTGACTATTGTGCACATGGAGTATAAAGTATGATTTGTTGCTATGGCAGCCAGCAACCATGAACTGTCATTTTATCAGTATACAGTAAGCTGTGCATAACTGCTTAAAGGTCTCATATTTTCCTCTCCTGTGTTTTATTTGAAGTGTTGATCCATAAGAAGATATATTTGTTGTTTTAAGAACCAAAAACCATCTCAATGTAGTTTTACATTTCCTCTCTCAGGCTTCTCTTTAGTAACGACAGGTTGGTGAGCCAATCAGAAGAGAGGCTCTGAGCCTCTGACTGCCTCTGGCTGGCTGTTTTCTAAGTGATCAAATATTAATATAGCAGATTTCAGGTAAACACTCACAGAAACCAAATCCTGCAAGGTTGGATGGTGGGTCCAGGTGGGCGGGGCTTGGGGCATGGCTGAGAGTGGTGACTCCTTTGTTGTGACATCACAAAGTTACAGAAGTCCTGACGACTTATTTTAAGGCTCAGTTTCTGAATACAGGCTGAGCGCTTTGATACTTTCACATAATAATATAGAACCTAGACCTGCTTTATAATCATAAACACACGGAAATCTCACTGAATTCAACATGAGACCTTTAATTGAAAATATTAATTAAAAAAATAAATAGTTAATATACATGTTGCCACACTTCAGAATACAACCTCGTATCCACATCGTCTATGAATTCCTTGCAGATGTGCTGAGTGGAGTTACAGTACATAACTACAGGAATTCAGACTCACACAACATCTCCTCCATTTTTTTCTATAGGTTTTGTCATAACTTTTGTCACTTGTGCCATTGGATGCATATGATGGGGTCAGACTTGTTATTGCCAAAACCAGGCGAGTGCGAATGGCTATGGCTTGTGCAAGTGCAGATGCATTCTCCTGTGGAAATAAAGGCCTTGCTCTGCTCATTGTCACGCTTGGGTGTCTGGTGTAAAAGCAGGTGATCATAGCTTGCAGTGCAGCAGAGCAGCATACAGCATATCATCATGCACAAATTATACCATATCACAGTGAGTTCTCGTACAGGAGTCAACAGAGAGTTGGAAACGCTTTTGAAATAAATGGTTGAAGAAATGCTGCTAGTGTGAGCAGTGGTAACACCACAGATGAACAGATAACGAGACAAAGTGCGGATTTGTAAAACTCTGCTTTCATCAGCAGAACTTGCAAGGAAAGGGAGGTGACAGTGCCACCCACACTGTTTGACTGACAACTGATCTCTGGCAAGCTGGTGCAGGCACACCGCAGCGTCTTTGGCTGCTTAGCTCCGAAGATGGAGCCAGAAAAATAGAGAAACATACAACAGATTTTGCGGATTACTACTACTTCACTGCTACATTACCACTCTAAAATCCATTGATAGAAGGAAAACCCTCAGCACCACTGCACCCACACAGTGCAGAAAGTTCTGCAGCATAGATCAGAGTAGAGTATATAAGGGGATCATGGTGTCCTTCCCTCCTCTACCACAGTCTCCCACTCTTCTATATCTGAGGACCTAAAGACTGCTGTCCCTGGCTAATAATTGCTGACACACCAAAGCCAACATAGCCCAGCGAGCCTTTAATAGTTTTCATTTTTCTTCCTTACAGGATGGCCTCTAAGGTGCCATCATGAATGATCAGCGCACAGCCGCTGCTGCTGCTCCCTGTGCAGGCTGCAGCATACACACACACACACACACACACACACACACACACACACACACACACACACAAACACACACACACACACACACACACACACACACACACACACACACATGCACTCACTTTCTCCCTCTCTCTGATCCTATAGCTGTCCCAGACATCTCTCAGCTCTCTGGCCATTACTCCCCTCTGTGTCTTCCTCACCTCTCATCTCCACACCATACAGACAATTTATATAAAAGATTTTCCTGCCCACACCTTTCATCTCAGGTCCTATTTTCATCACAGGGCCTATTTCACAACATTAATACTCTCTCTCTTACCAAAACCATCAAAACATTAATTCTTGAACTATCTCTGGGGTGCGATTTATCAGGTCCTTACTGCAGATTTTACACAAATATAAAGACAGGATGGTGGCTGCAGTATTACACTGACCTAAGCTGCCCCTGCTCCTCAGCACTGGTTGCAAACTGACCATTATTTAGTTGGAAGGTTTCAAATCGTGACTAGAAATGAATAGAATGAATCACTGGAAAACTAAGAGCCCACAAGGCTGAAATAATCCATGTGAGTGGAAATGTCTGTGAGGAATTGTGCACCCTTATGTTCGGCCTTGCAAGTCATTAGCAGAGTGGTATGCATGGGTGGTGAAGTAGCAGAGCATGGAGTCTCAGCAGAGGCAGATATGTCCCACATCACCACTCGGTGCCCAGTGTGGAGGCGACCCGCATCACTTCCCAGCAACTTCACCATCTGATGTTAGTCCTATTATTACTCTAAACCCTATTTTTTTTTCTTCTGAGTCATTAGTAATAACTACATTCATGTGGAGGAGAAAATGTCACTAAGACATGACAGTGAAGCTCTGGACTTCATCCTCTAAATGAAAAAAATTCTAAATGTGTCAAACAGTCCCTGAACTAAAATTCAGAACAGATATTTTAGGATCGAATGTCGGAGTTTTCTCCCCTACACACATTAATTTGAATTTTTTTCTTTTTCTATCACTAATTCAAAATCTGATCCCAGGAGGTCAGACTGTGTTACACCTGCTTGGTGCAGCTCTTCGTCACACTTTTACAAGATCAAAATCAACAGCCCCACAAAATGCTGAATCGTGCAGTTTTGTTGTTCTTTGGGCAGAAGGCTTCTTTGATAGTGGCAACCACCTCAAATGGCAGCCATTGTTGATTTCCTTAGGATAAGGAAACACCTACACTTTAAAACATCATACAGGAATTGAGCTGAATTAACCAATCTTTAATCATTTATAATTAAACAATTATCGTTAAATCTGCTGTCTGTTTTTCAATGCATGTTGAAATGAAAGTGCAATGCGGAAAGTTATACTTACATTCAGTGTTGTGCATTGTGTGCGACCTTGAGGTATAACAAATGCGCTCCTTCATGTTTGCGACAGAAATTTTTCATTACAGTAACTGTTACATCATTTGCTTATAGAATGCTGCCAATGGGATTTTTGAATGGGTTTTTGGTCGGATGCCTGGGATAAGGTCTTCTTCTTCACTGCTTCAGTTGGTGCGTTACTATGTTTCTTGTTGCATTACTGCCACCAACTGTTGATCAGTGGAATAGTGTGGTCAAAAACTCCATAAGGTTCCTTAGTCATGGCTTCGCATAATAATGAAAAGAATTGCTAACATTATGAAGGTTAGTATCCACTTCATCCATTTCTAAAATCAACAAGGTCAGTGGGAGGAGCCCAAAATGTCCCACATACAAAACACAAGCAGCGACAAATAAAAGTTTTTTTCAGTACGTTTTTCCTATTTCTTAGCCTCTGCACTGCGAGTAGCAAGTCTTATCACCAGGTTTCAAAACATTTCCACAGACACTAAATACATGTGTTTCTCCAGTCTAAACTAAAACGTTTAAACTTAACCAGCATCCGTTAAAAAACCATCAGAAACAAATAAACAAAAAGTAGTTGTGGCAGTGCAGCTTCATTGCACTTTGTTTATTTGCTTCCCTCCTCTGTTGTTGTTGTTCGTGAAGTCCCTGATCTACATCACTCAAAAAAGTTTCACGTTGCATCTTTAAACTCAAACAGTTTTACTAATACTTCTGACACACTATTACTATCAATCAAACACCTCCAACTGTCAGCTGTGGGAAATGTTTAACTGTTTATGATGACAATTTGCATCTTGTTGTCATGATTGCTTTGCATCAATACTCTACCCTCCAACTATCCCAGAGCACAGTAGCTGACAAATTCCCCCTTCAGCCCCAGTTCTGCTTCTCCTTTCGGGTGCTTCCTGATCTCGTGCTGCCGCCCCTCCTGGCTCTGTCTGCACATGTGTTGGGGCTCCAGCTGTCAAATGAGGGGAGGCTGGGAGACAAGCGCCAATCTTTTTTAACATTGGATGTTGGCTTGTTTGGTTGCTTGTCGCCAGTAGGCTTCATGTCTGGCTCAACACAACAGGACGCGGTGTAAAAAAGAATCAACACAAATGTTGCTGTTTGGGGACATTTGGGACAAAATGTGACAGACATCACTGAGATTAGGTTGGGTATATGACATATTGTGTTACTTTCTGGTGTCAGCGCTTAAAAATAAACACAATGGCAGCTCATGTAAGCCTCTATTGTGTCTGTCTGTGAATAACCACATGGAAATTGTGACTAAGTCAGGAACATGCTCTGTCAGGCGTGGTTGAACTAATGGGACAGGCAGTGATGCACCTACAATAATTGCTCAGATGAAGTTTTACGTCACTCTACATTCTCACATCTCGGAGAATACTGGGGCGTTTCATGTCGGAGCACATACCCCTCTATGATTTATCACTCTGCTTATAATTTCCTAATTTCCAATCCACTGGGGGACTTAACTGGAAGTAGCCATTTTTCCTGAGCACCGACCAGCTTCCTTTTATTTCCGCACAGGGCTAAATGGGAAGAATCTTCCAGCCCATTAAGCAGCCTTTCTGTGTCATAAAAGTTTGGTGGCAGAGTCTCTCTCTCTCTCTCTCTCTCTCTCTCTCCCTGTAACCCTCTCTCTGCCTCTCCCTCAGCAGCAGCATGGAACAGTATGTTTGATCTGCAGGCTGCAGGTTAATAGAAATCAGCCTGCTCATCAGCAATAGTGGATTGAACTTAACCACCCACCTCCGCCCTGTCAATTCAGATTTAGAAAAAACCTACTAACTCTGGCCGTAGTCTCATTTTCCTCTGTCAGGTAATCAGTATTTCACTATAATCCTTTATGGAAGTAAAATTACAATGACCTATCCATGATTCCTGAGCCAGGATGGGGGTTAGATTTTGGGAATGCCTGCAACGTGGTGTAAACCCTGAATAAGAAAAATTACTACGACGCTGAGAGATTTTAGTCATTATCACCCTCCCTATAAAAAGAACCCAACATTATGTCCAATTAAACTTAAAATAAAAGTTTGCTGATATTTAAAGGTTCTGTAAACAAGATTTTACAAAATAATACAGCAGCAAACAACTATTTTCTATGTAATATAGTGAAGTCATGGCGTCCTGAGCAGCAAACAAAGTCACACCCCCTCCATATGTGTTCTAATCTGAGCTTCTCTGTTCTTTGTTTTATTATCAGGGATGGTGGCGTTTTAGTGTGTGTGAGTCCCTCACAAACTGTCGGTCCTCTCCACAGTGTAGTACACAATGTTCAGATGAAAGCTGAAAGGCCTTCCAGAGTTTCCTACACTGCAGAAACCATGTTTTTTGTCTAAAAAAAGCCTAAAGAAACAGGTAAGATCAGAGCACAGGTGGACTGCCCATGGGGACTGCCGGCTCAAATCCAGGTTGGCCGGTGGACCATCAAAACATCAAAGTTTTTAAAGCTTTTACCAGCTCCATCACTGTCTTTACCGGCTCCAACAGTGTCATTTGAGTGAAAGGTCCTAGCGGATAAGTCCAAGGCTGAATTTCTTTCCCAGTCTAACCGTGTAGCTAATACTGGTCTGGTCTTACCGACACGGAAAACCCCATGAGGTGCTACAGGGCTCAGGCTTGACTCTGAACTGTTTTTTTGGGTATACAATGTTACATGTCAGGGAGTTGTAGTCAAAAAGCGTCCAGAGGGTGTGGATGACGAAGCATTTGTTTTGGTCTGAGATATTGGTGGTGTAGTGCAACATCTAGTGCATAGACCTGCATACTTTTGAAATGGTGGGTGTTTTTGCACAGAAGAAGGGAAAAACAAAACAAAAAATTTGGTTCCTGTATAACATATAACAACAGGTTGTAGTAATTTTCAGTAGGGTACTTATTAGCTGGGGGAAAGGGAAATTCACCTAAAGTCAAAGGTCAGGCAGAGGAAGACTGGCTGACTGCCAGTCCAGGCTGAGACCTGGTGGGTGGAGTCAACCTGATAACCCAACACCATCCACCAGGCTCCCTGCAGGGAGGGGCCTGCTCTGAGAGGATCATCACAGCGTCACTGACGTTCATGTTGTTCAGTCTGATTTGCTGTTTCCTGGTGACTGATAAACAGGCCGATTGTACCGTCAGTTCAGATATGTAAACCTGTGTATTTTAAAGTCAAATATCTACCAGAGTGATTTTTCTGCAGAACAGCAGGGATTTCATTAAGCTGCAGCTGCCGAGGGTCGGAGGTTTGGTTTGTTGTATTTTTAACACATTGCGCTTCTTTGCCTTGTGGCATCAATAGTTAGCCCAACAGTTATATCAGCAATGGTTGTTAAGTGAATTTGAAATTGGTTGAGCAAGAATGATTGCTCAATATTCCTGTTACTGTTCCTGTTACAATTTGAAATTTCTTCTGAACTGAGCACAGAGGTGGACCAATACTAAGTACCAATACTTTGATGAAATATTACTCAAGTAGAAGTAAAAGTACTCATCTGAAAATGTACTCAAGTAAAAGTAAAAAGTAGTTCATTTGAAATGTACTTTAAGTAAAAGTTACTTAGTTACTTTCTTTGTGTGGGGTGTGAGGGTAGTAAAAATAGGACAAGGGGTCAGAAATCTAAAACTATTTTGTTTTTGATTAAAGAACAAGTGTTGTTCACGCGCCAGTGCTCACTGTTGGTTCTGGCGCATATTTTTCCCTTGTAGGTTGAATTGTTATTATAATTGTTATTTTTATTTTTACTCAGTAACGGATAGGATTTATAAAGTAACTAAGTACAATACTTGAGTCAAAACGTACTCAAGTAAAATACAAAATACCGATTTTAAATTGTACTTAAAAAATACAAAATACACAAAAAATACAGTAACGTGAGTAAATGTATTTCGTTACTTTCCACGTCTGACTGAGCAGGTAGTTAGCTTTGTGTTACAATGACAGGAAGCATGGTGAAACAGCTAGCCTAAACAATCTGCTTGCACCTCCAACACTTATTAACATTTCTGTTTGTATATGGTTCAAACAGACACGATATTCAATGTTGATTTGTGAAATTTAGATCTAGGCTGGCTTTTAATCTTGACCTTAAACTAAGATAATCCCTCCCTCACTCTAGCCTCATACAAACATGAGAGTGGTATCAATCTTCTCATCTGACTCTCAGCAAGAAATGGTAAATGGACCGCACCACCAACCTTTCGATTAGTGGGCAGCCCACACTACCTCCTGAGCCACAGAAGTCACTTTATGTATTCCTTTACTCTGTGTTTGACTATAACTACGACCACTTTGACCCTGTGCACAACCTGTAACGCTCAGTTCTTAATTCCCGCTCATCATAAATGTTTTTTTTTTTTTATCTATATGAGATATAACACACTTTGCCAATATGCACAGACACAGATGCCAAAATGTGCACAGAACTAATAACAAAAGATGTCACATTTGTTTTTTGTACCTGCACTTCTTCTGCTTGTTTGAAGACTTTTCAATCACCCTTTGCACTCTCAGTGTGTGACTGAATTTAGGCGCCTTCCCAAGCCCCAGTCAAGTCTTCTGAAAAGACAAATCCAGTGTCGCTCATTTGATTTGCATGTCCCAGAACCTGATTTAGCACCGAACATCCATGTTCTTCAGGAGTTAAAAATGCCTCGCTCGGTGCAGCTTTTTGTTTTTTGTGACGGCAATAAGGAAACCTCAGATCTGTGTCAAATGAGAGGAAAAAAATTGGGACACAGTGTTGGCTGTAGTGTCAGTTTATCTGAGACCTGAACAACCTCTCAGCTCCATGACTGGCCAATCAATCACTGAGGAAACATGCAGCCCAGCGTTATCGGCCTCAAACTTGCTTTAATGTTGTTTGATGGAGTGATGGAGTGATGGTTCAGGTTGCAGAGAGAAAAAGACAGAGTCTAAACCAAAGGAGGACAGGATAGGTACCTAAACACCATTAACTGATTAATTGAAATTAATGAAGAGATTATTTTAAGATGGGGGAGGGGGGCAGCACCACTGTACGTGTGCGTGTTATAATCAGGTGTTGATTACATACCCAGCAGCTGATTGAGAGACTTCAATCAGCAAACTAAATACATCTCCATAAGCAGTCAGGTGAGGGAAGCTTCAATCATCATTTAATCATTAATTAACAGTGATGAGGAAGAGATGCAACTCCACAGTATCCCACTTTAGATACTATGTGAAAAACAAAAAACAAAGAGCTACAGTCTCTTGTGAAGAGGCTAAAAATATCTTCAGAGTTTGGAAACTGTTACTCAAAGAAGGTGAAGGAAAAAAAAAGTTGAGCGGAAGAATTTCAACATTTTCTTTTTTGCCCTCCTTTTCCTGTTAAAGGTGTTTGGATTTGAGTAGGTCTCCGAGCTGCTGAATCAAACACAGCTGAAATGGCAAAGAACACGGGGACATGTTTGCTTAACAGTGTAAATTCACTCTGAAGGGAAGTGGGGGCCTAACGCAGCCCAACACAGACCTGGTGGCTGTGTGGGAATCTGAGTACATCTCTTTGCGTCTTACCTTAGATCTTTCTTTATTCATCTTATTTTCACCTCTATCAGTGTTCCAACCCGGCTCTGGAGGGTAGGCTTCTTGGAGGTGACGTAACCTGCTGTATTTGTGTCCTCCTGCACAACAAAAGTAATTAATAACTTAAATGTTTAATTCCAACCAACCCGTGGTCTGATGTTGATAGCGCTTGAAGCCTGAGAGTGACAGCCCTGATGCAGGTGCAGTGTTTTAATATACTGTTACAGTAGACCTTTACAGCACACATTATATGTCGCAGCAGGAAAAGCACAACATGAATGATGGCTGCCTTCCATTTAGATGTGTCACTTTCAGGGTCTAGATATTGTTCTCATGGATGGGCTTCCAGGGCCGTAAGTCATCATGAGATGTGCGCACCAGTGGGTGGGGGGGGGGCAAACCAGACTGATTAAGAGCTTATGAGGAGATCAATATGATACGTTGTTTTAGTGCCGTGAGGTCAAAATGAGACTCAAAGAAGACTCACACGGAAGCTGTAGAAGTAAAAAGGCCTGTTTTAAGATAAGGCAGCTCACACTGTTACTGTTTACGGCTTTTTAATGAATAGTGCTAATGTTTATCAGGCTCTGGGATCAGTTAGCATGTTACAGCAAGTACAATACTGTACGGAGAGCCAAAATCTTTCTTCATTAGTGTGACACAAAACAGATACACCTTTTTAAACCCATAGCACAACTTCATTTTAAATTTGCTACTGCTAAAACTGTGCCACTGTAACTAAAATAGAGGAAATCATTTTTTCCTGGAATAGAAATGTTTCCTGGACAAACCCAACGAACACATAAAACATTAAAATTAGCTTACAGACAAAAAAGAAGAAAAGAAAAAAAGACATTGCGATAGTTGAGATCTACAAAGGTTCCATTTGTATTTCCATTCCATGCTACATCATGGGGGAGACTGGGGACAGTTGCAACACTTTTTGCATTTCTCTCAGTTACCCAGAAACTATTCAGACTAGACCAACCAAACTTTTCTATATTAAACCTACATCTGTTTGCTAATTACCCATACCATTTAAAGACGATTACATCATTCACAATATTTATTTGAATGGAAGAACTGCAATATGGTTGCAACATGGGTCAGGGACAATTACAACATATTCAAAATTTCACTAATTAACTTTTTGTCTCAATAAGCATAGCATTCTGAAAATAAGCATTATTTTACAATAAAATTATAGGATTATTTATTTATACAATACTTTTATAGTATTGCATAAATAGTATTGTTCATCTATTTAATAATATTTATCAGAGAACAGTTATTGAGTTTTGTTTTGCATAGAACATAGGCCTACTCTGAGTCAAAATAGGCACAGTTTATCTAGTCTGTTGCATATGATAAACAGAACATACAAATATATCTTAAGGCTAACAAAATAATTCCCAAAATAACTTGCCTGTATTGTCTTTGGAGGAATTGGAATTGGAGGAATAAGACATGTTGCAATCGTCCCCACTTTAAATCCACTACGATTCAAAGGGAAGATTTAACACAAAACATAACTTTTAAACTTTAAGACAAAATTATCAATCTTATATTATCAACCAATCTTTTTGGCTTGTGTCTAATTTCTGTTTCAGATCCCTATGAGAAAAAGAGATTACCCTTTTAACTTCACAGATGGTTTCATTCAAAAAATGTTTGAGGCTCATGGACATCAAATTATCTAACACAATATAAAAAAAGAGCAAAACATTTTGTCAGAACTTTTTCTTTCCTACTTAATTAATCATTTCAAAACCCCCAGATTTATTTGTAACCCTTGGAATTATGATATGTAATAACTTTTTTTTTTTTTTTACTGCAGAACAAGTATTTTACTTTTCATACTTTTAATTCATTTTGCTGATGAATCTTTTATTTCAGTAGGATTTTGAATTTTTACTTGTGTTGTATTGGCACTTTTATGTAAAAGATCCTTCTTCCTATTCTATAAAGATCATCACTATTATGCTACGTGATGATTTTATTATGCTATGCACCAAGCACAGATATTAAACCAGAACTGCTTACCATACATCAAACCCTTCATTCACAGGTGCTCAGTGAATTTAAACGTTTCGCTTCCTCTTTTGTAAAAGAGCATAATATCATCTACATTACAAAGACGATGAAAAATTAAAATTCTCTGAAGCATTTTCTTCAGTGTTTCTATGGCTTTTTCTTCATTTGTATGTGCTGCCAGCAGAAAGTCCATGTAAGCACAATTAGCTCAGTTTCTATATATGCATTTTAAACTACAGTCGACCGCATAAACACAAAAGGCTCCCTGCAGTATTGACAAATGTTCTCAGTGTTTTCTGGGTCAGTGTGTGACACCGAAGCAGATGGCCGTTTCTGCTGTTTTGAATATTTTGAGAGTTGGATGGCAATTTAGGAACAAAATTAACTCTTTGTTCAAACAAAAACTGCTGAGAGCTTTGGAATGTGAGTCCACATCTGCAACCAGCTGTGAAAAACTATTTCAGTAAAGGTCCTAACTGGCACAGGAGTGATGGAATTGGCGTTATCATACATCTCGGAAATGACTGAGATGAACATGCTTGCTGGTTTGATTCTGGGATCTAAGTGGTTAAACGTGTGTGTAGGCGTGCATGTGTGTGAGAGTGACATGTTGCAGCGGAGCAGACAGGAACACCAGGTGCTGACAACCAGAGAACTGTGATTGTTCCAGAAGCTTCTCCAACAAGAAGTCACGGCAGATGCTGGAGATGACAGAGCGGTCTGGGAGCGCAGTGACAAGGCTTCAGCGCACGTCAGGACCCAGCTGCAGCACACTGCACCCGACGTCGTGTCTGCAAGCTGTGCTGTTCAGCACCACGGGAGCACAAATCTGTACTGATCGCCCCAGCAGCAGTCCTCAGAGAGAACTTCCTGTACTCAAAGATCCCCTTCAGAAATGTTTGAAGACGTATAAAAAATACTCTGCCTTGAAGAATTAATTGTGTCTCTTATGGTTTTTCCACAAAAAAAAAAAAAAAACATTACTTACATTGTTATATTCTTAAAATGATATCCACTCCTTCTAACTCATTTGACTGCTGGACACAAGATGTCTCCTATTTCACTGAACACTCCAGTTTCAGTGGTGGAGTTTCATGTTTCCAATCTTGAACATGAAATCCTGGTCAGATGTCCATGTGTTAAACTCAAACCGAGCACAGAGAAACGTCTCTGCTTTATGAATATGAAAACAGCTTTATGGTGTCACACTCTGCATACACATCATTCTGCAAAAGTCAAACATCCAAGTAACAATAAAATAAAACACATTTTTGCATTTGTTTGTTTGCTTGTTGTGTTTATGTTTTTTGTTTTCTTGCACACCTGTAGAGATAAATAAAAGAAAACCATGCAGTAAAACTCCAGTCATTTGTAGATTCTTTGTAGTCTTATTTTCATTAATCTAATTTAATGTTCATTCAATTTTTTTCTACATTTTCTACAGAAAAAAAATAATTAGCTAACTAGAATGAAAAATACATAATAAATTCACATCTGTCTAAAACATAGAGTTTTCTGTCTTTTAAAACACAACAACAAAACAAAAAACACACTACTGGGATTAGGAGGGATCGGTTCCGTCTGTCAGCTTTCAGTGAGATTGTACTACTCTCTAGTGGTTACCTCACACTACTGCAGCAACACAGAAGTATGGGTATTAGAATTAACTCAACGCCTTTTCACATATTTTTGTGTTCATTCACCAAATTACAGCTTTTTTTTCTGCCAGAAATGATATTTTTTGAGCTATGTTTGAGCTCTAAAATGTATTTTTCTTGCCTGTAGAATAAAAATATTTCCATTTTCTACCAATAAAGAAGTCGTCTGAAATTCATCATCGATATTTGTGTGTGTTTCTCTGTTTTCTTTCAGCTGGTGTTGTGAAAACCTTGAAGGAGACGAGGCTGCATTCAGCATCAGGCGGCTCTGCCCATTATCATGTCCTAATAGCTTGCTCAATGGTGCGGTGTGTTATGTGGGTTCACCGGTCAGCCACGACACACACCATTAGCCCGAACAAACGTTGCCTTGCAATGCTACACAAAGCATACCTTATTTGTATCACATTAGCTCTTTGATGTGGCATAGCATATTATATCAACAGCTGCAATTTATCAAACAATTTTGGCACTGATTTGCTTCACTACCAGCACCACAGCAGCAGCACCACCATCACCCATCTCCGGCTCTGCTCTCTGTTCCTCTATGAGAAGCTGCAGCAGCAAATAAATTAAACATGTGTCATTGAGCATGCTAAATGGCTTGCAACACATAATCATCTAAATAATTATGAGGCTGCCATTAAAGTGAGCTAGATGGATGACACGTGAGGCATTATGGAAAAAACTGGAGGTAATGGTGCAAGATTTGATATGGGAGAAAAAGGGGGAAGATGGTGGGGGGATAAAAAAAGCAAATGCAGTTTTTCTGTGCGATTCCTTTCTGTAAGCCTTTTCTTCTTGCTGTTAAAAATCCCAGAGTCAAAGTACTGAGGCACAATGGGGTGATTAGCCCAATCAGAAAAAGCAGTGAGGGATTGTGGGTAGGCTGTGGCGGCGCTCACAGTCGTCTTTTTGTCCTCCCACATTTCATTAATCAGCAACCTGAGGCCCCATCGAAATCAGTTCAGCAGATTGGCAGCTCGCTCATTTGTTCCCGTGTGGCAATCAGAGCGGGAAAGAAATCAGTTCACAACCTTTATGCCATTAGTTGACATTTTAGACCATCTCTTTGTGTTCTTTTTGTTACCCTTCGTATCATTTTTTTTCCTTCTTTGTGATTTACTCCTGAAATATATGTTCCTGATACTAAATTTGACCTCTATTAACCCTCAGACAGGGTATTATTTTGTACCTGGTGGTAACAATACCGCTCTAAAATCAAAAGAAATAAAAGTAATGCTTATTAGTAATCAGCATTGTTAAATACACTTAAAATCAGCTGCCATCTCAAAGTATAATATTTTATTGAGCTTCAAGTATCAGCCCAAATGAAGCAGCACGTCACCAGATGCAATAATATTCTGTTCATGGAGGACGGCTCTCCACTTTTCACACAACATTACTTCACAATGTCCGTCCATCGTCCACTTTACGTGATCCCATTTTAGTGCAGAAGACAGCAGCAAACTGTAAACAGAGTTTAACGCAACAGCACAAAAGCAAATGAGTGTGAGACTTATTGAAATGCTTACAGGGTTTTAAATAGGGATCAAACATGATATTTTTTATTAGCAGTTTCACTGACTCTCTGGGTACAAACCGGGACAAATTTGAAGTGTGGAGAGAGATTAGGGGCCAAATGTGTGTTTACTAATTTGTACGATGATTTGTGAGTAATGTGTGGTGTTGACACTTCACTTCACACTTGACAAATAAATACCACATTCCTATAAATATCAGTGTTATCCAACATCAGGGTTATTTATATTTGCTATTGTTAGGATTCATTGTAAGACGATCTAAATGAATGTTGGAGAAGAAACTAGAATGTCACATCATAAATAATTACTGAGCTGAATAAATATACTTTCACTCACAAACAAACTTTATTGCAGTTCATTGCACAACATACAGTATAGAGTACATTTAAAAAAAAAAGTTTTATTACAGAAAGTGTTTGAAACCCAAGACCAAAATAGTCATACATTCTTTATTCTTTATTCTTTATTTGGATCTCTATTCTTCCTGGGGTCCACAGAAAATCATTCATACACAAACAGCATCACGCAATAAACAAACAAGCATTGACTGACTGACACCCTGTCAGTCTAAACAAACATTCTGTCATTGTGTTACTTATGGGTGGAATTATAGTGAAAATAAATCATTTTTTGCTGGGGACATCCAGGAACTCCCTCGAGGACCCCTGGGGGTCCCTGGTTCCCACATTGAGAACCACTGGTATAAAGAACTAACTGCTGTCCCTTTCAACTGTGTTCACAATGAAAGTTGATTTATTATATATACCAATGAAGTCTGCATACTGTAACTTGCAGACTCATCAAAAATATTACTGTAATGGTTTCTGTACATAAGCAATATTTATTTTCTGCTATAAACCACAATAATTTCTATTTTTATCTATATGTGTGTATATTAAATGTGTAGCATTATTTTAAGTTGCATTGAGAAGTTTTGTGCTTAACGTTAACACGTTGCAGTAACATCTGCGAGGCAGCAGCTCTTCTCCAGAGACGGATGAAGATTGAGCCTCGTCCCTTCAGGACATAACATCTGCTAAAAACCTTATCCCAATGAGAAAAAAAGGAACCAATGTGAATGACAACCTCCAGCCAATAAACAAACAATCAGTGTGAGCCTATTGCACAAACCTGCTCAAACTGGGATGTCATTTCCCCTGGGATACAAGTAGCAACAGAGCGATGCAATAAGGGACCGGGTTTGTGGTGTAAAATTACAAGCAGGAAATGTAATTTGACAGAGAGTGAGGTACTGCTTCTGAGACGGGCAATTGCTGGGAGGTGAAATAGTGTCATGAGTGACCTCTGCTGGGGGGGAACGGTCACACTCAGCCTCAGAGGATTCATTAATGATTGTTTATTGGTATTTCAGTTGCTGATTATTTAATATCACTTATCATGTCTGTTTGGTGTTGATCGGATTTGATATAATAGATGGCCCTCGCTGCACTGTTCCAATGATCACACAGTTAGGTAGCACATCCTGTGTTACTCCTAAAGACTAGCTGTTTCCAGGCTTTAATGCTAAGCTAAGCTAACAGGCTGCTATCCCCAGCTACACATTTAGTGTGCATGTGAGGGTGGTATACGGTGGCCCTGAGAGCTCAACGCACTGCAAAGACACAAACCCGCTGCAAAATTCAGAAAACATCAATTTGACAACACATGCTCTGCAAATACTTAACACAACACAGGGGACACTAAAAAGTGATGAACCTGGTTGGGTCTTGTTGTTCAATACCCAATTGTGACTTTTAAAGTTAAAAGCATTGAATAACAAATGCATCACAGCCAGGTTCATCACTTTTTAACAAAGTAATTTTTTGCCTTAATTCTGACAGTGACAGTGAGAGAGCGACAGGAAAGTCAGTTAGAGAGAGAGAGGACGATATGGAGCAAAGAGCCATGGGTTGGATTCGAACCCGGGCCACTGCAGTGAGGATTATGCCTTCATGGCACTTGTGTCCGCTGGAAACACTTCTGCTGTGTTTAAGGACTGAATTTGCAGCGTGTTTGTGTAATTGCATGTGTTGTGTTTTTTTGCGTCGCATGTGTTGTCAAATTGATGAAGACGTTTTCTGAAGTTGTTTGTGTCTTATCTATTTGCATGTGTTTTGCAGTTGCAGTGAGTTGAGCATTCAGGGCCACCATAGTGGTATCAATCCTCTTAGCTAACTCTCAGCAAGAGAGCAAATAAGTGTATTTCCCTAAATGTCAAAAATATTGCTTTAAATAATGATCATCACCCCAGAATAACAGCTTTAAGAAATGAGTTTATCCAGAAACTCATATCGGCCTAGACCTATAAATTCTGAATTCATAATGAGGTGCCACACGCCTGACAACACACATTTGTGTAAATACTTTTTAACATCATTTTACACTGAAAAAGAGTTCCCTTTAAAATGATGAACTGTGATATTTTCATGTTCAGCACACATTTCATTCTCTCTAGCTCCACACTCACACTCATGCGGCATAATAATGATTCTATCTGCGTCTGCAATTCACTGAAAACTTTTCCATTTGCCGTCACAAATACAAAGTGTCTGGTAGGAAATAAAGATTCAACTGGCACACGTGAAGAAATGCTGTTTTACAAGTTCTTTATATAGGAAAACCTGTGGAAACACCTGTACTGTGTAGTTAGTGTTAGAAATGGTGGCTATGATGGTGTATTTCTGGAAAACAATTCAAAACCAAAACAAATATGTCCCATCTCCCACCTATGTCACTGGAAAGCTAACTTCCACCTCCCCAGTAGTGCGTGCTTCCCCCACTGAATGGTCCTAACTCCTCATGTCATGTCATGTCATGTCATGTCATGTCATGTCATGTCATGCTATGCTATGCTATGCTATGTTATGCTATGTTATGCTATGCTATGCTATGTTATGTTATGTTATGTCACTTTCTTTGCCTTTGTTTTGTTTCACCAAATATAAAAAAAGAAAAGAAATGGTGAAATAGCTGAAAAGAAAAAGCAAAGAGTGTAAACCACAGATGAACAAATTTCACCTGCTAATACCCCAAGGACAAACACTTTGGCTGCTTAGCAACAATAAAGGAGATTTACCACTAGAAGCAGCTACATGGAGATGTAACAGTTTAAAGTATATAGATAGACATACTGTATATGAAAGGATTCTTTTCACAGAGGCTCATGCCCGGGGAACTTTACCTGCAGGCTATCACAGCGTTTCAACTCATATGTCACATTAGTCTCTCAGCACACTACTAAATCTCGCCAACACCAGGCCGAGATACGAACACATTCATTTCTTTTCAGTGCGACTTATTCAACCATTCTCTTCACATTCAGTATCATCCCCATTACAGGCCTCCAGGAATAAGCTAACAGAGTGTAACAGACAGAGACAAAGACTCAGTTTCCTGTGTGAGCCAGCTCTTTAAATACACCGGTGTGTTTACTGTACAGGTACTGTGAGAAAACAACACTGATGGCAGCTCGCCAGCCGGTAGAGCTCTCTCAGGGCTGTTTACACCTTGGTACATAGGAGATAATACTGGTGTTTTTCTGAGTGGTTAATCGCAAGCTCAGAAATTCTGTCACTTAACGCTATAATTGATACTTACACTAGGTTATAATCATGTAATTGTGCATGGAATGTGTTGTTTCTGCATGAATAAAAATTAAAATGTTGTACATTTGCTGTGTGTTTATGTTACATTCATTTATCACATGAACTGAAATTTCTCTGTCATCTGAATATTGCTTTGTCTCTGCACCGAGATGACACACTGTACTGTAGCAGATGACATAATTTGACAGATACAGAGCTTTCATGTTATGTGAAGCAAAAAGCTGAAGGCAAAAAAAAAAAAAGAAAAGAAAAGAAAATGATGAGCACAGATAAAATACCAAATCAAGAGGCTGTACTCGAGTTTCCAGCTGGCAGCTTCATTTCTGCACTTTCCAGCAAAGCCGTCTTCTCAGCAGCCCCGTGGAGGGAAACCGTATGATTGCTGTAAATGCCAGAGGGGAAGGAGGCTTGCCGATGTAACGGAAGAAATTCCCTTTCCCACAAGCAGGAGATAAAAAAAAAGAGGAACAAGTGAAAATGCAGCAGCATCTGCAGATAATGGGGAGCCTATCATTCGTGATGTGGACATTTTTACGCATATGTTACATTTTCATCAGCAGATTTTAAATATAACAATGCACAGATGTTATTTCTGACACAAACATATATGGTGATTAAGCAAAGATCATACCAAATAGAAATAACGCTTAGTTTAGGTTCGAAAGCTTCTAAATCCAAATAAATGCCATGGAACACACTTATTTCATGTTTTTTAGACAGATTTCATGTTGGTTTCCCATTGTATGAGGTTTGACTGATTTCGCTGTGTCTTCTTCTTCAGCACTGTTTAATACCAGCTGTTCATCTCAACAAACCAAATTCCAACATTTGTGTAACAATAGTGGATGCATATGTATGCATTCATTTTCATTTTCTTATGCAGATTTTCTCAAAGTATGGTTAGAATTTGTGCTACATTTGGATTGAAACCTAGCTACTCTTAACCAGGCAAGTTGACTTTAAAGGAAAAAGTAATTTGTTTGAGTGAAATTGACCTGAATGCTAATAGACTAGATGTCATTTAAGTTCAATTCACTAAATAGCAAATTATTTATACTTTAAGTCTTTTTAGCTCAGCTCGTGATCCCCTTACTCATCATGCTCCAAACACTTCCCTGTGTTTCTGTGAGGAAATCAGTGACTTCTAGATCTGAATGAGTAATGCTGCCAAATATATTTCATTGTGGTTGGTCCTCTGTCTAATTAGGACTTCTCTCTGACATGTTGGACAAACATTTCTCATGACCTCACTGTAAAGTCAGACAAACAGATAGAATTACACAAACAAATGGATGACTTTGAAATTTCTTGAGTTTCAATTAGGCTTCGACCCCAGACCTAAAGAGCTAATTTTTTCTGAGATTCAGTCTGGGGAAAAACCCCTGACACAGATTTTGCCTTGATAAGTTAATGACTGTACTTGTGTATGGTAATGACTGTACCATGTGGCTAGTAACTTTCACCTTAAAAGTTATAGAAAGCTTTTTGGATGTGTTTTACAAGTCGATGTTGGAACTGTGTTTAAGAAGAAGCTGAAAACTAATGCAAAGAAAAAGGTATCAAAATAGATTCCCCTATCTGCCTATAATTACTCATATTAAGTACAGTGTATTTTGCATTTTGTTAATGCAGCAAAAATCCATATTTAATGTCATTGTGCTTGTAATTCGTTCTTGATGCCACTGGATGGAGACAGTGAGGCAAGATCTAAGTTGAATACTGATGTCAGAGTACGTTGCATGTTAAATGTTTGTCAAGAGGGATTTTGAACAATTTTACTCTAGAATCGGACCCACAATAAAACCAGACCCAAGAGCATGGTAGATGTTCTCATGCACCAACAACACTCAGCAGCTGGCTCTCTGAATAGCTCAGCTTTGAGGAAAATGAATGCCACAGTCAGACAAAGGGTTTTAGGCCTCAGTGAAATGAGAACACTCCTCATAGTGCCAGCCCAAGTAGCTTATTTCAGTGAAGACTCTCAGGCAGTGATCATCTTGAAACTAAATGAATGACAAGCTCTGTTTTGAGACCACCGCTGTGGATTGGGATAAGCCAAATTAAGAAGGTACAGTTTTGTAATGCTCATGGGAAAACTGCATCAGTGATTACTTGAAGAATACTAAAAAAAATAACAAGTCAGATGTGAGAATAATGCACACTGATAAAACAGGGGAACACAAGTGTGCAAAACAATTGACAACACTAATATGGGGTTTGGCAAAGTAGCAGCTGTGGAGCATATGGTGACACAGACAAAAAAAAACATTAAAAGTATAAATTAACATGCAAAATGAGCAAAAACAACAATAATGATAAAAATAAAACGATATAACAAAAAGATAGAAGTTAAGGAAATCTGTTTCCTGCTTTATTTTAAGTCCGTGGTGTAATGAAGGTTTTGGCAGGCTGTGATCATTAATGCACATTAACTATGACATGTTTATTACCCAGGCCAAGGAGGTTATGTTTTCACCCATGTCTGTTTGTTGGTTTGTTTGTTTGTTTGTCAGCAGGACTGCACAAAAATACTGAACTGATTTGCACCAGCCTTGTTGGACATTTTTTGTCAATTTCACAGAAAATAATGTTTGGATACTGATGTAAAAAAACCTGATAAATTAATGATGCTGAGATCTGTGTTTGTACAGTTTAGTGTAGATCTCGATAGTAAGCTGGATCTGACAGACGTGTAGGATTGTTTAGCAGCAGCTGGAAACAGCTGCAAATAAACTTAAATTTAGGTAGGTTTATTCCTCAACGACATCTTTGAGAACCTGCCGACGACGCCCCGCCCATATATCCGTCTCAAATTCTCCTATTGGTTGAAAATTAAACCCCGAGCCACATAAACCGAGCTCTGATTGGTCTGTGGCAACGCCAATCGCTCTCCTCACAGTCACTCTTTGCTAATCGACGAATAGATGCCGAACAGGAGGAAGGAGAACATAGCGGGCATACATAGATAGAGGGGGCGGACGACCGGTGCCCTTCATCATTGTAGCACAATTTTATACTGTCGGTGGTCTGTTGTAATATTTCAACGAACGGGACTGGGATAGATACTGAACCGCTGTGAAAATGGCGCAGCCAGACAGCAAGAAGATCTTCTTTGAGAACCTGTCGGGAGCGGGGAAAGCCATAGCAGTGCTGACGAGCGGAGGGGATGCTCAAGGTAAACTGGCCAGACACACTTCTACAGCATCCGTGTGTCAATGTGTACAGGCCCGCAAAGAGGGCGAAAACGCACGTCTGCAGCGGTGAGATGCTGAACTCTCCGCCAAGAGGCCAGCCCTGCATTTGTAATCATATGTTAAACAGTAACAGTATGACCATTCATTCAGGAAGCCCGCCAGTTAGCATGCTAACAAGACACATCCTGCTAACTCGCTAACAGCATCATACCTGTCACAGATTTGGTGACATTTTTGTGGCTGCGCACCGTGACGGCAGCTTAGAGAACTGCTGTCAAGGTCGAGCCGTATCGTGTTTTCTTGTTTACAATCCAATATTTGTTACTACATTACAGCTGACGAGCTTAAGTTGCCTTTTAATGAACTCTCAGTCTGATTAGGTTGGATGAAGCGGTGACAGTGACTGAAGCGCAGGGCACTGCATTGCGGCTTGCACCGGTCGACGCGCAGGTTTCATCAGAAACTGACGAGGATGACCAGCGTTCATAACATGCTGATTCTAGGGAGATTGGTCTTGCGGTTACAGTTAGCAGTCATAGTGTGGGCCAACGCTGGGTTGCTTGCATCCTGTGTACGTGATGAGCTGCATACATCCCTGCTGCGTCTCTACCAGCCGGCCGTGCGTCAGGGAGGGAAATCCTGGTCATGTGCTCACCGACTCATCTTTATACACGCCTACTACCACGATGCAGAGCACTGCATTTTAATAGCAGTGAAGTGTCATTGTACAGTTCAGCAGAGAGAAATGTATTATCTATAGAACAGCTGCAGCTCAGTCGGTTTGTGTGGCAGGAAGTGGCATTGCTTTTTTTCTGTAAAACTTGAGCTCTGGTTTTTATTCGGAAGACAGAAGCTAATCATCTTTCCATTAAAATGCCTAAGGTTTTTTTTTAATTAATTTAAGATTTTTATATTTTAATAATACTGAAATTTTAATGAAAGTATTTGACCAGGAGACAGGACAGCAGCATTTAAACTGTTGTAACCTACCCAAGCACTAAGGAAGTTATATTATAACATACAAAGCTTCTTTTAAACAACTCCTGATCTGTTATATTATTGCTATGAAATCAAACAAGTTTAATCACAACAATGATTCTGCTTCTTTAATAGTAAAAGACTTAGTAAAAAGCCATTCAGGCTATATATCAGAAATAAGTGGGTTGTGTAAAATGGCAAAGACTGAAAAGCAGGAGAACCAGATGACTTTCCATTACTGATGCATTATTGATGAGCGTCTGTTAAGTTGTGGAAAATCACTTCATATACTGTGTGCATCACTTGACTACCTGGTAGTAATCTATCTGTAACTGATAACACTGGCGGTGGCTCTGTCTTGTTTAACTGTGCCATTCAGTCATGAGAGCATGTTACAGTGAGCCAGCATGCACAGTACAAACTCAAGCAGCAACAATTCATTTGTATTATTTCACCAGTAAATCATGTGGTGTGATGTCTTCTTTGAGAAGTCAACCTGGAGATGTTGTTTTTAGCTCACATTCTTTACTTTTTGCACTTCATTCAACACGAATCTGCACTGCAGCCAAGTTATTGCTTTCCTTGGCTCAGGAGAAATGAATCGATCTGTAGTGGGTGGTTTTAGGTTGAGGATTCACTGTCGGTGCACAAATGAACACGTACACACACATCGGAAAAAAAGCACACAGTTGGCCCCAGAGCAAAGCGATGAGGCTGTGGCATGCATGACAGGAGCTGAACGTCAGTGTCAGAGAGCATTGTGTAGCCTTGGCTTAGTCCTTTCACTCACTCTGCACGAGAAAGTGTCAGTCATGCAGAATGAGACAGCCAAACTTAGTGATTGTCTGCTCTGACAAAGTCTAAACCTCGACAAGAGAGATGAAAGTCACATGTCTTTAATAACATTCGAATTTTGTCTCTGTCTTGTTCACATTCAGATTGAGTTTCCTCTATCTCCCCTGAATGCAGTTAAACTGGGCTGTTCATTTGAACATAGTTATGTAATGGAACAATAGGTCATGGGCCGTTACACCGCACAGTATGGTGAATAGCTGGTCCCTCTCTGCTGGTTCTGTAACTTTCCATGAAGAGAAAAATGGGTTCACATTTCCGGAGGGTTTTTACTTTTACTTCCCTGTTAACTTTACCACTAAAGTTTTCACTCTCTGATTCAGATCGCCCCCTGTCTTTTTTAGCTGTCTTTCCTGCTGCCCCGATGGCTTAAAAACTTGTGTTGCTTAGTAACAGCACAACTTGGCTGCCATTAGAGCTGTAGCTTTCACCACTTTACACAAAGAAAGGAAACTCAGTCCTCTCTTGTTTATATCTCCCTCAATCGGCCAAGTTCCTGTCTGACTGTTGTGGGTAAAGCGTTATCTATTATTCTCACTGTCAGGGTTTAAGCTAACCTGACATTGACATTCAAGGCACAGAGCAGCGTCTTACTGGAGTTCACTTGGACTAACCACAGAGTGACTAAGAGGCTGTAGGAGGAGCAGGGAGACCTTCTGACAAAAATGGCTGTGTGCTGTGAGGAAAAAAAAGAAGAAATTTGGCCCAAGCCACAGATAGACAGAAAAAACACACAGCCTGTGCTTCTACACACACCAAAAAACACTGTCTGACACATTTAAGAGAGAGAGGGGATTGAAGATTTACAGCTGCAGCTCTTTTTGTGACAGCGATGAAATAAATATCCATGCAGCTTAAACTGTGGAACCGCCGTGCAAATCAGGAAAGCTGTGGGTTTTCTGTCATACAGCTACGGCTTAGTTTACCGCACTCATCGCAAAATGCACAAAGGTCGTTCTATAGTTGAGATTTCATTTTTTTTTTATTCTCTCTCTTTCAGGGATGAATGCTGCTGTACGTGCTGTGGTTCGAATGGGGTTATATGTGGGTGCAAAAGTTTATTTCATTCATGAGGTGAGCCCATATGTTGTGATCATCATTACTAAGGCCTTTTTTGCCACAGTTTATAGTTTATTTGCTATAGGAGTGGACCTGAAGTAGAAAACATGACTTGCAGCCACATTGTCTCTACATACTGTAGTAATACCTGTTCATAATCTGCCATTTGAAGAGAAATTTTAGCATAGCTTTTATTGTTGATTTTGACAGCAGATGTATGACAATTGTGTTTGTTTTAGCATTAGCTGACAGTAGCAACTTAATGTTAGAGATATCCGAAGTAATGTTTTTTAAAAGAATGCACTTAGTGACAGGACGTGACAACAGTAGTATCCCAGTCTCCATGTATGAACACAGGGATGTAGCAGATGTTCGGGGAGCTTTGGCGGGGGCTGTACTGTTTGCTCATCCTGTGATCCCAGCACATCTGTGTATGTGGTGGTCCTGCTTGCTTACTGTGTTATTACATAACAGACTTGAGGTCTTGGCAGATGCCTCATATAAAACTCCCCTCCCACTCAGGTACCACAGTACTGTGGGTGTTCTTTTGCAGGACATTGTATGAGGACGGGCAAACTTTAAGCCATGCATATGAAATTATTACAGTTTCAAAATCACATATTGTACCGTGTGGTCTTGCATTATGTTGAAATACTTATTTTATACTAAGTGATGATGACCTTCTGATGTAGTTTGCAGTGCACATCACCTCAGCTGTTTGTCCTGAATGTTTGTATGGTAATCTCTTGTATTTATTTTCTTTTTATTTGTCTTTTTTAAATTTTTTTCATCAGGGATATCAGGGTATGGTGGACGGTGGAGAGAACATAAGGGAAGCCACATGGGAAAGTGTCTCCAGCATGCTACAAGTGGTGAGTAATTATCATGAGCAGCATCCCACACATCTAATGAAATTACTGTGGGGACTCCTGAAACAGTCGCTCCCTCATCCGTGGATTTCTGTTTTTGAATTAAACCTTGTGACATAAAAACACTATTGTTTTCTTAGTTAAGGAGGAACATGTAAGTCATGCAGCTAAAAAAGAAGGCTCTTTTTGTGGTTAGAGAAGTCATCGCTTAACATCTGAACAGCCAGTGTGTGTTCATCAGAAGTGTTTACTCATGTCAGTGTCCTGAAGCAAGACACTGAACCCTATCCTGAACCGAGTAAACAGAACTGAGTTCTAAAAAGTAAGCAAATCAAAGCAAAACGGGATTTAAGCCGTAGACATTTTCACACTTTTCGCCATCAGGGTGGGACTGTTATTGGCAGTGCGCGCTGCAAAGAGTTTCGCACTCACGAGGGACGTCTGAAGGCTGCTCACAACCTGGTGAAGCGCGGCATCACCAACCTGTGTGTGATCGGTGGAGATGGGAGCCTGACGGGAGCCAACCTCTTCAGGGAGGAGTGGAGCGGACTGCTGGGAGAGCTGGTGGAGCAAGGTACCAAGGGAAGATTAACCTCCTCTTTGTTAGTTTCTTAATTAAGGGTGTGTTCAGTGCCATCCTCTGGTAAACTTTAAGTTGAGCTCTGTGATATGATATGATAAAACGCAATTGCGACTGGTCTTTGTTTCCAGTGAGTGAGGTTATACGAATAAAGCTGGGTTTTCTCCTCTCACAATATCATTCCAATTAAACGTGGTGTCAGATTTCCAGCATTTGCTAATTGTTGGGACCAAGGCATCTAGTGCATGTAGTGATGGAAAGGCAATCCCCTTATATCTGGCAGCAGCCACGTATAAGGGATTTTTGGGAGATAATAATCTGCCATGTTTTTGAATGTCGTGACTTAAATGCAGTGTTTCCATTTCACTTTAGCGAAATGTTTCTTTGTTGAATATTCTGAAAAACCACCTCCACCGATAACATTTTTTGCGACATTTGAGTTTTTTTTTAAATTACTTGTTTTTTAGCTCGCAATTTCAAATTGCACAATATGCACGCTAATGGAAATGCGACCTCTGATTAGTAAATGCTCCCCATTAACATTTACTCATTCTTGGTTAAGGTGGAGTCGCTAGATACAACCTTTTCTAAGGTCAGGAGATTTGTATGGTCAGATTAAATATTTACGAAAGTGACCAAAGGATAAAGTTTTAAATTCCCTACAGAATCTCCAGCATGCAAAAACTGGATGAAGTTAAGCAGTTGCTCAACACACACACACAGTTATAATCTGAAGGGTTTTGATGCTTCTTACAGTACAAAGAAGTGTTCAGGTTTTTCCCAGAGCTCAGCAGCTCCCATTGCTTCCCATCGTGTGATATTATGAGAGTAACCTGTCTGAACCATTGTAGAAATACAGTGGAAAACACAAAGGAGCTGTTGTTTCAACCCTAACCTGCTGATCCTTTCAGGTCTGATCGAAGCTGATGCTGTTCAGAAGTACTCGGCTCTGCACATCGTGGGGATGGTTGGCTCCATCGATAACGACTTCTGTGGAACGGACATGACAATCGGCACAGACTCTGCTTTACACAGAATCATCGAGGTGGTGGACGCAATTATGACAACTGCACAGAGGTGAGGGGCGGGTAGAGCAGCGATATTGTTATATTTGGTTGTGAATAAAAAGATGGACAGTGCAAAGTCCATGTAAAGTCCTGAATTTGATACTTTGTAATGACTGTGACAGAGCCTCACATTGTTATATCATGAAAATGGCAGGATAAACATGGACATCCATGGAAAATGTTTAACTACTATCACTCTTGATCTTTAACAAATTTAAGGTCATGCACTACTGAAAATAGAACGTCAGTATCTAGAGGAAAATAAAGAAGTTAAAATAAAACATTAGCTCCACTGTTTGCATGTTTCCTACAAGCCATTTGTGGGTATAGGAATAGAAATTATTTCTATTTCACATTTCTAGGATGTAGTTTAAGTTCAAATAAATAAATGAATAAATAATAAATGTCACAAAAGTCTAATTTTCTCTTCTTATCTTTCAGTCACCAGAGGACATTCGTGTTGGAGGTCATGGGCAGACACTGTGGGTAAGAGTGCGTTTGATAGCAAATCCAAAAACATAATTCCTAAGGCACAAACAGACACCATTATCACCTCTGTTTATATACACATTGTCCGTCTGTGTGCTTTATCCTAGCTACCTGGCCTTGGTGAGCGCCCTGGCTTGCGGGGCAGATTGGGTGTTGATCCCTGAGATGCCCCCAGAGGACGGCTGGGAGGAGAAGATGTGTCAGAAACTGTCTGCGGTAACATGATCTCATTGATCTCCCAACAGTAAACCCAGTTAACCATATTGTATCAGCCCCTGTGTTGTACAATGTTCTTTAACTTGACAAAGTTGCTGTTATTCTTAATTTTGTGTCTTTCTCCAGGGAGTAAATCCTGACTTTATTTTTGTCAGAGAAGACTGATGTGGAGGAAAGTCTTTAGTCTCAGTTGTCTAGTGTCTTATTGTTTTTTTTTTCTGCTTTGGAAACATGATATCATTCTATGATTCAGACCCGTTCCAGGGGCACGAGGCTGAACATAATCATAGTTGCAGAGGGAGCCCTTGACAGGCATGGGAAGCCTATAACCTCTAGTTTTGTCAAGGAAGTGAGTACCTGAGTGTAAAGAAAGGGGAGGCCAGAAGCATGGAGGCCCGACTGATGGGAGTCAGTTCACTGTGCCACAATAACAACTAGCCTGAATATTCTGTAATACAGTTCTTGCCATCTTAATTGGAATCAGTATATTTAACAGGAGGATGTGAGTGGGAAAAAAGCCTCAGATGAGATAATCATGATGCTGAAGGGTAAGCCCATGATAATGAAGTTATTGCAACCAATAAGGCTGGCAGGATATTGCTGATTACAAAGTGCAAACACATGCTGTAACGATATATAGGCTTTTATTATGAAAGAATCTGTTTCAGGCTGTTGGCATCGTCGGGCCCCCGCGCTTCTGAAAGCCCACGTCACAGCCACAGTCTGAGTTTTTCTGTCATGTTGTTTCTCCACCACCCCTCCTTGTAGAACCGAGCAGGGATGAAAAGGCTGAATATCATAATTGTAGCCGAAGGGGCGATTGATCATAACAACAAGCCCATTACCACTGACTATATTAAGAATGTAAGTACAGAGCTTTGTGTTAAGACTGTGGCAAGTTCCAGCTTCGACTGCCTCCTGTATGACCTCTACTACTGTACTGCTGCCCTGGTGTGGCTTTGACTCTGTTGCTGTGTTTCTGGAATGCTCTGTCAGACACACTCGCTAGTTTGGTAAGACAGCTTTCACGATACTACTGCTACAGCTGTAAGACCCTGAGCAGATACCATCACTAAACCTCACAACCCCAGACATTTGTACAGTCAAATGTCTTTTCTTTATAACTGCTTCACACATAGTTTATTGAATATGTTTTGGCTTATTCACAGTTGGGATTATCACAGTATCTTATGCCCTTCCACTAACTGTTCTTCATTTGTAATGCATTTTGGGTTTTTTACAGTACCTGAACATTTCAGTTTAGTGCAGCACTTCCTGTCTGGGATCTTCTGGGATATTCAGTACAAGCTGGGAGCTCCCCACTAACATGACTGAAAAATTAGAATGGCTTGCTTGTGCTTTGCTGTTTCCCCTTCTCTTCAGCGTCTCTGTTGTGTTTGTGTTTCAGTGTGTGATGTGTCTGTTCATGTATGTATGGATGTTTGCATGTACTACAGTTCTATTGCAGATGTAATTCTATCTTTAGCTCTGTTACTAATATGCATGAGATGAATCAGTATCATTTTACATTAAGGATCCAGTAGTTAAATTTACAGTCGTATTTCTCATTCGAGGAATAACACAAAATGTTACCATGATCACTGCTAAGACCTGTGCATTTTACCGTCCTAGCTTGTTGTCAAGTGCTTGGGTTTCGACACACGAGTGACAATCCTGGGGCACGTGCAGAGGGGAGGGACCCCATCTGCTTTTGACCGCATCCTGGTATGTGCACCACTTAAGTAACCAACTGTGCAATGCAACTGTTTTGATAATCTAAGTCTTTTTTTCAAACAAAAATATCAAACAATGCTGGTTGCAGCTTCTCAAATATCAGGATCTGATGCTTTTCATTTTTCTTTTTTTTCTTTTCTTTTTTTAACCTTTTGTTTATGGTTAAAACAGCCAGACAAAGCATAGTCAAATAATATTAACAAAATAAAATAAGCCTAAAATAAATAAATCTCAGATGTGATAGTAACAAGCACTCCCTACTTGAAGTAGAAATTGTATACAGTATATAAAAGTGCATACTTTTTTAAACTGTTGTGTTTGCTCTTTGAGCTCTTTATTTGAAATGTTTGTCCAGTTGTCCAGCGCCTTTCCTGTTTAATCCCGTGTCTGTCCGAGGAGAAATGGCTCCAGGTTTTAGGCTAAGCACATTAACAGATTTATGGCTCGGCATGCACTGCATCACAGACAGTGAGCAGCAGCTCTCTTCATGTTTACCACAAACAGAAGCAGAGAAAAAGATGGATATGGTGGAGAATTTACTCCAATTTTGGGTTCAGAGTGAAAAGTAAACAAAAACTTCAAATGGAGAAAAATGTGTTGGTAAAGAAAAAAGGGTTAGTGTTCAGGAGAAAGGAACAAGGTTGTGATTGTGATGATGATGCATTTTTATCTGTGTGTGTGTGTGTGTGTGTGTGTGTGTGTGTGTTTGCTCACACAGGCTAGTCGTATGGGTGTGGAGGCAGTTCTTGCTCTTCTAGAGACCACAGCCAACACGCCAGCCTGTGTTGTCTCTCTGTGCGGGAACCAATCGGTGCGCCTGCCTCTGATGGAGTGTGTACAGATGGTAAGTACCAGACTGGACTGGAGGACGGCCAAAATTGCCACATACACACACACACACACACACACACACACACACACACACACACACACACACACACACACACACAAACATTTACAAAAGTACAGAAGCTGAGGGGAGAGGAATTCTGCAAAGCACGTACCAACACACGCACTCAGAAACGACTGCGCAGGACTCAGAGAGGCAGAGTCAATGGGGACGGGTTGGAGGAGCTTAAGTAATGATGACAAACAGCACAGCCCATTGGGCCTGGAGTGCCACTAATGTTCACAAGAGAGCTGTATTGTTTGAGAGGCAGTTGTGTCTGGTTAATGATTATCCAAAGCATTTGGCAGGGTTGGCAATGACTGCCAGCGTGATGATGATGTAATAGTAGCAACCCATCTGCAGAGAAACGCACAAAGGAGCTTTGTTGTTGTTCTCGCTTGACAAGATTGGATTTTGACAGACAGAAGAGGAAAGGGAAAATCTCACTGAAGTTTTCTGATGTTTTCAGGTGTTTTGAAGTGGCAGGCAGTTTTATTACAGGTCAAAACAAGGTTACATAATAGTTAGTTGAGAGGCAGTTAGTCAGAGGATGACTGTTTTGTTTATAATAGGCACTTCATTGATCAGAGGCTTTGCCTGCAGGTATTTAATTTGAACTGATATAAATAACACATCATGGCATTACTTTTGTACATACAGGAAATACAGTGTAGAAATGATTACTGAATTCAAACAGTGAAAACACTCTCCTGTTTCTCTCAGACCCAGGAGGTCCAGAAGGCCATGGACGAGAAACGGTTTGAGGAGGCTGTGAAGCTTCGGGGCAGGTATGACTGACGGCCTGTTGGGACCAATCCAATATACCGAGGCCATCACTTCACTCAACATCAAGACAGTTTGATGTTGCTTACTGTTGACATTAAGCTGTAGACAGGTGCTGTTTTAGAGCTCAACACTAGACTGATGTTTTTACTGTGGATACGGTCAACAGCTGCATATAATCATTACAATGCAGATAATTCAAAATGCATCATTCAATTTTAATGCATCTATAATGTGTGTTTTCGTTTGTCTTGACACTGAACATGTACTTGTGTGAACATACTGAGTGTCCTGTGTTTTATTGCAGAAGTTTTGAAAACAACCTGAAGACATACAAACTGCTGGCTCATCGTAAACCAGAATCTGAACTTCCAACTGTAAGTCGAGTCATGACATCATGACATTTACTTTGGGACTGTTGGCAGTGGCAGTGTTTTTAGCTTTGTCAAGTCTTAACACTCAGCAGAAGTAGACACACAGAGACAGTGGGAGTTGTTTTTCCACACATGTAGTAGCAGTCCCCACCATGCCCGGAGTGGAGGTTGTTTTTAGAGTCGAATTAGCCTCCCAGAGACACTGAGGTGTTTAATATTTTATTACACAGTCCTAAGGATCTGCCTACGAATAATGACTCAGCCACTGCAGTCGTGATGCACTGTGCTGTTGCTATTTTCAGAGAAATCCTTGACAAAACAAGGCTCACTTACCGAGTAATGTATTCCTGTAAGTACATGAATATGTTTCTGTGAACGGATGCATTACAGCGTGCTAGTTATGCTGGCATCCTTCAGATATAGTGTCAGTTGTTTACTGCTGTTCAGTGGAAAAATAAGATGACTTGTAATTATGGTGACCAGTTCAAAATAAACACTGCTTTGCTGTGTTACCCACGGCGTATTTGCTCTGAAGCCTAAAATTGTAGTTACTGATGTGTTCATATGAGCCCCAGGTTGCTCAGTGTTGGTCTGCTGTTCACTGATATCAGATGACATCTGGCTCCCTGCTGAGGGATGACTTGTTCAACCCTGCCAGGAGCTGCTGCAGCCTGCTGCTGCGGCTCCAAAAGAGGCAGCACACACTGAAGATCAGTGAGGTGTAGAGGCAGCATGTCAGACTCCATGCTGTGGACCTCGCCTCAGGGTTTGGCTCCCCCTGCATCTGTGATAATGACCACTGTAGACCCAGCATGTAGCTGAGTACAGACCAGGAGCCATTTATTGATCCACTCTGCTGAGCTTCAACAACTGTCCAACAGCAGCATCAACTGAAACATACCCTATTTATTATGATGATAGAACTATTTATGTCACATTTAATGTGTTCTGTGCCCTCAGAGCAACTTCAACGTGGCGGTGCTGAATGTCGGTGCTCCTGCAGCAGGTATGAATGCTGCCGTACGTTCAGCTGTCAGGGTGGGCATCTCTGAGGGACACAAGATGTTTGCTGTCAGTGATGGGTTTGAGGGATTCTACAAAGGACAGGTGGGTACTCCAGCACTGATATACTGGTACATGTACTCTTGTATTGCATGCCATTTGAATTTTCTCTGGAAGTCATTGATTTCATGATATATTAATCAAAAAATGTGCCATAACAGCTTAGCAAAAATGTGATGTGTATTACTCCCATGTTTGAATCAATAACTGAAAGAGAATTGGCTTAGCTTGATGAGAGTCGGGCAGTGCACAATCACTGTTAGCTCCCTGACTCAAGAATCAGGGAAAACCCAGGGGATAATCTGTTCAGACTGATGTAAGCCAATTTCCCACACTGACTCTCCCTCCTCTGCCCTGCTCTGCCAAAGCTGATGCAGTAGCACAATAATCAGACAGAGGGCAGCAGAGTAGGATGAAAAATGTTTACACTTTTGGAATGATTAAATGGAATGACTCTCACCTTAACTAACACTGAAATATGGAGGGAGTCTTGAGTTTTGAATGAAAGGTAAAAGCACACAGTAACAGGTGTGCTTGTGGACAGAACCTGTTCTGTGGCTTGTCATCTGAGACATTGCCTATTTTCCTGCTCTGTGACTGGAAAAACTGGTTTTAGAGTCCTCCCTCTTATCCTCTTGTGACTTTCTCCCAGTGAGAAACTTTAAATCCCCTCAGTCCAGATTTAGCTCATTCAAAGAACAGCATTCAAAAAAAGATCTGACTATTTATCTTCATCAAAATGTCTCCCATATCACTAGTCAGTCTCCTGTGTGTGTCCCTGCCAGCTTAAATCAGACAGCACCAACTGACCCTAAGAAGATTAGACCAGTGGGAGTAATGAATTTCTATACTTAAGTGCTTTGGGACTCTGTGCTGCACACCGCAATGTTTTCACTGGTCCAGTTCTTCTATTTTATATATTTATATATATAAGACAGTGTGTCCAGTATATTAACTTGCCTCCTAACAGTCTCTGCACTGAGACCCCAGGAGGACATGTCAGAAAATGCAGGACTGTAGCAGTTTGTGTATTAAACTTTGTGATAAATGGACCAACAGCAACATAGAAACAGGCTTAGGTGTAGGATTCAGTCATTTGAATGCTAATAGATTGTCTTTTATTTTAATAGGAGCTATTTGTAAGTTTTGCTACATAGCCAACATTCACATTAACAGCTGTTTACTTACCAGTCTTGTCAAAGAGCTTCAGTCATTGTTGCATTTACAAGACAAGAAGTTATAATACGTCCTCTGAGCAGCTACTTCTTCAGGGCATGCTGAACGCTACAGTGACTCACTAACAGAAAGAGATGAGACGGGCCAAACAGACTGCAGCTTCCTGGTTAGCATGCTAACTTCAGTAGAAGAAAGTGATAGAAATAGAAGTAAAACTAGAGTTGACATTGGCGTTGCTTTCTACCGCCGGAGACAGCTCTTGGTGAGTATATGGATAAACTTTGATGCTGAACTCACAACATTTCTTCTAGACTGGTCAGTAAACAGCTGTTAATGCTAATGTAAGATAGGTAGTAATAGCAAAAACTTACATAAAGCTCCTTTTAACTTAAGATTTCAGCAACAACCAGACATGGATCATGGGAGAAAAAGTCAGAAAATGCGGTAGGAAGTATTTCAAATGTTATGGGAGTGCTCCAATAAGACATGTAAAATTGCATGTTGCTGTTGTCCCCACAGATTAAGGAGATTAAATGGGCTGATGTCGGAGGATGGACGGGACAGGGTGGATCTCTACTGGGAACCAAAAGGTAAAGTCTTGAGCTGTTATCTCTCATTGACTGTTCAGCATTAAAGCTGTTAACAGTAAATACAATTAATAATAATAATAATAATAATAATTATAATGATTAGTAAATATATATATATATTTAACATGTGGTGCTATACTGTACACAGAAAGTCAAAAAGTTAGTGAGTTTTAATCTGGTCATTCAAATCAAATGATTACATGCACAATGTTTGGTGACAAATAATATTTTTTTCCTCCCTTTCTGTTTCCTGCCATCAGAACTCTTCCTGCAAAGCATGTTGACAAAATTGCTGACCAGATGCGAAAGCACAACATAAATGCTCTGCTAGTTATTGGTGGATTTGAGGTATGTTTAAAACTCCTTTGTCTATATAGCTTGTCTTATTTTACTAATAAAGCTACATTGTCTTATTTTCTGTCCATAAGCTTATTAGCTCTTGAGTTTTGAATTCATGTCAGTAGTAAAAAAGTTCTATAAAGTATTGAGTAAGATGAAAGTTATAGTTTTGCTCATACAGTTAAAAAAAAAATCCCAAAGTAACTGTTGAAGTTTTGCTAATTATAATGTTAGATGTACATATACACTATGTATGTTATAGTTAACAGTGTAATGTTGATCCTTTCCATCAGTCTTATCCCATTTTATGTCAGCACACCACCATATGGTTCCATGAAGAGCCATGTACATAATCATGCTTCAAACTTGTTTCTCTGCCAAAACTGAAGCTGTAGAGCTGATAAGAGTAACTGCAACATACCGTTGGTTCACTGTTGATTTTCACTGCTTTAAATATAGATGTGTAGAGAGAAGGTAGGATCCTTAACTCAAGGAATATGTATTATTTAAAGTGAACCAACACTGTAAGTGAAATATAAATAATATAATTATTTGATTTTATTTGGAAACAGAGAACTCCTGCTTTTTTTCCAGCCATTTCACGCACTCCCATTTAGATTCCCACCAGCTTTAATTTTCCTGTGACGTATGCAAGTAAATGAGTTTCATGTGTATGTACAGATGTGTGTGTCTTTGAGAGTGTGTATGGAGTGGTACCTGTCTGTTTCGCTGCTGTCCGTTGTGATAGACCTGGCTCCTCCCCTTGGCACCTGTCCACTTTTTGTCTTTCCATTCCTTGTGGCAAGTAGCACCTCTGAACCAAAACCAAGGAGTTCCACCCCTGCAGACACTAAAGCCCTTGGCTCTGCCCTGCAGGCCTTGCTGTCACTGCTGGAATTGTTAACGGCGCGCGGGAAATATGACGAGTTCTGTGTGCCCATGGTCATGGTCCCAGCCACTGTCTCCAACAATGTGCCGGGCTCAGACCTCAGCATTGGCGCTGACACGGCTCTGAACGCCATCACTACTGTAAGTGATGGGGCTGGCAACAAGAGTAGCACACAGACACATATAAAACACACGCACATGCACGCAAGCAGACAATACCAGAACTCCACAAACATGCTCACACAGCCAGCCAGCCAACCAATCAGGTTTCAAGAAGGGAGAACTCGCTCACTCTGTATTTACCAGCCTGTCAGTGGATCATTTGGAAGAAATTCTTGTGAACGTGGCATCTGTCAGCCACATCTGGAAAAAAGTTTCCCCCCCCCCCCCCCAAAAAAAAATAGAAAAACAGAACAGACAGACAATCGAAGTCATGTCTGTACTGTGAGGCGTGACTGGTAAAGGTAAAGCCACGTTGCAGAGTAGCGTCCCTCCCTTCCCGATCAGGTAAGTAAGTGAGTGACAACATGGAGGCATGCTGTGAGGTGCTCAAGTGTCGTGGCTGCCATGTTTGCTCTGCCTGCCCTTCTCCCTGACTGTGTGTTTGTGTCCCCCTTCATCATTAACACCAAGATGAGTGGTTAACAGCATGCAGGGTTGTCGTCACTTAGTTATCATACATGTACTGTACAGCTATGTAACGTAAACTAACAGCCTTCAGTACTGTTAATACGCACTAGCTCGTATACTGTGTGTAACTTCTTTAATTAATAATAATAATAATAATCATTACCATCACAAACACTGTGTCAAGAATAAGAAAATAATACAGCGTCATTGCTCTCGCTGTGTTCTTTAAAACATTACGATCATTCAAATTAACAAAAATTTGACTCTATGTAAAACTAAGCAACATTAGCATAAATATAAACAGAGAATCATCTGTGAGCTTGAATCTTTGCTTGGCCATCATCTTCCTCATTTCTTCGTCCTCCTCCTGTGTATGCAGAGTCGATCAGTGCTTGTCCTGCCTGCATATAGCCTTCCACAGCAGATATGGCCGTCATGTTGCCCTATTAAGCGTCACTGCATTGAGCTGCTGAGACTCACAAACAGCCTTTCACATCTGTCTCATCTCCTTCCGTCTCTGTCTTTTCCTGTCTTTCCTCCCTCTGTTCTACAGTATCTGTCCCGTTACTTTCCTTGTACCTTTTTGTTTTCCCCCACCTTTTTTTTTTTTTGTTTTGTTTCTCCTCCACCACTCTTTGCTGTATCTGTCTTCCTTCCCATTTTTCACTTTCTTCTCCATCTCTGTATTCACACTTCTGTCGACCTATCCTTTCTGCCAAAGGGAAGCCATAGCTGCTATCACACGGAAAGAGCCGGAATGGCAGGATACGCTCTAGCATACTGAGAGAGATTCACCCCTCTCTCTCTCTCAGTTGCTGGCCTTCTGAGTGGCTCTAACGCGTTTTCATATACTGCTGCTTCAGGCGTTTGAGAGTCTGCTGCAGCTGTATGAGGCTCGCGCTACCTATGAGGAGTTTTGCATCCCGATGTGTATGCTGCCTGGAACCATAAGTAACAATGTACCGGGCACAGATCTAAGTATCGGGGCAGACACAGCCCTCAATGCCATCGTGGAGGTAAGACAGTCAAACCGCCGCCGGCACAGCTTTGAGCCCTTTGTTCAAGATGCTCATGCAAAGAGGATGAAAATGACACATGATGGAGTGAAGTTGCAGTGCTTATAAATCAACACACTGTCAGGTTATAAAAGCAGATGTGCAGTAAAGTGTCGCAGTATTTGATGCAGCACCATAGATTTCAGCACGACCTTAACCTTACTTCAGTCCCAAAGCGTACCCCGACCCCAGTTCTAACATTAACCTCAAGCCTTGGAATAACACAAATACTGAATTATGTGTAAAGTTTTAAAGTGGCACTCCATAGATTTTACACACGAAGCTGAGTTGACTTGTCATGACAAGTACTACTCAGTCTGTGAGGAAAACTCTGCAACAAACTGGAGGTGTGGGGTTTTAGAGATGTGGATTCTTACAAAACCAAGCAGGGTCTAAGAAAAGATTCTATCAAGATGCATTTTGGGAAATGTAGGACCCATTGTTTTTGGATCTTGTCTAATGCCAAAGGACTAAAAGTCAGTCATATCGCTATAAATAGCTGGAGTGCCCCTTTAACACTGTTGTAGTATTTAAAACTGGACATTTTACTGCCATCCCAGTCACCTGACATTGAATTGATTATCAGCATTGGACTTTCAAAATAAAATTTTACCGTTGTAATCATGTAGAAAATATAGTTTTCTTGTTATATGCTGCTAAGTGTAAATGATATGTGAAGTTTACCATCTGATGTGCTCTCTCATCCTTATGCAGGACTCCAGTCTCTAACTGATGAATGCAGCATTTTTTAGCCTGAATCTGCCCGAAATGTTTAAATGTAGCGAGTTGATCAATGAGCATGTTGGCCTTGAATTGAGTGTCATGCTGTTGTTTTTATATGTGGAATGTGTTACTTTAACAGAATATGACCTCTAATCTTGCTTGATTTGAATTTTTTGACACTTCATTATGATAAACTTGAGAGACATTTAACTGGAGGTATCTCACAACATTTACACTCAGTTTAACAAAGCTTAGCTTACAATAATTACTTAACATATACTAACATTGTGAGCTTATATGCATGTGTCAGACTTGTGACCGCATCAAGCAGTCAGCCAGTGGGACCAAGAGACGCGTGTTCATCATTGAGACCATGGGAGGATACTGCGGCTACCTGGCCAGTGTAGGAGGCCTGGCTGCTGGAGCGGATGCTGCTTACATCTATGAGGAGCCATTTGACATCAGAGATCTGCAGGTGACACACTGACTATTATAACATACACACATGAGCTCCTACACTGAAGCCATATGAATTCATGCATCACTTGATTTTCCTTTTCAGCTCTCCTTTAACGTTTCAGGCTCAGTCCCTAACAGGCCGTTTCTCGCTTCATCCACCAGAGGGCATTCAGGCTGGATTCTGAGACAGCCCTCACGGTGCCATCTAGTGGTCAGCATAATTCACTTGTACTGTCTCTTCCCACAGGCCAATGTTGAACATCTGACAGAGAAAATGAAGACGAGCATTCAAAGAGGACTGGTCCTCAGGTAAGAAAATGACAAATTAAACCACCCCAGTGCAGATGGTTGTAGTAAATTTAACAACCTCATCTCTAAGTGATAATATGATGTGCAAAAAGCCTACAGCTCAGTCAGATGTGAAGCTGTTTCAGTACAGACCAGACAGACAGCTGATGTGCTGCTGCTGCAGTTTTTTAATCCAGTGTTTCTAGCGCACACAGTGTGATTTTAAGCAGCTTGTGTAGTAAACAGATCCAATCCTGATGTAATCAGATCAACAGATGACAATTTGATGTGAGAATAATATCAACAGTACCTCCAGCATGCTGTTGGATGCTGTTGGATGCTGCTGGATGGGTGAATGTAGACTGAGACTGTTCTGTTTCGTTGTATGCTCGTAGGAATGAGAACTGTAATGACAACTACACCACAGACTTCATCTACCAGCTGTACTCTGAAGAAGGGAGGGGAGTGTTTGACTGCAGGAAGAATGTGCTGGGACACATGCAGCAGGTAGGCCTCACCACAGAGCAGAGTCAGTGGTAACAATTCCTCCAGACTGAGGACGATTTAATGAATAGTTTTCCATATTTGTATCTAGAATGGCATTTCCATAATTACTTAGTCTCATTCTTCCTGTATGCGCTTTGTTGTCTTTTGGCTTTGAGCGTCTAGAGATTATCACAGATAAAACAAGATGAAACAAAACTTTGATGATCCCTGAGGAGAAACTGGGTTGTGTCTGCAGCAAGTAATGGGATACAGGAAAAAAAAATATAGATTTGGGGATATTAAGATAAGATATTAAACATAGCACAACAAAACACTTCAACAAATATGTACCTTTGAATATGACAAAAAAACCCCAAAAAACATTGGTTGGTGTCTTGGTGCATCTGATTTGAATTTGGCGGGGGTTTTTTTGTATATTCATTTTGATCATCTTTTCTTGTTTTTCTTCTGTGAATAGAAAATGCTAGTCAGTAGAAAATACACACAAGTTACTATAAGGTAAAACAATGAATACCGACGAACATGCGAGACAGCAAAATGGGTGGAAACTCTTAGTTAAATACAGTGAACAAAAATATAAACGCAGCACTTTTGTTTTTGCTTCAATTTTTCATTAGTTAAAATAAAAGATGTAAGACCTCTTTTACACACATGCACGCACACACACACAATTTCTTTGTTCACAAATGTGTTGAAGTCCATGTTACTGAGCACTTCTCCTATGTCAAGATAATCCACCCACATGACAGGTGTGGCATATCAAGATGCTGATTACACAGCATGATAATTGCACAGGTGTGTCTTGGGCTGGCCACATAAAAGGCCACTTTATAATGTGGAGTTTTATTTTGAAAAAACACATTTATTAGGCACTGAACTATTCATTTCTAGGGTTAGGGTTCTAAATGCACATCTGTAGCCCAATTCATGACAAATCCATAGTTCAGTGTCTAATACATGTCTTTTTTCAAAATAAAACTCTTTAAAAATAGCCTTTTATTGTGGCCAGCCCAAGACACACATAGCATGTAAGTGTTGTAGTGTGTGGTCTCAAATAAAGCAACAAGAGTGATGCCTCTTGATTCCTTTGAAAGGGAGGAGCGCCGTCTCCGTTCGACCGTAACTTTGGGACTAAGATCTCTGCCAAGGCGATGCAGTGGATTTCCAAAAAGCTGGTGGAGACGTTCAGACAAGGTGAGGTCCATGTTGCACTTGTGTGAAATGATTTGTAGTAGCTGATCCTCCCTTCCTACAGAGGCGTGGCTGTTGTGAAGCAGACCTTTACCCAGATCTGTCATGGAGTCACTGTCTGATATTTTGATGTATTTTTGTCCTCGTAAAGGAGATTAATTATTGATCATTCACACCCATCAATGTAACAATTTAACGAGAAATACTTTAATGTTCTTTGTTTTTTTGATGGATAACACTAACTAGTAACGTGTAATACCTCTGATCAAAAGTTTGTCTTAAGAGCACACTATGTGTATTTGTATCAAGACTATAATTAAAGTTAAAACTCCTCTTTGTTTTTTATGTCTATTTCCCATACACATGGATGACATAAGATGAAGGTAAATCTTTTTTTCATGCTGGCTCCATGACCATCTACATGTTTATATTTAGCTCCATGTCCCTGTCTGTCATTTCCACCCTCCTGCCATATCTTGAAGAAGCATACAGCCTGTCCAGGCACATGTGGGGTGCAGCTACGATGTGTCTATGCCTTGTCAAATTTATCAGCAGCCACCATGCTACACTATGTCCAGTTCACGAGTCACGTGGAATAGCATCGGCTGTATGAATAAAGCGCACATTTCTTTTGTTCTGCTTTGCCCCACATTTCTTTGTGTCTCCGGCACTTTGTGTTGCTTTAGTTGCTTTTGAGTAGTGACAGCTTCAATGCCGATCAGCCACAACATTAACACCGGTAACTGGTTTTAATGTTGTGGCTGTTTGGTTTATATCATCACAGCTTTGTATTTAGTTTCTAGATTTTCTGTTTGTATCAGTTGCACCACCAGTTGTAGTCCTGTAGATCCATACAAAAAAAGTGATATTTTCAATCTTTAAGATAGCTACTAGCTAAAAGAGAGAGTCGTCATCATCACTGTATACAACCCCTCACACACACTGTAAGATGTTACTATATGTTTGCAAAGGGAATAGCTAAAGTACTTTCCTCTGGTTCCACCTCTGAGCACTGCTGTGTTTCGCCGCAGGCCGAGTGTTTGCCAACACCGAGGACACCTGCTGTCTGCTGGGGATGCGTCGCCGGGCTCTGGTCTTCCAGCCCGTTGTACAACTCAAGGAGGATACTGACTTTGTGTATGTATCACACTCACTGCGCTTAGAGTCACTTTTAGAGTGTTGTTAGCTTCCATAATGTAAAAAATCTCTTAGGTGAAACATTAGCTAACAGGTAATAAACACAAGCTAACTGTGGAGTGCAGGGTTAGTGATCCTATTTCATTGCATACATGTATTCACAAGTCTCTAGTTCAAGATGAGTTATCAAAAATATTTTTCTTTTTTAACACGAAGAGAAAAAAGAATTTGATTATATATATTCGGTATACCAAGAGATAACACATTTAACAAAGGGACACTTAGGTTATAACTTAAAATGGTGATCATAGATTTGATCAGCCGAAACCATCATATTTTTGTCTAAATTGTGTTGTTATATGATGCTGTGAAGGAGAAGCCAGGTAGTGAGGTATCAAGTTAACAAAATGTATAATTAAGATTTTTTGGTAGTTGTACAGTAGGTTTTTCTCAACATTAATGTCGGCTCACTCAACTTAAGTGTCAAAACCAGGACAATTTGAAAATTAATGATGCATATTATTATTTTTATGTTTTGAGCTTAATTTGTCTAATAATTAACAAATGTCAATCAACAAATAATAATCAGCAACTACCTTAATCAACTGATCCTCTTAATCTTTTCTTTAAGCAATAATACCAAACACTCTGTGTTTGCCTGTCAATTGTGTGTTTTCACTATTTTCTGACATTTTATAGATCAAATCAATTAAGAAAATAATCAGCAGATTAAGTGATGAAAATAAGTCATTCCTATCATTCAAAGTCAGTCTTGTGTCACATAATCACATGGTCCAAATGTGGACTCTTCTGCTCCCCAGTGAGTAGAAAACATTAGATTTGCACCATCAGACATGAACATTAGAATTAGGACCCAAAGAAGCCGTAACCACGGTGCTGAGGTTTCCCCGTCTGTCTGCAGTCACAGGATCCCCAAGGAGCAGTGGTGGCTGAAGCTGCGTCCCCTCATGAAGATCCTGGCTAAGTACAAGACGAGCTATGACGTCTCAGACTCCGGACAGCTGGAGCACGTTGTACGCAACCGGCCTAGAGAGTCAGACGCTTCAGTAGCCATGTGAAGGCCCGCACTGTACGGTGGCCTGCAAAGTCCAGTCTGTGTGTAAGACTGAAGGTCTGTGAGGCGTCAGTTTGTGTGTTGTAAAAGAGCTCCAACGTCAACAGCCGTCTCTGTTTGGCCACAAACAGTGTTCATTTCCTGTCTGTGTCATCTCCCCCATTGTCACTCCTCTCTGTTTTGTCTTGACAAACTCATGAACTGTAACCTAGCCTCCGCAGCGCTCTTAATACCAGACACACACATAGTCCTGCGCATACACAAACACACACACATACACGTGTCCTGCCATGCATCTGTGTGTCCTTGTTGCCCTGGATGTTTGGTGTCACCGTCGATTTTAAATTGCACTTTCTCTGTCTCCAGTTGCTTAGGCCGGCTCTGAGCCCAGAGCTGTACGAGGACAGAATAGACACTGTATCCGCTGTAAAAACCAGTGTGTGTATCTGCCTAGAACCAGTGTGAGGTTCAGCATATTTATGTAAGACTGATGCAATACAGTTCTACTGCTACAAGTCGAGAACTGCGTGCTGTGCTTTACACTGAAACTAATATTTATCTTTTTAACATTGTTTATTATTTTGCTTGTAAACATGGTTATATTAACTGTAGGCACTGCTGCACTGAGTAGCTGTCTGTCATATTGCACCACCAAGTTAGATGTGTAAGAGACTAATGTTTCCCACAGAATAAAATCAGACTTGAGAAGTGTACCCTGCTGATCAGTGTCCATGGATTTATTTATTTATTTGATGCCTGAACATCCCATTTAGGAGCTTTAAAGTTGTCAGAATCATCTTATTCTAGGCTGTCTGACAGTATCATAGTTATTCTTTATTGCGTTATTGTTCCAGCTTTTTATTGAAGCTGTATGACATTAGACGAACATTCAAACCCAAGACCCTTTTTTTTAAATGTATTTATTTTTTATGGCTCCATCATCTCATTTCATCTAATGGAGATATTTTAGATGTCTGGTGCATCATTTCAGAATACTTCACTCTGAAATATTTGGTATGTGTGTGAAAAGTTTGGGATCTGAAGTAAAATTTTAAAATACCCCTCTGGTATTGGATAAGCTGAAAAGGTTTGTAATGACTGACCCACCACATGGGTTAGTCACCCAAGGGGGAGGGGGGGCCCAAAGTGTCTGGGGGCCACTGTGCCAGAGCCTCTCTTTATAGTGACTGTGATAATTTACTGTTGGAAAGTTGATCAAATGACTTCAAAAAGACACAAACCAACTGAAAAAAGACAAAACTACATCAAAGAGATGCAAAACGACCACAAAGAAACTGTCATTTGTCGTTATTTTGTGTCTCTTTCAGTCTGGGTGTCTCTTTCCTACATGTCTTTGCCCATTGGATCATTGGGTCTTAATGTGTCCTTGTTAGAAGGTTCTAGGAAAGATGCTTCTTGGTGGTGGTTAACTGTATTGGCATTCAGTTTTGTAACACTATAAACACAACTGAGAATCACATTAAGGCAGCAAATGAAAAAATTCTAACTTCCATAAATCTGTATTTTTTTTTTTTTTTTTTAAATTAGTATGAAGATCTTAAAAGAATAAGGGAAAGTGCTGAGTTTGTGGAGCTGCAGAAAATCAGCTGGATCTGAAATACTAAATGAAGATCAATTCCATTATGGATATTCTCCTCGCTAAATCCTAAAATGTCTGGGATGAGGAAGTACAGATGCGTCTTTCATGGAGAAAAGACCCCAAAACTCCTCTGCCATAGATCAGAGTTAACCAGTTATTGAAAACAAGATCCAACAAAAACATTCATTGACTCTGCACTCCTGGTGGTGTTTTCATATTCTACACCAGAGCCAGCAGATGGCGCCAGAGCACTGTCACACTCCAGGTGTCCGGGTTCATCGGGTCCACTATGACACGGATTCCCTCCATCACTTGCTGTCCACTTCTGCTCTTCACAATTTCAGTGTATTGTGGCTTATTAGTAAAGTAGATTAACTGTGTGAGGCCTTGTGTGACTGTGAATGTGCATGCAGCCATAATTAGGAATTAATCTTATCATTTCAAGGAAAATTTCAATTTCCCATGGGCGTATTAATTGTGTATACATGTAATTGGGCTGCTTTTTCCCGCCTAAATGGACCTCTTTTCTTTCCTAACTGCAAGTAATTGCATGCATATATAGTCGGGCTGAGGACATCGCCTAGCGACAGTGCATTGACGTGAAATGTAATTTGAAGGAAAAGCTACCTGAATCACCTTAACTCCCCACAGACCCTCCTAGAATAATTATCATCCTTAACTTAAACCACTGTGGATCATTCAGCCTCAAACCCACACCTCTGCACAAAAACACGCCTTGTTTCCCGTCGCTATAATTTCCTCGGACCCCAATGAGCACATGGTTCATCGTGGAGGCATTTTCATGTTGCTGGCTACTTCTGCTCTGAGCATGAAATTAGTAAATCCAATAATTTGGGTTGATTTAGGAATGCAAGGGCAGACTGCAGGGTCATATGCACATAGGTAATCAATACTAATTACCATTTCATTTCTCCCCCCTTACTTTCTTTTCTTCTAGAATCACACGTTTATCTGATCTCATTGGACTGATTAAAGGTTGCAAATGAAGGGTCCTCACTCCCAGAGTCTCATCAGAGGCCAACCACACGCTCGCTAACTTTGTCTTCATTTAATTTTACATTGTCTTCAGACAAAGCTGCAGCTCTAAGCTCGCAGTGAATCTCCAAAATAGCTCGCGCACATTGACCTTTTTAGATTAAAAGCAGTCGCTCTCTCTCTCTCTCTCTCTCTCTCTCTCTCCTGGAGTCCCACACAGTCCAATTTCACTTCTAATGAACCACAGTGGTTGGAATTTCTAGTGCTGCAATAACTAGTGAAGAGCAGCGATGCTAAAATAGATCATTACAAAGGCACTGTGATAACAATAGCAATGAGAGCCAATAAATCCAAGCTGGCTGAGATTGAGAAAGCAATTTTTTGTTTTCAAATGAATCACATATATGACATTCAGAATGAATATTTATGAATAAATAAATCCATGCAAAAATAAATGAGCACATAATACATTCCAGGAGAGGCTGCAAGATGAAAAAGCACAGAACGGCACAAGTTATAGATTTTAGATACGAGGCTGCTGCAGTCCCCATTGGCTGCATTGAAAACATGTACTTTGCTGCTGCTGGTTGGTGAATAAACAAGAGTGAATCACAGGACCTGTTTCCAGACAGTGTAGAGCAGGGATTTGATCCACCTCACACACACCAGAGAAGCCCTGGCTTAAAACAAGTCCAGTGAGTCGCACTCCAATTTAGGCTCCCGACAATCCAGCAGGCGGCTGCTGAAATACTCATCTGAGAATCTCCTTTTGACAATTAAGACACCCATGGAGGCATGGAAAGATCTCAATTCCATTAGCCTCTGTGCTGTTTCACTCTATCTGTCCACTGAGCCTTAACTTACTTATTAGTACGAGTCTGCTGTATTTTGTTAGGGAAGCGATTAGTGAAATCCACATGAAAAGGCAATTTCCCTCATCTTTTCTTTCCCTTCACTCTCTCACACTCCATTGAGATCAGACAGATCTAAAGAATGGCATTTGCGCACTAATGAAATTCGCTCTGCATCATTTCGGATGTTAATCTCTGCGCGGAAGTGACTTGTGTCTTTATTTACTCGTTTGTGTGTGACAAATGGTCAGAGTTGGCTAAAATTACATCAACGCTGGTGTGCTCCCCCCGTTTAACCGAAGGCTGGGAGCATCGGCTGGCAGTCAGCTTAGAGACTGCAGCTTCACTTTGATGTATTGGAGTTAATATCTTCCTGACATTTCTCAGGACAGATTTTCATCACTGGATTCATCTGTACTTTTGGGGCTATGTGATAAATGAGTTAGGACATTCATTTTCCTCCCCTCGTCTCTCGCTCATGTGGAGCAAAGATGTGTGTGTGAGTGACTGCAAGTGTGTGAATATGTATCTACTGTTGAGATGCCTGGGTGTGAATCTTTGCATGAGGTTTAGTGTGCGTGCGTGGGTGTGTGTGTGTGTGTGTGTTCCTGTTCCTTCATGTGTGTGTGTGTGTGTGTGTTTGTATGTCTAGCCCCAGTACCTCAGAGCAAGCGGGAGTCTGGCGTGAGCGTACTTGTGACACGAAATAGACGGCAGCATTAATGGAACTGACATTAATTTGACAGAGCGCTCACTAACATGCAAAGTCACTCGCAGTTCATAAGAATAATATTAACTCGGCATTAACATGCAAGGCTGTCTGTTGCACCAGATGCCGAGCATTTTGGAGAGCGGGTGCTGCAGCCTGTCGTTCTGGGCCACGAGTGGATGATGGTGAGAGTATGCACAACAAGAAAAGCCTCATTCTTACTGTCTGTATATTGTAGTGGTGGTGACACACTGAAACTCCTGTGCCGTGGCTGCAGGGAGACACTTTGCAGCACAGCCGTCATCCAGCAGCATTCTCAAAATAGCTAAAAGCAACCAGACGGTGTAAAGGTTACGGTTTAGGGAACACGTTTAGACACAAAACCTGTTCATCACTGCACACCGGATATAGCTTTTTCAACTTGATGAATTGCTAGCATGCCCTTGAGCACAGCAGCACACAAACACACACACACACACACACACACACACACACACACACACACACACACACACACACACACATAACAAAGGTAGCCAGTGGAAATGCTGAGGGCTATTTAGTCCCAGCCATTAACACTAATCAAAAACCACTTTACCTGATAAGAACTGCAGGCATCGGCTACCAACTACCGGCACCCACATCCCTCTTTGCTCATATTGACCGGGCTTAAACAAGGTGCCACTAGTTGGAACCATGAAGGTGATGAAGAGATACGGGTGACGGTGTTAATTCGTTGCAGGGCGCAAAAAGGGACCATTCAGCTACTGACCTGGAGGATTAGTCTGTGACAGATTAGACGATTGTGTTCCAAACAGGTAAGAGCACAACATGCTGTATATAGAACATGGATAGACACAAACATATTAATGCAAGACATAGTTTCTAGCGCAGGAACAGAAAATAACATGCAGGGTTTCACACATACACACACATACACAGGGGGGCTGTGCAGTATGGATTGGGCATTGACCAAGCCTCATGAAAGATGCAGTTATGCAGATTGACCGCGTGATGGACTGGGTGACTGAATGCAGGCCATAGGGGGCTGGTGTGGAGCAGCCCAAAGCTTCCTCCTCTGCTAAACAGGCAGCTTGTCCAGGTGACAGAAACCTCCTGGTGTTGCTAAAATACAGTAGTGCAGTGTGTTCATTTCTTTAGCAAAGTGTTGGAAGAAAAACATTCGTAAACTAAGTTTTTACCATGAGAAAGACGAAACATTGACGATACAAAACTGATTTAATCAAACGTTCACTGCGACTAAACCTCCAGATGATTGACAAAAAGAAGATGACGTTGAAAATAAAAACTGCTGTGATCAATATTTTCAGATTAACAATTGATCGTGTGACCACCTGTATGTTGGAGGGGTATTTCATAGTTACGGTGGAGCTGGTGGAGACCAAAAACTGAGCTCAAGGAAAAGTGAATATTGGGTTTTTTCACGCAATAGTCCAAAGACATGCCATTGTTGTTCCATGTCTGCTCTATGTGTAAATAGGTAAAAAATGGGGAGTTGACATTGTTGGCTTTTTTGTACTGATTAAAATAACATGTTAATTTGTCGATGCATTGCGTTGTTTTCAGACAGAGCCAGCCTAGTTGTTTACAGTCTTTATGCTAAAATAAACTGTTTACAGTACAGACATGAAAGTGGTATCAGTCGTTTCATCTGACTCAGGCAAGAGATTGACACAGTGTATTTCCCAAAATGTCAAACTATTCCTTTAACATGAGACCAGACATTCTCTCCTCAAAGCTGCATTCTCAATCACACAACCTGCCGTTTTTGGAACAACTCTTCAATACTTTTTTCCCCCCTGTCTAAAATCAAATGTATGAAGTTTGACTAAAATCTTCCTTCTTGTTCTTGACTGAAAGTAGACTGAAAAAAAGATTTTGTCAGCTAATTTATTTATGACTAAAACAAAACTAAACTCAGATAGCGAATTAAATCCAGCCCGTCCTTGGGCCATAAACTTCTGTCCTTCTGGCCAAGTATACTCCTGGTTCCACGGCCTGAATCTGGCCCTTACACAGCATGATTGTAAGATGCTACTTCAGCATCTGGACCAATTCTGGCGTGCACACTTCCAGCTGTCAGTCAATACTGGAGGACAGTTATATGGGCCAGACATGGGCCAGTGACCAGGCATCTGTTGCCAGGAGTTTCATTTTGCTATCTGGGAAGTTTTAGTCGACTAAAACATCACAATTTCACGCATTTCTTGGCCTGATATGAGAATGAAATGTCCAGTTATTAAACTAAAAATGAACTCAAAAATAAGGGTAAAGTTGACGAAATATGACTTGAACTCGCTGACTTTTGATCTCAGGACTAAGACTAAGAATGAATCTAAAAATAGCTGACGAAATAAATATGGCACCACTTTAAGTCAACAACATATTCGACAGCAAACTCAGAAATCATCCTTTCACTGTTGTGTAAAATATCTTAAAGCAGTTCTGGTTTTATCCCTCATCTTGCGTTGGCCCCGGCTCCACCACCTACACAACCTGCACCAGGCTGTTTGTGTCTGCAGTGTTTCTTATGTTTTCACTCTTCCACCGTCTTTAGAGAGGAATACTGTAATTTGCTGTGTAGCAGAATGGGCTGCAGTGTATCAGCACCCACATAGAGTCTGGAGGCTGTTGGGGTGCGTATCAGGAGAAATGAGGGATGGGTTGCTGAGAAGATCATGTTGCAGAAAAAGACAGAAGAAAAACTGCAGTGTCCTACTGCAGATTTCCATCGCTTCATACATGCATAATTCAATTTAATATTTTCCCATTTTATGTCTCTAAATATTCATGAATGATAAGAGCTCAGGGCGAACTTGTTCCAAACTTGGCAAATCTGTGAAAACTTGCTTCCTGCTACATGTGTTTTGGCCGGAGTTGTTTTCGTCGCCCCTTGCTTTAACAAGATCAATATCACAACATCGCTGTGCCCTCACATACTGTGTTATGTTACACCATCACCGGCAAATGAAATAATGAATTCACGGCCTGACACAAAGGCAGATGAAGGCATATTTGAACATTCAAAGAGAGAGCGAGGGGAGAAAGAGGGAGAGAACATTCCCAAAATTAATTTTCATCTCCAGGGTTCATGCATATTTAATAGAGAGCGCTTGAATATCATAGGGTAATACTAGCCTGGCGTGCATACAGAGGCTGGGCTGCGGAGAGAAAATAAACGACCGTGATCGTTGTCATGAGCAATAACTCTCTGTAGAGCTGGGAAACAAAATAGCCAGAAATGCTTTGATGAAGGAGAGTAGGAGAGGAGGAGGAGGAGGGCGAGAGAGAGAGAGAGAGAGAGAGACGTAGCAAAGCAAAGTGAGTGAGACAGAAAGAAGCTGTAGCAGAGGTTAAATACTGGTGGAGTGATGGTCCCTTTGGATGTAGCTGCTGTGGCTGCCGCTGTCTTTGTTTTGCAGGGGGGGGGGGGTCGGAGCAAGGGAGTATGGGATATGAAGATGGTGAGGGGGCGGCTGATGACTGAGTGACAGTAGTTGACAAGCCCTGTGGACGGCATCCCAGGAGGCTCTCTGGTGCCCCCCCACTGCCTTTCAATGAGTAAACACATCACAGAATCAGCACATGCAAGCATGCAGTGCAAGTGCGTACGCCTGTCACGCACGTACACACTTCTGTGCATGCAGACCTGCACACACACACGCAAACACACACAAATCTTTGAAAACTTGCTCTCACACAAAAATACAAGTTTTTGGTGGCAGGCTGAATACAAACCTCCAGCCCTTTTTAAAATACACATTAAATGTTGAAGCGTCTTCCATTACAAAATATGACATAAGTGCTGGTGTTGCTGATAAGCTTGCAGACTTTGCGTCTGTTTTCCACCTGTGTGCTGGAGGTAGCACGGCGTGCACTTAAAGCACATACCGGCAGTTTCTATTTACCTATTAAAGTCTCTGCGCTTATCCCGTATTCATCCCACGTGTGAAAAAAATGAGGCATGAAACAGCGTTGTCATGCTGAACAGAATTTTAATTACCGACCCTCTCCTCCCTTCCCCGCGTGTGTGCTCCCAATTGGTCTGAAATAACAGCGGAGAGGAAAAAAAAGAAAGAAAGAAGAGAGGCAATGAAAGAAGAGGAGGCCTTTCTGAGGGGGAGACAGTGCCATTAACGCACGGCACTATCAGAGCATGCTGGAAAAAGCCAATATCAGAGCGCAATATTAACAGCATGTGGAGCAATTCAGCCACCTGAAAAGCAATGACAAAAGGGACAAAATATGTCAATCATTTTTTTTTTTTTTTAAAGCGATGAGACTCATCTTTTTCTACTGGCGAATTAAAACGCATGGAGAATTTGATGAGAAAGCCACCAAATGTGCTAAATGCACATGCAGAGCTCATGCTAAGTAACTCCAGCAGTGAAGGAAGGCCTGAGCCGTCCTTTGTTTCTTCAGCTAACCATTCACTTCATGTTGCGGAGATGTGAAGCGAAGCTAAAGACTGACATTGATCTGGAAAAACTTGCCTGATTAGAGTGCCCCCACCCCCCCCTCAACCCACCCCAAACAACCCCTCCCTTTCCTCCCTCTGATCCCCCAACCCCCCATCCCGCCCCAGCAAGCTCTCTGACAGCTCAGGGAGCGCCACTAACTCATCTCAGCCCCTGGAGCCCCGACACCCTGCTTGTTTTATTTCCCACCACCTAAATTGAGTCGTAAAGACTTGTAAAAATAACGATGGGAGCGGACGGGATGCGTTCTGTTTTTTTTTTTTTTTTTCTTTTACTCCCCCTCTATCTCACCCAACCTTTCTCTTTCCCATGAGTCCCAGGTGGGCCGTTTGTCGAGCCATTTAAAAGCCGTGACGCGTTAACAAGAGTGAGTGGATATTTACAGAACGCTGACCTCTGGCTCGACTCTATTCGGCAGTTTGATGCAGGTGTGTGCTAAACTTAAATTTATCCCCCCACCTCCCAGACAGTCAGTTATGGGGAAGGCAGATCTGAGACATGCAGACAGATGTGTGAGATCTGTTTATACGCCATCCTCCAGGGCCACTGACTGAACATATGGATACTGTAAAACGAACCTAGACCTCCACTCACACAGTAGTGTAGAGCACAGGGTTAATCTTTAGGCCCAGCGTGAGAGAACACACTATAAATCCCACTTTGGGCAAGAGCAAATCAATCTTTCATAGTGTCTATCTCACACTCTTAACTCATTAACCAGTTCAGCATTGATTGGTATTCCTATGGCAGTTAACCCATGTTCAACAAAGGCAGTAAAAATTCAGTCAGTAGCAATACAATTCATTAGGTGTAATTTGGTAAGTGTGTACCCCATAAATAATACTCTGCTGAGTGGTAACACTGCACCACTGTACAGCATAGGGGTGGCATAGTCAGAATAATGTAACCCAATCTGCAAAATCCCTTCTCCCTGAAGCATGCTATTGCTCTCACAGACGGGGAGTACAATACAGCCATAAGGGAGGAGGACATAAGTTATACAACCCGGTTAACATGCATAAAAAATGTATGCATAAAAAAATGTATAGAAATCTAAGTCCTGCAGCGTTTAATCGCACCTTTATTGAAGATTTTTCACACAGCTATGATTTCCTCACTTGGAGGGTATACAGTCTGAAGAAAAGTCTGAACGTCCATTAATCTTATAGTTCGGGGAAGAGAAATTCCGCCGGAGCAGTCTGACAAGTTTGAGGGAGAGTAAGGCAGACTGCTTCTACTCAAATGGTCCCCTTGTGGACTGGTGGAGCGTGCTGTCTGTGGTAAAGACTGATGTCCAGACTCCAACCTCTCTCCCAGGAATAAGCCATCCTTCTGTGTGTGTGTGTGTGTGTTTTTTTTCTTTACTGTATGTGTGTGTGTGTGTGTGTGTGTGTGTGCACACGTGTGTCCTTGTACATGCGGACATGTCTGCCCCCAGTCAGGTAACTTGCACTTTCATCTCCTTCAGGACTCGGCCATGTGTGAAGGAGGGACACACTCAGTCGACTGCTGGTAAAAGCTTTATGTGCTACCGGTGTCACTATGGATCTCTTGTCACTCATCTGAGCTAAATGGACAAGTGACAGTTGTTTCCATGGAGAGGTTTGAGGTGACGTACTGCAGCACTCTCTTGCGGCCATATTGGAGGTCAGCTCCTGGTAATATTGCTGTGAACAGTTGATAACATTTCTAAAAGTACAGCTGCTGTCTCTACAGAGTTGAGGGAGTTTTCACACCTGTTCTTTTTAGGACTCTGGTTCGTTTTCCCCCTCGGTGCGATTCGTTTGGGCCGTTGCTGTGAGTCCTGACAGTCTGGTCATTTGCTGTCACCACCAATGTCCCCATGACAGAGATATAGCTAATGGTAGTTAGATTTGAATGATGTGGGAAGACCACAGTCACGAGCTGCTGATACTCAGTAGGTGTTGATATTACATGACCCTAAAGTAGAGTCTAGTGGGACTCAGTGCTAACATTAGCAAGCCAGGCTAACCAGTCCCCACTTTGAATGTTGTAGAGGGACATAGCTTAAATTGGTAACAGCACATTAATGAAAATATATGTGCTTGTTGAAAAAGGGGAGAACATGGGAAACCCTCACCCAGAGACTTACCCTTTTTCCACCAGAATTAGCGGGAATAACAGCTTTTTTTAAATGTGGGTAAACCCACTGATAAAAGCAGATTGACCCCTTTTCCAATGCCAGTCATTTTGCCTTTCTGTTCAGACTGATGTCATCACATGCACTTACAGAGCAAACACACAGAGAAGCAGTGGAGAGAGAGTGAGCTGCCAGCCGCCTTGCAAACTGGTAAAACTGATCTGTGATGTCTGATCCCCGGGTTGGTGCTACTGTAAAAGTGTCGAAGCCTCCATAGATGCTTCGATTGGCGATTGTGTTTTTAAAACTTATTTCAAAGCTGCACTCAGTCTTTCACCCCCGTGTGCAGTGTAGCTGTGATGTTTTCTGGTTTAATAGCACCGTGCTGGAAAGGTGACAGGTGTGTTCACAGTGTTCGCTCTGAAAGACGTTACAGCAAGAAAAGGGCAAAAATTTGGTTCAACCGGGTGTTGTGTTTACATCAATGCCGATCAGAGCCTGGGCCGATAAATACCCATGTCTACTGCAGAGTCATTTGACCCGGGTGTGAATGCTGATTGTAACCTTTTCCATTGCTTTTCAGTGTTTAATCTGCACACTAGCAAACATCTCAGACTCTGGCATTGGTGGCAAGTAGTGAGTTAAGTCATTTGCTTTTGTCATTTGCCTGCTGGCTAAAGTCAGCTCAGCTTCCAGCTACACATTGTTGTGTACTTAGGTAGTGATCAGGATCAAAGAGACAGCAGCAGTTCACTGTCCCACAGTAACCTCCAGTACGTTTGGAGACGGAGAAAAACCTTATCAGACTGTTGACTACAGTATCCTACAGCAACACCACAAGAATCTTTTTCAGGTTATTGTTGTTTTTCTAGCCTGGATATTCAATTATGCACAAAATTCTCCTCTGGACCTCCACAGTGGCAGCTGACAGATTGGTTAAGCAGATTTGTGGGACACCAACAAAGCCTTGAAATACAGGGGGGAAAAAAAGAAAAAACCAGGAAGAAAGAAAAACTGTCAACTCAGGAGCCATTCATTGGTCCCATAGAGACAGACAGGTCTTATAGTTTGCGTCAGTAAGTGAATAGGCTGTGCTGCTGTCTTTCTTCTTACAGTGAAGAAAGGGGCACACATGCGCTATCTGGAAGGAGAAAATAGAGTATCATCCTGAACTCGAGGAACACGATTCAAAAGAGCTTGTAATATTTTCGGCACTTCAAAATCTTTGATTTAATCTAGAAGTAACTCTTTTTATCCTGTGTTTCCATGGAAACAAGTGAAGTTGGGGCAGGGGAGAATAGGCAGGGGGCCTGATAAGGGGAGGAAGAGAGAGGACTGGAAGCGGGGGGAGTAATGAGGGAGGGGTAGTTTCATTTAGGAATTGAGGAGAGGGATGAAGGGATGAGGATTAGCTGCCACGATGAAGAAAAGGTGTCTGTCCTTAGCTTTCTCTCTGTTTCTCTCTCTCTCTCTCTTTCTCGCTCTGGTTTTCAGACTCCCTCCCATCACCTCCGTGTCCTTGACAAGTCTGCTCACAAAGGTATTTATCGGCCTCCATTCCATTAATTACCATCCAATTAGCTACTCCCACAGTGGAACTGCTGCAATACTGCACAGTGTCAAGTCAGTTCACTTAGCGAGTCCTGACACCTTCATGTTTGCCGCTTTCCTCCAACTCACAGTGATAGAGCAAAGAAAGTTTTCACAAAGAAGCGTGCTAATGCGTCCATCAAAACCGCATTCATCTCCTCACTTGTACATTAGATGTGGTTTCATTTGTTAGTTAGAAGATTTGTCACTAAATAGCTATTTTAGCTAATTGGGAGGGCAGCTTAGCCTTGTGTATTTGATGTTTCTTGCTTGATGTCTTTCATGTCAGTGATACAAGCTTATTAATGCACAGCCCCTTTACACTCCTTCATTCAAAAGCCTCCAAGGGAAGAGTTGAAAAAAAACTTTAGAATGACTTTTCGGGGGGGGGGTTGACAGACCCAGAGACAGCCTGGTTAATTGGTTTGCTTTGAGACTGGGCGACTGGGCTGTGGGCAAGGACATGCATGTGGCATCACTGACTTGTTAGCATGGAATTAGCCTCTGAGAGTGAATTAGACCAACCACCTCCAGCCACTAGCCATCACACCAGCGTATTACACTTCGACAGGCCTTTCCTCTTTGACAAGTGCAAAACAAACACACATGCACTTGTACAAATGCTGACGCGCACACATGCACCACACACATTAATTCAACACACGCCTCATGCACGCACACATATGCACACACAAACTCATTAAGCCTATAGCCAGAGACTAAATACCCCCAGAGCTTTGTAGCTGTGTGCTTTGCATTCATAACAAATCAAATTCTAGTTTCTCATAACAAGCTCCCACACTCCCAAATCTTAACCCCCGTTAAAAAATACCCGTCCTCGTGGGTAACAAGCATATTTGCTGGATGAATGCAGACAGTAAGCATGTTAATGTGTGTACAGTCGGGTCCATGATGATGATGTGTGTGTGTGTGTGTGTGCGTGTGTGCGGACGAAGGGGGGAAGGAGGGAGGGAGGGTGTATTCTGGGCTGAGAGGCTGAGTCTGCAGCACATCATCCCACACACCAAGCACAGCGCCTGGGGTTGTTGATGAGTTCTTTAGCCATGCTGTGTGGACCCCCCCTTGGACTGGGAGTATGCTGACAGAGCAGCTGCTGCGATGGACACACACACTCACTCTCACACTCACACACACTGATGTCTGCTGTTTTCCTCTTTGATCAGGCAGGCGTAGAGTATGTGAGTTCAGGAAAGATAAGACGATGTTTAAGGTGATTACAAGTGTGTGTACCCGTGTGAGTGTGTGAGGAAGCAGTCTGTCAGCTTTCATTCACATGTAGGTCATTGTTAGTGAGTGTGTCAGTTATATTACACTTCAAATAAGTGTAGTAGCCTCAGCCCTATAACATAATAAACTTTATTTAAGGCTCTGTCTTTTACATCTGATGTGGGAAATATAAATATAAATGACAAGTATATTTGCCATCCATTTACTGAGGCTTGTAGAACTTGGCTCGTAATCTCATCACTTGCCAGTTTGAAGCCCTGACAGGGAATGTGGTTGTGGATGAAGACAGCTGGAATGTTTCCCCTAACAAGAGTCAACAGCCATGCTTGCACCAAATTTATTACAATTCATCCTGTGGGGAACATAAATGTCTACAGCTAATTTCACGGACATCCATACAAGATTTTTCATTCAAACCACAAAAGAGGAAGAGTCGGGATCACAGAAGTCATTAAGATTCATTCTCTGGGAACCATGACTGTCTGAACATAATTGTGCCAATCCATTCAGTAGATGTTGACGTATTTTATGGAATGACTGGAAATTTTGAAAAAAAAAATGTGGTAATGAACTGTTGCCATGTTGATAACTTGATTTGCTTAAAAAATCAAAAATGTACTATATACCTTATCGCTTTGGCCTCATCCTCTGTGGACAATTAATGCATGAGCAAAATGTTAAAGGCAATCCTTTCAGCAGATGGTGAAATTTTTCAGTCTGGACCAAAGTGATGGACTGACTGACATTGCCATCTGTGAAGCTACGCTGCTAGCATGGCTAAAAACGTCAATTAAGGCGACAATAGAATCAAATTAGTTGGAAAACTGCTCAAAGTCGACAACACAAGCGCTGATTCTGAGTAACGATGCAAAAGTTTTGGTCTCAGATCTACCAAAATTCATCTGGCAAAGGCAAATCATGGCAATAATTGTGCAGTCTGCACTAGGCTGAGCTGCAGCATGTAAGCCCTGTATATGAATGTGAATTGAGTGTCCAGGATTGGATTACTAATGTTCTAAAAGCAATCTGACTACACCTGAGCACACAATACAGCTGCAGATAGCACTGTTGGTGTGTCTCACACTGCAGTGCGATTTAGCAGATACAGCACACGAGATAAAGCAGCCATCACAGAACACATTAGCATGTACACCTAAATCGACTGCAGCCTGGAGTGCTGACATGAGCCTGAATATTGCACATCATGTGCAGCACGCTTGAGTCTCTCCAATTCATTTGTAAGACTGAGGAACAAAAAATTAAATCTGGAAACATGCTTTTGATAAAGCATCACCTGAAGAGTGTGTGAATGAGGCTTTGCCAGTCTCTGCTTTTTCACTGATTCTACATGAACTACTTGACGCTTGAAGGCCTCGCTACCCAACACATCTGTTGCTATAACATTAGTTCAAAAGTAAGGGTGTCTGAGTTGTGTTGGTCACAAAATGGGAAACCAAGGTCATTAGCCGTCCTTAGATGTAAACCCAGGAACAGTGGAAAGGTGCAAAGAAAAAAAAAGGAGAGAGAGAAAAACATGTTCTCAAAGGACTGATTACCAGCGCGACCTTTTATCTGATGGCTCACTAATTGAATCGTGTAGTAAACAGATGATGATGGTGGTGGTGGCGATGACGAGGATAATGAAGAAAATGGCTATTTTCCTTTCTTTTTTTTATTTCACCGGAGGAGTGTAAGAGAGGTAATAGTAGTAATTGCGGTTTAAATGGAGGGCGCTGTAGGAAAAGTCAAAGACACGAGGATGACATGAATAATACAAGAAGTAGCAAGATAAAACCAGAAGCCCTGAGCTTGCACTAAAATAGAACTAACCTCGCAATTATTACTGACACAGAGTGAAAATGATCATTATGGGGACCATATACAGGCCGTTAGTAATTTAGAATGAGCTCAAAGGTAATAGCGCTAGAGGCGAGCAGAGCATGAATTTTTAAAAAGTTTTCCTACTGTAAAAAGAGAGAATATACCTCAAACAACCATCAGACACATGAGGGGGAAATAAAAAGCGAGCGGCTCCAGCTACCGCTATTTGATGCCACATGGAGCAGAGAGAGAAATGATTGACATAATCAGAATCATAATAATTGCCACGGAAATAACGCTGCCAATCAGGTAATCATGTTGGTGTGCAGGCTATGGTAATTGGAAAACATGGTGACTGACAGTATCAGTGTGAACCGTCCCCACCAGGACCTGCTAAATTGCAACTGGCACAACACAGACGTAGCACGAGTTGAGTCACGCAAGACAGACAGACAGTCCTGTTCATAATCACATGGAAGGAAAGACTTACTTGTTTCCCTGGACAGGGAATATTGTGCAGATTGAACTGTGTGCAGAACATAAAGTCACGAGTCAGTTCAGACACCCGCTGATTTCCTTTCTTTACTTCCAAATGAAACGTCTTTTCCCTGCAAATCTAAAATTGTTCGACTGACATTGATGCAGGTTCTGTGGGTGCTCGAGAGCTCAGGCACGCACAGGGAATTCACACGGTGGTTTGACCAGAACAGATGAATAGCCAAAGCAGAGTTTCAGCTGTGAACCAAACCTGCTTCCATTAAACTTTCTTGGTGTCCTGACAGTTCACTTTAGGTTTTGACCACTCTGAGGTTTCATACAGTGATGCATTTTTGCAACATCTTGTGAGCTGTTGCCATTTCAGCAAGCACACAACTGCTGTCCATTAACAACTAGGCCTTTTAAAAATGTTTTAATAAAAGTTAGAGCTTCTCTCCGGCAGCAAAACGCCCAGGATTGCAACTGAGCAACTGGACTTTTTTATTCTGTCATAGCTCACCCCATCTCTCTTACTACCTGTCTCCCAGGTAGGGTCAGCATTTGGCAGCTAATAACGTCGTTTAGCATTATAAATGCTACATGCATAGATGGCTCTTTTATTTTCAAAGCAATGGAAACATGACTACAACTTTATGTAACTTCTCTTACAGTGTGTTCACTGAATTTTAGAGCAATTGCATGTTAAACCAATGCAAAGATCCTCAATGGTGTGAACTGAGGTAAGGACACATAATTTAAGCAAACTTAAGCAAAAAGTGTGTGGTTATCCTGAAGTTAATGACTCCCCCTCATAAATATACGGAGACCAGAGAAATACATGAGATTAAGTGGAAAAAATAAAGAATTTGACTTCTTGGTAATTGTAAGACTGGTTTAGGTTTCACATGAACACACACACACACACAGAGTGCATAGGTTGGAGTGCGTAGCCTAGCTAGCTTCGGCTAACATCTGTATATTTGTTACATTGGCTGTTTGGGATCAGTAGCCATGGACTGCAAAAACATTGTCACATTCGCACAAATATGGCACAAGGTTAAAATTTACTTTAGGGTAGGAACACAGTGGCTGCGTGGCGTGTGCGTCTTGGTTCCAATTTTGGTGACCATGTTATTAACGGTTACAGTAGACACACTGCCTCCAATGACTTGCGATGAGACACGCGTCTCACGCCACACGGCTGTGATGCCCGATCAAGAGATTCGGCCACTCACCTATTTTTCACGCATGACATGTGCGTCTCCAGCAAATGTAGATAGATGAAAGACTGGTTGATGTCATATTGACATCATATCAGCAACATTACATAAAATTGACACTTTTCACTATAGTTAGTCTGACATATAGTCTGAATATGTAACCCGAACCCCACACCTGTCCCCTAGAAATGACTTTGATAAACTAATTTGCCAATCGCTGCCAGTATTACGTTCTGTGGGATAGTTTTTCATCCAGGGAACAGAGTGAGGAAGTTATTAACCTGTCTTGTATAAAAAGCGTGATATTGCTTTAGCAGTCAGCATAATATTTTCCTCTGAGTTTTGATTCTATTCCTCTTGTGTAGGTGTGTGTAGGTGGTGGATAACAGCGCAAAATAGTGACTGTCCTAGCAAGCAATTTATTATATGGTTCTCAGGGGTTAATTTTACATTTTTTTTAATCATTTATTCACTATTTTCTGAATTGAATAACATAAAATACTTCTCTCCCATAACCACCCCTCCTCTTTGTCCCCTGCCCTTCAGACTAAAAGCCTGGCAGGAAATCGTCTTTCCACAACAGCCCATTGTGGCCTCAGGTTGACTCAACCTTAAGTTCACCCCTCTTACACACCCCGATTTCCTCGCCACGCTAATCTCCCGGGTGCATTTTACTGCACACGGCTCGCTGTTTGTCTCAGGCTTCAACTTCCAACCCCGGGGCAGGTAGCAGTAATGGGCTATACAGGAAACAACATTGAAGCAGGGCCCTGTAGTGTAGATCCTAATGAGAACAGGAACGAACAGACACACGGGCACGCACAGTGGCACACATATTTCTTACTCCACTACGCCACAGGGGAATTTGATTATTAAAAATTGCTCTTGTGCAGCAACATGCCAGTCACTGGATTCTCAGGGCTTTTATGTAAAGTGGTACTCTCAGCCCACCCATCACAGAGGAACATTCAGTTGACAGCCCAGGGTGTCTAAATATAAACACGCATTTCTTTTATCTAAATTAAAGTGAATGTGCTTTAATAGAGGAGAGCAATCGAATAATTAATAACTGTACAGAAAAACATTATTATAGTTTTTAAGCAATACTTACAGCTTTTGCATTCCTGTAAAAAGCTATACCACAATATTTATTATAACTGTAACATAGAGAATATAGTTACACTACTAACACCTACATAGGCTACAAGATTGTGTGACTGATTCCAAATAATTCTCATATTCCAGGCAGGTACTTGTAACAAAATCTAAGTGGCTCCATCTGCTGTGACAGCCTCCAGTGAGTGTGCATTTGTGTGTCCTTTTGTGTGTGTGTGTGTGTGTGTGTGTGTGTGTGTGGGCATCCATGCCCACATGAGTGATTGAGTGTGTTCGCCAGACTCTGTCATCACATGCTTTCATGGCTTTGTGAGCTCTTGAAGAAACCCACATTTTTCCAGTCAGCAGTTTCAAGCGCACACACACACACGCACACACACACACACACATACACACACAGGCGCGCATGCTAACACATGCTCACACTCACACTCAGACTTGTGTGTCGGTTTTGTCTCCTCCACCGGTGGCTGGCAGGCTGTTCCACTACCTCACCAAGTCCACAAAAAGATCTGGCACTTTTTTTTTTTTTTCAAACATGTTGCCTTTTTCTTTTCCCATGTTGCCATGACAATCTGACACACTGCATGAAAATGCCCCCACTCCTGTTTCCCAATGAGCACAGATGATGTGAAAGAGATGTGTAGGTCTGTTTCTGTTGTAAAAGAATAATTTTTCTACACTTCTTTGTTGAAGAGTCATGAATTACACTCTGTCTGATGTTGAATTATAACGACATTAATGCTTCTTACACCCTCAATTTTACACTGGATCAGAATTAATAATAATAAAAACAACATTTGGTATTTAAGCTGTCAAATTCCTTCGGCATTGTGCTCACATTTCTTCATAATTGCTCGAGCTCCACATTTTCTGCAGTATTGTCGCGGCACCAGAACATAATAATGTGTAACACTGTCAAAAAAAAGAAAGTCTGAGAGGAGTTTTGTAAACTCTTCAGCAGAGGGGAATTGTGGGCATAGAATATTTATGCTAACTTTGTTTGGGGATGTTTTTCTAAACGGGACAGTCAATTTAGAGGCAAGAAAAATACACCACAGACACTTCCTTGTGTTTTTTTTTGTCTTGTGTGATCAGTGGCCTAAATGTAATTTATGTGAATAATTACAGATAATCATATTCAATTATGCACTTAATGCTAATATGACTAATAATACGATTTAATGAAGACAGCCTTGACAATTTATAATTTACCAAAGTAGACTGCTTTGCTTCCTAATTGAAAATCTGCTTTTGCAGTAAATGTGTGAAAAACTGTTAATCTTTTGTGCTGCCCAAATCCCCAAACTGCTTTCAGTCTAGTTGTTGACAGCACATTAAAAATACAGGTGGTGTGTTTCAGTTGGAGAGGGTAATAACACAGTTAGATGTTATTATCATAAATATTGATGTTGTAATATAACCTAGACCGAGCACACATACATTTCAGGGTCTGTAAAGGTCATGTCGTGCCATGCTATCAAATTCAGCATGAAACTGATCATCACCATCACCTCATCACACAACACATTATTGTTTGTGGAACAGCTCAAACACTACATACTGTATTTTCATCCTCCACAACGTTTGTTTTGTTGAGACGGCCAGCGGGCAGACAGTTAATGCAATGAGCAGTGATTGGTTGAAATGTAGAATGTGACCTTTGCTAAGGAGTGCCAGCGCCATTAGCTAAAGGTCAAACCAGACGACACATTCAACATTAGCCACAGCTCCACCGGCAGTGACATGTAACCACACAGGACCACAAACCCACCGCTGGTCATGGTTCAAGTGGATTGATCTGCTTGTGTAGCCCATGTGGTTCACTTCAATAAGGGACGCTGACAATGATGGACTGTTCCTCCATACCTACATTACATGAGCGGCAGACTGCTGTGGCTGTCGAACAAATAGCTGAAGCCAGTTTGACCTCACGCCGCTTTCACATCACATTGTTCAGACCGTTATTATGAGAAACCGAGTGGGACAAACTATTCATGTTAGTGTGTAATGTCCAACATGGAGATATCAAGAATTTTTGACAGCTACGACAACATCTACCAAAAAAGCATCAACAAACCTGTGGCAAAATGGCAGCAAAGGCACCACTGCTGGCAGTTAGGTCTAAATATGATTCAATATTAATCACGAATTCAGATGATTTAAAATAAAGGTGTTGTTCGTGTCTGGTTTCATTTTAGCAGCGGAGCTAACCGTCTTGGAATTATGCGTGACCACTCCAGAGGTTTTGTGATAGGGAGACCAGACGACCCCGTTTTCCGGTGACAGTCCTCTCTTGGGCCGTCCCTGGCTGGAGCTCCCTGGCTGGAGCTCCCTGGCTGGAGGTGTCCCTGGAAATGTGTTTAATTGTGAATAAAAAAAAAAACAGACAGAAGATAAAGACCAGGCAGCAGAGCAGACAGAAAATCTCTTGACACAAAGTCTCACGTTGGTTTGTTTTGGCCAACAGAGGGCGCTGGCTGCTCACTATAGCAGCTTCATATCACTCTTTTTCATTTTCTTGCTCACCCAGTTTTAGACGAAAATGCTGGGTAAAACTCGACCAGGAACTAGCAAGTGTCAAATGAATCCACAACATCAACACAAATGTCTTTCAAGCCAGGAGGTTTACCCAGGGGTGGAATCAGGTTTGGCGTTACAGGACTTAGGAATCGTACTAGGTAGCTGATTTGTATGCATACAATCTACCTGGATGTAGGCTACCATGCGACCTATAAATATAATGCTTCATTTTTATCATAATCAGAATCAAGTTTATTGCCAAGTAGGTTTTCACATACAAGAAATTTGCTCTGGTGTTTTGGTGCATAACAATAAATATACTGGAAAAAAAAAAAGGTAAAGCCAAACAAGTGCTGCAGGTCAGATAGCTTAAATATGAATAGAAAATTGTTACAATAAAATATTTGAAATATAAATGTTAAAAAGTATTAGAAAAATATATAAATTAATACAAATATGTAACAGTATGAAAAACGTTTAATTGAAGACACTTAACATATGCTATTTGTGTAGCGGGCGTGAGGGCTAATGTGGGCTTTAGCATTACACAACAAACGGACAGGGACATTCCAGCCGGCAAAAGCAGGTAATGTATGTAACCAAACAGACAAACAGAACAAATACATACTTCTATAACCCAACAGCTTCATCCACCTGATACAGTATTATAAATAAATATACTAGGGATTAAAACAGATTTAGTTTCACATTTAATCCTGGATATTTTATATCATTATAGAGCTTGTTGCTCTAGGTAGTAAGCTAGCTCTCTTCTATGTTAATTCCTCTTTAGCCTAATGTCATTATGTATTTTTATATGTCCATTTCCTGTCTGAGATTTCCCACCCAGCGTTCAATGAGGTCAATCAAATGCAAATGTTTACCACTTATAATACAACACCAGCCCATTCTCAAATATTAAAATTTCACAGGCTCTCATTAATTATACACTTCCAGGATTGCTTACCACTCCTGACAGTAAGAGGAGTCTGCTGAGTCTGGAGTGTGTGCAGTGTTCATCTGTGTCTGGGTGGTTTTTGACCCGAAGGCCCTCTTAACACTCATGACATTGGCGTGCTCAGACTGGTGCGGATAATGGAGCAAAGGGACGACCTTTATGATGAATTAATAATTGATAGAGTAATTGGGTTGGCCTCTTACTGGCCTGAAGGAGCCCAAGGTTTTGCCTCGCGCCGCTCAAAGAGAGCCATTATTCTGCACTGTGTGGCCGGCAAAGGGCAAACAGCAGATCAAATATGCACCACCGAGAACACACACACAATTATCCCTGACTTAATGGGGCTGACTTCACAAAAAAATCTTTTCTAAATGCAGCGGACTGGAGCTGACCACAGTCATCGGCGGTCACCTTGGAGGAGTTGGTCAACACTGCTGCTAATATGACCGGTAGAAACGACAGCGGTGGAAATGATGTTCATTTGGCTTTGTCAACAGAGTAGAAGGGGTATGATTAAATATAAAAGGATTGGGGAGGGGACTAGATAGCATTTGCCGCAGAATTGCTTGATGGGAGATGATCTTACATAGGGTGGTGCCATCCACATGCCAGCATGTCACTCCTCCAGCTGTCCTCCCTCTCTCAGTCTACTTTTGACGTGGAGATAAATGTGCTCTACCATCGTCCCTTAAACACTGCCGAGGCCTGCATATCAATTTTTGACAGCGTGGCTTTGCCGTCCATTAAGGCGTAATTATGTTAAAGATCTTCTATCTATTATTTGGTGCTTAGCTGTACATGCAAATCGCAGTGAGGTCAAGCTCTAATCGAAGTCTGGCGTTTAGTGACTCTGAGTGCCTTGTAGGTTTTTGTAATTGGCCTTTTGAACACTAATGGTATGTCATGACTGATGAGCTCTTCAGTTTGAGGCTCAACGTATAATTTTTGACTATCGAGGCCAGACATTAAAGAAAGCAGACAGGGGAGGAGCGTCTCAGTTTGCTGACGGTGAGCACATTTCTGGCCATTACTGACTAGTTGGTATGCTCACAATAAATTTTTATTTATACCTATTTATTATTGTGAGAGTGGAACGTGGGGGGCTGGAAGAAAGTCAGAACCGAAAGCTAAAGAGGGAAGTGGGTTCAGAGGGTTCTCTCTAGCACCAGCGACGAGGTGCCCTGTCTGACTTATGGAAAACACTGCATATTAACCAGCTTGAGCTTGTTTGCTCGCTCACACATACTCAGTGAATAGTGCATGTATAATGAGTAATTCCTATTTGTGTTGGCTGTGGCGTGCTCCCCCTCTGCTGGCCCCTCATACATTATTTGTTGTGGTATTGTTTTCCAGCTGTGAGAGTACTCAACATTTTGCCTCTCCAAAACACATCAGGACAGAGAGGAGTCTGCAGCTTCGCGAGAGCCGATTTAACTCACTGCGTCTGCCTCATTTATATATATATTTCTATCACTGCTGTGATAAAATACAACCCCCCTCCCTGCTTTTGCATCAACAAAACCAGGAATAATAGCTAAAAATGGATCGCTTTTAACAAAAGTGTAACCAAAGAGCCTCGCAGCTCAGACGTGTTCTTTGAAGTGTAGTTCCTGCTGCTCAAAGCTGTGGAGGTGCAGCCGATCACCTCCCTAAATATTCTTTCAACAACATGACAACTGGTTTAAACACATGAGCTGAGATGAGCGCAGACGAGTCCACCATTTACAAAAAAAAAACACATTTTGTTGTCCCAGTCCAACCCGCCCGCCTCCTTCCTCCCTGGCTGGGACTGCAGTTGAAAAGCATGCGGTGCGATGTGCACAGCAGGTGCCTGCAAACTCCACTCCACTGAAACTCTGTTAAACAAACCAGAGGTGCTCCTCTCTCTCTCTGCTCTGTCTGTGCTGACGAGGGATCAAAAGCGAGAATGCTGACACATAAAAAAACAGTGAGGCTTGATGACGAGATCAAGTGGAATTTTAACTGTATTGGTTTGGCGTGAGTGTCCCATGCTGGATGTGCAGAAGCGGTGCTGCCTAATTAGCTATTCCAGACCATCTCTGAGACAGCGCTCGGGGCAGGTGGGCTGTAAGGAGCCGTCTGGATCCCTGCTGTGATGAAAGGGGTCTGGTTGTCACACAAATTTGATTGGATGGTGTTTAATTGCCGCACTCTGGTTGGATGGAGCATTGGTTAATTGTAGCCAAAGCTGGTCTGTGAGCTGGGTTTATGTGCATATATCAGGGTAAAAGCATGCGGACATGTAACATATGGCACGGGAGCAATAAACTAGATTTGTGTAGGGCTCTGTGTGCATAACTGTAGGGTTTCAGCATCAGAATGAGCATCCTCTGTTTACATGGACTTGACAAGCCAGAACTGCAGCCACCGTGAGGCAGATGCCTTGTAGCAGCATTTCATAGTGCGGTTTATTATTTTTAAGTTCTGTCTCAGTACCTCCACACCAGGAGAATACAACGCAGCTTCAAAATGAGCTGAGGAGCAGAGAGGCGTGAGCAATCAGAAAACAAAATCATAAAAAGGGGGCCCAGAGACAATTGACTAATCCGGCGCAAACCCGGGATCTGGGTCTTATTGACTTACTGTCAGTGTAATCCATATCATAACCATCTGCTCCATTGCTGTGAAACACCAAGGGCATATTAGCTGTATGTCTCCTGTGAGGGTTTCAGCTGACAGTAGCCTAGAGGGCTCCGTGGAGTCATTTGGAAGAGTACCTGTAAAGCCACACTACATGAATCCTAATTCTGCTATTGTGTCTTCCTGCTGAAAGCTAGATACATGTCTTCCCTGGGTTAACAGAGGAACGCTCCCTTGTTGGCGCCGCAGGAGTGTTCTGCCTGTAGATTGATTCGGAGTAACGTCTTTGGAGACTGATTTTCATCTTTTCTGAGACGTTTATTTGTGATGGAATTATTATAGCTCTGAATTATGTCCTAAAACAAACCTCTTTTGAAAAACACACTCCAGAAGCAAAGTGTTCACATTCCAGCTGAGCCAAAGCATTGTTTCCAGTGATAGTAACTCCAACATTATTTTGACTGGCAGCTTTCCATTTGTTCCCTGAGCCTGTGGATGGCTGTTTACATCAGCCCAGTTCATAATAATTGTGATGGACCAAGCTGCCGGACCTTTGTGAGCCCTCAGTGCAACAACATAACAACGTCAACATAATAACGTCAGCGGGCCAAAACACACAGAGGGTCATTTTCTGTCAACCGCCTCCAGTAACCCTCTTTTTATTCAGCGCTCCTCAGAATTCATGGACCAACCAATCGACTGAACAGCTGCAGCCACCTGACTGACTTTTAATGGAACCTCCCATTTCACTGTGACATGAGCTGGAATAATGACCGATGAATGCCTGTCCGTCTGTCTGCAGGCCTGTGTGCCAGCCCTCTCCCTCCTCCCCCTCCTCCTCCTCCTCCTCCTCCTCCTCCTCCTCCGGCCTTGACTTTGACCCTGTGTCAACTTTGAAACCTTGAGCAAATGTCACCTGATGTGTCTCACTTTCATCGGCTCCCAGCAGAGGATTTCTGTTTGCCTGCTTGCTTGTGCTTTGCAGGGTTGAGGGTGGGTGGGGGGTTGGGTGGGTGGCGGGGCAGTGGCGATGGGTAGGCAGCCCTAATCTAGTCTTTGTCACTAAATATCAAGTAGACTGCCAGGATAACAGAGTGTGACAATGCAGGATAAAGTGCTCCAGATGGGTGTTCATTCCACGTCTATTCCTGTTCCCCTGCCTTCCTCCCTCTCCCTCTGTGTCTGTTTCCTCTCCCTCGCGCTCGCCTCCCTTTTCTTGTTACATTGTGTTATCCAAGGTCTGATCCCTGTTCTTAGTTTTAATATCTTTCTCTCCACCAGGTGAATCTCACAAAATGAAACATTGTGGGCAAACCAAGGACTCTGTTGTGTGTGTGTGTGTGTGTGTGTGTGTGTGTGTGTGTGTGTGTATGTGCGCGGATGTGCCTCCCTGGGTTGTAGTCTGAGCTGCCCGACTGATGAGTCAATACATGCAGCACAATCCGTAGCTTTTAGCAGAAAACCAATATGCTGTCTTATCGACTTGTCTAAAGATAAAACAATGCTATATTTTGGTGGCTTAAGCATCTGAAAAGCTGTAAATAGTGTTAAGTCTGCGGAGAGAGGGGGACAGAGAAAGAGAATTAGAGTGTAAAGAGAGAAAGAAGATGTTACAGTGCTTTTGCTGGCACATTTAGGCCAAGGATTCCTGATGATTTATAGACTCGCACAAGACCTGGATTTATTGAGCGCTACTGCAACAAAGGGATGTTGTGGACACTGCCTTTATAATTGTGCTCATCCTATTTGTTTGTTTACAGCAGCAGGTAGCTGACAGCTAATCCTATGCAAAGTCTGATAATTGAAGGCTTCCTGGGTAACAGGGCCGTCAACTGCCCCTGAATCAGGGAACACACATTCACAGACAAGCGCATATCGGTTGGTTCACGGGTTAAAGCTTCAGAGGGGAAATAATTTGTTTCTTTAAAGGGGGCCGAGAGAAAAAGAGAGGAGCCCGTGGAGTTAAAGAGAGATGATCATCGAGCTGGAGGTGTCCAAAAAACATATGGAAGCAGACCCTGAGAGACACGGAGAATGAAGACAAAGCTGTTTTCCAGCTGCCGTGTGGACTACTGTTATCAGGTTAGCTAGACAGATGAACAACACCTCTGGTGAGTGGCGAGCAGGGTTTTTCTTATAAATAAAAGTTAAGAGGGATCCTCCTTGTTGTGAATCATTATAGATTGGCTCCCTAAACAGTCAACACCAGCGCCGAACCCATCCCCCAACACCCTGCTATCAATCTCTGCATCTCTCCATAAATGCCAGGAGCCGATAATTAATGATAGATTGGTGGTTAATGAAAGATTTACGCGGCATAAAGGATGCTTGGCAATCAGGGGGCGTGTTGGAGGCTTTTGAGCTTTGACAGCCAACACCACATCAATTGCGCCCTGGAGACAAGTGCGCGTAATGGCCCGACAGTCAAGGCAATGACAGTTGTAGGTGAGGTTAAGGAAAGGAAAAAAAACCCAACACAAAGCAGCCAGGCGTCCCTCGGTCACCAGTAGTGACACGCAGCAGAAGGCAGCCTGGTGGGCCCAGAGCATCCTTGTGACAATGCAGACAGCCGTTTAACCTCCAGCCCCCGTCAGGCACGTCTGAGAGGGAGGCGAAGGGGCTGGGGGGGTGGGGTGGGGTGGGGGGGGGCACACACTCCTGACAAAATATTTAATTCCGACTTAAAAGGTTATTTCACAATAACACACGGTCCCCCTTGCCTCTTTTTTCCTCTCTGTCTTCTTCCCCTCCACAGCATTCAATTTATTTCCTTCAGATGCACGCTTCACTGGGTACTGTAGTTGACTCCCTCTCTCACTACAACTGCTGGCTTATTAAGTTTCCATGGCAACTTGCCGCATCCACTTTGTTTTATTCGAGCCTGTTGGGACCCCACAGGGTAAAGCTTAGCCGGAACACCAGGAAGCGATGGGTTTAGAGGGGGGGGGGGGGGACAACCTGCGGCAGCACCGGGGAGAGGGATTGTTGGAGAATTGCTCATTGCCCTCCGCTCCATTTAACCCGCTATGAGGCAGTGGAGCTGAAGCACTGCTTTTTTATGTCACTGTGTCTCCTTGCATCAGGCCAAATATTAAAATATATTGACAAAAGCAGTATGACTGAAACTACCTGCGGGAGGAAAACCATCTTTGTTTTACAATAAAACAAAGGCTTAGAAATAATCTTTGCACTTCAGATCTTTGACTTTTTCATGTCACTGTGCCTTGTTGAAACACTTTTTAGCTATGGATGGAAAATGTCTGTCTGATGGTCCACTGCTCATGGTCCCCAGGGGATGAGTCCTACCTGAACTTGATGAACTCCTGACTTTTTCCTCTGGGACCACCAGTAAGTTGACATTTTTGGTTTTTAGCGGACAGGACATTTGGTGCAGATGTTCATTGTCTCCAAAGGATGAATCCTGGAAACTTTATTGATCCCTGATTTTGCCTCTAGCAACACCAGCACTTCACTCACCCAGTGAAATATCTCAAGACCTGCATAGTGCAAATTTTGTGCTCCTTGTAATCCTATTGACTTTGATGATCTCCTGCCTTCTTCTCTGGCAAGCACCAACTAGTCAAAGTTTTCCCTTATCCAGTAAAGATTTCAAGAGCTCTTATACATTTATGGTTCCCATGGGATAATTTCAAATTTCAAAAATAAATTTCAGTATGGCCAGTTTCAGTTCATGACCACATTTGGTGAACATGCTAAACATTATACCTGCTTAGCATTATACCTGTTTAGCATGTTGGCTTTGTCAGCAACTTTGCCAGCATGCTTGTGTTAGCATTTAGCTGAAAGCACTGCTGGAGCACTGCTAGCCAAAGTAAGTTTCAGATCTATTGATAAACATTATAATAAAAACTGGCCATAAAAAGTTGCTGTGAGCTTCAAACCAGCTGTGTTTGAGCTCATTAGAAAAGAGCTCCATGCTAATGAATAGCCACTGTTACTGAAGTCTTCAGGGCTTCTTTTTTGGGGGGGTTCAACCCCCCCCCATTTGCTGCCTGTAACCTTAGAATGACTACAGCTGAGCTAATATGGACTGCCATTGATTAGATCATACATTTTCATTTCATTACTTAATTATCAATTCAACTCTGTGGGACTGTTTGAAAGAGAATAGATGTAATCTAACACACTATAAGCTAATAATGCTAATTTGATTTTACAATTCCAAATTTTATATGCATACTAAGTAGCCTTGTTAAGATATTTCTACCAAAGAGATAATTAATTATTTCATATGACAAATGAGAAATTGTCTTATCTTTAAATTACTCCTCAAGGTATTACACCAGATTTAGAAATTCAGCTCTAATTTGATGCAGTTCTTTCAAGATGTCTGCGCCCACATTATAGTCTTCATTAACTGTCAGTTCCATGAAAGACCACAGATTTCATTAACATAGACTCCACACAATCAAGGCCCCATTGAAAATTATTCCTCTTGTAATGTATGCTCAGGGCAGAGAGGGGGTCTTTACAAAAACTGCACACGTTTTAAGTCATTTCATTGACAAATTACCATTAAATGTACTTTGACCACACCGCGCCACAATCAGTTTCCCCGTCAGTGGACTCAGAGTAAGGTCAGGTTCACTGGAAAATGGCTGTAAAAGGCGACTGGATGGGACACTAACTGCATTGGTTAAATAATATTGAGAGATCCCGCTCACAGTGCAATGGGAGTGGATAACAGCAGCATTTAAGTGATGCTGTTTTGGATTGTGGACAGATGTAATGCTCGTATATGGAGGGGATTTGGCTCGTTAGGAGCCAAACTTATGAAAACATTTAATCTGTGCTCAGAAAGGATAATTAGAGACAATGAATGTGTCTCGTCCTAATTGTTTATCCCTCGGCCAGCATGAAACCATTAACAAACACAACTCACAGCCATCAATTTCTCTTCTTTATGACAGGGGTATTAAATACGACCTCGTCTCTTTGGCAAAGTTGTTGGACAGAAATGAAAAGGCTATAATGAGTGGGAGGGAAAATATGACAGAAAACATCAAACACTATTAGAATAGTCTTTTTTTTCTTTTTTTTTTCTGTTTTACAACACTGTCGTGGATTTGGGTGCAAAAAGGAAACACTGCAGGGATCTGAGCTGAGCGAGCTGGAGCTGATTTAAGAGTGAAGGCCATTGGGGGCCAGATAGTAAATCATGAATGGTTCCACTGTGTCTCAACCTAGAGCTATAGAGCTGGACTCCAAACCCATGCACACACATACACACACACACTGGCACTGGCACCCACTGCACACTCCACTGGTCCAATCTTTTCATTGCCTTGGTGTCACTATGGAAACCCCCCACACCATCGGCACCATCACTCCCACAACTGTCCTCTCCTCAGTAATCCTTGGGGCTGTAAGGAAACGATACTGAAGCATGACTGAAAGGAATGAATTGTTGGGGTGGCTGGTGGAAAAAAACCTTTAAAGGACTCGGACAAGTGTGTCATGCCTCTAGTTATCCCTCCACACCTGGGCGAAGGTGTGTGTTTGTGTGAGGGTTGCAGAATCAATACGGAGTGGGAGCAGAAACACCATAGAGCCCAGTCAACCAGGGAAGCATGTTGCTGTTTTTGTGCATGATTGCCTGCATGCACCTTTAAGAAAATTGCCTGTGATTAGCTGCAGTTTATCAGCAGTCACGGTGTAAATACCACATGTAATGCATTCACTGCCTACCATCGGGCTCAGGCACAAAGGGATCATTCTGTCAGCACAGTGATCTCATCGCTAAGCTATCTCTCTCTCTCTCTGTTAGTGCCTTTGCCTTGGTAGGATATTGGCCTCTATAAACAGAGGATTGTCCGCTCCTGTTATTATTATTTTTTTCCGCCTGCTCCTTTTACAAAGAATACGCAAGATTCTGGCTTTCTTTTGTCCAACTTACCTAATAAATGAACTTAAAATGTTTTATTTTCCCCATTTTAGCAGTGATTTTTCACAGCTCTCAGTCCTAAACAGAGCCTTATATGGAATTTCCACTACTCTGTGTTTTTTTTTGCCTGGTGAGGGGAGGTCCACAGATGCAAGAGATATGATATTGGACTGTCAGAAAAGGGGAGGGAAGGATGAGAGCGGGTGGGGGTGTGGGGGGTAGGGAGTAGCAAAACTCCAAGAGCACGAGGGGGAGTAAAGGAAGTAAAGGATGAGACACCGGGGAGGGTAAGATTAAGAAGAGGGAGGGAAGGACGAAGAGGGACAGGAGATGACAGTGGGTGAAAGACAGAGCGGGGAGGTAATAAGTCCCTCTTCCAATCTGGTGTTGTTGAGCAGGGGTAGTAGCAGAGCACACATTCCATTAGGCAGTAAATATTGACTCAGCAGCGAACAACTGGTTTCTATTGCATAGCAAACAAAGCTATTGTGTGCCTGGCAGCCCTGAAAGGCCTCTGTTTGCACATCACGCTCACGGCTGATAAGTAGGCAGTCTCATTCACTGCGGGGGTCTGATATGTCTTCCTTTTCGTCTGTGTGTTTTTTTTTTTTTTCTTTTTCTCTGCATCTCTCTATCTGTCTCCCACTCTTGGCCTCCAGCCACCAGACCAACAACCTTGACTGCGATCCTGCTCACGGTGTTTCCGAGTAACTGTATGTGTGACTGAATTAATCGCAGGCGTTTCCATCGTGAACAATAGGCCCAGACATGTTATGCAGCAATAACTGCTGGTGTAATAGTCATCGACTGGCAGGTCATCAGCGTGAATGAGAAGTAAATTCAAACACTGGCCCTCAGACATCGCTGCGAGACAAATGAACGCAGCCATATTTACCTTGATGACTGTACCCAGGGCTCGGCTGTGTGTCTGAAGATTACATTATGCACATGTTGACCTCTGAACCTGCGTGGCTCTCTGAAGGATTTGTGTCCTGGGAGGGGACTGGGAGTCATCATCTACCTGAGACGGGGAATGTGGGTCCACGCCCTGTTCCCGTCTTAGTGAAGTGATGCATTGCATACTCTCCACTATTGCACCATATGGGCTGACTCAGGCTGTCGGGGCACTGGGTTGTGTCACATTAGCCAAGAGTTATTGTGTTTTGTCCTGGGTTTGTGTAGCATGGATGCGCAATACAACTATACAGCTGTTAAGTACTATAATATACAATGTCATCACTGTACGTAGGTGTGCAGTTTCCCTGGAAACTGAATATTTCCTCACTTGGGTTGTTCATCAGGAACAGGTGTGTTCATTTAGGTGCATAACACTAAAACTCCCAGGTTACTCTAATATTCATTTCTTAACATTTGCACATTGATATGTGAGTAAGGAATTTCTAAAGATATATTTTGCATAAAGAAGCAGCTCCAACTGACAATGACTGGTTAATGATTTAAAAGCTGTTTGAGCAGTTTTAGCTTGTTTTTTTTTTAAACTCAGCTATAAAGTGACATTTCTAAATTGCACACAGCACATTCATTTTGGTCAACTCCCTACAAAGAAATAAATGGCATAAAGCTTGGAAAATGTAAATGACTTTAAATGTTATAGTATTGTCGTTCTGTTTTTTTTTCAGAACTGAGGAAGCCATGAGAGGTGAAATGTCCTCAAGAATCTGCTTCCTAATTTACCATGACCTGGATGACTAAAAGACTTATTCCTCTTTCTCACCCTTACTGATCTCTGAGCACTTCTTATATTGAATAAAGGATTCTAAAGAAATCAGAAATAGTGTTGTATTTACAGCTTGTTTCTCACTCTTTTAATATGGCCATGTATAACAGATCTTCAATATTTCACAGGGTTGTTATGCTCCTCTCAATTTCATACCCTCTCTGTGATGTAGGCTGATCATGTGAGTTCATTTACATAAAGGTTTTACCTGGCTGACGTTTTAAATTAGGTTCAATATGGAAGTTATCAGCCTCAATTTGCAGCGGGACAGTCGAAGAAACCCTCTCTGGTGAAACGGTGATTATGCTTTGTATTAGTGTGCAGAGGGATAATGAAACAGCTTATTACTGTAGGTGACTGTAGAATGTGATGGTTATCATGTATGTGTTATTGTATCTCATGAGGTTCATGAAGTTCCCTGCCTGAAATGACTGTTTGCTACACTACGTATGCAACATGGGGCACGAGTGTTGAAATGCGTTCCATTGTGTAACACCACCCCGCTTGTGTCTTTACATGATTCTGCCTGTCCGAATGTGGAGGACAGTGCTGTAATTCTATGGCACAACATGTAAAACCTGAACTGCAGTCACTTGTGATTTTGTAAGCTCCTAAAACACACTCCTATGTGCATCCTCCCACCCATCCACACACACACACACACACACACACACACATACACTCCGACTGCCAGCCTGACTGTTCGTCTGCCAAAGTGACACTTACTTTAAAGAACCCCACGAGGTCCTGTGTGGTATGTAGGTTGCAGTGGTACATTATAATTACATTGCTTTTGTCACCGTGTGATGTTCCAACAGATGTTCACAGAGGAAGTGCCCAGGAAGGCGCAGTGCTGTTTATCACTGACTGCCGAGAGATTGAAGACTTTAATAATGCTCCTCCACAGCAAAGAAAAACGGTAGTAAAAATGAAAGCCAACCCATCAAAGCACAATATGTCCAGGCGACAGCTTTGCAGAAACGCTCCCCCACCTTCCACCACCCCCTCCCATACCCTTCTTTCCAACCATGTCTTACTCTCGCCCCTCTCTTGTCCGCATCCCTTTTCCCCATCTCCCTCAGTACCACCACCAGTACCGCCACCAGTACCACCACCAGCACCACCACCAGCACCACTACCAGCAGCAGCTCCTGGGCCCAGCAGGCTGCAAGTGGACAGGCGACACAGTTGCACTGATAAGCTGGATTCACTGTGACCTTTCTATTGTTCAGAATGCAGTTGGCAATAGTGAGGATGGGAGTCCTTCCAAATTAAATATTTGATTCATAAACACCAGGGCCCCTGAGTCGAGGAGGGCCAAGGTGCATGTAATTCCTCCAGAGGACGCTGGGACCTTTGATGCCAAAGACGAGGAAGGTGGAAAATCCTCATGAATTGTCTCAGCTCTGACTCTCACTGATACTAAATGTCTGGTTTTAGTGTGCAGCTTGGGAAAAAAACAAAAAGAAAGCAGAGGAGCATCATTTGAATAATGTTTCTGTCAGCTTCTCAGCTACAACCCCCCTCCTGCCCCCCCAATCCTACTTCACTCTCCCCTCATGTTCCCCTGGGAGGAATCTTCTACGATTTACCGCAACACACAGCAAGCTCTGCACACACAGTCCACACTCACACCACACATATGTGCACACACACATGCCAGATCACCAACATGCCTGGTGAAGTGAAATTTTTACTGGGCTAGGATTTCAAAGTGAACATCGACTGAATTCCCCACTGTTTCCCTCTGTGATATAGTGTGTCTTAATGCAGTGCATTTGGAATGAAAAGGGGCGGTCTTGCATGGGAAACATTATTTCAAAGGCCCCTGCTGCTATTTTGGCTGAATATCAATGTTACTGTCAGATTTTAATCCCATACAGCACTATTGTATGAGTTTGATACCAGAGAACAAAGGTTATAGCCCAAGGCGAGGTTTGATAGTAGCCTGTATTCCCCAGCGCAGGAAAAGGGACATCCACTAGATGTGTCGGTGCTACTGTACGCTCGCAGCAGAGCTGAAAGTTTTTCCTCTTTGTTTCATCTTTTTGTTTTGTTTGAAAAAAAAAAATCTGCATATCAACCAGAAGAGCTTAGGTTGATGTGGTGCTTCTATTTCTCTGAACCAAGAAGTCCTATTTAAAATGAATATAATTTATAGGCCTGTGTTTTAGTATGGTTAGGAAAGAAGTTATTAGTAATAACATAAGCAATCACATGAGGTCTAAACCTGATAAATAAAGCTCAGGAAATGCAAATGAAAAACTTGGGTCTTCGTTTTATTTACTTTTGTATTCCCTTGTTATCTTAAGGGCAGTTATAAACTTCACACGATTGTGAGAGGGAACGCATACTCAAATATCAAGATCAGCGAATCCCCGGTGGAGAATTAAGAAGTCATATAAAGTGGTATAAAACTAAACAAGCAAGCATTTGCATAAACTTTAATATGCCTTTAAAATAGCATCCACAAATGCTGTTAGATGAACATCGGCATTATATCGAGGTCAGTGAATCATTTTTATAGTTCTATCACAGCAACACAGTATGTAGTGTATTTACTAAATATAAGGAGCTGAGTGTTCTTTCTGGATTTGACTAAAAGAAGTACTTCTCTAATACTACAATAATTTTGGAAAAAATTGTATCTCTGGGATCTTGTCTCTGTTCTTGTCACAGCTTTGGAAGACTTTCTTTTTCCTCTACTCAGCATCTCTCAGACAGTGTGTTGGTGTTTGTTGGTCAGGTTACTTGCTGCCTGATGAGAATGTAAACAACAAAATCATCCATGGAGATTTTTGCTCCATCTCCATGTGCTGCCCATAACGAGGTTATAATATGCCCTCTGCGCAGCGCTACAGCTTTAGGGCGGATTGGAGGCTAGAGTGAGTTGCTATCGGAAAGTGATGAGATGGGCCGGGGCTAGCTTGTTAGTGTGCTAACTTCTGTAGAAGAAAAGACGTGATAGAGACAAGAGTTAACATTGGCTTTGCTTTCCACCCCTGGAGGCAGCTCTTGGCGAGTAAAGGAAGTTTGATGCGGAACTTGCGACATTTCTTTCACTGGACTGGTAAGCAAACAGTTAATAATGCTAACGCTATCTAAGAAGCAATAGCATTTAAAGATTTTATTCTTGATAATGGATATTAAGATGAAACTCTCCGTCTGTCTAAAGTCATTCAGCATGCAGGTGTATGCCACAAGTCATTGGATCCTTTCTCTCATCACGTCCACACCTTCTGCTTTATCTAATCACTGTCTTTCTTTCCCCTTTTCACTCCTTGTTCATCAAACCTTTGCTCCTTGCTCCTCCCTGATTTAGGGAATCTTTGACACATGCATATACCAGAAAAGCCCAGAATATTTAATATTACTGGGAATGGAATGTATATATATATATATATATATATATATATCACAGTTTTAAGTCCTGTATGAAATTATCAAACTAAACTATGGGATAGATCTTATATGGTTTTATCATTCCTCCTGTTTAACCTGTGTGAAAGGTAAGGTTACTTATGTAACAAATGAGGTTAAAAAAAAAAAAAAAGGAGCGACAGAGCAACTTTATGTAGCTCCTGGAAAACTACAGACAGAGACCATTATCAGGATATTGCCTGGTTAGAAGGAAAGGTCATAAAAGTTTCCAGGTGTGGAATCAAATCATCTGAGACGATTTAAGTGTCTGTTAAAGGTAAATATCACCATTGGCTGCTGCTTTTTGCCTCATTCACTTGAGCACCTTTTTTGCTTTTTATTATCTTTTTCTCATCACATGGATGGCTGGTAGAAGTTGGGGCATGAGCTTCAAACTCACATATTTTAAATTTTTCCTGAAGTGAATACTGATTTCAGTTGATACCTGTATCAGGCCAAGTTTTCCTCTTCCTGCCTGAAACTTCGGCTGAATTTTTATATTTAATATTTATGTCTGCCAAAAAGATGCCTGATGTGATCTGACTACAATATGAAAGGTGATGAACATTATGCACCATTTTTCTAACATCCTAAGGACCTCTATAGCAGAAATGTTAGAGCTAAGTGGCAAAAGTCAGTCAGAGCAACTAGTAGGTGATATGTACCTGAATATCAAAAAGGAAGAATCATTCCGCCAGTATGGGGACTGTACAAATCATTATCATCAAAGAGCCAGGAAAGACCACCAAGGATCAAAGACCCATGAAAGATCTTCACATCATATATTAGCTATATGCTTATAAGCAGCAACGCATGTACAATCCCCAGTAGCTGATACTGAATCATACACCATCTGCTTTAAGTGGTACAACATGTAAGTGGAGTGCATACTTCCCCTCATGTCTGTTATGTAATTTGTAGACAGAGTGAACCAGGTTGCTTTAAATATCTGCCGTGGGGCTGCAGTTCTGCGTAGGACAGATATAGACCCTGGGCTGACTTGTGTCATCATTTCAGACGGTGAAGAATCTTTGCACTGCCGACCACTGGTGGAGGTGCACACACAGCTGTGACATTTATAGGAGGTGAACTAAGGTCCAATCATGCTGATGATTTAACACGTGTCATGTAGAAGATTTGAAATGTAAATGTGCTGTAATTGTTAAATGAAGAAATATTGTTTGCCTTGGTCATGTACACTCGCAGCAGCTGTATTAGTAACATCAACACTATTATTAGAGCGACATGTTTCCATTATAATCACTTGTTCCAGAAACCCTGTTGCTTCCCGTCGTAATAATATAAATTACAACTTAACCACCATCTCCCAGACACCACTGGAACAATGTCTCCTCATTGTGTTTTGTTTGGGTTTGTGTTACATAACATGTTGAAATACAGCTTCTGTTGATATTTTGCTAACAAGTAGAAAATGTGAAATGCGAAACAGATTTTCCCTCCAAAGCTGCAGATATACTGTATATGAAGATATTATACAACTATTTTCACAGGCTGAGTTGTGCTCATCAAGACAAGTAAACTGGCCGTCATGTGAAAAACAAGTGGAGTTAGTGTTGCCACCTTCTATGTGAAGAAATAAAGCCATATTATAAGGGTGGAGTGCCCTTTAAAGGTCCCATATTTTGCACTTTTCCTGTGTTTTATTTGAAGCGTTGCTCCATTAGAAGATACAGTATACGTATCTGTAGTTTTGTGGGGGGCTCTGAGTCTCTCTTCTGATTGGCTGGCTGCTTTCTGAGTGAGCCAATAAAAATGTAGCAGATTTCAGGTAAACATTCAGAGAAACCAAATCCTACAAGGTTGGATGGTGGGTCCAGGTGGGCGGGGCTTGGGGCATAGCTGAGAGCTGAGAACTGCTCTGTTGTGACGTCACAAAGTTACAGAAGTTCTGATGGCTCATTTTATGGCTCAGTTTCTGATCACAGGCTGTGTGCAGTTCTGTGTGTACCGAACACTTTGAAACTTCCACAGGATTAATAAAGAACCTAGACCTGCTTTATAATCAAAAAGACATGGAAATCTTACTTTATACAATATGGGACCTTCATTTTATTTTTTGGAACAATCTCCAGGCGTTCTGTCCAATCAGATGGCACGTGCAGAAAAACAGATCTTTGTCTCTTAGACACCTGATCACATACACACGGGTGCTTTTCTTAACCTGCAATGTTGAGTGGAAATGATGTTCTAAGTAAATGCTTCTGCATGACAGAGTGTGACTCAGTATAACGACAACGCCATAATGAATGGGACCGAGTGTTCCACTAATGTAGTGTGTGTAAAATGTAGTTCAGAGACAGTTACTTCAAACTGTATTAAAATGCTGCATGCAGCAAATCTAAAATTCTTCTCATTTCAACATGACAATTGTGGTCAATGGTTCATCCACTGAAAAGACGGAAAAATCAACTCTTTGTGTTAAACAGTGCAGTGCAAAAGGAGAAAAAAAGAATGATTACTATTCAAAGCTTTTAAATGAATTTAAAAACAGTTACTTTAGTGCATTTGCAATTCAATCACTGTGTCTCGGATTAATGCAGAAAATGCCATTTGCATTCCTACTTTGAGCTGAGCTGTGTGCACTGATGCACACGAGAACTTCAATAACAGCTACTCTATATGATATTCAGCTACATTATCATCATTCATGATCACCTGTATCGCTCATTTATGCCTGGGGTCTTTGAGACATAACCTGCAGTGCAACGTATGTACTATGTACAGTGTATAGTACAAAAAAATCAGCAGGCGCACCCTACAGAACCGTAGGATGCATGGTTTGATTCTGCTCAGATCCCTCCTACTGTTCAACACTTCCCTCTGAGGCTTTAGTGTGTTTTCATGATGCAACATGCTTGGCAGCTGGCACAGTTGAAGAGCCTTGTCTGCTCCAAGAAAAAGACCCGGCATAAGCCCTAATGTTTTGTGACTAGAATTTTGATCATTTAAAATCTTTCTTTCACACTTGTTTTCTCTGCTCTCCCTCCCTTTTCTCCCCAGTTCTCTCTGCACCAGCCTCTCTGTCTGTGTAAGTCACAGAATCACAGAATAATGAGTTCCTCATCCTCCTGCGGTGCGCCGCGTTCACTGTTGCAACCCAGGGCTTCTTTGATATAGATTCTGTTTAAATCAACGATCCCACTTATTGTTGGGTTTCTTTGAAAGGTCACAGTCTCATTAAAACTAATCAACACTGGAAGTTTTAAGATCACTTTTGCCCTTTTGAAAGAATGAGACGATTTCTGCCTGTGGAACAGATTATCCTTTCAAATAAAAATCTGACCGCAAAAATGTGAGATTGCACAAGATCAAAGACACTGAGGTGGACGATCCATATCTCACATTGATTTTATTCCTGAAATTAAATTAGGTGCCACCACTGTCACACATTAACTGTGATGTTACTAAATAAAATGGATTTCATTAAATGGAAAACAAGAAAATCTATTAGCACAAGATGTGATATTTGGGCCTGCAGCCATACAGATGGTCATGTGTGTTCTGTCTGCATGTTTTACCTCCATAGTAACAGAGATTAAATTAGCACAGCAGTGAAACGAAGGTATGATGTCTGGTATGCAGGCTACAATATCCTGTTTACCCACAGCTACCAGCTCTGACTTCACATGCAACTACAGAGCCAAGCAAATCTCTGCTCAAACTTCTCTGTGGCCTGAATATGAGAAACTATATGACTGCAATTGATGCTAAACTTGGATGAGCAACTGTGCATGACGGGCCTGTCAAGCTTTAGATTGCTCCATATGTTAAAGCAAGACTTTGTTTCAACAGTCTGAAGAGGGGTGTCTATTTTATCCCCATTACAAAACCAAAAACACAGCAACACTAAAGTGCGAGGAAAGGATTGTACAGTATGTCTATCTGCTCTGCAAATGTTAGCGTGCCTGGCTAACTAGCTCACTACCTGGTAACCTAGCATCAGTGTTGGGGAAGCTACATTGAAAGTATAGCCTCGCAAGCTGCAAACTACTTCACACTGGAAGAAGTTGAACTACACTTAGGGAGAAATTTAGTTTAGTTAAATAAAGATACCCAGAAAAAGTAGTTCAGACTAGTTTTTAAAAAACATGATTAAACTGACAGTGATACGAAAATATAAATACATTTTTTACACGTCACTCAGCTTCTGTGTGAGAAGCCTGCTTTTGGCCACTTCTGTGACCTCAAATAGCCATTTTTTCAAAATGAATGTGTGGTAAACTTGCTTGTGTAATCACTGTAAACATACAATTAATTGTGTACTATCTAATCAGTGAAGGCATAAAATTTCGAACGCATCAGAAAGCTGGTGAGCAGGAAGCTGAGCCTGAGCACTGATAGCTGTGTGACTTTTGCATGGGCGTGTGCAGAAACAAATACTCCCACGCACTGCTTTATCCCTGAGTTTATCTTGAGACGAAGGCCAAGCCAGTCTGTGGCTCATCAGTGACTTCATAAATCAGAAAAAGATAGACAGATGAGTAATATTGGATTCTGCATATGATAACAATGCTAGTCTAAGTGTGCTGTTTGGATGGGGAGGCAGGTAAGGACTGAGACAACAAACTAATTATGAAATCAGGATGGATCTCTCTGCCCACAAAAGTAGAAATACAGGAGGAAGCCAAGAGCTGAGGATGGAGATCTGATTAAAAAATGGAAGGGTTGGACGGCAGACAGCAGTGTTTACACTCACTGCTTGAACTCAGTGAACTTAATGCAGATCCTACAGAGGATAAACATAACCCCACAGTTGAGCTTGAAGTGACTCCAAAAACGAATAACCTTTGTTTTCATGATGACTGTCATCACCAACTACCTGCAACAACTGTAATAGCTTTTGCTTGAATTATTTACGTGTGATATATTCAGGTGGCACTGTGAATTATCCACCAGCTCCCCCTTCTTAGAAAGAACAAGAAAATATTTGCAACAGCTCCAGCGGTGATGAATGAGGCCGTTCCGTCGAGTTTCCAAAATAAAGGAGTGAAATAACATGGGCGTGTGAGGAACTCCATGTGAATGAATTGTTTTGGCTGTGATCCAGAGAGTTCCTCCGGCAGAGCCAGTTAAAACACAGATAGCGGCGCGGCTCATTGTTATGTTGGGATCCGCCCCAGAGCTGGGATTTATGCGTACAGTAGAAAAGCAGGGGAATGAAATAGTAACACAAACTGGAATGGGAGGGGATATATTCCATTGTGTAGGAGGTGATGTGACAGCGGGGTTATACAGGGTTGCGGAGATGTCCTTGGGGAGAGGAGGTGAAACTTAACAAAGGCCTTCACAAGCTCAGACAAGTACAGTGAGCTATGCAGAAGGTTTTGAAGAAAAACACTGGTGTAACCCACCACTCATATATGTCATGAAAACACCCGGGTCCTGTCGGTGATAATTTCTTCTTGTGGTTGCAGTGACTTCCTGGAATATGGCACATCACCCCGGCAACACTGCGACTTGTTGTTTTACACTTCAGTTTTTTTTTTTCAATGAACAAAATGTAACGTTATAATGTATATTAACTGATAAGCTTTAGAAGATGTGGTAGGAGGGTTTTGTTTCCCTCGGACAGAGACAGATTACCTGTTTCCATACTTTGTGCCAAGCTGGGCTAACTGACACAACATTATATTGACTATACAGGCATGAGAGTGATATCAGTCCACTCATTTAACTCTTCACAAGAAAGTGAATGAATGTTTTTCCCAAAATGGTGAAATTCCTCCAAGTAATTCTATTCCGCTGGATGATGCCTGGCATTCACACTGAGACACTTTGTAAATATAGGGCTTCCAGCTACCACAGAATGTTTCACCTCATAAATTTTCTGTTGCAAAATACACGTCTGTATTCAAGACTCTAATGCATTTTGCATGCCAACATTGTAGGGTTTTATCACTTTGCAACATCGAGGTGTAAATGCATCTTAGAACACATGCAGTTTCCATAAAAGATCTATTCAGCCGTAGAGCCCCCCCCCCACCCCTCCCTCTTCCTTCTCTTCCCAGTAGCTGTTTCACAGCGAGCCCTCCAGAGATAAGCCTGTCCTTCATGTGCTGTGTCTAAGCACAGAGCCCAGATTACATGGTCATGGAGGATTCCCTACTGGCTGACTGCTCTTCCACCACATCTCCTGGACTTAAACAAGGGGGATGCTGCAGGGAGTGAACAGGCTTCCACTGTGCTCTGCATCTTTGTAATCTCGTGCAGGCTGTATAGCCTTGTAATACCATACGCCACGACTGCAGTTAAAATAGCCTCACTGCTGAGATGGATCTGTGAATACGGAGTCTGTGGACTGTGTACTCCAATCACAAAGAGCTTACACCTCCAAGATACTTTTTGTTCTCTGCTATCAGTTTATGGAACTGCCTGCAAAGTAAAACCTACATTATTATCTCCCACAAATAGGAGGGAAGGGGAAACCTCACATATACAAAAGACAGCTAAGCATTTCCAAGTCGGTTCTGTGATTTTCGATATGGTTTTTAATGTGTTCACACTGTATCTCTGCTCATTGGTATTTTGTTCAGTTTGCACAATTGTAGCTATATTCTTTGGTCAGTTAGGTCTTAACCTATTGATGTATAGATATAGATAGGGGTCACAGGAGATGGGCATGTGCAAATGCAATGTACAGATGTGTCTATGTAAGTTGAAAATGTTTTAACTTGGGCAAAAAATTCCTATGAGACAGTAAAAGCAAAGTAACTGCAGAGTTAAGGGGATGTACAGAACACCGGTGGTGATTCCCCTCTCTGTGTGCAACCATAGCGACTGATGCTAGTGCGGGGTATATAGAACCTGTCCTCACTGGAAAAACCACAGCATCAGCCTATGTTTATGTTGTACGATATCTTGTAGTTCATCTTTTTATCAACAATAGTCTTGAGTCTTTGTCTAACTTTGCCCAGGTAGCTTTAGTTGCCTAAACTGAACCAAACCCTAACAACTGAGGAGACAGATCAGAAGATGCTTGTATCATCTGTTTCTGTCATTAAGGTTAAAGACCCCTCTCTCTCCTGTTGAGGGAACATTTCCATTGGATGTTTGTGGTTAAACATTTACTACCAGACGTTAAGTTTTGCAAATCAAACAGTTAAGAATTTTTGCTTTAATTTATATTTGTTTTTAGTTCAAATTTGGATTCTTACAGTTGTTTCTTTCTAAAGTAGCCCAGCTGATTGGCAGGTAGCATGCTGCCAATGCTACTGCTAACAGCCAGAAACAAACATCTGGCGGTGGCCCTTCTAAAATGAGCAGTGATCTTTGCGCCGACATAAAACCACTTGTGGGGAAAAAAAGTTGAAAAGTTGCCTCCTGCCACTTTAAAATCAGTAGCCTATTAATTCACTTGGTAGCTGACATCCTTCTAATTGCTTGTATCCTGAGGACTTTGGAATCTGAAATCAGGATCTTGGTCCAGCAAAGTTTCTTAATCTCTGTTTGAAACATGGAAACAAAACCTGTTTCTTGCTTTTATCTGATAAACAAATCCATTTCACAATGAGCACATACGCAACACTTGAAATCATCCAGACTTACTTCAGAGCTGATGATTTGCATATTGTAGTGCATACTTTTCAACATGTGCTGATTTTGTCTGCAGCAGCATGCTGGCAATACTCTGGTGAAAAAAGCTCATCCTCCTCCCCCTTCTTGTTCTGCTCGTCCTCAGATAACTGCCTCCAGCAGAAGATGTCCTGTCGGCACCTGGCACCCAGGGGAAGGAGGGCCTGCTATTCCCCACCAAACACACACACACACACACACACACCCTCTAAGTGCGGGCGTCCGTGTGTGATGGGAGTACATGTAGCTGTATGTGCGTGCATGCCCTTGCACAACTACTCTGCATGTCTCGGTGTGTATGTGTGTGTTGCACAGTGTGTTGGTGCATTATTATTGTGTGCCTGTGAGCTGGTGTTGTCTGTCAATCTCCCCCTGGTCCCAGCCTGCTCTGGCTGGTTTTATTGAAGCAACAGACAGCGTGGGCACACACACACACACACACACACACACACACACACACACACACACACACACACACACAAGCTCGGAGCAGCCCTGATCCCAGGCTGATAGAGACAGACAGAGACTTGGTGAAGTTGAGAGAACAGCCTGGGGTTGTCTGCAGACCACGGGGAATACGCCCCCGAGTCACAAAAAAAAAAAAAAAAAAAAAAAAAACTGGAGTAGAAGCCAAAAACTCTGCTAACCTCCCCTCTCCCCCTCCTCTAACACTGCCATTCAGCTCTACGGCTGTCTACCTGCCTGTCTGACTCCTGCCTGTCACTCAGTCCATCAGCTGCTTAATCATTCCCTCTTTTTACCTTTGCATTTATTTAGCAATCTCCATTTGTTTTTTTCGGCATTTTTTTTTTATCCATGGGCTTAGTTGGTTGTTCCCTTTTGTTCATCAGCGCCATCAATCTTCTATGGAGAAAACCAATGCATCAGCAGTGTAATTTTGTAATCAGCACAGCGAGGAATACAAATCAGATCGGCAGCGGGGCCGTAATGCATGTAATCCATCAGAATGAAAGTGTTACAGACAACTGATAAACATGCATTTTTTAGGTGATTAATTGACTGAATAATAGATTGATCTCTCCATATACTCACAGATCTGGAGTTTCTTTTCTTTTTTGCTCAAGTGTGTCGATGGAGTGAGTGTGTGAATACGGGCGCCGAGCGGACGCACTATAGAATCATATTTCCCATCAGTTGTGTAAAAATCAATTCAAATATACAGACAGTTTAAGAATAAGCATCGCGGGTCTGATTGCATTTTTATTTTCACTATAGTGCTGCAGGCATTACAATATGTGTCTGATTGGGACATTTCATTTTGTTTACGCCATTTATTTATTTTATTGCTCTCTATTAGGAATTCTAACAGCGTCATAGAACTCCCAACATCCACTCACTCTGAGCCACAGTGCGGTGGCCTGCGCTTGACAGCAACAATGAAGCTGTACTTTCACACAGAGACAAGTAAGCCAGCTAATTAGAGAGAAACATCCGGTAAATTGGTGATATATCAGCCTGCTTAATATTGCAATAATAACACAGCTTTGACATTTGCTTTCATTTGCTTTCGTTGGCTTGAGAATGAAGCGTATTAGTCCTTGTTGCTAAAAAGTGTCTCACAATGCCGTTTCTACCTTCAAGCGGCGTTCCCCTCTGTTGAGCAGTTGAAAATGCCAGGCTGTGGGTGGGGGGTGGCGGGGGTGGTGGTGTTGGTGGCGGTTTGAAAGCCAGAAATCTCAGCACCTGGCAAAGAAATCATTGATTCATTGCTATCGATCAGCAATCCTATCAACTCCCGCAGATATATGACGGTCGTTTCGTGCAGCGGGGCAGTGAGAATAATCTTACTGATTGCTCTTTCAATCTGAGCTGTGTTTATTCTTACTGGTGCACAACTGGTAGCAGTGCCAACACAGGATCCAGCGATTGACATTGTTTCCCCGGCAATGAAAATATTGGACTTGTGCTGCGTGGCCCAGCTGTGGCTATCTCAATGAAAGATTGATGAGGCTCTTCAGGTAGATACAAAGCTAAGTGTCTTGTTTATTAATGTGCTGTGATTGGATCCATTAGCTGCCTTGTGTAAACTAATCGCCGTATAATGTGTGTTGTCATTTCAGCCTAACTGCTGATAATGTATTCCTCCCCCGTCTTTGCAAATGCAGTTATTTTCTAATAGACTCATAGAAATAATGTTGTGTCAGGAGTAAGATTTTTTTTTTTCCCCCATCCGGTCCACTGAACAGTAAGCATGTTTCACATTCACATGGATTGCTGAATTAGCTGTATACTCCAGCTTGTTGTTCTCTGATATGGGTAGAAATATAAAGAGTCAGTGCAGAGTGCAGCAGATTTGGACAAATCAAGCTGAGATAAAGCCTACATTTTCTATTTAATTTTATCTGGTGGGATGCAGATTAACCGCCAAAAACACACAGGAGCGTTTAGCTTTATAAGGATGAAGTTTGTAAATGAAAACAAATTGGGTCAAATCTCGGCTGCACCTGGAATATTACTGCAGACAGCCTTTCCCTCATGAATGACAAGACATCCACAAACACATCAGCACAGTGGCAACACCAGGGACGAAGCGTATTGACTTGTAATAGCAGATCTAATAGTATCGTTTTCACAAAGGGATAAAAAAAATAAAAAAAAACAGCCTTGCAGAACCATAACACTATCATAACCACATTGGCTGACATCCAGTTTGCCATCTTCAGGGATCAATTTCTTCAAAGCATAATGTATCTCTTTTATTCTCCATCTGAGATGCAGAGTTGGTGATCAAGGTGCGCAGTGAGACTTTGAAGTGCAAAAGAGTCAGAGTCAGAGATGGAAGATTCACAGCCCAGGTTTCTCCCTGCTGAGATCCTCTGACCTCAAGTGAACAGAGCGAAACTGAGCAAATTGAAAATAAGTTTAGTAGGGCACGCCACGGTTCAGTGTACATACTGCAAAATAAACCTTGTGAAACTACCTGTCAGAATCAATTTGCAATGGCAATGAATTTCAAAGAGTTGTCTCAGGCGTTTTAAATGGGTACTTCTTCCCAACCCCAACTCTGTGTTACGTGTATTTACTAGAGATATGTATGTCCCATTTTTACTGTAGAATAACTAATTTTCATGCAAATTTGCACTTTGAAACCTGGAACAGGGACCTTTGCAAGATAAAAGAATCTCTATTTTGAAAAATACCACTACAAAGTTATTTTTACCGTTAACACCCTTCTACCTGCATCACTGTATCATGTATGAGGTGATGTGTGTTTTGCATCTCTGCAGCATATTCACCAGTTCATTATGCAGACAGTCATCGGAGGCCTCATCTATAAATAAAACTGTGGCCCGTTCTTTTTTGCAGCAGGTTCACACCAAGACGGCTGCCAGTCACATGGGAACTCCACTTCACAAGGAACAGCACAACAAATATTGTGCATGGAGAGAATGAGGGAACAAAAGAGGAAAAATTGTGCTTCACTCTGTTTTTTTTCTTCTCTGTAATCAGTACACATGCCACAGAATGTACCACATGCTGTGGCACTACAATGGCTGTTTGGGAGCTGAAGGTAACGGACAAGTCTGCACATTTTCTAATTTGCCTTGAGATTATGGACGTTTTCTGAGATGTAAACAACCTGGTTGTGGGGCCACAGTCAGAAAAAAGGTTTAATATTAAGTTAATGAGGCCAAACACTTGTGACCTCTCACCTCAGATTTTGTCCAAATGGTCTGAGTTGCATTGGTTGTGTTAAAATGCTTGCGTAAGCACAACTGATGATAAAATATGTATTTAGCCGATATCACGGACGGAAGCTCTGGAAAAAAAACGCCTGCAAATCATCACTACAAACACCTCTCCATCTGCACCAAAAGCAGAACAGAGAGCATTTATGCACTTCCTTTTCTGCTGTCCTAATTATAAACACACCTGCGATTCCTTCCCTTGGACGGCCTGAAAGGGAGAGTCACAATGATGTAATTACTTCTCCAGGTTCCCAGGATACACTGAAAAGAAAACAGAAGGGGGGGGGCGCGGGACCGTGGCTAACCAGCAAAGCCAGTTTCGGTGCTCTTTAAAGCCGACTTGGGTGTAACGCGATTCCGGATTACCCTGATACATGATTTAATGGCACATTCTCCATTGGTTCAGCCCACCAGAGAGCTCAGCTTGGATGCATAATGGAGGGGGGGGGGGGCGATGTCTGGTCTGGGAAACAAATCTGGTGGTTGTTTTTTGGCAGATTGTAGAAGAAGAACTTTGTTGATCCAAAGCAGCATTAAAAGTCAGAGGGTGGAGCCAAAGATCATCAGTTTTGTGGGTAAGTAGGCCTGAACACTAGAGCCAAGAATGGAGGTAGTATAAATTTAGTCTTGATCTGTAGTTGTACAAACAGCAGGGGTTAGCCACAGTGTCATGATGACTTTATATAAGACATTTTCAATATTTAGAAATGAAGTAGCCTGCCTGCTTTTTTTTTACACTTGATCTACGTATAGCTGAAATATCTCAGCTATAGGTAGCTAACATGACATGTGAAGTGCTAGCAGTTATAACGCTAATCAAGCCTACACACTGTTAAAAGCAGTGGCCCCTGCACACGAGTAACGTTAGAATTGAAAACCTAATATTAGCACAAATGCATGTATGAAACCACCTTATCGAAGTCCAGCCAGAACCCTATAGCTAAATCTGTAGCCTTAACTACAATGGAGGTCCTCTTTTTGCGATATTGAACAAACCCCCCCATCTATTGCTTTTGCAACTCTTCGACAACTCTCCTGGTTTGTTTTCTCCCCCCACCCGGTGAAAACGAAAATTTGATCTGATTGAGAGATGTCACGATGACATCGCTCAGACACTGGTCTAGAGGTTTTACACTGCACGAGCATTTCTTCGTACTTATAATATTTCTCTCCACTCCTGAGCTTATTTCTGCCTCCGAAGCCACTGTGCATGAGAAATGCCTGCGTAACAAACTATATTTAAATTGTGACTGTTTGTAGTCGTCCTTGTGGCCACTGCAGCACTTGAGAAAGAAAAGCTCTCAAGAGAGGATGCAGATGAGGGACAAACTCTTTTACTGCTTTTGAACGTGGAGTGGTATTCAGAGCTTTTCAGAAATGACCTTCGGTGACTTTGTTTTCAACCACGCTGGAGTATCTTGGGGTTTGATTGCAAGAAAAATAAGATGACTTTTATGTAACGCGGTCAACAACATGGTAAATCTGAAAAATAAAAGATGAGAGCAGATTAGACGAGAGAACACAGTGGTGAAGGTTGGAAATATGTTCTGTAATATCGAGGACTTTTCGTTCACATTCCATAGACTTCTTCCACCTGCTTAGATGGCTTTACTGGAGGGGGCTTGAAGAGCACTTAAGAGTCAAGAGAGACAGCGTGTAAAAAAACAAACAAAAAAAAAAAAAACCCCGGATTCCCAGCACAAGCGTTTTAACCACAAAACTAATGTGACTGCAATTAACACTGAAAACAGATAATTAATTGATTAAAGACTCTCTCACACACACAAGAAAAAGACAACCATCAGATGTAACACTTATTTGCTCACTTACCCCCCCCCCCCCCGTTATTCCTTCTGCATCAATGCAAGTCAGACACTGGGGTGGTAGTGGTGGTGATGGTGGTGGTGGAAGGGGGGGCAGGGGCTGGGGGATGGGGGTTGCCTCCTTTTTGAAAGTGTGAGTTTTTGATTCAGTGCCATATTCTCTGAAGCTGAAAAACAGCCCCATCAGTAACTCATTTCATATGGATGTGCTCTGATGTGGCAACTGCTTTAGTCTCTACTCAGTGTGGTGCTTTGCTATAGGCACTTTGTATTCATGTTCTGTTATTCTTCTCTTCTTGATTATACAATGGCAGTGGAAGCTATTTAGCAGGAGGACGGAAGCTTGTGGTAATTTGAAATGTTAACTTATTTGTATTTCATGTAAAAAAGATAAATAAATATAAAATACGCTCTCGGACTCTCTGACTGTCAAAACACAAACTGTGCAGCTTAACATCTTGACCTGTGCTCCGTGGCTGTAAGTGGACGTCAAAGCTGAGCTGTCACGTCCCATCTTAAGTGCTGCTGCTCTCCTATTGGCCATGGTCAAATGAGCAGAAAGTTGTTTTGGTGGGGGTAGGGGTGGGGGTGGGGGGAGGGGGGTTCCTCAGGGGAATAATCAAATCCAAAAATTCCAACAATAAACAGAAACAGGAAATAGGAAACTGTACGGGCAAATGATTGGGTAGTTACCGTCAAAGATGTGAAAAAAATGAGCCTAAAATAATCTGGATGTGAGTAAAGTGAGAGACTCAACTGCTCTTTTTTTTTTTTGAGAGCTCTTTTTGTGTGGTTGCCTATTAGTGCTTAATTGAGAAAGTCCTGGGATAAGCTGTGGAAGAATGCAAGTACTGTCCAAGCCCGGTCCCGACGGGGGGGGGGTGGGTACACTCTCCCCCTCCCCATCACCACCTCAACTACTGCCCCCCCCTTTCTCTCCATCATTCTTTCTACACTGTAAAGTCCGCCAAACTGCATATTGAATTTGTTTGACGAGCCAAGGAAAATTGTTTGCTGTTCAGTTTCTTCTTCTTGTGAGTCTTCCTCTCTCCTCCCCGCTCTGCTACATCTTTGTTCCGTTCCCTCGACGGCTTGTTCACTTACTTCCCGTTTGACGTTCATTTGTTACAACTGCAAAACACGCTGGCACAGAATATACAGACAGATGTTAGCGATGAAATATTTATCCCATAAATTGTAACCTGGATTCCTCACTTGCCTTGTGAGCTCAGCCAGCACGTCTATTATTAATGATGAATGGGCATTTTTTTTTGTCAGCTCTTTGTTGATTTGTAAAATAGCTGTATGAGTGCTTTTCAGATGTTTTTTATTTATTTCTGTGTAAGCATGTAGCAGATGATGCATGATGAATGATGGGGGCCAGAAACAGCAAGCTCAGGTCTGTTTTCACCCGATGAATCTTCATCTGAAATCCATCTTTATCTGCTCTCCGATGGTGATGACTGGCCATTTAAAGATACTCAGGCTGTCTGTTGAGACGGAGCCAGGAGCGTTTGAGCCCGCGCCGGGATCCAGGTTCCTCCCACTGCTTTGACACATAAATAAAAGAGAATAATAATGTTCAGTGGCTGCCTGAGCAGCATGCTAATACGGCTGAAAGTGCCCTTTAACCAATGCACCATATCAAAAGGTGGAAAATATGATCCTGAGAGGCATCTAACAGTCCGTGGAAAGCTGTAATCCTACACAACTGGGAGTCCTACTGCCTTATTTTATCTGCAGCTAAATAAAACCATTAGACTCTAATGTCCATATCTGAAGTGAGCATTCAAAGTGAATTCAGCAAAATCAATCTGTGTGACACTATAAAATCTGCAGATAAAGTCTGCACCATGTACAGAAATCCAACATGCATTGTTGTGATGACTATTTGTTTTAGAGCAGCCCTCAGTCTTTTTCCATTAAGCAGTGAATAAAACAGGGACGGTGGGAAATTCAGAGGCTGAGATTAATTGGCATGCAAGCAGAGTAACTGTCCACAGTCTGCCGATCACAGGGCTAGCCAAGCATGACAAGCATAGCCTATCTTCTACTTTTCATTAGGCCAGGGATGGGGCCAGCCACAAGCTTTATGCTAAACAGGGTTGATACGGCTGTCTCAGTCTCCCAAAGACCTTTACACCCTCAAAACAAAACAACAGGATACGTACGGACAAAACCAAACAATGTCGGGGAAAAAAGGACGGTTCTCGCAGTTTCTCAAAGTTTGTCATGCAAATAAAAGGAATGAATAGCTGGCGGGGAAATAAGAAGGAAGTGCGGTATCAGAAGTCGACTTGATGCGGGGAATCAATGAATAACTGTCCGTGTATGATTAACTAGGCCTTTATTCTGGAAGTGTGCCTGCTCAATTTTCAAAATGTACATTTCATTTATCGGGATCCATTAACTGAGGGGTGTTGGCAGAGTTATGATTTGTATATGCAACAGTGGTAAACTAATTAAAATATAAACAGGGCTTTGTGGTTGTTCATTCGGTCGCATGTTCCAACCATGACTTGAAAACAAAAAACAAATAAATGAGTTCAGCTTCTTGGAGTGTTGTTGGTCTGTGTGAAATGATGAAATCTGACTTACTAACTTACTACTCAGTGAAAACACACTGTAGCTTATAAAAGACTTTTCGTCACTGTCCTGTGAAAACCATGTATCTCCAAGACGTCATCTTTTCATGAAAACTATGAAAAATGTAATTTTTTAAAGGCCAAATATTTTATAAATATAATATAAGTTTGTAAATGGTTTATTTAGCTTAAGAAATATCATTTTTTCATTTATATTTGGTTTATGCGATGATCCAGCAGCGTCTCTCCCTCATTCCTGGTTACTTTGTGCTCTGCTTGTCGCTCTCTTTCTCTGTGTGTGTGTGTGTGTGTGTGTGTGTGTGTGTGTGTGTGTGTCACAAATCCACCATTTCTTCCCTTTTTAGAATGAATATCAACAGTGCTTCTCCAGCAGACTGGCTGGTGTTTTAGTTTTACTGGATTGCATCTCTTAACAGCAGAGCTCTTTAATAGGGAAAAAGATCAAGCAGAAAACTCATAAAATTGTGAGTGTTTAAGATCACACTTGTTGAATAGCAAGCAACCAGTTCCAGTTCCAGTATTGATGTACAGCACTAGATCAGATCAGTGTTTGCTCTTTCCCCCTTTGCCTTTAAAACAGAACCAGTTCTCCTCAGTGCACCTGCAAACAGTTTTTGAGGTACTTGACGTCAAGGAGAACCCGCCACAGTCGTTGTGTGTATTCAGGCTTTCTCAGCGTCTTCTGCCTCTTAATGTCAGTGTCATGTCATGTCATCCCAGACTGACTCCATGATGTTGAGATGAGGGCTCTGTGTGGAACCAGACAATCTGTTGCAGGACTCCTTGTTCTTCCTGTCTCTGGTGATAGTTCTGGGCTTGTTGCCCTGCTGCAGAATGAATTTGGAACTTATCAGTTAATCATTCACTTAAAATCATTTAAAATCACAATTTATTACAAGATAAACTACAAATTAACTTAAAGCTGCTGATGTACTACTTCTACAGTTAAATGACTCGTACGACAAATTGGGAAACGTTCGTAATCGCTTTCGATTTAGCTGAGAAGATTGACACCACTCTCATGTCTGCTTGGTAAATATGATGCTACAGTCATCTTAGCTTAGCTTAGACTGGAAATAGAAGGACATAAGTTGCCTGCCTCCATCCATAGGGAAGAAAGCTCTCGCTCAATAACACATTATATGTTGTTTAATGTTTGTTTAATCCAATACGACAAAACCCCAAAATGTGTTCAAATGAAAATTCCTGAAAGGTTTTTCTGGATTTATGTGTATATCTCTTAGCTGGGAGCTGAGATATTATGAAAACACCATTGGTTGATTGTTGTTTAAACATGTGGAGAATCAACAGAAAAATAAATGTCAACAATTCTGATAATGGACTGATTGTTTAAAAGTCATTTTTCAAGTGAAAATACCGAACGTTTATGAGTTCAAGCTGGTGCAGTGTGAAGATTTGCTGATTTTGTGACAAAACAAACATCTGAAGACAACAACTTGAGAAACTGACTGGCTACAGTGAGGTGATGACAAGACGCCGTCATCTCAACATCAAAAGTGTACAGAGGAATATGTACTGTATATATAAAACATACAGGAACAGGAAACAGAGTCATCTTGCTGTTTTAATTGTGCTTCCTCTTTATGCTGTGAAATCCTACCCAAGGACAAATACACTGAACAGGCAATTAAGCAATTTCCCCATGGCCTCATATTCATATGACATTTATACTATGTTGTCTACATGCCAGAAAACAGCATGATTCATTTTCAAGAAATTCATTCATGACAACAGTTCCTGGTTTTATTATATAACTGGAACAGGGGCACATATTCAATTCTTTCCTTTTCTCTTCTCTTTACCTCCACAGCAGGTACAGTATGTCTCCATGTTTGCTGAACTAAAAACTCCTCTTTACCCATCCGGAGGAGGTGACTGGAGCTTGGCAGAGGGACAAAACAATAATATCCCCTCTTTGTGAGGTGGATATGAGTGATCACAGTCCTAACCACCACCATGGTGACCTGGTTTATGGAAATCACCTCTCCACTGAGCAGACGCCTCCGGCTCATCATAGGGGAATTTTCCAGAGGCTCTCAAAGGCCAAGAGTAATATCAGCAGAGGAGCAGGGGGGTTGGGGGTGGAGGAGATGGTGGTGGTGGGGGTGTCGTCACCCTCACTGTTTGTCTGGTCTGGTGTCTGTTCAAAAATACTTAAGGATGCTTATGGTTTAGTGGACCTGGAGAGCAATATTGAAAAACAGCATCAGCGGCATGACGACAGTGGGTTTTTTGGGCCCTGAGCCACATGAGTGGGGCAACCCCGAGGCCACGACAGGTTGTTGCTCTTTTTGTTTTGCTCTAGTGTTGACATCAGTTGGACATGGCTGCGCAAGCACTTCCTAGAGGGCGGGTGGAAAAGCATTATTTTGATAGTGACCCCCTCCTTTTTTTTTTTTTTTTTTTTTTGCTCAAATGACAAAACGTCCAATTTCGGCTGGAGTGTACTCTTCAGCCAAGCATGCGAGGCCGCATTCACAGCCACAGAGTGTTAATAATGTGCCAAACAATTATGTCACAGTCTCTGGCCTCCCATGTGAAAAAGTTAGCCCACCCTCCCCTGCTGTGTTACAGTATGCAAATGAGAAAAAGCTAAAGTCTGAGAACTAGATCTTATGGAGCAGGGCCAGGCTACTGTTCTGAAGCAGAGTGAATGGCATCTGTAAGTGTCTATCGGAGGGGGGGGGCAGTGGGATGTGAATCGGAGCGGTTTTCCATGGGAAATGAATTGGGAATAAAGGGGCATCATTTTGTTGTTGTTGTTGTTACTGGGGGGCTAGTGGGTGCTGGTTGGCACCCATACAGAAATGACATTTTTAACTTTCCCAAGCTACAGAGTCTAATCCACGACAGCGATGTCGTTTTTATTTGGTGTTGCTAGAAACATCTCAGTGGGAATAAACAATTAGAACCACAGTGAAATCACAAGAACAACTGCAGGTTTACTGTGGGAGTAGTACTCCTCGTCCATAGATGTTTCCTGTTTCCTTTGGCGAGACTACTTGTTTAAAACACAAAGTGCAACAAGAGAAAAAAAACCTGGAATGAGTGTGATTGTGAAGAAATGCGGTAAATGAAATTGTCTAAACATGTATCGTTGATTTTTTTTGTTTTACTCTTTCTTTCCCACCAGCAACCTTCATCTTTCTGCCATAAATTACTGGCATTATTTACGTGCACCAACAAAGGCTGGTGGGAGATTGTAAAATTGTGATGGGGTCAAAGCGTCCTCTGTGCTCTATAAATTATGCGTCCGGTGCATGTTTAATCACATGAAACACAAGGCCGGCGAACAAACCCTGGCCTGACCTTCTCATAATTAAAATGCAAAGTAACCTGTTGCCTGTGTGCTGCCGTGATTGGACGTGACGTGATGCAGTCAGTCGGCCCTGCTGCCTCCTGGTCGCATACTTGTACCAAACCTCAGACACATAAAGCTGTAAGGTAGTTCTATAGATTTGATTTAATTATCATGCACAGTATAAAAGGAAGGAACCTGTGATTATAAATGTAAAGGATCTCTTTAGCATAAAATGAAAAAGGAACTCGTTACCATTTAACCTTCTGTGGTAAAAAGAAAAAACACTCCATTTATGAAAACAATTTATCACTGCAGGTTTAAATCCTCCTATCTGCAAAATGTCAAGAGGTAAAGAGGAACAGCTCTGGTTCCTGCCCCGTCATAAAACATAGAAGCATGAAAATCACCAAAATTGGAGCTGGGAAGATTCCACGTAACCGCTGCCTGCATCATGTTCGCTTTCCATGTTGGCTTTTTCCCCAAGTTGACTGTGGTACTAAAAGGCTACTTGCTTCCCAGAGAGAAGCTACCATTAGCCTCAATGTCGATCCAGGGTTATGAAACCTTTTAACATTCCTAAGTGTCGTCTCCAAAACATTATGCATCAGCACGCAAGAGAGGCCGTCCACAGCCTGAGTCATTTATATTTAACTAGGGGACCCCTTGACCCATAGAATAAGCTGGCAAAACAACACAATCACTTTAATAATTGGAGGACAGATGTCTTTTTCCACAGAGAGCAGCAATTAATCTTTGAAATATGCTAGATGACATGTCAGCTGAAAATAGAAAGTGCATACACTTTTTCCCTCTTCTGATTTGATCACTTGTTGTTTTTTTTTCCAATAGGCCGATCAAACCGTTTGCATATGTGTGACCTCCACCAGAGAGCAATGAACCGATGACAGCAATCACAGAAAATGCTGCACTAATACAGACTTAGTGTGAATATACTGTATGTTACAGTGTGATGTGCGCAATTTAAACTGCAATAAACACACAGAGACATTTCACGCACTATATTAAAAGTTAAGAATTTAGGCTGTGATATAACTGTTTTTTTACCACCTTCACTTTACATGCTGTCACACTGTTTAGCATGTAGATCAACCCGCTGCCTCCGACACCGCAGCACTAACTTCTTTATCTCTCCTCCTTCTTGTCACATGCTACAGTATTTCCTATACGCTCTTCACTTTTTCAGTCGATAATTAATTAGTGTGACCAAAAATTAATTAGGGTCTTGTCCAAAGAATGCTGGTGTGCATTGCAAAATTAATTCGTGAGATGGAGGTGGGGAGTAGAGGATTAATATTCTGCACGAGCGTCCCTGTTCGTTTGTCGCCTTAGGTTTTAATGAGAGCTGATGAAGAGAAATGTAAATATCAAACACATAAAACCTGATGATTGACTTCACATGAAAAGAAAGTACACTGTCTTTTAACCATGTTAATTCTTGTGGATAATGATTTCCAGACTTGTACCTGTGTATTTTTGACTTCAAATTCAATAATTACATTACATTACTAATCCCAATAATAAGTTGTATGACACATTAGCTTGGTGCGGAGGCGGAGAGCGTGAGTTAGCCTTTACCCAAAGAGAAGTACTTCCTGGTAACTCTAAAGAGTTGTTATTTTCATGTTGTTGTGTGAGTTGCTAGCTAGAGGAGGATTGCTTGCATTCCAGTTGAGGAGGGTCTTATCTTGAGTGCTGTGTACATAGTCACTGCGGCTAAGCTACTGTTAGTCGACTGCATGGTTATCCAGCCGCTTGTTGAACAACAATGTGTTGTGCGCTTTAGATCTCTACACAAGTTAAAAGAGCTATTTTGTGAGTTTTGCCTGCCACCAAACATTGTTCCTTGCCGGGAGCGGTCGGTGGTGATCGTTGCATCTACAAGACAAGAGGTGAAAATACTGAGCAGAGACAGGAGTTAACACTGGCGTTGCTTTCCATCGCAGGAGACAGCTCTTGGTGAGTAAAGGAAAGACGTTTGATGCTGAGCTACTAATGCTAACGCTGGCTATGTAGCAATAGCAAAACTTACAAATAGGTCCTTTAAGTAGAGAAAATGTGATGTGTGTGTGTGGAGTTGTTCAAATGCATCTTTAATGGGCTGGGCTGACTAACCTATAGTCACAGGTAATGTTATCACTTTACTGTTAATTAATGACTATTTCAGCAAGTCTCATGTAAAGCGCAATTAATTAGATTTGATGATGGGCCACCAGTTTTACTTTTAAATACTTAACTTTTATGTAAAATTTTGATGTGGTGGTGGTGCTAGAGGAAAAGCGAAGGGTTTTCTCTATTAGATTTGATACACAATGCAGGGTTTACATATTGATTCTATTATGATACAATCCAAAGTTCAATGACAATGACTGCAGAATAATTCTGCTTTATTCCTGGTTTTTCCTTTTAATGGCACTGGTTTGATTTAATATGTCAAAACAAACAACCATATATGTAGCGATAGTTTCTCAAAAATTCAACATATTCTAATAATAGAAAAATGAAACAGAGGTAAAATAGAACAAATTCTCAAGAAATGTACCTTCGTTTGTCTGTAGAGATTTGGTGTGACGGCACTAGAAAAGTATTTTCTTGATGGAACTTTTTCAGCTTTATGAAGATTTACAGATTTATTCAAAGATAATTTCATCAGTGTTTTTTTTCTTTGTCATGTCTTTATGGCAGTAATGGAGATGAGTGCTCAGGTAGGTTGTGTGAGCTGTTTCAGATTTACAGATAGTTCTCCTCCTCCACATTTTACAGGAAAGCCTAAATCCTGAGTGGAAACCGCAATTGAATAGGTGGGTAGAAAATCTGTAATACATGAGTTTCTGGCTTTCCAAGACAGAGATGAGTGCAGAAAGTGGACAGATAGAAAAACCAAAAAGTAATACAACTGATGAGGAGTGACCTCATCTTTTCATACAATAATTGCAATTTGAGCAAAGCTGAGTGCATGGCAGCAAAAGTTTGAAGTGAAAATATTCTCAAAGTGTGAAATTAAAATACATCTTGTCATGAGGCTATCAGCATCTCTCTGCTGCTTTCTTTCCTTCGGTGCAGTTGTCATGGCGATTAATGCAACTGCACTCTGTTAACCTGTAGAAGAGAGAGGAGGACTTTTCAAAGCATCACAGACCTTGACTTCAACTAATAACTGCCTCTACTCACTACCTATACAATAGTGGTAGAAATTGAAAATCATACTAGCTTTCATGAAGCTTGACATCACGCTTAGATGTTGTAAATGAAATTCCTGTGGTTTGTGAAAAAACACTTTGTAAGCCATGTCAAACAGTGGGCTGAAAACAGAGCCTTTCCAGAGCAAGAAGTGACAATGCAGTTATTTTGGTCAATGCACTGATGCTCTAGCTACATAGCAACAAGTTGTTCAGAATGACAGCCAATGCCATGACAGTACCATAACAACTGGGGTCATTAGTGTACATAAATGGTGAAGCATTGCATCTATAGTTGTGAAAGCAATGTGACCTACCAGGAATGCCTTAATGAGTGGGAAAGGGCAAGGACAAAAACATCATTACTCCCGGGACCATTATATGGGAATGTGCTCTCGCCTGTACTCACCTCCTCTTGACCGTTCGACCCCTGGCTCCAGAGGCTAACGGTGTATTTTGGTCCATTCTCCCGAGTGCACTGCTGCTGTCTGCCGGAGTGACACAAACCAGAGACTCGGAGAGTGAATCTAATTACAGAGACAATTATGATCGTGACCCAGTTCGACCCGGATTTGTATTCAAATGGACTCATTTACCTTGAGCGTTGGAGATGCATCTTCTGAAGACTGAGTGTGAACCCAGAGACTCCTCTGTCACTCAGTCTCTGTGTCTGTTACAGTACTCGCACATGTGCTTGCAAGTGGACAAACACTCACACACTGTGCACAATCATCACTGATGTACAAGCTTATTTGTCCGCTGAATGGTTTTCCTTTTTTATTAATTAATGTAATCTACTCCATATAATGTAGCCACGGGGGTTTCCAGCAGCACAGGGTGATAATTCAATATAACTGTAGTTTGTCGACTGTCAACACAATCATATTGTGATGATCTTATCCTGCAAAGATCAATGACTTAAAGCAAGCTGTAACTAAAAACTAATGAATTATTGAAATCCTTATTTAACAAGAAATCCAGAGTGAAAACAGCCCTGTGGTGAAAAGCACAAGGGACTGCACTGGTTGGGACGTGCTGTTTTATACTCTACAGTGTTAATCGTGGCAGCAATCAGGATTTCCACCACCCAGCACTACATTTCACATTGACGATTGTATGATTACCTTAGATTTTAATAAATCACAGCTGTCAAATGAAAACCAAACTTGGTCATTTTGATTTTTATAGATTACGGTAACTGATAAGCTCAATGTTTAAATTAAGAAGCCAGCTGTAGAAATCAGACACAGAGGCAAAGTTAAACTTCAAACGAGGGCATTTATTTGTAAAAAAAAAAAAAAAAAGTCTTTGAAGTCTAAGATCGGAGGAGCGGGGCAGGCAGGCGTTCACATGTTCAGGTGAGCAAGGACAGCCACTGGAGCAAAACAGGCAGAGGTTTTAATCTTCAGAAAACACAACTGACAGACAGGGGGACTGGATGAGGCAGGCAAACTAAGAAGACGGGGGCAATGAACCTGAAGAATGGGTAGATAGGGCATTAGCCAGGATCAAATAATATGAAGAGAATTACTTAGAAAGATGAGGAGAGTTAGCCGAAGCGACTGCACCACTTAGAGAATGGAACAATCTGGTGAAGAGTGAAAGACTAGGGTTTAAATACATGCAGGCAACAGGTGTGCAGGGGAGGAGGAACTGGATGCCATGGTCAGACAGGTACACACACACACACACACACACACACACACACACACACACACAGATACACAACACACACACACAGAGAAAGAGAGAGACAAGCAGAGCACAAAAAAACTAGGAATGAGGGAGAGATGCTGCTGGATCATCACATAAACCAAACATAAATTTTAAAAAATGATATTTCTTAAGCTAAATAAACCATTTACAAACTTATATTATATTTATAAAATATTTGACTTTTAAAAAAATACATTTTTCATAGTTCATGAAAAGATGACGTCTTGGAGATACATGGTTTTCACAGGACAGTGACAGAAGTCTTTTATAAGCTACACTGTGTTTACACTCAGTAGTAAGTTAGTAAGTCAGATTTCATCAGTGGGCAGAGCCAAACAACCACGTAAGGCTGAATTACCAGGAGGGCAAAGTGGGCAACCTTCCCAGGGGTCCAGACCCTCAGGGGCCCCATATGCACTGTCATGTTAGTCATTTGGTTTGTGGTAAATTCAGCTGCTGCTCTTATAGCATTTCAAAATGCTTCAACCCAACAATCACCTGTAGGCTCTGAGTTTAACCTTCCCCTAGGAGGGAGCTTATTATTATCACTCCCTGCACTGATGAGCCTCCCTGTGGGGAGTGACGAGGTCAGAGCCTATATGCCAAATATAAACATAATGCTGCACATATTTTACATTCACATTTTATGTGAGTCTATTCCACAAGTTGAAGGAACTGATGCTCAGCCAAACTACAGCAGTATTATAGAAAGGGGCTGTAGATGTAATTGTTGTAAAACAGACAAAAGTTAGCTAACCAACAAGAGTAGTCCTGCTCAATCTATAAGCGGTGATATATTCTTGTTTTTACTCATTCATGAACTGAACAGAAGCAAATCTGTTTTCTCAGCTAGGATCAATGAGGTTTAGTCGAGACTATTACAGTGTCCAGATCTAACTCCAATCTTTCCATCGAGGACTTCTACAGTGACATCAGCTGGTGGAGGTTTTCTGGTAATTCCCCCCACCCCCTGCCTTCTGCAGTGTGTCCCCCACAAATCTCTTCCAAAGCTGTTGCTTCTTTCAGGGTGAGTCACGCTCTCACTGAGGATTGCATGTCAGTTTTCAAACGAACTGATGCTCAGTTTCAAATAAATCAGTGTCGAACGGCATAAAAGATGCGGCAGCTCCTCGTATTTCTGAGGCTTAAATACAAAACAAAACAGAAGAGGAAAAAATAACTTCTAATCTGGCACACTTTGTTGTGGGCAATGTTCTTAGATCCTCTCTCATTTCTTCTGCTAATTGCAACATGGTAATTGGGTGTAGAATCTAATTTACCATGGGGGTTTGTGTAAGGAAATATGCATTATTCAAGGGGGAATCCATGGGGGAGGAGGAGAAGGAGTAATATTGGGATAGCAGAATAACAATAGTACTGATGATACTTGCGTTTTTGTAGATAACAGTGACAGTGAGGATTGAGATGGGAATGACAGTATAGGAGGGGCAGATAGCAGCAATGATGATGATGATGATGATGGTGATGATGGGGATAGTGATGATGGTGATTACGGCACAGTGGTGGCGACTGCGGTTGTGGTGCTCCACAGCCAGGAACATAAAGGAGAGTCATTGACCTCAGATTTCAGTCCTATTTCCCCTACAAGCCAAGTCCTAATAGACTCCATTAACAGAAAGAGAGAGAGAGAGGGGGAGAGAGAGAGAGAGAGAGAGAGAGAGAGAGAGAGAGAGAGAGAGAGAGAGCGGGAGTGCGGGAGGGAGAGACGAGAGAGAGAGAGAGAGAGAGAGAGAGAAAGCCCTGACGCTGGAGCTTTCAGAGTAAAGTCTGCATATGTGATGACTTGCAGTCTGGCTGGCTGAATGAACCAGGCTCAGAGTCTGATAACCTCCTCTTTCCTTATTATTTCCCCTCATTTAACTCACTGTGTGCCTCCATCACAGTCCATTTTCTCGCGTGTGTGTCTGCGTGTGTGTGTGCATGTGTGTGTGAGAGACTCAGACTAAGCAATCTCTCACTCCTGCAGCACGTCTGTTATTTCACAGCAATTTTGGATAATGATTTATTTTACTATCCACAATTGGAGGGCCTTCCGCTTGAAAGAGAATGATAAAATAGTAATCCCTTTGCAATTATGTCGTGAGAGATAGTCACATTCATTGAGATTCACTGATACAACTGACGTGGACACGGGACAGCTTTGAAATGATTGTGAATAACATGCTCATTCTTCTTCACTGTTACCAGCTCGGTATATCAAATGAAAATAAACATGCCTTTAAAATACTGTAAATACTTGAGTTCTGAGCTGATGTTAGGGATAATGGAGAATGGTTGTCCTGCAAAACAACTATGGCTCAGCCCTATCATTTCCGTTGATATTCAGTGGTGTATATTCCTAACAAATTTGCATTTAATCAAATTAGCTCAGCCCTTTGCAATCTGGGAACAGACTGGGCCTTGTAGTTATTTCAGCCTTGCTGTCAGTGGTGGAGGAAATACTCAGATTCTTTTACTCATGCAGAATTGTGGTTCATATTACATATCATATTACTGGATTATTATTTCTGATGCATTAAAATGGCCCAGCTGGAGCAGAGTTTTAACAACATAATATAGTGTTTGGGAGATTTCATCGACAACAACCATCATATTTATAAGATGATGATGTATTTGGCATAAATACTTTTAATCTGTAAAGTAACTGGTGACTGAAATGCATTTAGGGACTGTACAGAAATTATTTGATAGGAGTTTTTTTTTCCTAGTGCTAAATTTAGATTTTATTTCATTTGCAAAGGACAACAGTTTTGTCTCTGTATCAGGGTTTTGTTAATGTCTACATTAGTTAAAGTATATGTTCAAACAGACCAGTACGAGTTTAACGCTGTTATATTATTTTGAAATGCTGTGAGGAGGGTTCATACAGAACATTAATAATCAGGAAGAGGGCGTTGCTTTTATACAAAGTGAAACACAAGGTCCGGCCCATCTCACCACCCAAATCATTTCTGCACAGTCCGTTGGTAGCTAAGTCCAGTGGTTCCCAAACTGAGTCAGGCCCCCTCCCTAAGGGGTCACAAGATACACCAGGGGGGTTGACACATGACTAACACGACAAGGGAAAAAAAAAATCTGCCACGCTTATTTCATTTCAGTTCATCTTTGGGGATTTTTTATAACCTCTTCTTTTTGAAAAATGGTGGATAACTGTACTCTTTGTTTTTAACGATTATTAAATGAAATCATCTGGTAAGTATAGAGTAAAAATCATTTGATACAATGCATTGTATTTTATATATGCTTGGTCATGGCCCCTAGGTGTTACTTTTTAACGCACTGGGAAAGCCTTTAGTGCCAATTTTTAACATAGTTTTTGAATGAATGCGTTGCATTTATTAGCGGAGTTGTCAGGAGACTGTCACACCAGACACCAGAGTGGTTTAGGCACTCACAGCGATTGGTTAAGTTTGGGGAAAGATTGTGTTGTGGTTAAATGCAGAGAAAAGTTCACTGTGACTTCAAAACCGTACTGCACTCTGGCCTCATAAAGATCAGCAGACAACGACCGTGGGTCTGCTTGACTCATGCCTCAACTTTCAACGCAGCAGAAAACAAGTCCATCAGACTGGTGACCCAGACCCAGAGACTGCATGTGACGACTTGATTGTGAGACCTTCCTCCTTCATGTTAAATCTTAATCTGAAAAATAACCAATAACTGTAGCTACTAGATAAATGTAGTGGAGTTAAAAAAGTGCAATATTTTACATGAAATGCAGCTGAGTAGACGTACAGAGTGGCATAAAATAGAAAATAGCACAGGTGATTTGTACTTAAATACAGGACTTGATAAAATGGACTTTGTTACTTCCCACCACTGGCTAACCATTACATATACTGCTGACAAAACTTTTCCAAGCTATAACACTGTCACGGGATGCAACTCTTGATCTTATGCACTCCCCTGAGACATTAAGATTAGATGTGTGACATGTATAATGAATAATTGTTTCCAGTAATCCACTGGGCTTTAGGCTGAGATACAATATCAATGTGGGAAAGCATATGGAGGACGTGCACTCTCTGGATACATCAAAGGAAATATGCAATCTCGGTGCCACATTTACAAGAAACTTTACCCATGATGGTCCACTTCACAAGAGGATGTTCTACTCCTATTGTGAGGATGTGAGTCAGCTGCATGGAAATAAACACAACATGTGCCTGACTCCAGTGTCAAGAGGTTAAAGACAAGAACCTGAGCCTCGGGGATTTTCTCCACGAGTGGGTCAAGTGAGTCGTAAGGACTCAGAAAGCCTCTTGTTGCTCTTCAGCCATGCATTATGCATCATAGGTACATTTGAAGTTGACAAATCAAGTGGGGCGGCAGTTTTGAGAGATCAAGGAGCTGCAGCATTTGAGGCAAAAACAACATTCTTCACCACCCCAACGCTGGGAGGTTCTCCAGAGCGAGCTTAATTACCAACTGCAGGCAAAGCTTCATTTACAAACCACAGGGCTTTTACTGAAAATCAGAGGAGCTAATAAGTTGCCTGCCCATTCTAGGTCATCACCGTGAGCAGGAGAGCAGAGAAGACGAAGCTTGTCGCTTTTAATCTTATTTTCTTGTTAGTTTGTAACTTAAAGTCGGCTCTTTGGTTTATCCACTACTGTTTTGTATCATTATCTGTGTCAAGTAGAGTAATTATCTAACAAATATATAAAAGTGGCTCTCTAATTAAATGCCATGGGCTGTAAGAGATGGAGATAAATTATTTATACTGCTTTGATGAGAGCTAGCTAGCTCGAAGGAGTGAGCAGTCGGCCGTTTTTAGAATTGAAACCACTGCAGTGAGATTTCACAGAAACTTTTCAATGTTCAGGGGAAAAAAAAGAAAAAAGAAGCTAAATCTGAGTGTTTGCCACTGGGAGCGAGGTGCGTCAGGTTTCTGTGTTTAGCAACCATTTTCTCCAAAGATGTAATTTCCTCATTCAACAGAGATATTTTCATGCTGGTATTTATGAATCAGGAGGAGGTGAGGCCATGTGGTGCCCCGCAGCAGCAGCAGCAGCAGCAGCAGCAGGTTCAACTGTCTAACAAAGACTTTCTGCTGCACAGAGTTTGGTGAAACATCCGTGTTTCTAATTCAATTTTTAAGTGCCAAATCCAAAATGTCAGATATGTATCACTGGTGCTCACACCCTGACCCTAATCTGATTCTGTCCATATTACTGGAGGGCAGGGTGCAGCTGAAGTGCGACCATTCATCCTCAACAAGCTGCAAACCTCCCATGGGCAAAAAGAAAAAAAGCTTTCACAATAATGAAGCATAACTGAGGAGAACCAACGAATGAGACAAAGGAATCAAGCCAAAGTCAGATAAGAATTTCTTATTATTCCAATAAAAAATACATTCATACAGAAATATAACAATTTTGCAAAACAATTTCAAATAAAAATCTCAGAAAGCAAAAACATAACAATTTTACAAAAGTTTTTTTTTTTCTTTTTATACAAAGATTCAGTTGAGAACAAAGAGCTGTGTCTGTGTGTGTGTGTGTGTGTGTGTGTGTGTGTGACAGAAGAGGTGGGGCAGTGGGATGAGAAAGATGATGGAAAGTGTAAGAGATGTGAGCAAACACGGGGCTAAATCAAGGCTCAATTACCACTCCAACAGTATTGGCTGCCGTTTTCGCAGAATGGATGTTCCCTCTCTTTGCCCACAAAAGGCCTTGCCAGCACTCCCAGATCTATTGCAGCAAGCAGTTTCAAGTTTGTACTCATCCTGTCTCTTTCACCCGCTGATCTGAAATCCATATGTTGTAGCATGCCACGGTACGACTTGCTGCAGCATCGAATTCCTACAGCGAGGTCGCTGATCTGGAGTGGGTGGCACAGATCGCTTTATCCTGAAGCAGTAATAAGTATAATCCCTATAATTATTTTAGACATTTTTAGGGGAGATACCATCATGGGCTTTTTTTTCCTTTTTCCTTGTCAAATTACCATGTGCGACATCAATGGTTGCTCCTCCACCTCGTGAGAGCCCCCACCCCCTCGCTCCTGTGGTTTTCATAATACTGTTGCAGCTTGGCTAAAACAACGCTCCCCAGACAGGTCAATAACCAACCTACACAGTCAGCAGTCTGTGACAGATTCCATGCCAACAAAGCCTTTAGCAATTCATTACTGAGAGGCAGTACAAGGCGAGGCCTGTCCGACTGCAGCCTGTTAATTACAATAAATCTTTAGCTTTTTCTTCAGTCCCACTTGCAGGGATGGAGGGACAGGGTGGGGTGGGGACAGGGAGGGGAGGATGGTGCCTGTGATGGTGGTGGAGGAGCAGCACTCTGTATGAATTGTTTGAACTATGAAAAAAAACATTTTCATTCATCTAGTCTGGTAATTTTGTACCTTAGAGCTGTGTGGATGGACTTGAGTACATACTACACAGTAGTTAACATCTTTAATAAATGAATGAAGTGCTCTAAACATACAGCATTTGTCTTATTTACATGTTCTGACTCAATTGAATGTGATATACATCATCTGCACTGTTTTCTCTGATTCAAAAAAACAGATACTTTTCTGAAAATTTACATTTTGACAACACGATTCACCATCGGAGTAGATGCAGGCAACTTTCATTAAAACTAAAAAGGAGGTGCGAGTTTAATTTGTAATTGAGCCTTGATCAAGCTTGTCAAATCACCCATACAACAAATGTGACTTCCCGAGAGGAGCAAAACCAACGCTGCCACAGGGCTGAGTCACTTGCATAAGGCACCATTAAGGTCAACAGTGCATTATTAGATAGAAAAGAAAGTACAAAAATCAAAATTAGTCCTCAAGGCATAGGATGAATGAGCAAGCAGTGGTGAGATCAGCCGGATGAGAAACCAGAATGAAGGAAATGGATGATGTTGTAAAAATAAGAGGAAATCATCAAGGCTTTATGTACAATATTGTAACATTTAACTGTTCGCATTTTAGCTGCACTTTTATTGAAACTATTTGCAGTCCTGATTACAGTGGAAACAGGAAATGAACAAACCCTAGAACCATGCAACACCTGTCTATGATACTGAAGTTATAGTATAGTTGTGTTATACCTCTAAGCACACAGCTTATACAATTGGACTACAAATGAGCTTTGTAGCTTGTAAAAAAATAATAAACCAGGCTACATAACACATTGCACATTTAGTAGCTGCACCAAAAACACCAAAAAAAGCTCCTGTCATACAGTGACCGGGGGTGGGGGGGTGGGGGGTGGGGTTTGGCCCCTGGGTCAGAGACCAGAAGGCGACACATCAACCCTCTCTCTATCTCTGGTCAAACCCAAGGCTTCAAAAGCTTCTGAACCCCCCCACCCCCATCCCCCACCCCACCCCAGTCTGGGTGCCAGACAGACAGACAGGCAGGGACTTCCTCCCTGCCTCATCCTCACACTGCCACCGGGGAAACACAAGTGGACTGTTTCCCCCAGAAACCCATTCAGTCCACAGCAACATTGGTACCAGCCCCGCACCATCCACCAATCCATCGCTTCTCTGAAAAATCCTCCTGACTTCTCTCCTTCCAGGGGGCCGGTCGGCCAATCTCAGACATTCACAGTGCACACATGCTTACCTCAGACAGTTTTGTAAAGTACCAGTGTATCTGCTGTCCGGGAGATGTCCCCAAAACATCATGCACCATACATACAGATCATTCACTCTTTTTGTTTGTGTGTCTTTTATCTTTTTTTTTTTTTTTGTCTTTTTTCGTGTGTTGTAAGTCCTTCTCAAATCAGAACAAATTCTTTCCCATCCATGATTTTGTCCTCTCGTCGCAACAGACAACCTTCAGAGCGCCTTTCTCCAAAGAGAGGTCCCGGAGGCACTGGGTTTCAGTATGGTGCAAAACGGCATGCTTTGGCTGGAACACACTCCCGCCACTCTGCTCTGGGACAGTTCAACCAAGAGACTGGTCGGGAGACGGCGTTTGTTTTTTTTTCTTTTTAAAAAAAACTTTCCCCTTCGCTGTGTTGCTTGGTTGGTGCTCGCCCTGCTCTAGATGTGCCTCTTCATGTGAAGAGCCAGATGGTCAGACCTGGAGAAACATCTGGGGAAAGGGGGGAAGCAAGTCAATAACCATGCTTTTTTAAATAACTATAATAAACAATAATAATAACTTTTTATTAGAAGCTTTGTGCTACAGTGATTTTAAATATTAATCCTTCAGAAAATTAGTGATTTAGCCAATAGATCACATGCTTTTTAATTTCATGTACTTATTAATAAAGCCAGTTATCTCCTCCTGATTTGTTTTTAGCGTAGCCAAACTAAAGCTCGATTTTTGAGGCAAATACTGATGTCGATTTGGGAGTTTAAAAAATCCAATAATGAGTCAGCTAAGAGTACTTTTTTTTTTTGCTTGTTACCAAGATACAAACTGAGCAGGACATCTAACAGTTAAAAATTCACTTGTAAATATAGCCTGACTCATACTGGATTTTTGAGACTGATACTGATATATATCAAGCTGATGTTGATTTTTCTTGACACAACCCATAATACAAAGAGATATTTTTACAAACACAAAATGTACTGAGTGGAACTCTTATCTTTGGCATTTCTGTGCTTCAGATTTCTGTCATTTGCCAACGTACACACAGCTGCAATGAGCTGCGATAAGCTAGTATCGGGACCACGTATACCCCTGGTCTATTTATCAGTCTGGCTCCAGTTTTAAGCTACTTGAATAAAATGCGTCAGTGCTTTCAATCTTTGGAGACATGCATCACTATTTGGAAGATCACATCAACAGAGATGCGTGTGATGCACGTTGTAGCCTCGTGAGAGAGGGACAGAGGCTTATCAAAAACCCAGTGACGTTATTTGCAGATAAATGGCCTGGCTTACCTGTCACAGTGACTGCATTTAAATGGCTTTGCCCCAGTGTGCTTCCTGAAGTGTCTGGTCAGCTCGTCGCTTCGTGCAAAACGCCACTCGCAGCCTTCCCATGAACACCTGTATGGTTTCTCACCTGCAGAACGAACAAGGAGATGATGAATTGAGGTCAGATTTGGACACGAGAACAAAAAGGAATGCACTCAGGCGACGACTGGCCAGCTCTGCACTGTTGTTATTTAAATACGTTCGCATCAATCACCCCGGGGCCAGGCCAGATGACATAAGTGCCTACAAGTCTGCCGAGACCCAGCTTCCACTGAACCTGTTGGACCACTGGCTGTTTTTCTGCAGCCTGAAACATGCTAAGAATGCTAACAGCAATGCAGTGCAGCTGAATATTTAAAAATAAAATAAATGAAAAAAAAAGCCACACGAGCAATTTCACGCCTCTAATCAAAAATAAAAAACACTCAAATGGCCATTCAGAGGCCTCCCACTCAGTGCCCCCTGGCTCCCCACCCATTCACTCCTTTCCCATGGTGAAACTCAATCTGTTTTGAAGTCCTTTTATCTCCCATGTGCAACCCCTCCCCCCTGCTCCCTCTCTCTCCTCCTCTCGCTCACTGGCTCAGTCAGTCACATTCCAGATAGATTAGGTCACAGTTTAGGTATCCAGCCATGCAGAGCTAATACTGCAGCGCTCCAGCTGAGGACATCATGCAATGTGGACCTTTAATTACATTACACAATGGATGGACAATGCCGTTACGATGGAGGACTGAATTCATAGCACTTCCACCCTTCACTCAATAAAAGCTGTGATGTTGCGACTCTATGAATGAACTGCTTTTGCTTGAAGCCAGCAGAGAAGACTCAGCCTTTCTCACCAGGTTTCAGTTTACATTAGGTCACACGTGGCTCTGATAGGTCATGTGAACTCACCTGTATGAGTGCGCTGGTGTGCTTTAAGGTGGGAGCTCTTCGTGTAAACCTTGCGACAACCGTTGAAGTGACACCTGTGTACTCGCCTCCTGCCGTCTGGAGACGCGTCCCCGCAGATGATTCCCGTCTTTTCCGAAGTCTTTGCCACCCCGCCGCTCCTAATTTTGACTGGCAAGTGCAACTCGGTGTGCGTGGCGACCCAGCCGTTTGTCACGGCGCCGGGCTCCGAGTTGGCCTCCGGTGAGGACGGGGGAGTGCTAATGACGGAGGGGCTAAAAGGTCCAGAACCAACCAAGACAGAGCCCAGAGGGTTGGAGGTAAAGCTGTGCGTGGGCGAGAGCTCCTCAGAACTGTCTGAAGCCTCGCTGCTGGCGTCTGAATTCACACTGTTGGTGTCCAAGATTTGGCTGTCCTGATTGTCCTCCTCGTGGGCCGGGGCCAGCTTTGGGTCAGATTCGGCCTTGGCCTTATCCCCGCAGGCCAAGATCAGCTTGCTCCAGAGGTCTTCCTGGCCGTCGAACTTGAGGTCGGATGTGGAGACGTAAGGCTCGCTCTGCAGGTAGCGCTCCAACTCCAAACATGTCTGGTTGAATGAAAACACACAGTAAGAAAAAAAAATGAACTACAGCATCCCTGAGTAGAGGGGGTTCATTCACAACAGCAAAATGCTTCTGTGTGGGAAATCCTTTTAAATGATGCATGTGCACATTCCCCACAATCCCTCATGTAGAGTAATATTTGTTAAATGCTTACACCAGGACATTTTAGATGTTCCTGCACTTATCTTTATTGTACATACATTAGAGCTGCAATGATTTGTCAATTCATCGATTAGTCAGTTGAAAGAAAATGAATCATCTAGTCATTTTTCAAGCAAAAATATCAAATATTTGCTGGTTCCAGCTTCTCAAATATGAAGATTTGCCATTTGTTTGTATCATATACGATGGTAAATGAAATATTATTTGGTTTTTGAATAAAAAATAGACAAAATAAGCAATTTAAGCTTGTCACTTTGGTCTCTGGGAAGTTGTGATGTGTGTTTTTCTCTACTTTTAGCTGTTTCATACACTTAAAATAATCAACCGATTAATCGATAATGTTAGTGGAAGTTTAAAGCATGATGAGCATTTGCATTTCACGATTCTTAATTCACTGGTTATGGGTTTTACATGGCTAAACTCAACCTCCCTCAAAAAGTCAAGCCTCATCTGACACATCTTTACATGCACCAGCCATCTTTACAAACTCCCAACTCTGCTGCACCTGAGTGTAGCCCAACACTTAAACATGCATCGTCATTTCAGCACTCGAATGACTCACTGAACACATTTAGAGTCCTTTTAAGGAAGCCGCTCAACTTCCTTCTCCAAACATGAGCCATTCAGCTGCTTTTTCCTCATGCGTACCTCTGACATGCAATCACATCCTTCCTCACTGTCAGCCGCCGTAAAAAGATACACTGGCTTCAATTTACTTCAGAGCCCATTAAAGTTGAAAAGAAGGGGCTGTTCATTAGAAGGTGCTCGGAGACAGCAGCTTTGACGAGGCAGATGTAGAGTAAATATTTCCTCTAGGCTTCTGCAGCACAGTATTTTCCAGCTGTGCTGCTGTCTACTCATGCAAGGAGGAATTGGCCATGGCTGACATTTGATAGTGTCATGTTGTGGAGCCCATTCAAATCACAGGATGATGCAAATTGGATGTTCTTAACTAAAATAAATGTTGTGGAGCAGAAAAGGGGTGAGAATAATGTTAAAATCTTTAACATGGGGTTAGAAAATAAGAAGCTGAAAAATTAAATTGGATTTAAAGGTTAATAATGTAGGTTTTGAAACAGACTGAATCATGTTATAAAGATAAAAAAAACAACAACATCAGATTACTTCCTGTTGAGCTGCAGAGGTGATCCTGAGTCAACACCACATCTGATTTTGAATGAACTGCTCACTGAATTGAGATTCCGCTTCGTCTAACATCCGCGGTGACTTCACCGGCTGGAAGTGAAACCAGCTCTCATGCGCTGAAACCATCCGCTAAAAGAAGGAGAGCTCATGCTGAAAATATAACAGAGCAGTAACGAGCAGCAGCACGCTGCCTTCTCTGCTGCCTGCGCTGCTGCTGCTGCTGCTGCTGCTGCTGCTAGAGTTACTCTCCCCCCATTCATCTTGGCGCAGCAGAGCCTCGACTCCAGCTGTCAGACTGACACACTGATCCACTTCAGCCTGCCAAAAACTTCATAACGAAACTGATAATGACACAGACCTGCCAGGTGAATGGATGGGCTCCGTCTAAGCACCGGAGGACCTGTGTTTACAACCGTTATGATGGGATTTTTAACTTCCCCTAGCAGCACTAAAACACCGCGGTGTAATCTATTAAAGCAAAAGAAGCGTGAAACCCACTCAGTTCCGCTTTGCCACACAAGCTCAAACACTGACTTAAAAAGACAGTTGATAGTAGACATATTCACCTGCTGCCAGTACTCCTCCAGTGACGGTAAGGCTGAGAAATAGCCCGTGTCGTGAACTATTTGAAGTTCTTGAAAGATGCTGCACATGGGTAGAACATCCATTTTTCCCGAGCTTTTTTTTTTTTTTTTAAAAAAAGCCTATTTAGTTGTTCTTAAATATTTTTCTCAGGTAGAAAAACACCCAGTGAAAGGAATAAGAGCGATCCCCTGCGATGCAAACGAAGAGGCGCTTGTTTTCAGCAGCGACACAGCAGCAAGAGACGAGCGTCCGTCCGTCAGTCCCCCCCCTCGCTTCTTCTTCTCTCGCCTGCGTTCACAGTATTTGCAAACACTGCACCGGACTGGATGGGGAACAACTGCGCTCTGCAAACTTCCCTATTCAAACCTCGACGCCCGCCCCCCTTCCTCACGGCAGGATTACGCCGGCAGGGTGTCAGCCAATCCGAGGTGAGCAGTGTACGGGATTGCAAATGATATCACAGCCGACCAATCGCGACCGGCCTCTGACTTAATTTGGTTCCTTCTCCCTTTTAATTGGTGCGTTTAACTCCCAGTGGCTCGCCGCTGATTGGCTGGTTATTTATAGGCATGTATATAACCGGGTGGTGTGTTCGGTTTCTCTGTAGTCTTTTTCTCTCGGCTGCATGTTTCGCCACAGACAGCGCCTGTGAGCCGAAACAGTTTTACTCCCCTTATGTGACAAACATTTCAGCTTCTCTACGTGTTTAACTTTGTCACAAGTGGCACTTGCAACACTGCTGTTTTGAGGGGATGAGTTCACCAAAGGCTGTAACTATGGTGAAGTGCATGTGTTGACATCAGCCACTAAAAGTCACACTCAATGAACACACCTCTTGTGACAGTGACTGTATGTTTTGTTATCAGCATACATATGAGTTTAGAGGAAACATCAGTCCTCACCTCTCCCCTCTGACTGAATTAATACAGACTCCTGCTTCTTTACTGAAAGGCTGAAAAGTACAAGATCAAAGTTGAAAGTTGCTCTGTCCTAAAGCAAAGGTTTGACAAGAGCAGCCTGGTATTAGTTTAAAAAACTTTTCCCCACCTAATTTGCACTTAAAAGAACGTGTAGCAGAATTAATATTTCAAAGAAGCTCGGCAAAGTTAAAGAATTTGTTATACTCCGGTTTAGTTATTATAATACATTAAAAAAAATCCTATAGTTATTACACACAATGTCGAATCATTCCCTTGTTGAGATTTTGTTTGTCAAGAAAAAAGTGATGTTTGCTTGTGACCCCACAATAAGCAGCAGGGTTGGATAGGGAAACAAATTCAGCCCTGGATTTACCCCCTGGGGTTGAAACTTTGTTGCGAGTGGACATAGAGCCCAGCTCCAGAAGACGCACGGCGGAGCAGCACACTCTCAAACATCCTTCCCCCTCCCCTTGTATGTATGCTTTGTCCCTGTATGCCCCATGGCCATACAGTCTGACAGTGTTAAACAGTTCAGCTTGAAGAGAGTTTTCCTCCTCAGACTGTTTAATTAGAGGGATTTTAAATAATTTCATTGAAATAATTTTTTAAAAATAATTTAAAATGCTCTATTCTCTCTAATTTATGACAATTCTGTTGTATAATATTTGCTTTAATTAAAAAAAATGACATGCATGTAGCCTAAACATTTAGTCAATCAGTTTGACATCCATTAATTGTACTTCCTCTTAAGGCTGTAGGCTCTGTATAGATATAATATTTCTAGAGCTAGGTAAAAATAATACAGTTAAAATAAAACAGTTAAGTTTGTAATTTTAGAAGCTTGGGGAGGTGAAGATGAAAAACTATTTCATTTTTTTCAAAATAGAGAAAAGTTTAACATTATTTGTAACAAAGCAAACTTGGAATTTATCTATCTGATCTGATCTCAGAGGGTAAAATGCAAGAACCAAAGTTTAGATTCTGATCTCAAGTTTAAGACATTTATCAAAGTAAAAAGAGAAACTTTTGCACTGTAGTTAAATGATTATATTCGTAGTTCCACTATTGTCTGGTGATACCCAGCTATATTCCCTCATGAATGACTTTTCATTCCAGTAGCATTCCATCACATATTTGGTAATGGCACTACGTCATCTACTTATTCTTATCATTTCCTCTTTGGAGAAGTACTCACGTGCCACAGAGGCATCGCTTCCTGCAGCTATTGCATAAGCTCACAGCATTAAGTCGCACCACAACCTGGCACACCATGGCCTGATGAGATGAACAACATCTCTGCACAGGAGCCACATTGTCTTCAGAGTGGCAGTATTTTTCTGTTGGCGGAACGAGTAGACAACTGAGTGTCCTTTGTGCTGCTCTCAGCTGTGAGGCCATATTTGTCACCCATAGCATCTGATTTAGTCATATGGCGATGGGATGCCTTGTGAAGCCTGGAGCTGCCCTCAGTAGCCCTGTAAAGGAATTCCACTTTGCTTTTATGTTACTAATGGGGCTATTCATTATGTCCCTCCAGGACTCAGTGGACACTTTGCTTTGAAGAGTAAAATCTCACTGAGTCCATGTCCATTTAGAAGAGCTGAGAAAACTTCTTTTGTCACCACATGTAATGTAACAAAATGCATGGCTTGTCACCACGCAATAATATGCCCACTCATTATTCATGCATTTCCGAAGTTGCCAAGGCTTACAGTGTATGTGTTTGATGAATAACAGAGTACATTGCCGGGTCCCGCTGGAGCATTAGTGGGCAGCTCTGTAGTAATCACTTCCTTCAGAGGGCCTCTTAGATGAAGCATTTAGAGAATGCACGAGGTCCTGCATGGCAGCTTTTATCTTGGAAGGCCAGGTCCGCAGCTTTATCATCGTTATGTAATCCCAGCCCAGCCAGTAGCCACAGGAAAGAGCAATTACAGGATGACCCATTTTAATGCATCACTGTCAACCCAATCAGTGAGTTGTTCTAAGGGGTTTTTCTGCGTAACCTGGGTGCATTGGAGACCCACTCTTGTATGGTTTTCCATCATGTGCATGGGGAAATAGATTATGGCTGTTCTCCAAAGTTTTTCTCATCATACTCTACAGACCTGGTTACGCAGAAGTTAGAGCAGCTTTGAGTGGTCGATTAATCAAAATGATCAACAGAAAGTTAATCAATTATTTTGCTAATCAATTAACTGCTTGTCAGTTTTCAAGCTAAAATGTCAAAGGACGATGACAGATTCTCAAATATGAGGTTTTGTTGCTATTTTGTCTTCTATAATAATAAACTGAATCTCTTTATTGTGTTGTTTTGAACAAAACAAGACATTTGAAGTTCCCACCTTGGATTCTGTAAATTGTGATTGACATTTTTCATTATTTTCAGATTTTTTATAGAAGGTTACAAATAATATGGAAAAGAGGATTAATCGATTTTGACATTATTGTTATGAGTCCAAATGAGATTTTATTCATTTTCTAAATCACAGGTATTTTCTTGAATTTAGAGTGGGGTTATTTTTATTTTTGAAATCAAACATTCTCTTACAAATGAAATTCGTGAACAATTAAACACATCCTTGCTGAGTTCATCACACTCAGGGGTTTTTCCACTCCGGCCTTACTCGGTCAGATGTGACTAATAGCTTATGTTACCAAACTTTAGCTTGATATTACTGTTATAATACTCATTACTTAGTTAGTTTTTTGACTTAATGACTAATTTCATTTTATTATTATCCTATAATACTCAACTGTAAAAAACTGGCTTGAGTACAGTGGCTACTTCAGCAAAGGTTACACAGTCTTGTTTAAATAGACAGCCTCAGGAACATTTCAGGACCATGTTCGACTGACAGAGGGGTAAACCAGCCTAACTGGACAGATGTTAGCAGATGTTATGTGAAGCAATCCACTTTAGTTAAGTATTTCACTGCCATAAAACTAACAGCCAACAGAGAGGTCAAAATCAAGGCAGCGGAGAAGGAAATGTCCTAACGTTTACTCTCCAGTATGTGTCAAACTACAGTAGAACAAAACACTAGTTCCTACATTTCCCATAATGCAACTGGATTGCATCTTTCAGTAAGCCCTCAGTGGTACATACAGTAAAAAGGGATTTGACATGTTCATACATTTTATTTCGTCGTCAGTGTCAATGTCAAATGAGACATAAATATATGGTCGGACAATGTTTGAGGAGATGTGACAGGCAGAAATAAACATCCCCTCATTATTTCCCTGCTTACCATCAGAAGGCCAGTTAGTAATGAGGCACAGCACTATTGATAGAGATGCATTGCTCTCTGCGGGGGCCACTGAAAATTTGTCCAAGCTTAAATAAAATGAAAATAAAAATAATTGATTGGAAATCAATGCACATACATCATTCACTCTTTTGTTAAAAGGAGAAATGGAAGGGAAGAGAGACGGGGGGGGGGGGGTGTCCTGGAAAATCGATATTCATTCGAATCATAAATCAGAATTGAGTCAGCGCTTGCGGGGAGGGGAGATAATCATTGGCCTGGTTTTGGATTACATACTCCACCCGGCCGAGGCTTGTCCAGCCTGCAAATGTGTTTAGCTTTGTTTCAATCCCCCACCCGTTACATTTCTTGTCCCACACACAAACATGAACGGTGAGATCCTCTCATTGAAATGCATTGATGGTTTAGCGTGCCGTCGGCCTTATGTGCTGCTGTCAGGCCATGTCTGGGGACAGATCAACATGTGTGTACAATGGGTCGCATGGTGTCAGCTCCATCAGGCCGTCAATGAGGAGCCTCTGCCTCCCAGCAGCTCTTGACCTTGAGGATGAAGAGAGGGCCCCACGAGTGTGTGTATGTGTGTAGTTTGGCTGTGCTTCTCCGAGCAGACATGCGTGGGACACGGCAATCAGTCAGGGCGCTCTTGTGATGTTTGGTGATGGAGGTTTGTGAATTGGTTTGTGCGCTCGCATTCAGAACACACCAATAAATCAGTTTGCTGATATATTGGGGTGGAAATCAATATTGTCCACCTCCGATATGATGGAGGTTCCTCCCGGATCACTGCTGCACTCAAACACAGTGTAAAAACCTGCAATAAAATAGATCTCTCTTTGTTTAAGTCTGGTTGGTTGTCCTGAGCGACTAACCATTATAGAATGACATTATTAATATTTCTGCTTATTTGCTCATTAATACAGGACAGCACATATAGTATTAATCAAGACTGACCTTATAAATACATCAAATTAAATACACTGAGGTTAACTCAACTGCTAATTTTCACCTGTGGTACCAACATAATTAAAAACGCAATCACAATTTGTCACAATGTGAAGGCCATAAAGCCACTATGTTATATTTGCATTGATTTATGGTATATTTCAAAGAACTGCAATGGCATAAGTATTGGTTTGTAGAAAAATGAAGCAATCTGGTAATAATTTCAGTGCGTTGGCTTTAGCCCATTCATATCAGTGTCACCAGGGGTTGGACAGGCTTTCATTGTGCCCAGAGGATGAATCCTGGTTGACTTTGGTGATTGGCTTACTTTTTATCTACCACCATAAGGTCAAAGTTTTCAATTTAATTTACAATTTCAACCCAGTGACATAGCTCTAGGTTATACAAGCTGGATTGGTTTAAAATGCAGACATTCATGGTCCCCAGAGGATGTACCCTACTGACTTTGGTAATCCTCCGACTTTTCCTTTAGCGCCATGATGAGGTACAGTTACATTTGAGATTTTGAGTCAGCTCAATTGGATGGATTGCCTTGAAATCTGGTACAGACATTCATGTTCCTCGGAGGATGAATTTTAATAACTGGTAACTAATGTCATTCTCATTAGCATCAGCTGTGTTGAGCACTAATACCATATTTAGTGAAGAGTGAAAAGTGAGTATTAGCATGTTAGTGTTGTCCTTGTGAGCATATTTGTATGCTAATGTTAGCATTTAGATTAAAGTACCTCATGAAAATGAGGAGGTAAGAGAGTGGAGTCCCCGACAACCCAAAAATCCCCTTTGACAGATATATTTCCAGTGTCTGCACCCCAACATTAACACAGAGTGCAAAGTCGGAATCCAGCAAATCATCATAATACATATGTAGACCATATTTAAAATCTTGATTTCATATCGTTTCCAACACATATGGATTTAAATAAAAAGATGCAACCATACAGTTACAAAATAAGAACAATTCAACGATTTAAAATAACATTATCATGGAAACATTGTTTTTCCTAGCATGAACACTGAAATACATCACAACAAAAAAGTGGAAATTTTTCAATCCCACAATAGCATTCAAAATGCACTGTAATGTACTACAAATGTGTAACCCTGTGTTTGCTGGTGGTGGTGTTTTGACAACAGCGAGTTACCAGTGACCACTCAGGCTGTGTCATGTAGCCTTGAGGTTATCACTCAAGTGAATAGCAACAGAGTCAGTGTCTCTTATCTGCACAGACACTTTCATTGCCCTCAGGAGTCTCTGTGTTCACATGAAACAAATAGTCTCCAGCAACATTTGAGGGAAAAACAAACAGTGAAAGGACCACATGTAGCCTGCCCCCTGCAAACTGAGCCTCATTCACTTCTACCAATACACATTGTGCCAGAGAAAGATTTCAAGTTGCGCTTTGTTTGAACATTGCGGTCACACAGGGAGAGATTTCAGTGGCAGATCTTAAAAGTGCTGGAAAATCTGCAGGACAGTTCAATGGTCATTGTTTCACACAGAGTGTCGCATTCAGGGGCTGAAAGTTGTTTTTCCCTCCAGTGATGCCAGCTCTGCACTAAAGGCTACTACCATTATACAGGCTGGAGGAATGTTAAGTATTTTATTATTTTCTGCCAACCACTGTGGGAACCAGCGCTCTCTGGCTGTTTCAGGGGTGGCATTTATCGAGGCCATGGTGTAAACACAGACCCAACCCACTGATTATGGAGCTGGGATGTATTCATTGTACACTTTCGGGTGTGGGAGAGAAAGAGGAGGGAGGGGGGGTAAGAGAGGATGGAGGGTTACGATCAGGTTACCATGACCATGAACACACTGAGCTGAGTGTGGTATTCTCAGACTCTGATAAAGGATCACCTATCACCCAGTTCTGGAGAGCGCCCAGACAAATTCCTTGTGCATGAATAAACGTAACTCTGACTCATAGTTTCGTAGCCGGTGTTGCGGAAAAAATATTAGTCGTAATCTGTTTATCATTCCGGTCACACAGAAGTGATTGTTGTCTTACTTGGCATGAATTCAAGTTTTTCAACTTTACTAAAAAATCTGGTTAAATCATGTTTGTAAATAGGCTTCCCTCAAGAAAAGCTGCGATGATGAGCCACCCACATCTTGATGCAAAATTTAGTAAGTAGTTAACAGCTTAAATAATAGCTACACTTAATGTTTTATTTCATAAAATTGTGTTTGTTCTTGTCTTTTGATGTCAACATAGGAGATCTTTGTGTCAGATGAGGCAGCCCTTTATTTCTGTGCCGAAACCTAACCAGTCATAAAAGAAGAAATTATTTATCTTACTATTTATCTGTGGCATATCTCCTGCTGCCCGTGTGGACGCTAATTCAGGGAACACTGCTATGAGAGGCAAGGGACAAACCAACCATAAGGCTATTTGGGTTGGAGGATGTCTTTATTTCATAAAAGCACTGATGGTCTTTGTTTCAGGCAAGGTGTCCCACCTCTGCCATAAAAATGCAGGAAAGCCTTATTGTATCAGGTTTTGTAAGAATTCACACTGTTCTTTCAGTCTATTGTTTTAGGTATACAGTCACTGTTTGCTCTGCATTCAAGGGCACCAGACACACACAGGAATGTATCACTGTACACGCAAGAACCCATACTGAAAATTCACCCTCACTATTCCATGCTTAAATCTACTTTTATTCGTCACACAGAAACTACCCGCATATGTTTTCATTTTTTTCATTTCAACATTTGACACATATGTAAAAGATAAAACACACAGCCTGTAGTTCTTTTTCTTTCAGTAAAGAATAAAAAGCTTTTTTGTGCCTGGTTCCAATCTGATACCCGATCTGTGTTTTACATTGTAATGTCAGTCACCTCTCTCACTGTGCTATCTGAGTTCACGTCTCTATCTGAGTCAGTGACCTGGGAGGCAGGCCTCTGCCCAGGGGGGCTTTGTCCTCACACAACTGTGAACAATGTGACTCCAATGCTTGCTTATCATGATTATCCAAACTCAGGTCTATTGCTTACTGCTGCAGATCTGCGTCACTGATCAGTTTCAGATGAGGTTATCCAACTCCTCAGCTGCTCTTGCAGATGACAGTATTGAAAGGAAATACAAAAGACATATAAGAAGGGAGAAATGCTTTTGTTCTCACAGGGTCCACTTTCAGCCAAACACAGTGGGATATTTTTTGTCTCTTTACGGTTAAGTTTGGAATGACTGACTGTCAGCAGCACTCAAAGTGAAACTTGGAGCAGTAGCAGACTTATGACTTAGTTTTAAGTCATCACTTCAAGATTCTGCTTCCTTGTGTGAATCAACAAACAGGATAAGATTCTGCGAAGCAAAGTTTATGGCCCTGTAAAGAATGAACATTGTTATATCTTTATTTTGAGGTGCCACTTTATCATAATTGTGTTTTTTGTCAGGAGAGCTGATCAACAGCAGCTAATACAGAGTGTGAACTTTACGTAGCTGCGCTGTATAGGAAACACATCGGCTCCGCTGCACCGTTTGCTAAGGTCGTGACTTTTAAAGGTTGACTCCAAACACCAGCGTTGTTGACTCAGCGCCTGTCTGTACATTAGGACACAGATAGTGGGCAGGCTAACGGCCTGTTGTTGTCAAAGTAACAAATCCTACCCACTATGACCTCACTTGCCGGTGAACGCTGTTGAACTTTGAACAGTTATGTCATTTATTTGATCTGTGTGTCATCAGCATTTCCTTTCACAAGTTCCTCCTCCTCCGTCGCCTCACTCTGTCCCTAAACTTTGTGTTTTCTTTCCCTAGCAAAAGGAAATCCTATCCTGGAACCCCTCGTTTCCCTTCATAACCTATTACACCCTCGCCTTTGTTACGTTCCATTGTGAGTTTTCTTTAGCATAATCGTTTCCATGTTAGCCCCTTTCATTTAAACCTTGTAAGTCCATTTTCCCAAGCTTACATAATGGATATTCTCTGAGAGTGAACACTTGAGTGAACATTTTGATCTAAGGTGACCCTCACACTGCAGGTTTCAGTTCCCTTCTGATCTAACAATAACATAGCTAATTGCTCTAAATGCAAAATGAATGCGGTGATGCATTACTCTGTGTGCTAGGCCTGGTATAGCTAAGGCAGATTCAATAAATGATCATTTAGGATGCTATAAAACAACATGTGTTCCTGTGTGTACATCATCATCTGGTTGCTGCAGCAATCAGATGATAATCATCTGTGTTAGAGATTCTCTCCCTCTCCCACCCCCGTCCCCCTTCCCCCTCCCTTCAGCAGATACCTTTGCCCAGCTGAGAATGACTCATTCATATCTCATGACTGCTTTCCAATGAAACTTGTTGTTCCAAGCAGCAGTTTCCGGGAAGCAGGCTGAGTGGTGAATTATACCATCACACCGGTGGGGCTCCAGGGAGTAAGACTGACATAAACAAATATACCAAGTATAAACTGTACATACAAATGGCCTTAATTACTTGTCAAATAGACGTTGATGTAGAGTGACGCCTAACTTGTTTCTCACTAAACCTGCAATTAATAAGGTTTTAAGTCTTCTTTAAGGTAGACAAGGCAGGTAATGAGACCTGCTACTATTGCTGACATTTATAAATACTGTGATTAAGATTAATAATACTACTACATCTGCTGCGAGAGCTAATATTTTACTACCTTTTGTTTTTTACAAGCAATTCTTCAATTATCATCACTGCCACTACTAAAAACCTGCTGCAAATAATACAGCTACTTCATCTTTTGTTCCTGCTGCTACTAACTAGTGGAAGAAGTATTCAGAGCTTTTATTCAAAGCAATAGTCTGACATTTTGGGAAACACTCTTGTTATCTGCCGCAACAGCAGGGCTGGTATTGTTTTCACCTTGTGAGTCTGTGTATGTGTGTGTGTGTGTTTGTGTGTTTCTCATCATGGTGAAGACACCTACTGAAGCATGAACTACTACAGAGGTGGTTTTGAATACTTTAGCAGGTGTCTGTCTGTCTGTCTGTGTGCGGACAGGCTTTAGCAGGGCTGGTATTGTTTTCACCTTGTGAGTCTGTGTATGTGTGTGTGTGTGTGTTTGTGTGTGTCTCATCATGGTGAAGACACCTACTGAAGCATGAACTACTACAGAGGTGGTTTTGAATACTTTAGCAGGTGTCTGTCTGTCTGTCTGTGTGCGGACAGGCTTTGTCTCTGTGACAGTGTCATAACTTGCAAGATAGCGTAACAAAACTTTACAGGTATGTAGTTGCGATTAAAATTAAGGCCGAGTTTGACGATGAGTGTGGAGTGTGGAGTACTCATGTAATAATATAGTAATAACTACTGGGTCAGAACGTCATCATGTTGACGGGTGCTGTGGCTGGTGTGATCCCATTACGAGATGATCTCTAGTTTGTATTTGTCAAACGGCTAACTGGTTAGCGGCTGTTGGTCGTAGCATCATATTTAGCCCTCAAGAAAAGTTGCGATGATGAGCCACCCACATCTTGATGATAAATTTAGTAAGTAGTTAACAGCTTAAATAATGGCTACACTTCATTATTTCCCCTGATAGGTTAATGTTTTATTTCATAAAATTGTGTTTGTTGTTATCTTTTGATGTCAACATAGGAGATCTTTGTGTCAGATGAGGCAGCCCTTTATTTCTGTGCGGAAACCTAACCAATCATAAAAGAAGAAATTATTTATCTTACTATTTATCTGTGGCATATCTCCTGCTGCCCGTGTGGACGCTAATTCAGGGAACACTGCTATGAGAGACAGTTTTATCAGTTTTATCAGTTTTTCTCATCTAACTCTTGGCAAGAATAACAAACAAATGGCATGTCTGTTTGCTAAATATGATGCTACAACCAACAGCTGCTAACCAGTTAGCTGCTAGCTTGGCTAGCTTAGCTTTGTCTAAAGCATGGGCGTAGATTTGGGTATGGACACTCAATTGTCACTCAATACCCATACCATATTTACTCATCTCAAATGAGCTTGCCATTTTAACTCCCCTCTGTGTTCCTGGTAGGATCTATGCAGAAACTATGAGCTGTGTGTTTTTCTGCAAAACGTTGATTATTCTGATGAAGACTGAGAAATGGAGGAAACAATTGATTTTATATTTAAGTTTCAGTGGTTAAGTGGTTGCTAATTTGTGAGACAAAAATGCCTCCCAATACACAGTAACCTATATGTGTGTGTGTGTGTGAGTGTGAGTGTGTGTATATAACAGTCAATACTGTTGGGTGGTTTAATTTATATAAAACAATGGATTGTATTTCATATCTTAATTGTGTTCTTTGCAATCTATAACAACAGCTGTCAAAATAAATGTAATGGAAATATACTGTAGAGTAGGAGAGGTATAAAATAGCATGAAATTAAAATAATCTTGTAAAGTACAAGTGTCTCAGAATTGTACTTAATGACAGAACTTCATGTTTCAGAACAGCCAAACACCAAGAAGCCTCCATTGCAGCACCACATGCTAAAACTAAATAAAGCCTATTTTAATAGGCACCTCCCTGGCACCTTTGCCATTGTCCTAACAAGCATCGAGTTCAGACTCAACTGCTCCTCGGCACAACATGTTGACGCTAATAATGAAGAATGTGTGAACTTGTCTCTGCCGTGAGCCCCAAACCAGCATCATTTTGAAGCCTTGCACCAAGACAGACACCATGAGGCCCGCCATGCTGCAGCCAGCAAGGTGACACAAAGAGATGGACAGACAACTTGGCAGACTAAAGCAGACAAGTAAACAGACAGACAAACAGGACCGGGGCAATGCCCCAGAGAGCAATGACACGAGCCACTGCCTTCCCCGTGCAACACACAGACCCAGACTGAGCAGGCAGGCAGGCAGGGAAGCGGGTGGCTTTCAAATGACTGAAGAGCCGAGTGTAGACACACAGCACCCCGCTCACCTCAAACACACAGCCTGTAATGACTGGAGACACGGCTGCCTTCCCCGGGGGGAAAAAAAAACAAGAGGAGGGGGAGCACGGCACAGACGCAACAACACCACCTCTTCCCCAACAAACTCTAATGGCTAGGGCTCAATAAACAGCGGCAGTGGCAACAACAACCCAAATAAGTCATGACAGCGCATGGGGCACCTGAGCGAGCTCCTAATTGATCATTCTCGGTTGGAGACTTCCTACTCCTCGCTTCCATTGTAAGACATGCACGCCTCTCATACATGCCACAGTTACAGTCTTGAATCATGGCTATTCTTAGCACAGGTGTGTGACATAGGCCTACAGGAATCCTTATTTTGCCCTAACCTCCTTTAACTGTTAACATATTCCACAAACATTTATTCATAGAGAGAGTGCTCTTCATCTAGTTTGAAATCATGAAGTTGTAAGATGACAGTTAATTTTTTATTTCTGGAATGCGGCCCCCAAATTCTCAGCTAATGCAGACGTGCAGTCAAAGCATGTCTGACAAAAGCCCGCAGCCGGCTGACCTATTGTGAGAGTTAATTAACAGGCATGGCAGATTTTAGCACAGTTATTTGGGACTTTCTGTACGTAGGTGTGATATGTGGGTCAGTGGGGAGTGACACGGCCGGGCGTCATGTCATCTCACGCTATCAGCCAGTGACAGCCGCTCAGAGCAGCCTCAATAAGCATGCTGATCCCGGGCGAGCCTGCTGACCAGCACAGTTAACATTCCCTCCCTTTATAGCAGCCTAATCCGGGTATTTAACAATGCGCCTGGCCTTCCAAACCAGGGATCAAGTTCTCCCGGTTGACTCTGTATTAGCCCAACCAGCACATGCGGCCCCGGCCCCGTGCCCACCCACAAAGCCAAGCAGAAATTCTCACACTCACACCCTCGGTTCATTCTGCAGCCCCAGCCACACGCAAGACTGAGTAACAGAGGGATGTTAATAAGCACTGTGAATTTCTTCTTCTCTTCTGTTTCCGACCAGTTTTCTTTTTTTATTTTCCCTTTTCACTTCATCCTTCTTGCTCCTTCATGTGTGTTTCCATGTCCCGACACAGCTAAGCTGCAACATAAAATTAAACCAATTGAGATGGCTGGTGGGATCTTTAACTCATGCTTCGTGACATTGACAAAAAGGTGAGGAGAGTGGGATGTGTTTGCACAGAGGCAATGGGATCAAATCCAGGGAGAAATCTGTTTTCTTGAGAAGCCATGGCAGAGAGACGGGTAAACTGGACACATCCTGACATGCAATTAGGGTACACTTCACTTTGGGAGCACTGCAATTAGTGAGTGTCATTTTCAAGTTTTTTTTTCCCCTCCCTTTTCTGTCTGTAGTCACCCTTCCAGTATGAGCTTCTAGTTTCAGTCCAGGCTATCACAAGGTCAGATAGGAGAGATACCCTACGCCGGTGTCGGAACCTCTCAGCTGTATGCGGTAATTACTGGTGTCCTTGATATTTGATGTGAAATGGGGATGGTAACCTTTAGTGTTTGCCTGTTAGCCCACCCTTCCTCTCACTGCTCCTGCCCTCAATTCCTCCACCACCTCCACCACCTCCCTCCCCTCCGTTCCTGGGAGCACAGACAGAAAGCAGGAGGCTCACTTTGGAGGGAAATGTGAAGTGTGTTTGAGTGCCAGCTGGTGCCCTGGGATATGGTTAAACATCTACTAGCCAAATGGTGCCTTGTCATTGCTGGGGATGATGCCGTGTGATGAGACCTGCTGTCTAGGAGGGGACGATCAAAAGGGCAAAGGGCATGAGGAGACATGCCTTGGTCCTATTTATAACTTTAGCTAGGATGAATGCTGGATGTTTGATTTTGAGCACAGGTATAATCAAACATTTACCATCTTTGAAGAAATAAGGGTAAGGATTGATACAAACTAGAATTAGGGTTTAAAGATCCCTGTCAGACATGTTTTAAGTAAAAATAATCTACTTTGTAGAAGAATTTCTCTGATATGGTTTTTCAACAAAAAAAAAATTCAATACACTACTTTCAAACACTCATTGAAAAATCCATTTGCCTGTTTTGACCAAACAGTTTCAGGAACTATGGAACCAGAGGAACAAAACTCAGAATGAAAAGTCTCTTTTGTGCATTTCTGTTTGTGTTTCCACCAAATCAGAACAGTAAAGATTAGGCAAATTAGTCCAAAGACAAATCTATATATTTAATCTAATATTTACTGTTGCATGACTGATGTTTCAATGAAAAAAAAAAGGATGTAAGGGACCGGTCTTGCAGGTATGAGGGGTCACAGGTGCATTGCACCAAAGAGACAAAAAGAGAATTTTATTTGCCCAAAAATGATGTAAGTAATTTACAAATATATGCCACAAAATTTCTGGGCCCATTTAAAAAGAAAGGTCAGTTAAACAGAAGGAAACTTGCTATGGAAGTTTGACACAAACTGAATAAATGTAACCAGAGCACAATACATATAATGGCTGATTAGACCTTTGTTGAAACAAAGGGTAACACAAACACTAACTAGCCTGATGAAATCCAAATACAACAACTCAGGACAGTTTGTCCATCAGTTTAAATATTTCAACAATTAACCCAAACAAATGTATAAAAATTTTATATAACAATATTCAAAAAATAAAATAAACACAATCTCTAAACTAGAAACAATGAGAAATCCCAATTCCTCCGTGACGTGGTGGGCACTTGGTCTGATTGGCCACTTTTATGTATTTAACAGCTGCTTTTTTTGCTGGGTCCCTGACAAGATGTCCCTCCGTCAGCAGCAACCAGCAGCATCACCCTCAGGACTGGTGATGCAAAGGAGGAAGAAATCAGAGCAATTTAAGACAAGTTAAACTAAACGTGTGAAAGCAGAGAAGATAACTTAATGTGTGTGCTACAAATAGAAGCTAATGTACGGCCAGCAGCACTAAATAAATTGAGTATGATGCATAAAACAACAAGCTATCATTTATCCGTTTGCTCTGTATGTGACTGCGATGTCAAAAGTCAAAGTGAAATGAAAGAAGACTAAAGAACTACAAGTGTAAACTACAGAGAAAACGAATGCTCATTTAAGTCCAAGTTCCTCAAAAATGCTCTTGGACGCTTGGAAAAGTTGGAAACACTCAATGTTTCATTTTCAAAGTTTAACTAGAGACAAGACATCTCCTCCTTCACTGGAAGGTCCGTCCTCATTAAGTGTCCTTGGAGTTTCAATCTTCCACTGCAGACTTATGGAAGAGGCAGATTATTGAAGCTCATTAAGCTTCCCAACTATGTTACGCTGAGAAATGCTGCTCATGCAAACAGACCATAAACTGAGATTTAAGGTCTGATGAATGTCTCCTTCAGCCGATGGATGTGCAGACAGCCTTCCAGTATCACACTCTCTGCACAGGTTAAACATCCAAGTGAAGTAACGATACACAAATCATTCTGGAAAGGGGGGGGGGGGGGGGGGCTCTTTACATTGAAGTAAAGAGCAAACATGGCAATAAATCTCATATAAAACGGCAGCAGCACTGTTTGTTAGGTAATGAGACATTCTTGAGAAGATTTGTAGACACGGACTGGACTTGTGATTACTTGTTCATATGAAAGCTTATGCCATCGCCAGAGTACTGAGACTCCAACATGGCCTGTGGCTACTAATTAGACTAACAGCAGCTCCACCATCAGTCTCTGATGAGCTGCTTTAATTGGCAGAGCAACAATTCAAGAAAGCCTCGTGGCCATTACTCTCAGCTACACCTGTGATGGAGAAACTCTTCAGTCTGCTGCCTTTATATAAACTTAAAATCACATATGGCTGAATAGATGGTGTCAAGTCAGTGTAACGAAAGCTCTCCGGCTCACCTCTGTGTTTTTGTTAGTGCTCCATGCGACCGCAGAGCTACGCATCTGTCATTGCTGCTCCTTGCTATCAAGTCAGCGTGTTGTGCAACATACTTGAAATACTATGCCCCATACGAACACATTCAAGTGAAAATGCGACGTGTTGCAACACACCAGGTGTTTTGACATTGGCCGGTGTTCTACATCTCTCTCAAGCACTTACATCAAGTGTGTTGTGCCAACCTCCAAACACTCCCGCCCCAGCTGAAAGGCACTGGCTTATATAACACGGCTTCACACTCATCAATCTGTACGCACTGTGTTTACATTTGCCCCTCACTGTTTTTCTTGGAGGTCCCGTTCCAAGAGAATGGAAAGGGTGAGGCGCAAACATGCGCAGACACCTGCATATCTGAGATGCCTGGCAGGAATTATCATCAAGGTCCACTGTAAACACACACACACACACACACACACACACACACACACACACACACACACACTGATTTCCATGCACATGCCGAACAAAAGCTGAGGAACTCCTGCCTTATCGTTTGCAAACAAAATGTGACAGCCAGGAAACAGTACGCGGATTGACTAGGATGAATTGCACCGGGGGCCTCAGTTAGGACTTGTCACTGGAAGATAAGTCCTTCCTTTCTTTCACGTAGGTTTGCGTTGAAACATGTTTCAAGGGAGGTATCTACCTTTACAAACAGGGAGGAGTGGCAATATCTTAATGTTTGTTCATTCCACTGATAGGAAACATAGAGGCTGCATCAATAAAAATATCACAACTGTTCTGCGATAGGCTATAATACTGCAATTACAATAGGTTAGAGAATTCAGCAGTAAATGATAATGGCTTTCCATTACAGGCATGGCAATAAAGACATTTGCAGCCACATTATCTACACCTATTGATATTTTTTGTCATTACTTTTCCAGCTAATTTCAATTCTATACGGTTCCTATTGATTTGGTCTGAAAACACTGAGAAGTGGTGCAGAGATATGAAGGTGAAAGGAGGAGTGAATGTGGTAGAGTGACTGAGGTCAGCGGCATTGTCCAGTCGTGATCTCCTTCCTTATCCATTGTCCGTCAGCGGGTGCTGGGCTGAATGGGGCCTTTCTTTTTCATTGATAAACTTTTGACCTTGTGCAAACATGTCGACCTTGGCTTGCCATTCAGGGACAAGCCGAGGCCGCGGGTAACATATGGCGATGAGCAGATACAGGGATCCACATTCACCTGTGGTTAAGTTGCAAACGGGAAAAGTTTGATAAAGTAGACCTGGTGAATTCTGTGCCTGTATTATTGGGTAAAGTTGTATTTAATGGCTCTATTTTGAGAAACCAGGTCAATGCGTCTTGCGCTGCGAGAACATCCTTCACTCCCAACCCAAAATACAACCTCTGATGCTCCCTCCAGGTGAGCGTCGTTACCCAAAACCAAGCCGTGTCGAGGCACGCATTTGTCAAAAACTGCTCAAACAGTGGTTGGTTATTATTTGTGGTGTCTTGTTATAGAGCCTCATTGTTGATGCTTGCTCCGGGCACCTGCTTGCATTTTCATCACACATGCTCATCTCCCACCCTTTCATCAGGTGTCGTTAGCATCCGGTTGTGACCGATGTTCCCGAAATCCTCACTGCACTAAACGAGATCCGCTTGAATGGGTTTTTTTTTTCATATATATATATATATACAATAAAGTAAGACCCAGGAGGAGGGGTGATGAAGAGAGCTTGGGAGGAGGGGAGATGGTTGGGGGAGTGATTGCCACCTGCCATTTCATTCAAATGCATTTTAATCTGGGGTGTCTGGAGGAATCGCGTTCCGCAAATGACTTCACTGGAGGAGTGGCGGCGCTGGAGGAAGGGGTAGAGATTTGAGGCGCTGATACCTCGTAACAGATCGCCTGCATATGAACTATTCGCTTTCTAATGGGAATCCATATTCATCTTCCTCTCCAAAAGCTCTCCTGTGGGGATGCAGATGTGTGGCTGCTTTTATATCTTCTCCTTATCCACTTCCCCATCCGTGTACCCTAATCAAAACCCCCACATATTTTAAGGCCCTACACCATCCGCTCACTCATATTGAATTTCCATTGCCCCACTATTGAGTTTATGGACCATCTTTGAGATTATTAATGACATGGCACAGAGTTATACATATGAATATGGAGATCAGCCACATTGTGCATACGCTTTCCTATATAACAGGACTGATCTAAATCTCTAATGTCTTCTTTGACTGATGGCACCACCCTTCTGCTCCGCACACTTTTCTTAATAATGTGCCTTCTTCACTCCCATTATCTGTGTATTTAAAACCCAAGACCCCCCCTAAAAAGCAGTCGTGAATGATAACTCCTCCACACAAACTCGGGGTACTTCAATTCATCCTGTGGCAGAGATAAAGGGGTCAACTTCATGCTACAAGGGATCAAATTGAAAGTATAACAGGTTTAGTTCTGGTGGTCCTTTTTCAATGTACAGAATTTGCGTTTTATTCAGGCGTCTTGAAGGGCACATTCATGCCCGTTGTTGTATTCATGGAGCGTGCTGCTATACAGTGTGTCTGCGATGCCCAGTAGAGATATGTAGGATGAATTATTACAGTAAAGGGATTTTATTTATTAACTGGCCCATTGAAGTTGGGAGCGTTCCAACTGTTGCTGTCCCATCATCTGGGGCCTCTCATCTGTACTGTCGAAGGGCAGATAAATACTGTACGTCTGCACAGTTAATATATATCCACACAGTCTGAATCTACATAAGCAGAGAATTAGCCATGTGCGGGCCGCCAAAACACCAATACAATATCAACACAAAGTTCAGTTTTATATTAGTCAGTGAAGAGGATTTAGTTTAAGGAGAGTTACATCAAGCTTTACATCCATCAGTTTACTATACTACTCATCCTGTAAAGATAGTTGTTTAATGTAGTCTTTGGCTGTAGTGGAGCTTCATCAAGCTTTAGAAAATAACCCTGATGATGTAGGAAGGGTTTACCAAAAAAAAAAAAAAAGTTGGGAGCTGTAGGATCCTGACAAAGAGTCTGGATATACTGTATATGCCACTGCTGCATCAGTTTTAACCTTTCTTTTTGTTGGTCTGTTGGATGGCTGGTCTACCATTGTGATACAGATTGGTTCAGGTATTCATGTTCCCCAGAGGATGAACCGACGATTTCTTCAGCACAATCAACGTGTCAACATTTTAATATGTTTGATTCTTTGTTTTATGACTAAATACTTCCAAAATTCAGGAAGTCTCAGCTGTACTATCCACCTAATGTTGGTATGCTAACACACTAAACTAAAATGCTAAACATAGTAAACATACCTGCATGTTAGCATTGTTATTGAGAATTTTAGCATGCGATTGTTAGCATTTAGACTCTTAATCTAGTTGATGAATGAGTTAATTGAGAGAAAAATAATCAGCAATAATTTGTTAAAACTTAAAATATTTTTTCAAGCAAAAGCACCAAAACATTCACTAGTCCTGTTCCTGTCTTTGTGATGTGACAGTAAACAGAATATCTTTGTCTGCTGGTCGGACAAAACAAAACATCTGAAGATTTCAACTTGAGCTTTAGGAAATTGTAATTGTGAAAAAAATAATCAAAACAATAAGATTAATCATTAATGAAAATAATCCTTAGTTAGAGCCCTAGTCTAATTAATGGAAAGCCTGTGCTACATTTTTAAAGCACATTAACCACGTAGGTAGAGTTTAACAAAAATACATTACCAAGCATTATGGGAAGTTCAGACAGACAAATACAAGAATTTGTTTCCTGTGTGGATCCAATTTCCAGCCGGCTCTGACGGACTCACACGTCAGTCCATCTTCATTCTACTTTTGGTCATGCAGACGTGAACAGTTGGGCAATAGAAGCACTTTGGAAAATCTATAAGTAATTATTCTCACATGTTTAGCACTATATGACATGACCAGACTACAATGTGCCGCATCACTGTCATAGATGTAATGGAAGACGAACATGAGTGCGTTTAGACTGCAGTCAGGTGAAAGAAGAGAGAGGGGGAAATATGGAGGATATATGACAATAACTCTAACTAAAAACATGACATCAAGCCGTGCTGCATTAAAATGAGTGTGTTGGCATTTCTGACCTTCCAAGTTCAAACTGCTCTTGTTAGACTGCAAACCTAACCTAAACATCTTCAGCTTATTGCTCTTTGATTCTTACATGATTTTCCAATGATTTTTAATGTAGAGTATGTGTGAATCTGCACAGGGCGATGTGTATGTACAGTATATCAACAGCACCATAGCAACAACTGAAGACACCATTTAAGGGCAGACCCACTGAAGTGATTTTACCTGGTATTGTATCATCTTTCAACATAATATTACAACAGCTACACAGCAGTTCAGTGTGATGTTGATGGTGTTATGAGGAGAATAACGAGTGGAGGAAGCTATGAAAACAAGCAGAGTAAGTTCAGTATCTTCAGTTTACTACATACTAAATTGTATGTAACTTTTTCTATTGCCTCTTGTTGCAGTGTTTTTTGTCATTTTTCATGATTTTTTATGCATTGTCTAAGTCTGAACTTCCTCCAGGGGGCAAATTGTTATTTCAATCAAGCATAACTAAGCCAGAGAGGTGCTGTTGTGTAACTGCTGCCTCTGTATCTTCCTAACCCGCGTTGGTAATGAGTGTCATCTGCACATGCTTTTTGGAGGCCCCTGCAACATCAGCTGATAGTCATGTTTGTTCAGGGTTGTTATCCTGGGTTTAGAAACAGCTCGGGGTAAACAAGAGGAAACAGAGCGCCTACACACAAGGCCTGCCTCTAAGCAAATGACATCAAATTGCTCTCTTTATTTCTCTCTGTTTTACAGTAAAGTGATGCTGCATCATCCAGCCAACAATTTCTGGGGAAATGCTCAACTGCAGCAGAAGCAGCAGCTCGGAGTTCTGAGATAAATGTGTTTCTATTCAGCATACGAGCAAAGCCTTTCACTCAGTGGCTCTGCCGTGTTTTTATTTGCAAGCAGCGATTTCATCTCGCAGTCTTCACACCAGTCTCAGAAATCCAATAAAAATGACTGACTACATTTTATCACTGCAGGATTTATCTTTCTGGAAGATTTACAAGTCCAGCCTGATAATGTGGAAAAAAGCAGAAATATGAAGAACTATAAACCTGGTATGATCTGCATTTTACTCAAAACTTGTGTGGAGCTGGTGAAACCTGTAATTCACCAACGCTGTTAATGCTGAATAAAAGAATAAGACAGCTGATTTGTATTACTGCTGATGCTGCTTCATATAATATGTCAGGTCCTCTGTTTTTTTTTTTTTTTGCATCATTTCTGTTCTGCCAGCTTGAGTTGTTGTTACCACATTCAGACCAACAGGCTGAGGATGGTTCATTGCCCCAGTGACTCAGGAAAAGCCTGTTTCACCCTCGCCCCTTGTCATTATCCACCAACAGCATCACAGGGCAGACAATCAAGGGATCAAGGCCGGCCAGGAGAAATCCTGTCCCCAGACGTAAAAAAGGATGCGCGCCGTGATCTCTCCCCCTCATTGCCAGGAATTCAATTTCACTCAGCTAACATCTGCCAGAGATAAGTGAAACATAAACAATGTCACTCACACTGAGAGAGAGAGAGAGAGAGAGAGAGAGAGGGCGAGAGAGAGAGAGATAGAGAGAGCTCAGGGCTTTTTCCTGGAGAGTACACAGTGGTACTGAAACATCCCTCTATTACAGCCATGACATTTGTGCCCAACATTCTTCTTTTTCTTCTGCAAGAGAACAACAAGACAAAAACTAGGAATGAACATTTGGATGGAAATAGAGAAGAATTTAGCAGCTAAAGAGGTCACATGGTAATGAGGAAAAAATCTATTCAAATTTACAGTGTAAAATCCAAAAGAAATACACATTCACTGCTGAGCAAAGACTGCATTCAAACATCTCCCGTGAAAAATATAAATCCTTCCAAAGAAAGACATTCAATTTCTGTTGAAAATCAGGTGTCAAGGCCACAAACCCCCACTGTCAGCAGATACAAAGACCTGCGTCCTTTGGGTCAATGTCAGTGGAGTGTTTTCTTCTATACAGCTGTAGTTGAGTTGAAAGCTCCATTATGGTTGAGATGACGCAGACATTGAGAGTCCTGGTGTAACCCCTTGAGACCTGACTCACTCTGTCTGCAGTAAACATGTTATTAGGAAACCATGGTGTTTACATTGTGCGAGTGAGCGATATTGGTACTAACCTGTGCCAGTATACAGCAAACTGGTAGATTTTATACACATCTTAAAATTCCAGGAGGGGGTTCTGTGTGCGTACTGAAAGTAGAAATCAGCGAAATGTGAGAAGAGTCTGTTTTTGTAACTGTGGAAAGTATGTTAAAGCAAATGACAACTCCATGTTTTTCCCATTATCCATTTTCAAATAATTTGCTCACATTTTCCTCAAGCAGAGGGGGCAAAAGCTAAAAATCTGATCAGAATTTCCTAATTAAGGCCATTTAAAGAAGATAAATCATTCACCAGTGTACGGAAATTACTGGGGTAGGGAGGGGGGCTGAATCTTATATCTCATTTTATATAAATTGTTATTTTAATTCTTTCTTTTCCCCTAGACTTGAGAAGAAAAAAACGTATGTATTTATGTCAAACATAAAGAAGTGAAAACAGAGACCAGGCTTCTTATTTTGATGAGAAAAATAAAGCTCCGATACAGAACGATCCTTTGCATGTGGTCAAATTCCACCATTATTACCCGTAGCACACAATAGCCATCTTGTTTTTGTTACTATCTGTTTTGTATTTGTTATTTAATAGAAAAAATATCACAAGGAAAGTCTGAAATAAAATATGAGAATAAGCTAAAAGACCTCCCGCACTCTCAAATAAATAAATAAATAAATAAATAAAACTCAGATTTCCTCCCTACAGCAATAATAAAAAGTAGCCTACGTAAGTGGACGCCTGATCATTTTCATACAGTCCCTTATTTCGAGCTGTTCATCTGCTCTCTAACAACAGGCGTGACTGTCGGACCGCTTCACAACTGTCATCAATAAAGCAAGGATGTGCTCTACCTTTGTGCAGCTTTACTGGTGCCCTGCCTTGAGATTTATCGCTTATTGAAGTACGTGAGGAACACATAATGCAATAACCTTATGCTGATGGAATAATATAATTTTCTCTTCACTGCCTCAAAGGAAAATGTAGCCCACTATTATCACTAAGTATTCTCTTGAGAAAAAGAAAAAAACAACAACAAAAAAACAGAAATCCTAAAGGCAGTATTTGTGTTCTCTGTGTGCCAGTTGCTTTTGAAAACACGGCACAGAATCAGTATTCATGCAGACTTTGGTTATTTGGTGTGCAGACCTCATTATATTAGCATACCAGGAGGTAAATGACAAATAAATGCAGCACTCATCACCATCTCTATTTCTACTTGACAATACATGTTCTGCATGAATGAATATTGATGCACAGCTTTCCCTCGATGGTTCATTTTCGAGTTAACATTCCCCCCCCTTTTTTTTTTTTTTTTATATTTTTTTTTTTGGGAGAGGGATGAGGTTAAAAAGAAGAGGCAGCAGCAGCGGCAAGGAGACTTGTAAGTAGCGCACATTGTTAGCATTGAAAGCATTTCCTGCTGGTAGTCAATAAACAGGATGCTTGCTGTGTCATCCCAGACGTTTGAAGACAGCTGCCGTATGGCAAAGAGAAACAGCTTGGTGTCTGCCACTTTGAGCCTAAATCTATTCCTGGGATTTATCCTCAGGTTTTTTTTTTTGGGTGAAATGGATGTGAAAAGTGAAGCCCCCCTCCCCAGCACCATCACCACCACCACCTCCTCTCTTCTCAGCTCCTTCCCCTCGCAGCTAGTTTCACACACCTGCTTTTTCTTCGACACAAAGCTGATTACACTTTTCAGCATAGCTATTCCTCGACAAAAAAAAAAAGAGGAGAAATCCTTGGATAGTGTCACTGTCAGGTAACTATGCAAATTCCAGTGAGAGCGGCACTGAAATTTTTTAAAGGAGTAGTTCTTTAGAGAAGTAGAATCTGCTTCCTTGCTGAGAGTTCAATGAGAAAACTGATACCAAAAGTTTGATCTTACTTCTCTACAGTAAATTTGAAGCTACAGCCAGCAGCTGCTGCTAAAACAGATTAGCTTAGCATAAAGACTGGAAACGGGTAAACAGCTAGCCTGGCCCTGTCCAAAAGTAACAGATTTTGCCATCCAGCACTTCTGAGGCGCATTAATTAAAATACCATTGGGTGGTTTGTTGTCTTGTTATATCTCTAAGTGTAAAAATGTTTTGGTTTTACAGAGGTTTATGTCTAGCCCTTGATGGCTGAAAACAACTGCCAGGCTGCCAACATGCATTAACATTAGCATTAGCATTACTGAAATTGTAATTTTTACAATTAAGTTTCATGAAGCAAATGAGATGTAGCAGGCCAGGGTGAAACTGAAACTTCTCCATTCTGTTACATTGACATTTGTTATACTGCATATAACTGAAAATCTAGCAGTTCACTCCATATGGACACTTTTTTTTTAAACAATCTAATATTGATTTTTAACAAACACCATTTACATTTTAGCCTTAGATCGTCACAGGATAATGTTACGATTTGACAAAGGTGCTGAGTCAGTGGGGAAGTTAGTGGTTAGTTCACATCTGTAATAACAGCAGGATAGACAGGAACACATGCCATAAGAGGTTCCAGAGATTACAGCTGGAAAATTAAAAAAAATACTTTTGAGCGTTGGTGACTTGAATTTGTATGAATGAAACCTAGTTATGATGATAGATTCTTATTCGATGCTGCATTTTCATGATGCCTGTAGGTTGGTGTGACTAACAAAGTCATCACTGTTCAACTTTTAAAAAAATCGTGAAGGTTCCAACTTCTAAAACCAAGTGATGTAATGGATGCCAAATTGTTGAACATGGACAGCAAACACCAAGCCTTTTCTGTCAGTGAAAGAAATGCTCGTTGAGACATTGCAATGAGTTGCAAATGTTAGTTAATTAACGAGCTTCAGAGGGGCTGGTAGGTGGATTTTGTTACCTTTGGACAGAGCCAGCTGTTTCCATTTTTCCAGTCTTTATTCCAAGCTAAGCTAACCAGCTGCTACATCCAGTTACACATTTACAGTAGAGATTTGACAGTGGTATCAATCCTGTCATTTAACTCTCCACAACACAGCCAAAAGCATATTTCCCAACATATCAAACTATTCCTCTAACTCAGTGAGTGAACTGTGAAAATACCACCACTTCTCCATGGATATAACATGAAGCCTATATACTGAACTCCATCTCTTTATCTCTTCATCTTACTTGAGCTTTTCAATCTCCTGCAGTTGCAGAGACGCCCTCTGACTCTCTCTGACCCTCCCTGCTCAGCTCATATGGTTGCAGGCTGCACTGAGCACGCCCAGCCCAGCCGGCGGATAACCCCACTACCTCATCCTCCCCTCGGGACCAACTTACATCCTTCCTCCTCTGTCCGTGCTCTTTACCATTCTCCTCGTATCTTCGCTCAGCTCCACTTCCCTCCACAGTGAGAGAATCACCATCTGCTAGCCCAAATCCCTAGCCACCCCCTGCCTCCCCCCTTTAAATCTCCCAGCCTCCTTCCTTCTCCATGCTTGTATCTCAGCAGTAGGAAGCAACACCTGCCGCTTTATCTCACTTCCTGTTGTCAGAATCGTTTTTTGTTTTTTTTTTCCTTCTTTTGCCTGTGTGTTTTTGCACAGGGACTTTATGCCCTGATGTTTGTTGGAAAATGTGGTGGACTTGCCATTCCTTTTTCTGTCTTTGTTCCAAGCTCCCACTGTTTAGGGCTGTATTTTCACTGACAGGTTGTATCACGACACTTAATCTGCTTTTACAGACAACCTTGGCCACCGTTTTCTCCCTGACCTAGGCCACCCTGTGAGCAAGTTCCTGGCATAAATCACACCTCCGTTGGAGTCTTAGCAATTCATCCATAATGTCCTTTGGGGGCTGTCATCTCTACAGCAGCATAAACAAGACGGCTTGTCAGCTTGACCTCTTATTTAGGACAAAAAAATATGGATGTTGTACAACGAGCATAAAAGATGTTAGGCTACATTAACTTCAGTCGCCACAAACTTCTGTCACAACCCATTTCCCAGCGATTCTTGCCATTGCACAGCTTAGGAAATATTCTTATTGTTTATTGCAGCAGCAACTCTATTGAGTTAGGTAACTCAAAACAGGATGTTTTGCTGTGTAATTACCGCTCACAAGGAATGATGGAGGAACAAACAGAAGCTGAAGTCACAAGCAGCAGTCACTTCTGTTTTGCACTGGGTGGATGTCCATTGTTTTCGACTCTCTAGTTATTCTTTGTTCAGCCTGCTTCCTGTACTATCATAAGCCACCATACAGTCAGCCTACCCGTGTGTCGGGTCAACCTACATCTTATGTGGCCTATTTTTTGGTTACAGTGGCTCTTATTTTGGGGTTTCTTCTTCTGTCATTTTCCAGGACTTTTCCAGGACATTTTCAGTGATGAGATCTAGCTCATATGACAGACAGGAGTCAAGTCATACACCAATATGTTCCTATCTGTGGAGGTCTGATTTAAAATAAGTGTAGTCTATACTTGGCTATACTTATCTATGAAATCATTGCTTACATGCTTAATTAATTATGAAAATATGACAAATTGATCTAAATAACCTGCCCTGAACATCATAACACAAATAGTAACCTACAATTTTCCCTGTACTGACAAATCTAGACAAAGGTTGTGTTTTTGCTGCCGAAACCTAAAAACATGACTCAGCTCAACATGAACTCACGTACCTACGACTGCTGCGACTTTCCTTTACAGGAAAAATTACGGCAAGTGAACATAATCAGGCAGCAATTACATTTGACAAAACGAATGAGTAATATACTGTATAAATAACAACTTTGGCCAATCCAGGTTATCAGTCAACAGTGGTGGAAAAAGAAGTGAGCTAACGCTGCAGCATTAAAATACTCTGTTATGTGGGGCGTCGAGTGGCGTAGTGGTCTAAGCAGGCGCCCCATGTGTAGAGGCTACAGTCCTCGCTGCAGTTGGCCCCGGTTCAAGTCTCGAATCGGACGGCCCTTTGCTGCATGTCATTCCCCCTCTCTCTGCCTCCCCATTTCCTGTCTCTCTACTGTACTATCAAATAAAGGCATAAAAAAGCCCAAAAAATATACTTAAAATAAAAAAATACTCTGTTATGTAAGTAAAAGTCCTTTTTAAAAAATGTTTTAAGTAAACTGTATTAACTGATTTTTGTCCACTTGTGGCAGCAGAAACACAATTCAAACACAACACTAACATATGATCTCCATGTTAACAGCTGCTTGTTTGAACAACTAACAGATATTATCACTCATTTAGATGTGCATCTGGCTGCCTGCAGAATTTAAGGCCAATATTCACTTCACTTTTAGGACTATTTTGGTCTCCACCAGCTCCTGAGGGAAATATCTGGCTCTTTAGCTGCTAAATGCTCCACAATGTTCGCCAGCTGCTCTCTAACTGCATGTGTCTGTCTGTCTGCTGTTTGCTGCTGAGCAGGTAGTGGTCAGTGGCTCTGCCAGAGCTTCTTTGAAAACAGCTGCCTGCTGCGGCTGGAAATAGGGCTGATGACAGTGAACCAAAACAGTAAAACAATTCAGACGACACACAGTTATTCATCGTTAGGATCAGCATAGAACTACTGAAGTGTTATCATCAAAATGTACTTCAAGTCTGAGTTGCACTGATATATATATATGGTAACTGTTGGTTTTTTTTAATGCATTGTTGGGCAAACCATAACAAATCATTATATTTCTGAAGATGGTCACATGTTTCGCAAATAATGATATTCTAAAAAGTAACCAGTGGTGGAAATTGTTTTCCTAATTAAAGTAGCAATACCGCAATATTCTGAGCCTATTATACTACTGGATTATTAAGTATTGATTCGTTACTGTGCGACTTTGCCTAAGTACAATGCACTTAGTTACTTTCCACCACTGAAAATAACAAGCAACATAGACAGTAAAAATTACAATATTCCCCTCTAAAATGTAATGGACTAGAATTGTAAGGTTATATAAGTTGAAAATACAAGTTAAAAAAAAAAAAAAACATAAAAAAAAGAGAGGATGATCCTCCTGGGTCAGATCTTCACCTATCCCCATTAAAAGACCAGTGCTGTAAAAAATAATTTCATTAGTTTCAGTTTCCGTGTGAAGATTTAATGCTGCATTATTGTGTTGTTGAGTGTTGCTTTATAAGCTTATCACCCTGAAAATAATATAAACCTGAAGCAAATGTCCTCTGCTTTTAGTTTTTGGCACAGAATTTTATTCTATTTTGTTTTATTTATTTATTTATTTCAGTTTTTTAAAAATGTTCATCCTTGAGAAAGCCAAATCAGCTATACTGTTTCGAATCATTCACCACTTAATAGACTCAGATATGTGGCTCCCATCATTGAATCTGACATTTTTTATCACCTCTGTTTCTTTTTATTTTATTTATGTATCTTTTTTTTTTCTTTTTATATTTTGCAGCATTTGCTGTTTCTGGCAATGCAGTTTTCCTGAAACAAAAGAGCCCCTGGATAGACTTTTGCTGTGTTATTCATACTTACATTCCAGTCATTAAAACCAACCATCATCGATACACTGGACGACTCCAAATCGATCCCCTCCCACTGATTTAAATGGCTGTGTGAAACTGTTAATAGAACATCTCAGGGCTTGAGGCTGAACGCATTGATCCTGTACAATGTTTTCACTGGGTCTAGATAGAGAATATTGATACAGCGAGTATGGATTCACTGTGTTAGACTTTACATGGATGTGGAGATTCTTGTCACTGAACATAGATTGGCTCATGGATAGCATGTGTATGAGTGAGTGTATTGCATTGTGTGGCTTTTGTGTGACTTTTAAGTTTTAGGTAAAGATGCTGCTCAAGCTTGTTGATGCAAATATGATCATGACAAAAGCGACCTGTGTCAAATATTCATGATTAATGAACCTCACGACTGATTGATTTGTCTGAGACTTCCATGACAGACAAAATGTTTCATTATATCAATCAATAGGAACGTCTGGCTTGACAGCACGCTTTAATTATGAGTAAGGAGTTAATCTAACATTTCATCTACAGTATGGGATGAGGGTTATTAGCAAACAAAGTTCAAGGATCAAAGCAGCTCTCAGAAGTTAAGTCAGTCTCTCATGTTGCTGTTGTGTTGCTAGGAAACCAAACACTGAGGCGATAACAGGAAATTACCTCTTTCCTTTAACTTACTACAGGAGCTGACGTGATGCACATGTGCTAAGATGCAAATATGATGAGAGATGTGTAGGGAAAAATGCTAAATTATGTGGAGCGTTCAAATCTCAAATGACTTTATACATAATCTAATAAAAAACTAGACCTGCAGGAAGGTATAAAAGGGGAACAGCACCAAGTTCTTATTTACTTAAGTAAAAGTGCCAAAACCAAAATGTTAAATTCTCTATTACAAGTAAAAGCCTAGCATATAAAAAAGTACAAAGTATCAACTGCAAAATCTTCTTCAAGTTTCAAAAGTAAAAGTGCTCATTCTGCAGAAAACTGACATATTATTGTATATTGCATTCATAGATTGTTAGAACTGATGCATCAGTGCATGAGAAGCATTTTACTATTGTAGCCTCTCATGGTGGAACTACTTTATATACAGTTGGGTAGTTTATACCAGTGATTCCAAACCTAGGGCTCAGGCTCCTCCAGAAAGTCACGAGATGAGTTTGTGAGATTGTGAGATGATTCTTGGGGTAGGAAAGAAGAAGCTCTGCTCGAGTTTATGTTGTCTTTGCCTTTTCTTTTCTCAGATCTTAGCGTTTTGTGATGTATTTGATAATTTTACAGTTATTAGAATGACACCCCTTAGAAGGGAAATCTGTCTTCGGTGGAGCTACAAAAACTTATAGACATCTTGCTTATACTTTTTTGTAAGTATTCACAAGCCTAAAAGGCTGGGAACCTCTGGCTCAATCTTGAACAAATCATTTTATAAGCTTATTAAATGTGTTTTATTGTAAAGTCTCAGTCTGAATTGAAACTTGCAGCTATGTAGTGTAGTAACAAGTATGATATTTCCCTCTGAAATGTGAAAGAGTAAAATTATAAAGTAGCAAAACCTCAGAATTGATCATTTATTTTCCACTTCTGACCAGCATGCAGTGCAACTGAGAACAAAAGCGCAGTGACCATCCACAGTATAATAATAAAGAAGAGGAGAAATTCATGCTAAAAGACATTTAAATTGGCCTTTGCTTTTCTGGACATAAATTTGAGTGATTGCTTCCTGCTGCCACACAGAAAGCTGCCTAATGTGTGGTGGCAGCATGTGAGTGCTTCTACTACTGATCTGCACTTCTTTCATTAGAGGCTGGGTGCTCAGTGCTGGAGCTGGCTGATGGTTGCCAGGTCAGGGCCAGAAGGGTTCATCTGTGCAGATAAGAGTGAACCATACCAGAGCAGCCTCAGGCAGCCTCTCTGACATCTTCTCTCATGCCTGCTTGATAGAGCTGGGAGGAATGTAGTAGCTCGCACACGTCTCCCGAGCTCCCTTTCAATCTTTCACCCTCCTTTTGGACTTGACACAGAGGGACACCAGTGTCAGAATCACCTCTGTTTTTTGTTTTTGAGGAATTTTGATCCAAAGTAACCTTGTCTCTTGATGAATATTCTGCAATACATGATGCCAAAACATGGCTGACGTAACAAGGCCTATTCCTCCTGAAGACGTACACCTCTGAAATCTTCACACTCCCCGTTGTGTCACACAGATCTGTCTACTCCATTAACATCTTGATAATAGCCCAGTGGTACCTGTCAGGGGTTAAAAGAAAGACTTCAGTGTCTGCCCCCTCAATACTTTGTAGCGTTTTTTGTCCCTGGGGTGTGTGTGTGTGTGTGTGTGTGTGTGTGTGTGCGGGAGGGGGGGGGGGGGGGGGGGGGATGGTTCTTCTACAGGGCAAGGCCAACTAAAGTTCGAGCGCTACGTTCCCAGAAATCATGGCTGGAATTTGGCTCTGGGGCAGATGGGTATCCTTTCGACAAGAGAAGGGTGGAATGCGTTCTTTGTGGGAGGGAGTGTTGTGCGTTGGATGGAGGGGGGAGGAAACCGGTGCCAAAGTCTCCCCAACTCTCACTGACTGAGAGACGTATATGTGATGTAAACATGTGGGGAGCTGATGAAAACATGCATCTCAAACAGAGATAGTGAATCTGAGCTGAGCTGAGAGCTGAAGGGTGGTGGTGGTGATGGTGGGTGGGTGGGGTTATGTTAGAGCTTGCTGCTTGCCGATGTTCAGTCTTTTATGCTGCATTGTATCTCTGCTGCAGTTTTAAATATACTGTGTCCAATATAAAACTTCTCACCTAATTGTGATACTGAAGACATTTCTCCGCTATGTCTGTAAAACATTACAACAAAGTACCATGCTCTATAAAAAGGCTTATAAATTAGAGAGAGAATTAAACTTGAAAAAAAATCAGAGAAAAACACAGTAATCAGTCTATATTAAAGAAGTCCATAAATTTCTCTTTGCTTAAATGTATTATGAAACACATTTTTTTCCCAGCCTAATTTCCTGAACTAATGCGTTTCATAATCCATCACAGACCCAACCACCTTCAGCTTTTAGTTTGGATTTAAAAGAACTGGCAAGAAGGCTTCACAAGGAATCACAAAACCTCTATATCTAGAATCATTAAAGTAATCACTAAAAATGTAAAATTAATTTCAAAACTAACAGCACTCCACAATCTATAGTGTTGTGTCTTTGCATTTGGTCTTTATAAATACCTCAAAAAAGTAACTTATATGAGGAAAGACTTAAAAGTTTGTTTTTCATCCCATTCTCAAATGTACAAGAAAAAAAGGTTTAGCTTATTAATATGAGTCCAGGTTGCTTCATTAGTTAACCTTCACACTACCAGTGTTTCTGCCTGAAACAGCTCTGACTGGGAAAACCTATCTTTCTTTAATTAGGAGATAGAAACTGTCCAGTCGCTCATAGATCCAAACACAACGCTGTCCTAATGTCACCCATTCCCATTTGGACAGTGTGTGGAATCAGTATAATGTCATATATGACAGTCTCCTGAGGTCCACTGAGGATCACGCTGGTCTTTGTTTGCATGACGCATTTTTCCATTTTATTTTTCAGTCAGGAGACACTGCTTGAGAGAAGGGCTTAAACCATTGTTAAATTAATGTATTAGACATAATGTGTACAACAGGACAAGTTGAATATGTGTGACCCCATCGTTGCGTCATCATTTTTACAGGAGCAGTCACACCATACCCCCAGATGGAGTGTATACATTGGTGGTGGAGAGAAAGTGAGGCTAAATTCCAGTGATCTCACTGCAAAGAACCATGAACAGCTGACTGTGGTGAACACTGGTGGGATGCATCGATCTGACACTGAAATGAAAGCTGATTGAGTTTGAAGCAGGAAAGGAAAATAAATCTAAAGAAATACGAGTACGAGGACAATCTCTCAGATGGAAGTTCTTTGTCCAGTGGATACATCTGTGATAAATTTCAAATTCAGTGTTTGATCTTTTTTGAATAAATCACCTATAATAACATCATATTTACAACTATTCATTGCTAATTTAACCACTATAATAGTGGACAATATTGTTGCTGTGTAAGGTCACACAAAAAGAGCACCTTTCATGTGAGATGCAAACACAAAATCCATGATATAGTACAGAGACCACTGCCCTCAAGATGACAAATGGCTTGCTGATGAATGCGTGTGCTGTTTTAGTGCTACTTGACCTGATTGCAGCCTTTGACACAAATGACTATTGTACACTGATTGACAGACAAAAGTTCAGAATCAGGAACTGCCCTAATTTTTCCATAGTTTTTATCTTGACTGAAAATAGATAGTTCTGTGTCTTCACTGACAATGATGTCTCTTCTCTGTTCTTAATGAGGCATGGAGTGCTACAGGGCTCTATTCCTGGTTCACTTTTATTCTCATTCCACACCACTGCTCTTAGGAACCCTGGGAAGATTTAAACTCCTCAACAGTAATTAATTTTTGTCATTGGTCCTCACCACATAAGCTAACAGGCAGTGTAATGTTCTTTGATTTGTGTCAATCAAAATCTTTCAGCTGCCCACAGACAGCCCAGAAATCAGCTGGCAGCCTTGGACAGAATCTCTTTAGCCATATTTCAGCCTCCCCATCGTCCTGCCAGAATTGATTTTAAAAATGTCCTAATAACTTTTAAAGCACTTCATGGCTTGACTCCCAGCTACATGCATTTTGTTTCTATCACCACCAACAGCGGTTTGCTTTGAATAAAACCGAAGAGGAGTTGGCAGTAAGCAAGGATGATGATAAACAGTATGGCTGAGAGAAGACAGAAGAATAGTCACCAGTACTATCCGCTCCCTTTGACTGACAGTGATCTTTGGGGTGTGAAGTGTACATTTTTAGCAATTAGTACCAAAGTAAAAAAAAAAAAAGAAAAAAGAGGATCAGCTCTTTAACATGAGTCAAATCTAATCCTTAAAGCTGCAGCTATAAACACACTACATACTCAGTTTTTAAGCTGTACTGTAAGTATTAAGATTCACCTCTCACATTAGAGAAGCTGGAGTGTTTACTGGACTTTGCTGAGCCTCTTTTACATCCTCCAGGGAGAATAGTCTCTTCCCATTAACTCACCCAAGGTTGGCCGGGATTTTCATCTCCAAAGATATGCATTTCTAAACATTGTATAAGCATTGTGCATTATTCATTGGGCTTATTAGAGGAGGTGGACTTTGGGTTATTGCAAATCAGAGGAACAAATATTAACCCATAACATTAGCATATGAATGAGTAAGCTTCTCACTGAATGACTTACAAGGACTGGTTTCATAGAACATGCCCCAAAGGTAAGTACTGCTCCATACCTAATACAAATAATATAGGATGGAATTAAAATTGTATGACATCCTCTCATGTAAGCCCAATTTTGTTTGTACTTAGACAATATCCTGTGTTTTGTGGTTATCCAGGGAACCCCTTTGTAATTAATGTCACTGGTGTTTTCTATATTTACCATGAAAAATAACATAATTAACCTTGCTAATAAGAGTCAGCATACCATGTTGCTGCTGTGCAGAAAGAAAAAAAAACATTGACAAAGAACGTTATGGTCCGTACAGCTTTGACCCGCCTGCACATATGTTCCCGTTCATGACGTCTTTGAGAATCAATTCTTTTCGGATGAAAATCAATGATCCTCCTGGACCAAAGTGTCTCGCTAGGGCCTGAGGTTTTGTTTTTCTGAGATTGTAGCCTAATGAAGGACTGCAATCCCCCTCCACCCACATGCACAATTCAATCCCAGCCTGCATCCTCACCCAGCCGGCTAGTCCTCCACTCCACACGCCCTGATGCAGATGTCTTCAACACTGGATACTCATTAGCCATAGGGTGCAATTCCAGGCTTGTCTCACTTTTTCATTCATTATGAAATAGAAGTATGGGAATTATTCAAAACCAGTGAGGAAAAACTGGCACCATGAGAAGCAAACTGATACCACAGACTGAAACACTACTACTTCATCATTTCCAGGAAGGAGCACAAACTGGAGTTCTGCTGTGTAAACAGCAAATTAAACATGAATACAGCTCAATTCAATGTTTTTTTCTTTTTTTGGAAACCTATTGCGTCTTAAATTCAGGGTCTACATATTTTCCAAATGTCAGTTTATCACAGTTTCCAAGGATGCAGCAAATTTCACATTAAAATGATATACTCAGTGTATTTTCAGCTCATTTGTGTCAATCATGTTCGACTTGGCAACATTCTACTCATCTGTGTCCATCAGACGCTTGATAGGAATCATCAGACTTCACCATGTACTAACTTGTCATCTTAGTGACGCACGCAGCTCAACTTTACTTGACCCGGTTACATCACTTCACTGACTCTCATCTTACCACATTTGTCATAATCATATTATCAGAGCTGTGGGCATGTGTACGTGTGAGTGTAGGTGTGTGTGTGAAAGAAAGTTGAGGAAGCTTCCAGTGCTTGGTTTGATCTGGAGCACAGTGTTTTCCAATTACCATTTTGTAAACAAACTCCTAGAGGAGCTGCTGGACGAACATGCATCAAGCATCACTAAGTTTGATGACGAACATTACAAATGCTCGTTTAAAGACCAGAGCATTTTCTAACAGTATTAGAATGACAACTGTCACTAGCAGAATTCATCAGCTGTGGCTTGCTAGCCAATTATGCTAACGCTAACATAATGAGTTGGTTGAAAATGCCTTTGAATCTGACTTTCAAATGTTTCAAGCTGACTCATTTAAAAATAAGAGCCCTGTACAATACTGGGCAGCGCTACATCTTCAGGGCAGAATCGCGGCAGTGAGTGTCGAAACAGGCTGGAACGGGCCAGGGCTAGCTAGTTAGCGTGCTAACTTCAGTAGTAGAACAGAAGTAATAGAAACACAGAGTTAACATTGGTGTTGCTTTCCAACACTGACAGCTCTTGGCGAGGAAAATAATGAAGTTTGATGAAGAACTCACAATGTTTCTTCTACACTGGTAAGTAAACAGCTGTCAGTGCTAACGTTGGCTATGTAGCAATAGCACAACTAAATGACCAATTCTAACCAATGTGACTGGAAACTTCAACACTATCTTGGATATCTTGCTTATGTTAGCTTGCACTCTGAAACAGAAATTGAAACCAAAAAAGACCAAAAAAAAAACATTTTAAACTTGTAACCACACACCATAATAATAGTATGACATGCCCCTGGCCTTGGAAGTAACATTGGGTTAACTTACTGCTGTAGATAGCGAGCCAATTAGCCGGACATGCTAACACCAGCAGCTTATATCAGAGCAGATAAACATGTCATTACATTCCTTACACTTTTACACTTTTACTCTTTTTTGTTTTTAGAGGGAATAAAGGAAAAAACCATAAACCTGACTCCTTAAATACAAAGTTTTTCTCTTACTACGCCCCCATGCACACTGGGTCAACACAATGGTGTTTGGAGAGAAAATTAGAGAATCCATGACATTTTCACCCCTCCTGAAACAATAATTTCCCTCATCAGGTGCAGGTTAGGCCTAATAGAGGCCACTTTTTTACTTACATAACCATTTTCCTCATCCCTGGAGGTTCCTCCTCCACCACAGTCTATGCCTGATTTAAATGAAACAACAGCAAGAATCTTACAGCCTGAAACAATGTTCAGTGTCCATTATTTACACAGTTTTTACGTGTGTTAAATTTGAAAATAACTTCAATTGTCTTTTGTAAGATCCAAAAGCATGTTATGTAACATGAGTCATGTTATACATGTATCACAGTTTTAAATCAATACGATAACAGAAAAATAGCCTAAAAAAGCCATGATGTAATGAAATTAATAGGATAATCCTGGCCGTATTTTGATCCTGTTGATATTAAGTTTTTCCATGGCTCAAGGATAGACTTAGCCTTCCGCCAACCAGACATGTCTGTAATGAGAAAAACTTGTTTTACTCTGAAAACATGACTTTCCAAGGCTGGATGGAAACACACTTTGTTTGGCTCTTACAACCACATCTTAAGTGGGTCAGCTATAGTAATGGGCCGCTCCATCGTCCTTCGTCTGGTAATTCCAAGCATTGATTGAACTCAGTCTCAACTTTCCGTTAACCTGTGCACAGAGGCAGAAGACACGGTATCACTCAGGAGGAAAGAATGATAAAAACAGGAAGGGTGATCGAAGGGAAAGATGATGTCCTCATATGCCTGACTTGGTCTCTGAAAGGAACATGTACTTCCAAATATAGCAACGTGACCTAAGGACATGGTATTTGGTTCTCTGTAGAGCAAATTTCCCTGAATGAAAGTTTGCTTAAATGCAATTAACCCTCTAATAGCCACATGATTTGTGCTCTTTATTCACAGATGGAATGTAAGCACCTGCCATAATGAATTTTCATGTGGACATGTTTACACTGTAAGCCAAATATACTGCCTCTCTGGAAACGTAACCAGCATTCACCTCACTGTTTCAACACATGAGCCGTGTATGAAGTACGAAGTTCACTTATGCAGCGCTCTCAGAGTCCCACTATAGCTTCTGTATGTAGGCATAATATAGCGTAAATTGCCGTTCTGATACCAATAATCTTGTTTTCATAATCAGTGACTCCCAGAGGACATGTGATGGATTGTAATGCTGTATGAACGTAGCCCAACATTAATGATTCAAATTTTCAATACCAGCCAGCACTGTATTGTTTGTCCTTGCCACATTTCAACACATCTATTTGGTATCGAATGCTATTCATCATTCCTGAGTCAAACATGTTTCATGTGAGTACACATAATGTGGTCGTAAAAAGATGGATGCTGTGCCGCATAAGAAGCAGTAGATAATGGCCCTTTTTGGACTTGAGGGTATTTGTCACTTTTGTTTGTACACCAAATAGCAAAGTACATCAGCAAGGACAACTGTGGTTTACACGAACCATTGGCAGGCAGCCAAGCAAAGAGTAATAACAGAGACGGGAAGAAAAAGGAGCTACCTTGCATCATCCATTGCGTTGAAGACCGACAGGAGAGTGATGTACTGTATATGTGTCACACAGGAGTTCTTAAAAGGCTTGAACTGCAGCACAGACTATTACAGTGGCTGCTTCAAAAGCCTCATTCTCCACCTTATTCTTTTATCTGTACAATTATCCTGACACGTACTATAACATTCAGTTACCATTCAGACTTTTTTGTGAAAATAGCAGCCTACTGAACAAGCAATATAGGCTATTTTCTGACCCTGCAATTCCTTATCAACGCACTGAACGTATTTTCCTGCATGTGGTTCACACTTCCAAGAGGTGACCGATTATTTTGAAACATTCTAATTTGGTTGAGTCCATTTTCAGCGCTCTTAGGTCAGTGGATAGATGTTGCACCTACACACACATATTATTTCTCCCCTGTGGCCATCCCCTCCTTCCCTCCATCCCTCCCTCTCTTCTCTTTCCTACAGGGCTTTTGCTGCCTGAGCCAGGTGGCATTTCTCAACACAAATGATCCCCACCGATGAACGCATGCCCGCGACATGACAGAGAGAAAATAGTGACGGTTCGATTGTGACGTCTCTGAATAAATCATGGGCTGGAGAACAAAGGCTTCCAGCAGTTTGATCAAGGAAGCTCATTTAAATCTCTTTTTAATACGCTAAGACCTCCAAAATGTATCAACCTGGCTGCATTAAACTCAGCTTAACATTTACAACGATGGCGAACCTTGTCTGAAGGAGCTGTTAATTCCTCATTTGTTCTGTGGAAAAGGACACTCTCTGAGGTGCACTGAGTTAATCTCTATTAGTTGATGACAGTGTGGGGTTTTGCTTTCATTAATCAGCTAACTTTCTGCACTACAGACTAAAGATGCAACTAGTAACAACCGTGCTTTATCCTGCTTTTATGCTAATGCTTATGTTAAATACAGAAAAATGCTTAAAAGACTTGAGGAGATCATGCAGAATCATCAGAACCTTTTTGTGAAAATACCAATTAGTGAAGCTGGAGTTAAACCGCTGAGTGTGACCTTTTGTCAATTTAAACCAGTTAGAATAATTTTCTAGCTTTACTAGTGGCATGGTTCTATTGATGGCAATGTCGTGAATGCTGTATGGCATGGTTTGGCATAAAGTTTTGTACAGAAGTTCATGGTTCTCAGAGGATGAATCCTACCGACTCTGGGAACTCTCTAACTTTCAATTTAACGCCACCATGAGGCTGACACTTGTAATTTCTGGTGAAATGTCTTGATTGCTATTAAATTGGCATTAAATTTAATACAGATGTTCATGGTGCCGAAAGAAGAAATTATGATTTTGGTGATCCCCGAAATTTTCATCTAGCACCATCATGACGTCAAAATTTTATTTTGTCCAATACTCACCAAGCAAATTAATTAGCAAACATTACCATGCTAACACACCTAACTAAAATGGGTGACCATTATAGCGGCTAAACATTGGCATTTAGCTAACATCTGTATGCTAACATGCCCAAGTGCGACCTCATAGAGCTGCTAGATTGGCTGGAGATTTTTGTCAGAGGCCCTCCGTGTGTCTTTGTGCACCATACAGTCATGTATTTTGTTGCCATGTTATATTACATTTAATTGATCTGATTTCATATCTGTAGCACTGCATTCAGCCGGCAGCTTCAGACGTGCAGGGTAAAGTTTTTGCAGTAACAAGAATTATGGAGTTGGCCTTCATCTTTTGAAAACTGCATTGTCTGCCTATCGCATTGACTTTACCTTCTGTTTAATCAGCTCTTTTCTGACAAAGGTCATCAGGAAACATCCAAACCTGGACCACAAATATTAGCCCATTTGTGATCAGAAAGGCCTCATCCTAAACATTTTGCCTTGGATTTTTGTAAGCGTAGCCATTAACCTTTTCAAAAATCGAATTTGGATTTGACAAACTGGGGCCTGGCATAATGTGCTTCATCCCTCAGCGTGGATTAAGAAAACCAGAGCCCTTTATCAAGCAGGATGAAAATCAGAGATAGCATAGTGAGACAGTTTGAGGTAAACTGTATCTGGGTCAGGTCCAGTCTGGCAGACTGTTAGTGCTTATTATTGAACAATGCCATCCTCCTTTCTCTGTCTTTCTCTCTCTCGCCTCTCGAGTTCATCCAGCAGATCCTCTCTCATATTGACCGCATGCATTACGGGGCTTGGGGAACATGGCTACAGAAGTCCCTCATTAGAAGTTTGGGTTTCTCTCAACATTATGGGAGGAGGTGGAGTATTGATCGCTGCAAGATAGCTAACTGGAAAACACTTCCCATCGGAGCCGACTGAAACTCATTTGGGAGGGATGCTGCTGGCAAGCATGGAGACGACTCCACATCTGGTTATTGGACCTGGGGCGGTAGTGAGTACAGTATGTTTCTCCTGCAATCAGGAAATACTGGGAAATCTATATGTGGTAATTACAAATTCATGCCACCACTGTGAAATTGAACACTTGGCGTCATTATAAAGTAATGGGCGCATTAGAGGGAAGTTTGCAGCAATGATTTCAGTGATCCACACAAATGCAACATTATCCTGTCAAATTGCACAAAGGATGGTATTATATGAGAAAGCAGCACTGGAATGTACTTTTCCGTTATGCAAAAACAAAGTGGAATGTGGCTCAAAAACTGAAATGCAGCTCCATAGATGGTTCATTTGGTTCAAAAAATATCCTTCGCTTTGCTTACCAAGCTCAACTGGAAGCTATTAATTCAAGAAGGCTTTTTATATCACTACTACAATGACCAATTTGTACATGAGAATGTAAAATATGCTATGACTCACATCCATTCTCTCCATCTATAATGTAATTACCTCATATGCTGTAACTCCCACTATGATTCCATAAATATTCATGCAAATCCAACAATTCATAGGAGGCACATATTCACTATCAAGTCTGAAGTGGCATGTGTGCTTTATGGCAAAAAATATCCCTGACTCTGTATTTGATATGGGACGTGAATGGCTGTGCTATTCCCACTGCTGACAGGGTAAGACAATAGATATAGGTCATGAAGAATGAGGTCCACTTAAAAAGTGCTCATCATACTGCAAGGCACAGTCATTATTTTTCACAGAAACTCGGTAATGGACCCACGCAGATGCCAAGATGAAAGGCCAACGTCTGCTTTCATAGTCATCTCTCAAAAGCCATTTTTACAAATGTTATCCAGCCTATTTCACCATCATTGACAGCCTTTAATCAATGCATGAAGATTGTCTGACTCCGCCATATCTGCCCCATGAAAGGCCTGTTTGAAAGCAAACACTGTTTCCATTCATCATTAAAGATATTGCTGCAGACTTTGTTTCCCAAACATCAAAGCGTCTCTAATTCGTCTGTTGCTGTTCACATGCACTGTAGATGCAGATGCTTTCAGATAAACACACTGCTCTTTACAAAGTGTGCAAATATGATGACTCTTGCCGCAGCGAAGATGTCACAGCTCAATTACGACTCTGACTTAACATCGAGAAGCTGTGATTTTTCTCTGCACTCTGTAGTTAAAAGGCTTCTTGTAATTCACCTCGTATATCAAGACGTTTAGCATGAAATGGTGTGTACCAAGCCAATTGAACTTTAGACAATCCTTTCATAATTACAGCTCTTCCCATCCTTTAGTTTAGCTATCGGTCCTTGGTGTCCTCTGCAACACTGACTAAGAATTTGGGCCCAGTCATCTGGAAATGAGGAAGGAGGGAGGTGACTGGACGGTATTTGTTCTGGCTATGCTCAATGAAGCTGCTAATTGTCCTTGGCCATGTAAAGCAAACCTACATGTCCTATCTTTTTTTCATTATTGCTGCTGCGCTGTCTCTTTATTCTCCCAAACCACCACCGTGTGAGGCGTCTGATGAAAAGGGGGCAAAGGTCATTCGCACGAACACCAGATGATCGGGAGACATTTTCTTAACAAGAAATTTGTAGTCTTTGCCATGAAACTACATTTTCCCTCTTAAGCCGCTTTTAAAAAGATCAGGGGGCGCATATCTATCGAACATGATGGAGCTAAATCAATCCTCACTGGACAAAAATTTCAGTGACGCACATTTGGTTTTACTCTTAGGACTAGAAGTAAAAGGATTTTATCAACTAAACCTAGGAAATAAAATCCAATCACTGCCAATATTTAGAAGAGCTCTCAAGCTTTCCTTGTCTATTAGGAGTCACCAGGAAATGGAAATGTTGATGACTATGAGATCATTAAAATTCACCGCTCTGACAGAAATATGACAATTTTAGTGACTGACTTAAAGAATAAACACACTATGTACGAGTTAATCTTTTAGCTGATTATATAATATTATTTTACTTAATTTCTCAGCCCAGATCTGTCAGAGGTGACATTTAAGATTTCCTAAGCCTCCACACAACAATCAACACTTCATATTGTGTATGTATGAATAGCAAACGAGATATTGTTAGGTGACTGCATGCAACAGCACTACAGAAGTCCTGCTTTCACCCCCCCCAACTCCATTTCTGAACAAACCTCAGGTAATTCTTGAATAGGTTTACCGGGAGGTGCATTGCTGAATCTTCACACCTCCAGTCCGTACGCTGAGCTAACCAACAAGCTTTCTCCTGGCGAGACAGCGGACAGAAGGAAACAGAGCATTACTGGGATCAGTAACAGTGATGTATGTACTGAATTTGGTGTATTCCTTCTCCTAGCTAAAAGTCAGTGTTGGAAACTTCATAAATAACTCTCAGGTCTTACTCTTTAGAGGTATTTTTAGTCCTAGTTTAATCTTTAGCACGATTCTGAGATGCTTGATAAATGTGGGCAGGATATTTTGGCTGGGGCCAAATTGCACAGCAGACGATTAATGCTCATATATGGATTGCCACTTTACTGTGACATGCACTAATGCATGGCATAGAGAAAATGTATAAATCTGACGAAATCACTGGCGCCCTTCATTTTTCAATCTAATGGGTGTAGCATTAACAGCTGCTAGTCGCTGTCTTATAGTCATTTATTACCACCCATGTTATCCTAGTCTGCCATTTTAATACCACAGCACTATAAATCAGGGGGCAAGAAGGGGGCCAGCACCCCCATTCATGCCTGCTTCGGGAGAGAAATATGGAGCAGTGGGAAGTCTGCACCACAAGCCAAGGTGGATATCATGTCTGAAATGTACAATTTAAAAGTCAGTCATAACTTTCCTTTTGCCTTCAGGTTAAATACTTTGTGTTACACAATGGTCTGTGTTCAATTCCTCCACTATTATCATGCTTACATAATTTCTGTATTACTACATGATCAGTCATGTTGAATAGACTCTCTTGGCTGTTACTAGCTGTAATATCTGGGTGGCTTTCCTGACTGTGAGTGAAGTTGGAATAAAAATAATGTGTTTTTTACTACACATGCCTTCTTGTAGCCTTTCTGAGCAGCTGTGGTGCCTGGAAACATTGAGGGGTATATAAATGTTTTGGCCACAACAGCACAGGCCAGTATATCCCTGCTTGGCCTGTTTGCTGCTGTGTGGCATGGTAGCACACTGCATTTAATTTACTAGCGGTTCGACTAAATGTACCGGGGGAGACGCTCCATAATTCATGAGGGAAGAGAGAGGAGAAAAAAACATGATGAATCTACAGTTGCTATTCATGCACCCCCCCCTCCCTCCCTCCTTCACACTTTCAATTGAATGTTAATAGCCAGAGACAAAAGACAAAAAAAAAAGATGTAGACTGCAGAGGAGATATCTAAGGTTAAAACAAGTTAAAATGTGTGGATGTGGATGAGGCATGATCTGAAACTAAATCTCAATGAGAGAGAGGAGAGAAAAGTCAGTGCAGACTTTTCATTTATCATTGCCAATTCAGTTCCTGACCATTTTCTTATCTCCATAATTAAGTAATTAACAGTTCTTGGTGCCAGTTAGCCATGCGCTCGGACAGAACACAGCAGGAAAATAATAACACTAAATCACTCAACCGTCAGAGGATTTTGGAAAACTGCCGCATGGTAATCAAAGATTAAAGGTAACGAGTGAAGAAATAGATATTGGCTTGGCAAGAGCAAGAAGGAAATATTCTCACACTCCCGAATGCATACACACACACACACACACACACACACATACACACACACTCTCTAACAAACACATACACACAGAAATACAAACAAATCTAAGAGATGAAAAATGACCACAGGCATTTTCACACACTTAACGTGCTGGCACATGCACTCATGCACAAATTCACCCACAGATCTGTAGACCCGGCCTGTAAATCAGCACCTGACAGGATGGAATTTATCACACATCTTTGCACTTTAACGTTCCACATGGGAATGCACACAAACAGCGTTGTGCAAAAGTGATATTTAGCAGGGACTTTACCTGATTACTTTACTTGTACAGATGACGACACTGGCGTTTGTTGTGACTTGTGTATTTATTTGGTGGCCCTGAAAGCTCAACGGACTGCAACTTAAGAAAACACATGCAAACAGACAAAACACAAACAAACTCAGAAAGCATTTTCATCAATTTGACAACACATGTGCTGCAAATACTCACAACACAACCAAATACACAAAATTGTTCAAAATTTTTCATAAAAATAAAATGAACAGAAATTCAAATTAATAAAATTATGTATTTTCTTGCTGTGCACCCACAGTGGCTTGAAGCTCAGCTGCTGTTTCCAACGACAAATTTATCCTCTTTTGAAAAAAGGAATAATGTGCACAACAGCTGCAGCGTCATCCTAGGTTATATTTTCTAAAACAAAACCTGATGATAATTCAAATATTAGTTGCATTTGTAGTTTTCACAAACTATTGAGATTTTTGACAATCTGCATCTTCATTGTGTGTGTTTGTGTGTGTGTGTGTGTGTGTGTTGCAGCTCAGATTTATGCCTTCTTTTTCTTACATATCCTTTATGTCTTGTTGGTCTTTGTGACCGAGTCACATTAAAGGCCTGACCTTCACGTTCCCTGCTTCCTATAAACAGAGCGTTCTCGGGAAAATCAAATGGATGCCATCTCTCCATGTAAGGCTGTGTGCACACGATGCAAACTCATTTTATTGTAATTTATTGGACGTGATCTTACACACACCTATAAAAGTTAACAGGCTCACTCTTAAACTCAGGTTTGGACATTTATAAGGTTGTGGGAGACATCATGTTGCATTGTTGAGAGAACACAGAGGACGGTTGTTGAAAGGGGCGCTGATCTATCGGCCATCCTCTGCTTCCCTGGACTTCAATGAATACATCTTTTCTTTGATCTGCTAAAGTTGCTTATAATGATTCTCTATTAGTGGCACAGTTATTATCCTCTCTTGTGGGAGTGATGCAACCCCACCTTTTAAAACACACACACACACACACACACACATTAGAGAACACATACGGACTATTCATTCCCATCACCAGCTGAATGTCTGGCAGATTAAAAAGAGAAAGTGCACATATCTCAAAGCACCCATACATCAAGCAGTCTTTGCTGCTGGTCGCTCTTCATCTGTGGTGCCATTACAAGAACTAGGGGTCGGGGGGGTGTCTATGTGCTGGACTGTGCCGGACTTTGTCATATAAGTCTTCTGCTTTGCAGCTTTTTTTTTTTTAAAGGAAGAGATAGTGAGGTCTTTCAATGTGGCCGCTGTCTTGGATAGTTAATCCAGGGCTATAATAGGCTCGCTTCGCCTCAACAATGAAGCCGAGCATGTCCGTCTGATTTGGAGGCCTTGTTCCAATCTGGCTCCAATCAGCTCGTCGAGTTTCTGGGGGCACTGCTGATTTTCTCGCCTCAGATGAGTGATCGCTGGGAGACAGCCGGACATGCGCTGCCAAACCCAGATCGCATGTTTTGAAAAATCACACAATCTCACACTGAAATGACCAACTGTGTGTATTTTTTTGTGTGCGTGTGTGTGTGTTCTGCCAAGGCGCTATGGTAAACCAAAATGTTCTGGCTGGACTCCAGTTTGAAAGTTCTTTAATCCTCCATCTGCAGGAGAGTGTGCAGGTTGCACAGCACACCTCAGCATACATATCCTGACATTACAACACTGTGGTATTATGCTGTTTGTCTTTGATGTGGGCGACTAAAGAATCATCTCATAACCAGGTATAAGGCAGCAACAGTGGGAAGAGCAACCTGCTGCTTCGATTGAAGTACACTTGTCAATGGCGACCTGCCGGATCAAAACAACCACAAGCCAACCCCTGTGGCTTGTGCACCTTTGTCGCTTTCTTTAGAAGACACATTGTTAGACATTGAAAGGGGACGTGGAAGATGTTATTACTTTGTCAGAGAATATTTTGAAGTGACAAAAGATGAAAAATGCTCATCTAAGTGCGTGAGAGAGAGGGTAACCTTGGTGGTAGGCGATGCTCTGACCCAGGTCACATTGTCTGATGTATGATGCAGCATCACAGAGCACACAGCACATTTATTAGACTGTGTAATGATAAAAAGATAGTGGGGAAATGGATGATAGTTGAATTGGTGCCCACACATGGAGACGAAGCCCCTACTTGCAGTCTCCTGGCGGTAATATCATAAAGCAGGCGAGAGGCGATGCTCCTCAGGAATACAAATGTTGCCTTTAAGTTGGAAACGTGTGGCCTGAGATGTGCCACCATATTGAAGGGGGGATATTTAGCTCTTTAGCCGATTAATCTCTGTCATAATCTTGGCATTGTGGAGAAGCAATTTAGATGGTAAATACAGTTTGTGTTCGATATATCATCTGGTTGGTGCTGTGGCATGCTGGAGTTAGGCTGCACATTTAGGGGCTAAGCAAGATTTATGTTAAATAAATGGTCTTATGTGTCATTGAGCCTTTTTATTTTTTATCATGGTGCCAACAAGGAGACTTTTATAAGACCATATCTGAATTTCATCACTGGAAAAAGTTTAACTTATGGGATGAAATGTCTTCAGGTGTGTGTGAAGGGAGTAATGTGTTACAGTACGTGCAAAAATAGACATTCAACACAAGAAAACTGCAAAATGAGACAAGAGGAAGAATCATATTTCATAAATAAAGAATTAAATAAATAAGAAAGCTGTTCTGTGGGGAGAAACTTGTTGGTTGGTTGAGTTAGAACTAGTTCAGAGCAAAAATAGCTCTGTAATAAAAAGGCTGAGTTCACGTTCACGGTTCACGTTACTGGCCAAAGTGGTGTGGTGCTGGATTACGTTACATTGTGTTGCAGTAAAACCCTGGTGACCAAACGGCAGCCTCCGGGGTTTAAATGCGTAAAACTGCAGTTCCTCAAATGGCCACTTGAAGCTGGCTCCAAAAGTGAGTCAATCCCCACAGACTCTCATGTTAAAATGCCCAACTTTACAGCAGAAATAAACATGTTTACAGCCTGGTACAAAAATGTATGGGGGGGGGGGGATTTTATGTAACTCACACGTTTAAATTTCATTAAGACTCAAAGTTCCGCATAATTGAGGGTGAGTGTATACTTGACACAAACTGGCATGTACCGAAAACTCGGCTCCACACACCCTCCATCACATTGCCCATTTTTGGATTAGGTAGTGTCAAGATGGCGAAGGCGATAGCTAACATGACTTTTACAATTTTATCAGTTCACAGCAGGTCAGCTGATCGTGAAAAAATATTTGTCCACAGACAAACACAGTTCAACATATATGGAGGGTAACATTCCAATAATAGATTAATGATAAAGAAATATTAATTATTTGGCTTTGAGTGGAGCTGTTTTGTGAGGACAATTTCTCTGGAAATCCACAAGTACTCATTAAGTGAACACAATGAGTTGAATTAATTAGATAATCTCAAAACTTTGTACCAATTTAGTCAATTCCAGGAAACTGTATAAAATATTGGGAGATAATTGGTCTGAACAAGCCTGAAGTGTGAGTGTGAAATAAATGTCCAATGTCCAATAACCTGGAGATGAGTCAGACCTACACATGTAACTCAAATTGACATGTGAAAAGGAGTTTAATCTAAACTTTGTCCCATGCCCACTTAAAGGCCAGAGAGATAAGATGATCAACTGCAGCCAAATCTACACAACCTGCTGCAGTTTCACTTCAACAATGATATTACTTCTTTCCTCCAGAGCAGCTCTGCCACTAAAAAATGTTTGCATAACAAAACCTCAACCTGCACTGTCTGAATATATGACACCTTTTAGACGTTCAACATATCTGAACTCATAACTGCAATCGTTGAATAAAAGTGGGAGGATATTTCTCAGGTCTGCTACACCCCATCTGGCTTTCCTCACATCTGACTTTTTAATGACCAAAATATTTTTGGAGCCCCTCCCAAGCTATAGAATAGATATAGAATGAGACATTTATCCAGAAGCCGCTGAAAACTGTGGGAAAGAGAGAAGCTTGCATGGGAATTATCAAGCAGTTCCACCACTCCCCCGACTGTAATGTATGAGATCTACTGCCTCGATGTCTCTGTTTGAAACCATAAAGTCTGCCTCTTTACAAGTCCTGAGAAAACTCTAGCGTGCCGGCTCCACTCCACCGGCCTGGTGACAGAAGTGGCTTGATACTGAACGCATGTTTCATATTCAGTAGTCAATGGGGTGAGAAGTGAATTATGCTACAGTCTGGCAGCAAAGCATACAGATTGTCCCCTCTGTGTGCATAACAAATGCAAAACAATTTAACATATGGTATTCATATGACATCTGGAGCTAATGGAAAAGATATAAAACATAGCTTCACCCTGAGTGATGGAATTTGAAATTGTATTCCACACATGAATGCCTCCCAGTCAGACCTAAGACGCTCCTTTATGGTAAACAGACTGTGGAGGATTTTTGCAGCAAAGCAATCAGAAAAAAGAAGATGCAGAAATAAAGCTCCGTTCTTTGTGTTCGTTCATGTCTGCCACAGATTCCCAGGCAGGGTGATGTCATCCTCAGACGGTACACGCACTGACCTTACATCCCTGTAGTCGAATGAGACTTGAGGGAACACAGCCTCGCATAATTGACAGTGGAGCGGCTTTGAAATGCTGATTAAGCACAACCTGCCCCATAGTCCCCCAGACTGCATGCGGAGGAGGAGGCTTTTGACACGGGGAGGAATCCTTAAAGGGAGCTCTCGGTGATGGAGTTACAGTATCATCATGCATCAGAATTCAAGGCTACTTCACAGATGTAAAAAAGGGAGGGGGAGGGGGGACATTCATTAGAGTGTCAGCGCTTCATTAAAACCTCCTTTCTGGTTAATATTTCCTGGGTAGCTGCATGTGAATTCTGTCACATCGCCTCTGCCTCTTCACCGCTGCACTGATCCTATCTGCGCTTCCTTCTCTCCATGTTACACTGAGATAGAGCTTCATGGCCAGATTAGGATCACGTTTGGAATTAAAAATTTAAAGCCTCATTAATTTTTAAATCATCCTGTACAAGCCAGATTATGTTAACACGGTTTGTATCATTTACGCATTTTGTAAATTTTCTAAATGCCTGCTATGTCATTTCAATCATGGAAATAAAATTTTACGTAGTCATCTAAGAATATCGTAATTAAGCGGCAGCAACAGTGATATATTTAATGGCTGAATGCGAAACGCAGGACAGAAATTGAACTTCAGGGACTTTAGATTCTGCCATTGTCTCCTCTTGCCAATAACCACGACAAGGTCAATGCTCTGGAGGTCATTTGTCTCGCCCCACCTGATGAGAAATATTGACCAAGATGCTGTGAAGAACCAGGAAAGTGCCATAGCGCAACTTTTTCACTTTGACATATAAGTGAGGCAGTACAGTGAGTGTGTATTAAAAGACTTGATGCAGCGGAGAGAGCTATCAGTCAGAATGAAGGATGGAGAACAGCCGAGGGGTTACGCCAGGGCCATTTGCTCTCAGCCTTTTTTTTTTCCGGGTGTATGGTCAATAGCAACAGACTGGAAACCTATAGGTCGAGTTCTGGCGGACGAAAAGCGATGGCTTACCCTCATCTTGCTTCACTCGGGGGCCGTCTAATTTGTCCCCCGGGAGTGGAGAGACCTTCTAACATAACTCAGCCCTTTGACCTTTCAACCCCAACGAGGCCTTTTCCCGCTGTGATGGATTGCTTTTTGTGCATGGTTCAAATATCATGATTTATAGAGCTGCAAATATTTACTTTTTTTTTCACCCCCTCTCTTTTCTACCTTTTGATTGAACCCTCACTTCCCAGCCCTGTCTACTCACACGTTCATCTATACTGATCAATTAACATCTCTGCAAAAAAAAAGTGAATCCATCCTGCTGTGTTAGTCAGCCTGATGCAGAGTTACATATGGATATAATAATCATGACAGAGGCGCTCCCTCTCCTGACGTCGATGCACCAGGGTCATTTTTCACTTTTTTAATATCCATGTGCCAGAATGTGTGTTTAATGGCTTCCCGGGAGGCCGCAGCCTACGTTAAAATGTAGTTTGTGTCTAAGTGCTGTGTCTTAAGTGTAAGGGGAAACTCCCATGGTGAGATAGACTTTCCATTAGAGATATGAAAAACTCTCTTAGGTATTGATCAAGAGGGAATCTCTCAGGATTTTGGCCCAAAAACCTAAACCCTTTTTCCATTACACTGATAATAATAACTAAGCTTTGACCAAGTTGTAGTTACCAGGTATGAACATCCCCAGTAATTAACCAGGGTCCTTTAATTTGTGGAGAAAATTAAAGGAGCATGTCGGTGTGTTTGCAGGTTTTAGCTCTTTAATCCTCTTCAACCCTTGTGCCATTATATTTTGTCCACTTAATGTCATTTTATTCTGTAGTAGAAAGTAGAGACATGACATGAAGAACTTTTGCTCAAACACTGCACTGAAGTTCAGTTTATACTTATACTACTCTACAGTTCAGAGGAAATGACCTTACTTTCTAACTTTCTGTTCCAATTACATAGTATGTTGTTACATTTCAGACTGAGCTTGTACATAAAAACACACAACATGTATGATAAAGCTTATTAAATGCTTTTTTCAAGATTTGAGCGGTGATTTCAAACTTTTCCGCTTGTTATGATTTTGATGTCTGTGATGTTAATTTCACCAAAAGGAGATTTCCCTACTGAATGCATCAGGTGGTTTTATTTAAATATCTGTTCAAATTATCCAATACTTCAATTTTTTTTAATTTTCAAATTATCCAATAGCTCACACATTGATACATCAGCTTTTACAATCTCTTAACATAATATATAATGATAAATCAGTCACTGACAGGGGCAGAATCACATTTTCTAAACTTTAATTTGGAACTTGAAACTTGTCGATAGCTACAGCATTTGTTCACATCTATCTATCTATCTATATGGATGCAGATGTAGATATGCACATATATATATGTATATGCACAAACATATAAACAAACAGCTTCTTATAACTTCATATCTTGCCTCACACAAATTTGGACCTTGACTGGATATCAGAGTCTACACTTTAGTGGTCACACCACAAACAGGAAGTAGTGTGTAGCTCATGCAGCATGACCTGTGGACTGTGGTATATAGGAGCTGACTCACCGTCTCCCTGGCAACAGTATGCTTCCTGTTGATTGTTTGTTGATTACAGTTGCATGGCACTGCAGTTCAAGAACTGATTATAAAAGTCTGCACTGTTACATCATACTGAATCGGTAATGTAACTCTGACAGGCTTGACTGTGATAGATGACACAACTCTGAAAAAAAAGGCAGCTAAATTTGAGACTTTATGGAAATTAATGGAAACTAAAAGACGCATTGAACAGCTGAAAAAAAAAATCACTTTAAATTCCTTTCCCTACATGTGATTTTTAGTAAATCATGCAAAACCACAGTTATGGTCCTTTAACCCTCAAAGAAGCCAGATGATCTGCAGCGAGGCTTGTTGGTGAAAAAGATGAAAAGCAGCTCCAGTCATGCTTTTCTGGAACACTTTTGAGCTTTCTTAGCTTTCGCTTCAGATTTTCTTTGTGTCCTCCTTGTCAACCAGCTGCCTGTCTACATAAGCTGCTCTATAAAGTAGTTCAAAAAATACAGTGAAAGCTGCCAGGCCATGGGTAAAGTGAAAATGGAATATGTACAGGCTGAAAATGAACAGAGTTAGGCTTTAACACTGTTAGCTTGCTTTTTCTTCATGCTGTTTTATCTGCTTCCAAACTTTGACTGAGAAATTCCTGCTTCGAATCCTGTCAGTTTCACCTGCATTCATAGGTAACCCATGGAATACATAGGCCGAGTTGAAATTTACAGACAGCGAGAGTGTATAGGGTAAAGTAGGCCAATGTGTTACATAATAAGCTGACAGGTTAGAACAGTACAAGTAGCTCCCTGCAGATAAGTGACCCAGAAATATCAGCTGCAGGTTTATGGCTCATACTATATTACGTACAGTTCTCCCTTTCTCACTGTGTGGCTGCTTCCCCACACTCTCCACTGCATGTACGCCGTGTTCCTGCCAAGAATGAGAAATGTCAGTGAAGACGCAGAGAAACACATTTGTTCATCTTCACAAGTTATACACAGCATTCTGGTCTTTTTGCAGAAAGGTGGTTGAGATGGATACACACCAACAATGTTCAGAGTTACAGTGTTTTTAATGGCTCCATGGAGGTCAGGTCACCGCTGTCTATGAACTGAAACATCTCCATAATGTTTGGATTGATTACCGAGATATTTTGTACAGACATTCATGCTCAACAGAAGATAAATTCTAATGACTTTGCATAGTGCCACCATCCGGCCAAGTTTTCACTTACTCTGTCTGTTGGTTGGGCCATCACCTCTAAATACAAATGTAAGGTTTAATGTTTATAAAGTTAATTATTTACACATTTATGTTTACACAATTATTATGTACATATTTACAAGGTTAAATATTTACATGTGCATCTTTAAAAAGAGTTAGAGTAACCACCTGAATCCATCTCTGTAGTTTTTCCTCTTATTTCCTTCAGTCTAGGTCCTTCTAGCCTCTGATTGGATGTGACTAAAAGACAGGAAGTGTTGTTGTTGTGAAGTGTGGAGAAAAGTAAAGGTGCTGCTTGAAAAGTTAATCCGTCTCCATCCAGCTGTTTCTTTTATCAAGAGTGATCGAGGCCCCTGATATCAAACCCTCACATTACACAAATATCTCAACATCTACAACATGGGTGGGCAAAAAACTTCGTCCAGACATTCATGGCTCCCAGAGGATTTATCCTAATAATAGGGCGATCTGACTTTTCCTCTAGTGCTGCAGCAGGTTGACTATTTTGGTTGAGAGTGAAATGGTTGCCGTAAACTTTGGTACGGACATTCATGGTCTCCAGAGGATGAATTATGACTTTGTTACACCACAATCAGTTCAACATTTTAATTCCTCCAATACTTTGGTTGATGACCGAATATCTGCTGACATCCAGATCAGCCCATAGCTGTATTTTGTATTTTACTGAGATGGTGAACATGGTAAACATTACGTCTGCTGAACATCAACATGTTAGCCGTGTCTCTGTGAATGTTAACCTGCTGATGTTAGCGTTTAGCTGCTTCACAGAGCTGCTACCCCCTGATGCAGACTTTTCATCTTGTTTTAGTATTTGCATAAAGGAAAAGTTGGAACACTGCACATGTACCCTGAGGACAGACAGAAATCAGTGAGTTAAGTGGCACGGTAAGCTTTAAAGAGATAAAAAAGAAAAAAAAAACATTTAAAATGAAAGCAACACTAATTCAAGCCATTGTCTAAGTCATAATTGTGCTCCATTCACATTTCTGTCATTAACAGTCATTAAATGGGACCAGTTGTTAGGACAGCAGCTGCTCTGTGTTTGGAACAAGGAGTCTAAATCAGTTTTAGGCAGATTCACTTTCCTATATTTCCAACAAATTTAGAGTGACACCCATAAACCCCCACAGAGCTCCGATCGGCCACAGGCATGAGAACTGAAAAGAAGGATAAGTGTATTTTTATAGGGGAGGAAATAATACAAAATAGCTGTGGGCCAACTGAAATTAATTTAAATCTCACACAAAACATCAGTGAATCACTTCCGAAATTCTCCCTTCCAGCCAGCTGTGATGTTTACAACTTTGACTCCTTTTAGATTACATGCGCACACAAAGGTTTTTTCCGTTTGCTACCAATGTCGGAAAAAAGGAAGAGATGGAGGAATGAAAAAAAAATGGGAATAATTAGACAGATCAGAGGGAGAGATCCTTCGCTAGAGGTCATGCGGCTGATAAACAATAGGCTCGCCTGCAATGAATGTTAAGTGAGTATCGGTGTAATTATCCAGGCTGCGGTGCCCGTATGAATGTGTGTAATGTCACGGCCTTTCTTCCTTCACCCCCCTCAGGCGCTTTCCTTCCTTGTCAGACGCTCCGCAGACAGGGAGTGAAGGTCACTTGACCAGAAGAAAAAAGGTCAAGGGAGGGACCAGGCCCATGACGGACTGATCAACCCACCGCCACTGAATGGCGAATTTAATTAAGATTGAGAGTGACATTTTCCTTTCCCATCTCTTCTTTACTGGCTCCCAGTCTGCAAGATTCTGATTATCAATTTTTTTTTGAAAGAATAGGCGCTTCGATCAAACGAGGATAGAGCCCCCCTGAGGGGATTAACGAAGGTTTAGTAGGCTTATTTTCACTTTCCTGTCTTTTTGAGCAGAAACTTTCTGAAAAATCAGTTGCCAAGAATTCTCTTTTTACCTAATGTTGGAGGTTGACAAGTTCATGTGACGCTTTTAGAAATGCACAAGATGTCTTCGTTAAAACATCAAAAAAAATGTCTTCAGGATCCAGGCGGCGGCAGCTCATCCAAGGCAGGCCTCCTTCCTCTAAATTGAGAGGAGCTAGAGCCATGACAATCTGTGCTTGCTTTGCAGATTCTTTGGAGCCGATGGGGGACCCAGCACAATAAAAGGAGCCCTTCCTGAAGGTTTGGCGGTATGTTTCTGTGGGCGACACGCGGGAGATCAAGGGAGCGAGAGAACTGACTGGGCAGCCCTAGAGCCGCCTCTCTCTCCAGGGACTCTTCGCTTTAATCACACTGCAGCCAAGCAAAGCGATCGTGAACTCCACATGCCTTTGGTCTTCCTCGTTTCTCTCTCTCTGTGTCTTCATCTCCGTCTCTCTCGTTCTGCCTCTCTGTTTTCTCTCTCTTTCCTCACTCCACCTCTGGTCTCCTCTTGCTCATATATTACCTATATATACCCTGTTCTTTCTTTTCAGTGCCCCTGATGGATTTTGTTGTAACTTTCAAACTGCAGCCTACATGCATTTTTTTCTTTTATTGCAGCACAAAGTAAATACATACAGGCACAGTGAGGTGTTAATCATGGAGAAGAACCTCCTGGTAAGCAAGGAAAGCTTTTTCCAGCAGCTCTAATTGAGGCCTGGACATGTCCCTGATCACTGAGCCCCCAGAGGCCGACTGCCATAAAAGCAGTGCTACAAGCAGTCATTACTGCACAGGGAAACATATGGTGTCAGGTATCTTTAGACTTAACTGTCCAGTGGCACACTGAAGAAACGAAGGCTGGGGACATGGGGGCTGACCATTATGAGAAATCTTGAAGGTGCTGCACAGTGGAGGGCCTCAGACAAGCATGTCATTTACAGCTGCCTCTTGCCTCCAGTGAGTTTTATTGAAACGCCAGGAACATTCTTAAGATGAAGGCATGTATACAGGCTGAGGAAGTGCGATAGAATTTTATTTTTTAAACTTGGCTACTGTATATGGCTACTTTTCTGTTTCAGCCTTCTTTTGATGCACCACGTTAAAGTAATAGTTCTGGTTATTTGATGTGTGGTTGTGTGGTATGCTTATCTATAGTCAGTATACTAGCTGTAGAAGACTCGGGTCAGAGTGCTCCTTTAACAAAAAATAAATAAAAGCCCCCAAAACTCAGTTGAAATTAACGCTTCATTTTGAATACAGTCTGCGCCGTAGGTTCGCTTATATGTAGTAATAGTTTAGTTCAATGGTTGAGAAAATGCAGTTCTAAAGTGAAGGCCTGCTTGACGACAAGCTAAAGCAGTGAAAACATTCAAAATATAGCATACACTTCAACTGATATTAGCTATCATGCCCATACCATGTCCAAAATAGCTGCTTTATGAGCCTAACTGATACTGGATATCTGACCTATTTGTAATATGGCGTATATCATGTCCTTGAACCTGCACCGATTTATTATTTTTTGGTCACTCGGGCAAAAAACATGACGTCTTGACATATTATCTTATGGAGTTGGTTTGGAGAATGCATGAGTAAACAGTTTACACATCAAACAGACTTGCAGCAACATTAGCACTCGCTCGGAATTGTGTTTCTGGCCACCTTGCGAATGTACATCCAATGATCACGTTCCTTTTAGCTCTGTTTTTGGTCTCCACCAACAGCGGAGGGAAATATGGTTCTCCAGCTGCTCAACGCTCCACTATGTGTTGGATCAGTGTAGTGGACAGTGGGTTTATCAGAGCTGTTTTGCTGCTGTGGCTGATTGATGACAGCTGAGTTTGTGGCCTGTAAAGTGAAAACAATGAGGTAAAAGAAGAAACTGCAGAGTAGGAGGATAATTCTCTGTGGGTTTGTCACTATGAACAACACCTCACATATTACACACATTCATTTGATCCATTAAGTTATTATTTCAACCTATAGCGCTCAGAATTAGATTTTCTCTACAATTTGAATAGTGAAATCTGCACATCATCAGCAAGACTTTTCATACAGCAGGCCTCACTGCTGAGGCCACATTCCTGTCAAATTTGGCCCTGCGGCTTCTGACAGCATCTCCAGATTCCCGGGATGCTTCTTTAGGCAAAACTGCACAGAGAGAGCAAATGGCACATACAGTGCATTCCACTACAACAGCACAGAATTGGGTTAGAGTGCTCATAAAGATACTTTCATAATGTTCTCTTATTGCTTGCAGCAAGGAGCTGCGAACCATTAGCATTTTAGCAGTGCTTACCCTTCCTGTGCTGTAATATGATGCAGAGTGGTAAAACTGTCAGTAAGTCCTTATCAAGTCAATGATGTCTCTGTTGCTTGGCAGGCGTCAAAAACAAATGACGGTTGCACCATCTCCGTTTTTAAACTCATTTCCTCTTGTGTGTATGTGTGCATGAGGGGTGGGTGGAAGGGAAGGGAAATGTTATTGAAGTTACCATGGTGATTCAATTTCAGCAAACCCCCCACTTCCCTCCGCCTCTCTCACCCTCATTTCCTCACTAGAACAAAAAAGCAAACATTTCTGAGAGGAATTCCCTCGGTTGTGGGAGCTGCGCCGGGTTTCACCAACTGATCTGAGCGGGGTTTGGGTGAGCGTGTTTGCCGCTGGGGATCCCTGCTCAGATATGCATCCGCACGGATCTGCTGAGCAGAGAAGTTACACAAAACAATGTTAATTTCTGGAATTTTAAGTGTTTTGTGGAAAAATTTCAGGCTGGAAATCATTAGAATGGAAATGAAGGCTGCGTTGGAAGAAAGCGTTTTATTGCATTTCCAGGCAACAGTGGACTTTTTAGGGCAGTCGATGAACATCCAGTTTAGAGTGTAAATGTCAAATCCTGTGCGTTCTTTGTAGTCAAGGGTAACTGCTTAGCATAAAATTTACACCTCTGCCAAGTGAAAATGTCACATTGGTAGAACCGGATCTATCCACCCATTAGGAAGCTTTGGGTGACATCGTGTGCTGTGTTTATTTGAAGTTCAAACAGGAAGGCTATTTATGCCTCTATCTCCTCCCCCATCTCCACTGAGATTTTAGTTCCTTCCCAAAAATAGAAAAACTGGTGACAGAGGGAGAATGTCTCTAATTCCCAAAACAAATGATGGGCAACAGTGGCAACTCTGTTTTGACATCTAACAATGTGATAACAGCAATTTGTTTCTCCCTCTTCATCAAAATCGCCTTGGGTCAATCAGTAGCCGCAAGACAAGCGGCGCTGAAAGTGAGAGAGTGTTGGAGGGGTGATGTTTTATTTCATTTCTAAACTGTTCTATCAAGTAAAACGCTGTGCAGGGCTGTGATCCAAGCCGAGCACACACACTCACACAACCACACACACGCACGCACACACACACACACACACACGCACACACACACACAGGCTTGCTCTTCAGTTCAAGCTCGGCTCTTCCTCTCCACCGACTCTCTCACAGTTACCATCTGCCATGTTGGAAATCTGCCCTCAGTTTGACTGGGGAGCTTTATATATAGCTCTCCATATTACTTCACCTCTTTAGAAGGGGGATTTGTGACCTTGCTTGCCTGTAAATCAGAAATCACAACTCATTAATAATTGAGGTCATTCCTCGACTCAGTCATGCACACATCGGCGCATTGGCATCAGTAGTGCCGTGAAAGCACCACAGCCACATAACCCCATTTTGTGGTTTTCCTGAGCTGAGGCCTGTGTGGCACGGTAATTAGAGCCGCCACTTGTTTCGGGGGTTTTTACCGCCGACCAGTTGGCGCGACTGAGCGGGATGGGGGAAGCCCACGGCCATGCCAGGGAAAAGGTTGATGGGAATCCACGTGACACCGGGGCCGTCACTGGGCTGAAAGGGAATCCCTTCCTGTTTCCCCTGTTTTGTCAGCCTACTGCCATGGTGACCTGGTGTTTACTGTGCTGGCTGGTTGGCAGCAGCACAGCAACAGGCAGATGACGTGTTCATATGGTCATGCCTATTTATAAGCTGCAATGGTAATGCTGTGCGCATATGAGTGCGAGTGCAGTGGAAAGCCTAACCAACAGGCAATGATTAGATGAGTGATCGGTCAGTTGCTAAATAGCAAAAGTTCAAATCGAGAGGGAAATACATGCTTTAGTAATGTGGAAACTACATCTCCATGGCAACTGTATCATAACAGACATGAGTGTTGAGTGTGGGCAGACACTTTCTTCTTAGATCCTCTCATTTTTACAGTCTTCTTATGTTACATTAGAATTATGAGTTGATTTAAACATTATTTATCATTTTCTTCTTCACTCCCTCCTCTGATTCTGAAAGACTGTGATTTGTGAAAGCTGAGCAGGGTCTTTTTTTGGGAACATGAATTAATCTTTCCCCTAAAAAAGGGAGGATATTATGCATGCCTTTTTTTTTTAAAAACAAAATCTGAAATAATGAGAGAGATTCCTGGTGCCGGTGAAAAGGACCACCAGATACTAAAGCTCTGCAGAGCTCTATTAGGAGTCATCTCTATCATTAACTCAACCTATAAACTATTAATGGTCTCCAGCCATTTTTCACGATAAGGCTCCCCACATTTGAAAAATTCTCATTAGGGCCTAAATTAGGGAGCTCTCGTAGATCAAAATTGCTCTTATCTAGTTTTTTTAAAATTCCAAAATAAAGATTTAATGAAATATCTCTCCTCCCTCTGTTCTGTAAGTCCATCTTTCTCTCTCAACATGCTCTCTATATGCATACATACTGCATTATGCAGCATATCTACTGTACATATCGATGCATGTGCAGCTTTCTGTGATCAGATGTGTCAATGTGAATATCTAGACAGGTGTGTTTTGATGCATGCAGGATTGCTTTTTTTTTTTTCTCCCTCCTGTTTGCATATGTGCATGTTTTCCCAAGGATAGCTGCCCAGTTTGAAACACACACACTCTCTCCCCCACAAGTTGTCAGATCCACTCTTACCCCGTGTCCATTGTCACATCATTTACCGCAGAATACACAATGACTTCACACTCTGCAAACACCCAACACCTCTGATTTTCCTCCAGAAAGTGAGTGCAGATGTGACTTTGACTCGGTACGTATAGAATAATGTGGCGGCCCGGCCCTCCTGCTCTCCGCATGAAAAATCCCTGAATTTTAAACAGCTCCATAGGAATGAAAATGAAAGCCATGTAAAAATTAATATTACATTTCCGTGACTTCCTATGCTGTTTAAAAAGTAATGAGACTGAATAAAAAAGCACTCAAGTTAATAGCCTTGAAATATTGTGCCCCTGACATTTCGTCTGCACTTCCAGGAAGCAGACAGTGTTCAAATTGTTGGCAATATAGCCCGCCTTTTACATAATGGTTGTGTCCATTTGATAACTTAATTGTTGCCTGCATTAGTAGGAAGCTTTTAAATGTATTCAGGCAAACAGCTCAAGGATGACGGGGAATGTCTGAAAGTTGACAATATTTTGAACCAAAAACCCTGCTGAACTCTAAGAAGTCTGGAACAGTTTGTGGAGCAGATACCTGGAGACATGCGGAGAGTCACATATGCCTGGGTGTGTACCTACTCTCTCACGCACACACGAGCACGTACGCACTCACGCACTCACGCACGCCACTCCTCCATTCGTTCTGGGTGTGATCCTGTGTAGGAGTGTGAGCAGGGATATCCCCCTATGGTTTTTCAGCCAGTCCTGAGTCACTGCCAAGGAAAACACTCTGTCCTGTTTTCAACTCATGGAGGAAGCTTCTGGTCTTTGGGAAGGGATCCGCCTTTAGTCAGTTCACCACACATATTCACTGCTAACCTTCAGGTCACCGTAACCTGTGGCAAAAGCAATGCAGAGATTGTTTTTAGAAAAAGGAATCATTGCATATGGAACTGAAATTACAATTTATATTTGTAGAATTGAATTTTTATATCCTTTGTGTTTGTATGGATTTGTGTATATATGTGGTCAAATATGTGGTCAGCAGGTGGTGAAATAAAATGAAAGAAACTGGAATCAGTAGGAGCTGTACAAAGCAGTACAATGTTGAATGCTATGGGACAGGCAGCTTAAATCACTACTGGGTGATAGCTGACATTATGTGGGCTTTTTTGAAATAGTGGGCCACAGCGCCTTGGACCGACAGGGCTACGGCTCGCTTCGGTCAGTGAAAGTTGACAGTGTAACAGTGCTGACCCTCAAACGTCTGCTGCTCCAAAGGCTTGAAGATTAGATGCTGTTTCGCAAAATATAAATTGCTTTGTCCACTTTTGCATAATACTTATCATTATAATCTATACTTCCTTGCACAAAAAGTGGGGATCAAGCAAATTTCAGTTTGATTTTAAGTGTTAGCACTGCTAAGTGTGGGGTGTTTTCTGTATCTGAAATAACCTCAGAAGCCTGTGCAGTGACCTGGGAAGCATGCAAAAAATTTGGTGGGAAGTTCTTCTGAGGACACTGGATGATATTTTGTCCATGACCGAGGTCCCTTGACTCAAGGCTAAAATGTTTGGCTCTAATAGAGAAGATTATCTACAGTTTTTACAAATATGAGAGAATGGCCTCTAGCAGAGGAAAGAGCACGTTCAAAGGAGCCAAACACACATCACTGTTCTGTTCGGTCTCTAATTGTATGCAGTCGAATTCCAAAGCATTGAGCAAAGTGGCCCATGTCCTTTTCAACACATGCCTACACTGCTGTTGAATATGCACACAGTTAAAATTACTATAATAATTTATAAGCTTTTCAACAAATATGGAGCCGTGGTCTCTGCAGAAACTATAAACTGGCATCGTCCCATTCTAATGACAGTCCTCTGCACCTACTGAAACACTTACTGCAGCACATGAATGAGATTATTTCGAACCCATTTGAATTTACTGCCTGCAAAACAGTCATCAGTGTCCGTGTGCTTTTGGACTTGCAGGATTACAACATTACTGTAGTAACACAAACAAAGTGAAGGCTGGGGCAGTGTAATTGGAAACATCTGGATGTCATTTTGGTCTTTTCAGTCCCACAGTCATGAACGCTATAACATCTTCTTTGGCCACTACGCTGCGGACTGGATTGGAATTAAAACAAAAAAACAAAAAAAAACAATTCCCTGAAATAAAACAGCCTTCACTCTCAGTTGGAGAAGATGACATGCATAAACCAATGTAGGAAAAAACAACACATATCAAACCACAGGCTTGTCATGTCTTGATATCAGTGGCTTTTTGAAATGCTGACTGCAACAGAAAGAACACAAATGGGGATCAATCTGAAGACAAAACAAAAAGAAAGAAGAGAATTTGGGGTAAAGAGGAGGAAAAAAAAAGAATAAAAAAAAACATGTATCACCTGCAGGTCTTGAACCAGGGCCACCCTCTTAAGGATTAAATTGCATCTGACAGGTGAATAGCCCCAGAAAAGCAATACAGCGGGGATTAGAAAATGAAAATAAATGAGCTTTTAAAGCCTAATGAAGGATTTAACCTAAATGAAGCACAGGTGGCTGGTAATAGGTGCTGCTTCCACATCCCCGGCAGGACAGGTTTGAAAGATTTCGGGGGGGGGGGGGGAATTCAATGCCCCGACCGCCTCTCGCCCCCTCCCAGCCCGTGGCCTTGCCTTTGGTATTTACTCACGCTTTTCCTGAGGTCGCCGTGTCACTGGGCTTAGCTGATGGGAATGTGCCTTTTTCCAGTGTTTTCATTGGCTGGGGAGAACATGGGAAAAGAAGCTGGGCATCCTCTGTGGTTCCACCCTGACCAGAGGACCCCCCCTCCCACCCCCAACTCCAGCCCTCTGAACGCAGCGTTACCACATGTAACCCCTTCTGCTCCGAACATGTATGGAAATAATGATGTCAGAAAGATGGGGCTCGACCTTTGCAGCCGTGTTTCATGGGAAGAACTTTAAAACCGAAGTGACAAAGTATCCTCCTGAGTACGAGCATGTGGAGGAATTTCTGCACTGATATCCATTACACTTAGAGTTCATGAACTGCTATTTTATCTGGAAAACATTCCTTTGAATGCAAGTGGAGCAAATATATCAGTATTTATTTGCTCTGAACAATAACTTCAAATCCTCTTTTGATAGATTAGGTAAAACACCAAAGGCCATGTAAGAAAATGAGGGCTTATTTTATGATTAAACAGCTACATGATCAAAATTATCCAGATCAAAGAAACCCCCCGACTTAAAACTGAATAAAAAATTACTCAGTGGAATTAATTTATTTTCTATTTTCTCTGTTAACATGTATTACTTTGCATTTGGCATTAGGCGGCTACATCTTCCACAAATTGGCTTTCCCCTCCTTTCTTTCCACTGACTTTATACAGCTATAATCAGATATTAGCAGTCGATGTTTCAGATATTACTCAAGCTGTGCAGAAAGATCCCTTGTTAATTTAAAGCCTGTGTGTTGACTGTCATTCCCCATACATGGAAGTTAATCATTTCCTGGGCGAGTGGCTGTCAGCGAGAGAAAACACTCAAGTGTTATGTAACCCTCGTTACTGTACACACAGGAAATCTGACCGTGTACTGTACTGTGACTCATGTAAGGAGCTTATACTGCATGTTTAAGTGCAGTCAGCTCTGCGTTTGAGGAAGCACACACACACAGAACGGAGACTGTATACGTGCTGCTCACTTAACAGTGGCTTCAGAAATATGGTAAATTAGTTATAATAATAATTACTTTACAATTACTGTATGCTGTATACTGCATCTATTAACTGGTTCTAATTTATCACTGAAAAACCCACACCTCCAGTTTTATACTGGGGAGGAAATGATCCACTAAATCAATTATTTAAAACCATACTCATAATGAGGCAAATAAAATACACTGACCAATGCATTACACCAAGAGCAGCTTGAAGATCTGGGTGATTATAAAGTGGAAGAATCCATCTTACACAGTTATAGTTCAGTTATAAGTGCGGTTTCACAGTCTGTACATGACATATGTGTACAAAAGATTCTAGCAGATCTCACTTAATCAACCTGACTTATCTACTTCTGTTTCCCTCAGTTATTCCCTACATTTCCCACAGTGCATTGAAACAATACCTAGAGACGTAGATTCTTTACACTCAGTCTATAGATCTTGTACATGTTATCAACCCAAAAATAGGGGCTGTATCCAGTGTAGAGCTATATTTGAGCTCTTTGAAGGTGTCCTCTGCCGTTTGATAGATAATATCTTAGTCCCCATTCACACATTGTCAGCTTGTGGCTCTTGGGTGAATATCGGAGCTTGTTCCTAAATATGAGTCACCCGTGTGTTTGTGTCTGTTTATGAATAGCCGTTACCTAACTAAACTGTAAATATGGGGAAGTGCACAAGTTAATCTTCACCAAAACAGCTTCAGGTGCATGATCACCTCCCTGTGGACTGGAGTAACTCTGGGAGAACCAAGACAGGTTGAAGTCTGATTTGTGATCTGGTCAACAGACACACATACAAGTAGATATGGCAAATTGTCTTTAAAATTTAATCTGGATTTTATCTGAATATGAGAAACTTCAAATGACAAGCATTATTGGGTCTATTATAGTCTAATATCTTTTTCTACTTGAAAACAATCTTGTATTTAACTTAACCTTATTGAGCTGTCTGTAGGAATCAGCTGAGGTAAGTTGGAGCTAAGAGAAAAAAAAAAAAAAGAGTCCAGTGAACCCTGCAGTTGTAGGAGACAGACATTTTCATGTGCCTTCATTCAAGATGGTTTGCAGCAGAAAAATGGCATGGAGTCACTATCATAAAGTTTAAGGGACCGCTCTTAACTGTTTGGAGACAGCTCTTTGTGAGAAAAGGAAAAAAGTTTGATGCTGAACTCACTAAACAGCTGCTAATGCTAACGCTGGCTATGTAGCAATAGCAAAACTTGTAAATAGCTCCTTTAAATGTAGCTGAGTTTCAGAGGAGGGAACAGGACAGAATGGTGTAATTGCATATCCCAAAAAACTATAACATATTTGTTTTGTTTTTTAAATAACATGTTCATAGTAGTTTGCTGTTTTTACAAAAGCTGAACATTTCCAGAGAACACAAACTTTATATTTTCTATAAATATGATAAAAGTAATTTATTTCACTGTACAGTTGTTGTATATTGTTTGCACACTTGACTTATAGGGACTTTTTTTTTCTTTGTTCTCAATGGAAATACAGTCGATACTGAGGGAAACCAGGTGTGATACTGCAGATATAATGAGTGAGCAAAGTCAAATTTTAACACATTGGTATTTGTCGGGTTTATACCTCAACAAACTGTGATCTTTTTACACCAAAACACAGTGAGCAGGCCTGATGGTTTTTTTTTTTTTTTTTTTTTGGCATATTTCATGAAGGCTAGTTAATTGTTTTATTTTACTTATTAATCATTAAAAATGTTTTATGTTTATGTAACATGTAAAAAGTATTATGTATTAGTCTCTGTCCACCAGAAGAGATGTGTCATTAATTATTCCACTTCAATGGAGACAAATCCATGTATATTGTTGAAAGGAGACTTCAACGACCAAATGGTTGAGATGGCCATTTACAACTAGGCTGTAAAAAACAGTTAGTCCTGGTTAGAGTATAAATGAATAAATTAACTAATAAATGGTTAACTGTTGTTATGTTTTACTTGTGCAGACTTTCTGAGTTGTATTAAAGTGTAATGATATGATGCTGAATTTATGACAACAGTCTGTTTCAGCTGTAAGAAAAGGAGGAAAATTTTTCAGAAAGTTTTTCTAGTGACTATCTCAGATCCATATTTCCAAATATCTGCAGTGAGAGTCTTCATTTATTCATTTTCACTTCTCAGCACTTCCACTGCTCTATCGTGAAACAAAACTCCATGTTGGAGATGGAGGTTCTGCTGTCTGGCGTGGCTGCTTCGTTTTACACTCGGAGAGAGAGAGAGAGTGGTGGATGAAAAATTTGTTCAAACATTTCAAACCATAACAAACCACACAAGTGCTGCACAGGCCTTCTTCCTCCACTATAGACTTTACTGTGGGTGTGGTGCTGCAAAAGTCCAGCTGCTGCATACTGAGTGAGTGAATAATAAAATAAATAGTGTTTGAGGAGGCTTAGTCATTCATGAATCATGAATAGGAGGGGAGAGATCTCCTTTTTGCTGAGTTTTATCACTGCCCTTTTATGGCTTAGCACCAGCACTTCTAACCAAACCCAGACCTGGCTCTTGGACGTGGTCCGGACTCTGTCTGACTCACTGCATGTCTTATTCACTGCTCACAGGAGGCCGGGGGGAGAGCAGGGTGGACGGCTTTGGGCAAGTTGCACCCAGCAGGTGGTCGGGGCTCTCAGCATGAAGTCTGATCATCTCAAACACTAAAGGTTGTTCCAGACAGGAGCATTAACAGGCACGTACAGGATGCTCATTGTAACATGTCACCTTGGCTCATATTTACTCATAAAATCTTTTTTATCATAATGTGAAACATCCTGCAAAGATGTCAACACATCTTACATATTCAAGCATGGTACATGAAAGTTAGACAAACTGTTTTTTTTTTTTTTCAATCTTGGCTCAAAGTGTCATTAAAGCTGTGTTTGTGCCATGTTTATTATATGTATATGTTTATAGTGCAGGTTAATAATTTTACTTACAGTACAACCACAACCTGTAGACAGACAACAGTACATCAGGCAACAATTCTGCTTCTTTTGAAGTGTGTTTATCACTTTTTTAATGTCAAAATGTAAAAAAATAAACTTCTGACCCTAGATTGATTGAAACTATTGATAGTTTCTGTATATTCTATGTTTTTGCACACAGATCAATTCAGCAGACCACACGCTTTAGTCGATTTAATCGAATGCCAGCTCAGTAAAAAATAGAATTGCAACGCAACATGATCAAGAAAAGTGAAGCAGTTTATTTATCATTCTTGAGATTTAGTGTCACTTCCAGAAAGTTGGGGGACTCATAAAATCAAAGATTATGTTCTGACTTTCTAAAGCTCTAAAATCACCGGATCCTACATTTCCCATGATGCAACTTGATGGCATCTCAAATTAAACCCTCAGTATCTGTGTCCCAATTCAGAAGCCGCATCCTTAGGAGGAAAGGCTGAACCGAAATAGAACGGTCTGGCCTACAGAGGATTTCCACTTTGCGTCGCCAGCTGTGTCCACCCTTGTGTCACCTAGCAACCTTGACAACATGTAACTTTTTTTTTTTATAAAAACTTGAGGTTTTAAGGCCCTCAGTTTTTTCAACAGCTGCTTACATTTAAAGGTGTAATCCTCAGGTGTCTGTCGACGCAATGAATCTTGGGATATTTTGGGCCATAAAGGAGCCACCCCTTTGGAGCCTTTGTTACCCAGGAAAAGAAGGCCACATTTCTCATCCACATTTGAAGGAGCCCTCGAAATGGGACAGTCTAGTCGCAGCCTCTGAAGGATGCAGCTCATGAACACAGGCTTTCTGATATGAATTTGTAGTCCACACGCTGAAGCTGAGCTAACCCTGAAGAATAGTATTGTTCTTGATGAATGGCGTTTCCCTTTAACTATGGTCTGCTAAAAAAAAAATAAAGTAAACAAACATTTGGGAAACATGGTGATTTTCACTGGAAAGAGTCAACAACAATTACAAAATACTTTCAGACTGAGTAGCGTATGACTTACTGGGTTGGATGTTTTTTGTTGTGCGCTCAAAAAATGGAAAGCAGATGCATTACGTTTGTCAGCAGCATGCTTTAATTTGAAGGCAGGATGAAGGAAGTTTGAACCACAACACTGGGTCACAGGGAGTACACAATAAAATACCAGATATAACTTCCTGTTATGTTATGAAAGAGTTACTGTTGGGTTGAGAAAGGTCAATTTATGTGGACTTTTAATTTATTTTTTTTATGCTATAGTTTATACATTTCAGTCAACTTATATAGAAGTTAAAGAATCTTCTACATATGAGAGAAGAGAACCAAATCCCATAAAACACCAAAACCATTAATGAACAAATCAAACTAGCAACTAAAACAAAAACAAACAAACAAAACCTATTAAAAAAAACCCACATTGATGAGTCACACAGCTGCACTGCGGTTTTTTATTTTTATTTTTTCAATCCTACAAAGAAGTCCTGCTGCTGTTCTCAAACTTTCTCACATCACTGACCCCTAAACTGACACAAATTAGACCACGGACCCCCATTTGATAAGATTTGGTCCCAGGGTCCCACAACTGATAAGATTTTTCTTATTTTTTTTCTAAGTTTTATAACGGAAAGTGTTTGAAACCCATGACCAAAACTGATACATTCTGACATGGATGGAATTATACTGAAAATAGATTATTCCCCTTTTTGCTGGGGACCCCCAGGAACCTCTTCAAGGGGCCCTTGGAGGTCCCTGTACCCTACTTTGAGAGCCACTGCACTAGAGCATGAAATTAATCCGCTATTGAAAGTATTCCCAAACAAATACATTCCTTACTCCAGGTTTTTTGTAAAGTTTGATAAAAAAAAATTGTGTCCAGGTGTTTTTTGAACTCTTTTTTTAAAACAATAAAAGGATGTATATGTGAGCTGTTTTCAAAGCTTTACATTATCAGAACAGACGGGCTTAGAGCTGAAGAGGAGAGAGACAAACTCACAGCAGCACCTTGTTGGTTTTTGTCATCATCACTCTTGTCCTCAACCGTCAATAACAAACGTGTGTTTGAGTCAACGTGCCCTGTGATTGATTGTAATGTCTGTCTGAAATGCCACAAAGCAGAACATGCTTGGTGTTACAGAGGATAGATTAAAAGGGTACACCTATATAGAATGGATGTCAGTATACTGCTGTGACTGTTATTTTTCCCTCAACAGTTGTACAAGTAATCACCAACAAAAGTCTCACATGCACACACTCAAATATGCGCTCACTCACACACACAATCTTTTCCCAAAGGAGCACGTCCTTCCTCAGCTGTGTTACCGAGTGACATCACTCTAGGTGGGAGACAAAAGAATAAACCTGTTTAGTTTAGTCTGGGTTCTTCATTCATTCAGTCACATCCCTGTGCCCTGTGGGTAGGAAGCAGGGAGATTTTCACCTTATCCCCTATTGATCTCCCCTCCTGAGCGGTGTCATTTATTTGCAGGGTGATATAAGTGGGACTGATTAGAACAAGGGGCCTGATTGATTTGTGCGCACATGCCGCGCGACAACCAGGAGAAAATCAGACCTGGCGGGGAGGGAGAACATTCATCTGAGGTTTGTCCGGCTCTCTCGTGCCAGAAAACATGATGTTCTATATGTGTGTGTGTGTGTGTGTGTGTGTGTGAGTGATTGCAGGATACAGAAGTGCTTTAAATCAGCATGAAAAGCTTTGAGGGAAAAAAGCAAACAAATGCAATTTGCATTCCAATTTGTTTACAAAGCAACCTTACACACCATCAAATGATAAGATAAATGATGGTGTGTGTCTTTTGTTAAGCACTCTCTCGATTCAAACTCCTCTGATTGATTTGAGGCAGACGCTGACCCTGGCACTGAAGCACCATTATAAACATCTCCAATGTCCTTGTTTGTGCATTATGTCGAGCTGAGTAACTCTAATAAGCATCTTTCACTTGTTGTGCTAGCGGGATGAACAGAGTGAGATGTGCCCTCCAATATCTGAACTGATTAAAACAGTCCTGAATAAAGAGCTTAAAGGTTCTCCTGCTCCTGTGTGTCGGCCATGTTTCTCTATCTGTCACCCCTGAGAGCGTGTGGTGCTCCTGAAGTGGATAAAAGACTATAAATCAAACACTAATTCCGCCTGTCTTCAGAGCTGACCAAAACAAGAGCATTCGTTTCTTTTGAACCCCAGAAGAAATCCAGTTTGTGATGATTCATCCTCTTTGGCTCCTGACACGTTTTGACTCAGCAGAAATTTTCCAATTCCCCGAAAAGTTCTTCGTCGGGTTCTGTTTAATTAACTTGAGTTCAGCCGAGAGTCAGAACCGATTCGCACTAATGATCCGGTCATCGTGCTGAACATCGTCAAGACCCGGACACATGCCCCCAATTTCCTTAAAAGCGGGCCATGTTCTTGTAAACAGCTCCTCCGGCTGAACATGACAAGTCTCCCCTTCTTCGTTCAAAGGGCATCCTCTCTGTATTATGGCCTCCTTAATGAAAACGAAGCAGGATGGGACACATCAGGGAAGATTTCACAAGAACCTTCCCTCTAATGTCTGCGGAAGCCAGGGGGCTCTAAAAAAAGTCCTCCTAAAAGTCTTGCAGTCTGTCTGCTCGATTGCCTCCACAACGAGTTAGTCAACTACACCTTCCTTCACCCCGCAGACAAACCTTCCCCGTAAATGCCACAGTGATATTTTCACATTGCAAATCTCCCTTTCTGTTATCTTCAACAGAGCTATAGTTTGACCCCGTCTATTGATGAGCGGAGACTGAGCCTGGCCCTGCAGGGGACCGGCCTGTCTTCCAAGCAGCAGACGCTATCGTCACTAAATATCTGCTAACAAGCACCAGCACTTAAGCCACAGCCAGTTTGCATTCCAGCAGGGTAGGGAAACAGTTGCAAATTATCTCACTTTCCTTTGCTATTTACAGTGAGAGCTTTTACATGTTTGAATTAATTTTTATCACAAGTGCATTTAAAGCAGCTATTCATATGGGTGCACAAACACTTCTTGTTCCCATAAATATCAAAGAAACAAGAAGATGGAGTGAGATCTAATATCGAGGAGTCCAGCTGTCTCTGGACAGAGCACAGTCTTGATGGTATTTTAAGGATTTTTATTTAGTTTTTATTCATTAAAACGATTCCCAACAGTGGCCAGGCCAGCACCAGAACATACTGTAATATGGGTAAATTGGACAAATCTAAAGGGTCTCAATTAGAGGCGAATCGTCTCAGTTGCAGCCCTTCTTTTTGATTAAGTCTAGGTGGATGTGTAGTGTTTCTACCCAGAAATGTTGCTTAGTGCTGATCATCCCTTTATTGTGCGTCTGGGGAAATTCACAAGAAAATTGCATTCATCAATCAGAATCATTTTAATTGCAAAGTATGTAAAATAACCTTTGGAGTCCGTCTTCACGGCTTTGACATTCAGCTGTACTGACAACTGATTTCTTCAGTTTCAAAATATTTTATTCTTGATACTAAATAATATTCCAAGGGCAAATTGATATTAGTATGTATGAAAAATAGTTGTTGCTAGCGCATCATGTTCCTCTAGTGTTTACAGCAAGTCTGATTTATTTATATAGACCTTCATCAGTCTGTCCCCAAGCTCTTTGCAGAGACTGTGCTCATCAGTAGTCCATCACAGAGGTAAATGGTGCAATGAAAAATATGTAACAAAACAAAAGATGAGACACTAAATAGCACTTTGGAAACTATACAGCTATATTGGTGCCACTGACTTTAAAGGATAGAAAAAAACATGATTATAGACTGAGAGGACCAGACCAGGCTTGGATCTTCTTTAATCTTAACAAGGTTGATCAGGCAAAATGATCTGTGGGCCCTGAATGACACCCCATTTCTCCCACTGGCCCTGTTCAGATCTGGAATTAACATATGTCTGGTGTGATCGGATCACAAGTTTCCAGCTCCAGCATATATACAGTATATATATATATATATACAGTGTTCAATATTGATATTGTGCCAGGCCGCCACAAATAAATCAGTGTATGGGAGAATATATTTGGTTCATTATGAAACCGTGGTGGGACAAATTAGACTGTGGCAGAATCAGTTGAGTAGAAGGTCCTTCAATGTCACCCAGGACACATCCGTGACCAGGTGGTCTGAGCCATTGGATCTCAAACGCGTCTTGGGTGCATTCACACCTGTACTTAGAGCTGTGATCGTATCACCCGAGATGCATGTTAATACCAGGTCTGAGCAGGGCCATTCTCTGTGCATAGTTAGTAATTAATTGGTAATTAGTTTGCATTAACTTGTTTAAGCTCTGATTTATTCAGTAAAATGCACTGTGAGCACAGTATAAACTCAAACAATAATGGCCTTAAGATGTGAGGGGCTCAGGGCCCCTACACAAAGTTGGCCCCCAAGATTAGGTTGCTGCTAAACCAGCTGCAGGCGGCAGCTTTGTATTTACCTACAGAAATGAATGTGGTATCGATCTTCTCATCTAACTCTAAATGTTGAAGTATTCCCTTAATCAACACAATCGGCCTCATGGGAATCCTGGCAACTTTAGGTGCCATGATGGTTTGGGGTCCCGGAGGCAGTTTCCCACTTTGCCCGGGTGCTAATCCAGCCTTGGGTTTAATACACAGGCAGGCAGAGGTACAACTATTACCGGATAAGGATCTTGAGTTTGGAGCAGAGAGGTCGGTAAACAAAACCAAGAAAGAGGAGTTTAGAGTATCTGAGATCAAATTCACCCCCGTGCAGAAGTGTCAGGAACAACAGTGGATGATTCGACATGGACTGTGATTTAGTTTATGGTCAAATATGCCAGTAACCTAGAGGCAAGCTGCTCAGACCAGCATGAGTAATAAATACTTTTTGAATATATTGCTGTTGGAAAAAACAAGAACTGCTGGTTCTCAGCAGCAGAATCAGTAATTGCTGTGTGTTTCCACCAAATTCAAGGTCTGGGTGTATTGGAACAATCAGTCCTAATTCTGCCTCTCTCACCGTAACAAAAGCACTTAGTCTGCATCTTCTCCCAGCAATTGATCTTGAATGTCCTTCTCTCTATGGAGACTTTAGTTTGTCCCTGGTCCTTAATGCTCTGCCTCTCTTTCTCCCTCTGTCTATCTCTGCCTGTCTCGTTCTCCCTCACTCGCTCGCTCTCTCTGCATGCATATTTACGAAACGTTCCTTCATTCCTTCCTGCCTGAAAGTCGTTTATCCTAATGTGGGAAGGAAGTTGCGGCTTTACCGGCCTCCTCATGACTTATTCAGGTTAATGTGCGACAGTGACGCTCTAATGGCATCCTGTTGGAGAGCCACTAACAAATGGCAGGCCTGTAGTGTCCAACCAGACTCTGATTAATAAGAGCCGGCAATCGATGGAGGTGGCCCGACCCCTGGGGTGATCTGTGGGGAGGAAACCAGACGGGACAACAGTATGGACAGAGTGTACATAATGGACCATATGTTTGACCAGCTGAATGTATGAGTGTGTGTGTGTGTGTGTGTGTGTGTGTGTGTGTGTTTGTGGTGGGTGAATAGGGACACAAAGGATGAGTACAACTCAGCCATATGGATGGAAGTGTACGCACTTGCAGATTTCACAACATATCAGTCCTGCTGCCTACAGATTAGTGATGCACGGGTCGAGGTCTTTTAATACCCGCACCCACCCGACCTGTTATGAGAGCCAACCTGTATCGACCACCCGTACCCAACCCGCAAACCACCAACTTTTAGCTCTCTCCCTCTCTCTTAGTCACACATTCAAAAAAGGCAAACACATTGATAAAGCACTTGGTTGAGTTTTCATTATTATTATCATTATTCCTATTAATAAGAATCTGAATAATATGAATAAAGAAACATATGAAAAGTAGGAACTGCTGCTGTGCGTCTTTCAGCACCACAGAGACGTAGAGAGAGAGAGAGAGAGAGAGAGAGAGAGAGAAACAGTTGTGTTTATTTCAGTAACAACAATACTACACTTTATTGCTCAATAAGAACATTTTATTAATCCACCCTCCTGTGTGGAATAACTTCACCTTCGTATTCCTGTCACTCATGTGAGACAGAGGACTGACCATGACACATTCATAGCTGGCAGCATGTAGACCTGTGTCAGCATATCTGATGTATAATCATCAGATAATGACCACATCAAACCTCCACATGGATATCGAAACCAAAGATCACAGTGTGATACACTTGATAGTTGCGGTAATGCAGATTACTGACAGCCAGAGCGTAAGAGGACCTGCACCCTCCAGTGTGTGTGTGTGTGTGTGTGTGTGTGTGTGAGAGAGAGAGAGAGAGAAGGTGGGCTAGTAATCATAGTGTAGCCTATCGCACGCAATGTTTCTGTAAGTTATTTATAACTTCATTGGAGCACTGCTTCGTCACTTTTTGACCCATCCGCCCGAGCCTGTGATATTTTCTTGTAGCTGCTCAGCCGAAATTACCCGACCTGCGGGTTATGGGTCCACCTGAGCATCACAGCTTCAAATGTTGCAGGGATTTAATGAAGTGAAGCTTTTCATACAGTAAAGAGCAGCTGTGGACAGCAGACACTGTGAGAATCACCCACATTCCTCCATAGATCAGTGTCAGTTCGGTTTCACCAAATCAACTACCCGATGAGAAATCATGCACACGTACATGAAAATAAAAATAAAGAGAAACAGATAAAACAACAATAATGAGTCATACTAGGCTGTTAATATGTCTATATTTGGTTCTTCTTGGAGTTTAGATAAAGCCTGACTCTTAAGTGTCACACATGCGCAGTTGCAGTTGTAGGATGCACAAACATACACACACATGCCTGTGTGTTAGGAGTTATGTGTGCACGCACATACGTTTCCATGGTTGAGTTATACTGCTTACACACAGATGCATATACATACACACACGTAGGACTCCAGCTTATGTACATGTATCTCATCCTCCATGTCCCTTTTCAGCCCCCATAGTGCATGTTTGTGTGTGTGTGTGTGTGTGTGTGTGTGTGTGTGTGTTGGTGTGTTTGAGGGATCCAAAGCTTGTGATGAATGAGTAGACAGTCGTTAAGTATCTTGCTCAAGGACAATTTGGCAGGTCACGTGGACGTCAATGAACATTACAGCTTTTTCTTTGGAGCTTCCAGTGATGGACTGTTACTGTATTCACTCAATCATCTATGCATCCAACGTGAAAAAAGCACATTCACACTGGACTCATGATGACCTTTGTTTTTGCAACTCCTTGAGCTGAGCTGCTTTTCATGCTGTTTCCTTGGCAAACTGTTTCTTCTTAACCGTATTGACCCTGTGAAAAGCAAAAGACACACAAGTCCAGCAGTTTGGTGGTCAGCCAAGACACGGAAAACCCATCAATAAACTACAGAGCCAATACACAGAGGGAACATGGCACTTCCCTGGAGGGCTCCATTTTTAAATGGCCCCTGTTCCTTTCCCAGCAAACTCCCAAACGATGACAAACCAATTAACCTGCATCATTAGTTTGAGAGGATGCTCTTTTAAATGAAACCACAAGGCAGAACTTTAAGGAGGTTTTGCATTATTGATCTAATGTCAGGGCCGGAAGCAGTGGTTGTCATTGGGGAGTTGACGCAGGCTGGAGCGAATTACTGTAATGGCTATCTGTGCCATCTGAAAATCAGCTATCATTGTTAACCACTAATGGGCTGTAACATACTGTTAGTGTGCTTGCTAATGCATTACAGATTAGCTGGATTTGGTTTCCTCCTCTTCATCTGCTTTGGAGAGGAGAGATTTGAAGGACATTGTTTCAATGTGGATTGTGCACAGATGGAGATTTTCACTTTCACTTTTAAAACAAGTGATTCTATATTTAAACTTCTCTATCTTAGTACATATATGGCATCCCGTAACATTTCAATATAGAACCTATTGGGTTTTTTTATGAGCATTAAAAGTTGTAATTCTATTGTTTTACTGTGAATTATATTAAGTATAGTAATTTTAAACATGCTCAACATGATCATCAGTTAATCCCTGAAGTCATTTAAAAAGAAAAAGAAAAAAACTTTTGTACTGTTGAACTGTTGTAGCTTTCTTGTTAAAAAAAATGATAATGATTTGGTCTTGTAGACAGCAGGGAAATATATAGTGTATTTGTAATTCTATTGTTTTACTGTGAAATGTTTGATAAACTTAGTTAAATAAATGAATGTACCTCATTTACACTCACAACAAAAATGGCAGTAACCTATTACAACAAGGCAAGATCATAGCCTAGTGTATTTCTGGACTTATTATGGTCAATGTGCAAAATTGTGTGAAAATGTGCATAATGAAAACTGTTGTAGAACTTCTGTAAATAGCTGCATTCAAAGGAAAGTAGCTATCGCCCGTTGGAAAACTCGCTAAATGTAGCCAGATGATGTAATATGCCAATTAGCGTATTCATAACACCATTGTGTCAGCCAGTTTCAGCCCTTTATCTGTTTGCTTCTCTCCTACTCTCTGTGCTCACATAGGCAGAAATAGTGACTGAAACATGGACCATTACGACTACAAGCAGCAGCCATTTTCAAGCTGCTGCTCTGCACTGCTAACATCCTGATTTTACAGCTGCAGCATCACCCCAAAAATCACCAAAATCATAAGCTAAAGGCAATGGCCGTGCTGTCATTTCTGCTACATCTACTTATCACTTGAAGAGAAAGTTAAAAGCTCATTCACATCAGCTGTCGAGCAGTGGGTTGAATGAGAGGCATAGAGATGTGTACCTGAGGAGGGAAAGCCCAATGTTGTGCTCACAGGGAAACACTGGCAACTCCCTTCTAGGGAAAGTAGCTAAAGTTTATCCAAAAAGTTGCAAGATTTAACACTAGGTGTTTTTTTGCAAAAAAAAAAAATCACGAAAGGGATCTGAAAAGTTGTTTAATGTAGCGACAATAGCGCTAAAGTTGGCAACTTGGATTGTGAACACTTGCCTGATGATGTGATAGAAACTACTTGTGCCAATTAATTCTAAAACACAATGGCCAATAGGGGAACTCCAATGCTCTGAAAGTCAGGTGGCCACAAACAGTCGCTTTCAAGTTTAATGAGGAACTTGGTTCATTCATGCTAGAATGACACTACAGTGAGATCATCAGTTGTTTCTTCATTTGCCTTCTTGGTATCACCATGGATACTACAAACTATCCTAGACTTCTGCTGAGTTTCCTCTTGGAATGACTCTTGGTCATCTACCCAAATCATCCTTACATTACTTCTAACATGAGAACCTCATGACTGTCCCTTATGCTTGCGTAACATTCACAAAAGGAAAAATACATGCTATCACTGACTAATGGTGATACTTCATCACTCAGTCAGTCAGTCAGCGACAGAAATTCACATTTATAGGGATGGCCCTGCTGTTGCAATCCAGCCAGGAAGAAAAAAAACATGAATGCAGAAAGAAAAGGCATCCAGGAAAGAACTGAATCACATTTATCAACTGGAAGATTACCATTAAGCTGTGTAGTCGAGTATTACACATGTAATGTTACTCAAAAAGGGTGCTATTCCACACAGCATCCAGCTTTGCTAGCCTACTGGTATGGCTACATTTGGTTTGTGCGTGTTTCTTATGTTGATCTGCCCACACTAAAGAAACAGATGAGGCTGAAATTGGTTTATATCACACAAACAAAGCACTGAAGCTCTCCTCGCCATAGCTGGCAAAGTCAAAGAACAATACAAGGATCTATTTTCTGAAGAAACATATCATTTGTGGCTAAAGGTTCTTTGATTTGGACGACAGAAGCCCGAGATTCCTTACTGAACCTTTTATGAGATAATTTTTAAGGGTTTATAAACATAATCCATAGATTTTTTGAAACCTCTTTTTATTACATTTCATCCATTTCATGATTTACTGTTTTGCTCCTACTCATCTCTGATGGTAATTTCCACTGAAAAGGCCTATCCATTTACGTTCAATAAATAAATGATTGCTGGAACTCCTATTTTGTGGTCCCTCACATAAATTGTTCATATCTATATAATTTCACCACGAAAAGCCTGGCTAATAACCACTGTATTTTCCCATTCCCCTTCATCACATTCTTAAGGGTTTTGGAGATACAATAAAAATATTATTTTCCCCCTTACCTCACATGTATTATTAACTGCGGGAGAAAAGATTCTCTCATATCTTATTACCCATAAAAATGGCCTGTATAACAGTGAGTTTAATATAACACCCTTGCTCAATGCAAAGAATAGAGTCTGATACTTTTTTAATAGAGTTAAGAGTGATATCACATTTTATTCTTGTTGAAACATGTGAATTTTGATCAGTTAGGATGTTCTTATTAGAGTCACATAAAATTTGATGTCGCTGGCATTGTTCTGTTGGTGTTTAAGACCCAAGGCACAAAGTTTCCTCTATTTCCTCCACCTTTTCCCCCAAAATCTTTTTCTTTAAAAGACAAGTATGCCCTCTGTGGGGGTACGGCATGATCTTGCACTTCATTAGAAATGTACTACACGTGCCTTACTAAAGTGATATGTAAGCAAAAAAGAAACCCAATTGAGAACATGCTGCTTTGCCATGGCACTACTCCCTGCTTGTGCGTGCCACAAGCATGCCTCATTACCTTCAAAGAGCATTTTCAAACAGCTTTTTGGGAGACTTGCCAACATTTTTTTTCCTCAGGAAATTTTCAAAACAATTTGGTTTTGCCATCTTTATTTTTGTGATTTGAGTATTGAATAATTAATGTTCTCTCTGCTTTGCCTCATCAAGCACAACACACACAGCTCTGCTCACACCCCCCATACCCTCGGTTGATTGTCAACGATGAGGAGGCAGAGAATAAATATAAAGATATCCCTCTACATGGGGGTAATGTTCAAGGCTAAAGACTGCACGTAATTACCAATAAAGGCCAAGTCATCATCCCCAAGTGGTCACAAGTACAAGAAACAACATATTGAGTGTCATTGACTGGATTAATCAATTTTACAGCTTCTTGCCCAGTTTTTATTTGGTTTTGCAGGTAGGACATTTTAGCATCCCTGAGCTGCAACAAAGAGGGAAGCATTCAGCACATTCTTTCAATACATAAAGCTCTGGGGGTTGTGCCTCTCAACGGAGTTTAAAATGAACAGCTTCTGAAAGCGGAGCTGGATTTAAAGACAAACGTGCCCAACCAGTCATAGCTAAATTTGCTTTGCTAATATTCTCTGACTTTGCAGCAGTATCAGCTAGCTCAAACCTCAAGTTATTTTTTTCCCTGCTCTCAAGTAGAGATGCAATTATAGATGCTCTGTTATATGTAGGGGATGTATTTGTGTTTCCACACATGCATGCACACTTGCAACGGTCCGACAGACTGGATTTGCGCACATTGGTGAATTGAGCATGCAGGAGCTGTGGCGCTTCATCCCTCTGCCTCATGACTGATAGCTGCCCTGCAGACAGGGCTCACCTGGTCATCGCCCCTTCTGACCCTTCACCTTTCCCACTTCACTGTAAAATCCTGGCTTCGTGATGCATTTTATTTTGAGTGCAGATGTCTTCAAACGAACGCCAGGACTGTCATTTTATGAAATATGTGAAATCCAAATGTCCCACTTTCAGGGAAACATCCTACTCTCTGTAGATCCACATTCACTGTGTTTCCAACATAAATCTGTCCAGAATAACGAACAGGGTTCATCTTCCATGACTGCCAAGGTAGACAGTGAGCTCGCTCGGCAGACATGACATGAACCACAATAACATTCAAGCAGGGAAAGGTTTTGTTCCATAACCTTACTCTGCATGTCTCTCAGGGAGTCTCTGCTCACGGAAGAGACTTTTCCAATCATGAAACATATTTTCCTTGTTGTGGTGTTGAGTGGTGTGTCTGAAGGTCTCAGCCGTAAAATCCAATGAGGTGTAGATGAGCAGCCCTGTATGACACTATGAACTCTGAATTTGGCCGATTTGAAAACAGGCGTCATTATGATGATGATCAAGTTTCCGAAGCAATTTGCAGGAAGCCTCTGGTTTAGCCGGTACTTGAACTAACAGGGAAACATGGATACTCTCTGTGCTTTACGAGAAAGAGTGGGATTTGCCACCCATACTGCTACCATCATTAGAAACTGTTGCCTTCATGGATGCACTTACCTGGTGTTTCCTGCATTCCAAGTCAAGTGTTTGAGGTCAAACGCGGTGACCCAGCCTGCAGTTGAGTGGCCATTACTGATGAACCAGTATCTGATGGATCTGGGCTACCTCCCTCTTTCTCTTGCTCTCTGTGTCTCTTTGCCTGGCTCTCTCCAGCAGAGATGAAGAGAACGGTCTTGGCTCTCTACGGGGCTAAATCAAAGTAGACCCCTCTGCGGCCAGGCTCGAGGGGGGCGAGGGGGGGGACACAGAGGGGGGCCTCGAGCAGATTTCGGGTTCAAAGGCCTTTATCACCTCCAGAAGCTGACCACTGTCAACTCCAGTGGAGCCAACTGCCTTTGATTGTCTCCTTGTCCTCTTGTATCTACCAGAGGTTATCCACCTCGACTGACACATGCTAAAGGCTGTTAGCTTTGATTATCAAGCTGGGGAGAGGGAATACTGCTGAGCACATGTTCAACAGTGCAGCTTCGGTGTTTATCTACAGTGGGAACTCAACAAGATGCAACCTTCCTTTGATTAATGGTGTCCTTCGGTGTGAGTCCGGCTATCGACGCCCTTTCTCTTCATGTGTCTTTGCATGCTTTAACAAATTCTGATGAAACTTGCCGATGCAACCACTTTTTTTGTCAGAGTTTGACTGAAACCCCTGAGTAAATCAAGTTAATGGCAGCAGACTGCAATGGCATCCGATTTTCTCTAACGGCGGATCACATTGCAGAGAGGCACATGGAATGTATTCCGAGGATGTAGGAGGAGGGCAATGCGCCTCATTGGCTTTCCTGTGATGTCCTCGACCGCTTTGAAGATGTCCTCCAGCTCTGTTCACCTTTGAATTCTTATCACGGCCCAATAGATCAGTAGTGAAATATGCCCTCAAAAGTTATGAATTCATGAATTTTACACAGGAATATCTTTCACCAAGTCCATATCACCAAGGGGAAAGTTTCCTTGCCCAGAGGGAAAGTTGCAGCCGAAAAAAAAAAAAAAAAAAGAATAAGATAGCAGCATTGATATTCCATGCTAACACCTGTGTCATGTTGCCTGGAATTAACTTCATGTAAGGGAGGGTCTGTGCTTATTTCATATAAAGGTCACCTTTTTATAAGCCTGATAAAGGTTGAGATCATGTATCCAGCATGGAATAAAAATGATGTGCTGCACTTCTTGCACAGTGTATTTTCTATGTGTGTGCTGAATAAAAAACACAGCCGCATATGATCGTCATGGGAATCATTAGGCTGTCCTACAATAAATGAGACTTTGTTATTACTAAATGCCACAGTGTGTCTATAGTACATCTTAATCAGACATGTGCTGGTGTGGGTGTGGCCCCACGTGTGCTGTACTGTACTGTCTGTTTGCTGCTCTGTTTCTTATAATAGTTCCAGCAATGTGTAATAGCACAGTGGTGACTCATTCCCTCTCAAGTCTGCACTTGCAAACAATCAAAGATGAAAAAGCGCGTACACACACACACACGCACGCACAAGGCATATCTCTTCCCAACGTCTCACACAAACAGTGTCTGAGAGATGCAGATAAACAGCCGTGATTTACTTCACTTTTCCATTTCTGCTCACACCAGAGTGCCAGATTGCAGCAGGCTCGCTCACATCCCTCCTGTTCACACTCCAAACTTCAGAGGCTGGTGGAGGGTGTCTTGCTTAGTACAGCATGGCACAGTTCAGGTTAACGGCGTGCAGGGCTCCTGGGAGATTGTCTGAGACGATGGAATAAACAACTGTGATTTACCTCTCTGTTATTCTGCAGTGAAGGGGGCAGAGCAGTCGGTCACAATGGCCTCTGGTCTCCCTGAGAGCGGCCGGCTGCTCGTGTCGCCCCGAGCCAATTGTCCCAGAGGTCGAATGGAACAGGGAAGCAGCTGGAAGTGTGAGAACACACACCGTATTTACAATAGGAAAACACACACTTACACAAAATCGACACGCACAATATGACATCCTCTCCTCTTATCAGGCCGCATCTGTTTCCTGCAGCTCACGGCAGCTGACGAACTTCATTGAGCCGCGCGGGAGCAACATGGCTTGTTCTGTTCAGCCGAGCTGCTATTCATAATTGCTCATCTTCCCCGAGTGAGTCACAGAGAAACCCAGGTCCACTCATTTATCTCTCCTCACTCCAACAACTATAAACACTTAAAGGATGTTCGCTGTGTCCTCGATAGCCTCCACAGCCTGCAATAACAATAGCGTGGCCATTGTTGACATGTTAACATGAACGTAGTGCGGATGTTAGATACTGGCGCTGTGAGTTAACCAGCATGAGGCTATTACATGTGCTCTCTGTGTTTATTTGGAATTCACCCAATGCGGTATGATGTGCTTTTTCCAAGAAAGGGTTTCAAGTGTGCAGGTCTCTCTTTTTTTCTTTCGTAAAGCTGTGTTTAAAGCACTCCCTCTGCATAGCTCTTTAAACAGTGCCTTCGGTTCTCAGAGGTCTTTGTTTAGAGTTGCAAATGGCGTCTTGTTGCAGTCCAGTTGTGGTGAAAGATGCATCCTATTTCTCTCATTTTAAAGAGCTGCTTGATCATAATATTTGATCATATGAGCAAGTGGGTTGGGAAATCTGGTATACCTCTTGACTGGTGTTCGTTTTATTTATGTAATTGCCAGGTCTTTCTATCCAGCAGTCTGATTGGGCTCTTCTTACATGTGGAGTTCCATAAGGGTCAATCCTGGGACCTGTTTTATTTGCCTTTAATCAACATCAATATGACACAAATGATCAGGTCTTTGCCAGAAGCCTAATTTTCTTCTGCAGTTTTTACACACTGATGTTATTATTGCATTAAACAAAACAAAAAAGCTATAAAAACACAAGTCATTGCTATGCTGATGATATCCAGCTGTATGCATTTGAGAAACTGGGGAACTTTCCCGCTATTTTAGGTTATTGTCTCGAGGAGATTGCCTTGATGTCTTAGTTTCTCATAATGACATTTGAAATTTTACAACACCTAATTGGAGATTCCCTGCATTTGAACTGAAAGTTGGTTTCCAGAACTCATGGTGTCATGAGTTTCACTTCAGAGACACTGCCAAAGTATTTCACTTCTTATCTTTTCAACAGCTCAAACAAAACACCAATTTTTGCTTTTGCTTCCTATTGTCTTAATTTCCACTTCGCAATAACTAACTTGACTCAACCGCATTGTCACTGATACTGGCTTCCTGTTAAAAGAGCACTCAATTTGCACTCTTATACCATTGTCAGACTAACAATTGAATTCAAAATTCCTTCTATTAACTTTAGGCAATACATAATTGGCAGCAGTGTGTTAAAGGCTGTTGCTCTTCTTATGCTCTTATTATTTAACTGTCTACCTCTAGGAATTTGGATAAACTTTTGAATGTTTTAAATCTCATTTTAAGACCTGTTTTTCCTCAAAGCCATTTCATTCATACGTCTTTGACCCAGTGACTTTTTATTCTCAAACAATTCTTGCTTGTCTTTGATTTAAATATTTATTCAAATGCTTTTTTTGAAGCACTTTGAAACCCTGGTTTTGAGAAGCACTTTATAAATAAATCTTACTTAATGTATGATTGTTGTATCATTGTATTTGATTAGATGATCCTGCTCCTTTTTTTTTTATTTTTGGTTTTTCAATATTTAATAAGACCTCCAGTGTATGAGCAACACATTTATATGTATCCTACACTCCTTAAAGATAAAGAGGTGAAAATTCAAGCTGAATTATTAGATTTTTCTATGAAATGAAGAAGTAAATAGTGAAACAAAGACAATGAGTAAGAGTGAGATGATGCAGAGAGTAACAGAAAGCAATAATTTGTCACATTGTGCTCTGAGTATTTGAAACACCACAGCAGAGAGAGGCTGTGATGAAGCATCCAGTTTTGCGCCCAGCATGGACGCACCACAGGATGTAAATGAGACCTTGATTGCATTAGTAACCATTTTCTCCTCACGCACCAACACATATACATGTTAGGCATCTGTAAACCATACAGTCCCCTTGAACTGGCCTGCTAGAGTCAAGTATGGTGAATCACAGCAGCTGTAAGAGATTTACCTGCCCAACCAACCTCCTCTTCCTCCTCCCTCTCCTCTTCCTCCTCCTCCCTCGGTCCCTGCGTTGCTTCATCTTTCTATCCCTAACAAAAAGCGTTGGTACCTCCAGCTGACCCAGCCCACTCAGCTCCAACGCAAAGGCCAATGCCACTTCTGTTTCCACGACCCAGCTGGACTTGTTTGTCTGAATGCATGTGTGTGTGTGTGTGTTTGGTGTGTGTGTATGTAAACGTCATCATGATTCACTCTGAACACACAATACAGACCTGCCTGTGGTTTACAATGGGAGGCCTTTTGTTCTGGTCAGGGCCCTATCCGCACACAGACACACACACACACACACACACACACATGCACCTTCACCACCACCAAATACATGAACGCACACACACAGACACACAAATCCCTGCCATAACCCCTCATGAAAGAGACGAGAGAGTGCTTATGAATGAAGAGGGGGGAGGAGTAGGGGGGGATAAACGGGCCATGCACAATGACACTTAACAAAATGTCTGAGTCAATTCAAACACATCTAAATCCTTCCTCCTGGGTTCCCCACTGACACTCCATTATCCCTGCTCCACAGAAAATCCCTCTAAATGGAGAACCTCAGAATGGCATCGGGGACATGAAACAAAACTGTCTATTCATCTCCACATCTGACTGGAGCCCCATTAAAACCACTCAGGGAAATTATTTGCATGATGTGTTAAATCTGTCATGGTAAACAAACTACTTCTGTTTTTTGGTTTTTAGCTCCGGCTAACCCAGTTCTCTGCAGAGGGCTTCTGTTCCATCCCCTCTCCCTGACCTCCATGTAAAAAAAATCTTGTTCTCGCCTTCATCACTTTTTTTTTTTTTCAGTTACAAAGTGATGCTAACTGCCTCAATGAGTCCATCCTTAAGCAATCTAAGCAAAACTGGTCTCGTCTCTGAAGTACCATCGAGAGGCCACTGAGCGTATGCATTTCTGAGCATGTTCCAATGAAAGGCTGCTCACCCCCCCCCCCCCCATCTGTCTGCAGAGGCATCACAGTGCAGCCAAGGCGAGGAAGATCAATGCCCTGCCTCTGCCAGTTCAAGCAAGGGATAGAGCTCTTTACAGCAATCTGCACTACATTTACAGTGTGATATACTACACAAACAGGTTCTCTGCAGGTCTGTAAGCGTGTGTTTGGCTTTATTTGTTTTGAACCTCTGCCTGGCTGTCGCTTTTGGCAGTTACTGTCTCATGCAGAAGACAAAATGATTCATTCCTCTGGCTTTAATGTTATACTCCATAAAGTAGCACGGCTGCTGGATGTCACTCTTAAAATGTTTGGCCCTTGAGCTATTGACCATTCACAGGATATATATTCTTTTCCTTCATGGATGGTGTGTGTGGTTATATTAGCAGACCAGACCAGCAAATTGAACACTGGATTGCAGCTCAGCTGTCACATATCGCTGCAGGAACAAGAGCTAACAATTCGGTCAGTACTGCCATATATTTAAGGCCTTCCAGCAGCCACTTCAGACGAGGAACTTGATTCCAATACTCGATCTGACCGAGCAATGGGTCTAATATGACAATTACACACTTGGAGCGGCCCGCTTGCCAAAAGCCCTCACAGTTAATGACAGGAGATGGCGGTTAATCACATCCTTATGCAGGGATCAGGGTGCGGCTCAGGGGAGCTAAAGCTTCGCCGTAACCTGCCAGCGCAATTACCTTTTAGCAATTACAGTGAGCGTTGTTCAGGACACTTCAGCAAAAAGCTTACAACAAGGAGACGTCTGCCAGGCGGAGCAGAGGGATGGACCGCCGTTAAACCTGCAGTGGTTTATAGGTCAAACGCAGGGCGGTGGATTTTCTCAAACACTCGTCCTCTCATGTTACACCCACTCAGAATCAATTTATCACACGCTCAACACTCACAGAAAACAGAGGTATCAAGGCTGTTTGAGCAATTCAGCCAACTAAATAAAAGAAGTCGAAAGGACACATGTTCCGAAAATGTTCCAGATGTAAAAATTTGTAGGATTTATCAGCTCAGAATTGGGTTCATGGCGCATTTAACTGTCCTTAAGTGGCTCAACATGTTATCATCGGTTAGGGTGATAGTTGTGTGTGCTACATGTGTTTTGTCCATATGGAAGCGAGAGAAACACATGTTTGCGAGTGCAGTCAGTTCACAGGATCAGCTGTCCTCTGTGACCAACATCTGTTAGCCTGCCGATGCCGCGGGCGGAGGTACAGTGTGTGTGTGTGTGTGTGTGTGTATGTGTGTGTTGCGTTGATTAAGTGTGCAGATACACACATGAAGTGCACATACAGTATAAAAAGATCTAATGGCCACATGCCCTATGAATTTAAGACATTTTGGTATACAGATGCTTTTTTATAATTGTGTATAAAAGTAAAGTGGCAGGAAAAAGGTGCTCTCAAGTCGAGATTGTCTTGAACTCGAAAAACCCTTCATGTCTCACTTAATCCCATTTTGCAGCTATAACAGCTTTTACCCCAGTTAATTATTTCCAAATCTTAAACAAATACATAAGGTACAGCGTTCAATTGGATTTCAATGTGCAAGTCAGGCCTCTTGAGGCTGAAACGGCTGCTGTTCTGTATCCATTTCTACTCAAGGTAATCAAATGACTGATAATGCTGGCTGTGTGTTCTCAGAGATGAGAGGAAATGCAGCATCTTAGAAAGATAAGAAATCAGTTCCTGCTTTTTTTGATTGGATTACATCTGGGGAGGGTAATCCTTCATAGTGCTCACTCACTGGGAGTCCATGCAGACCAGAAAGTAAATGTGGAAGAATCGAGAAAACAGACAGTGAGAGTGGGGAGGGGATTTGAAGATCTGAATCCCAAGACAAGCTGAGAAGATCTAAGTAGGGAGAGTGAATTAGTAACTCCATCCTGTATCCCTCAGCACAGGCTGATGAGGCGCTCTGGAGCAAGGCACTTCTTGTAGAGTCCGTTTTGGGCAGGGTGTGAATTTATTACGCCAATTTCTCTACTTTCTTTGGAGAGAACAAGAGACTACACCCATGATAACGGCTCTGTGACGCTTTACTTTCGCAGAGTGGTGTCATGGTAACTCATCCAATATTGTTGAGATGTATTTCAGTCTGAGTATAAGTGTTGGACCCACTTGCCAACAAGCAATCCCTACGATAAAAGCACCAGAGGACATGTTAACTGTCTCAAAATGAAGGAAATTATTATGATGGAAATGACTATAGATCGCCAACATTGTTCACTATATGTCTTTAATATCAACTTTGATTCATTCATTTTGCACTGATGACATCCTGTAGAGGTAAAGATAATAATCTATCACCTCTAAGAATCTACTCAGCTGGTTTCTAAAAGAGCTAAATCAGAGTAATCAGTTAAGTGAGTTGGCTGGCTGGTATAGACGGGGCGGTCTTTTGGCCTGAGGTCTGAGCTGTGTTTGGAGCAGCTGTCTGGATGACTGATTGACCTCTGGGGACACGAGTTTGACTACGACCATTGGACATAAGAGGAATGAAAGACATTCGATGGTGCGGGCAGATAGTCACCTTTCTTGTCTCCTGTGAACGAGACAACGATCACTTTCTCTTGAGAAGCCTGAAAGGTAAGACCGGGAGCTGGAAGAAATGTGATAAAGAAATGTTACTGCATTGTTTATTCTTTCAATGTCAGGCAGAGGCAGCAAACAAGTCAAACTAAACCAACATGGAGCAAGAATTTAAAAGTTATTCCAAGGTTGAGAATTTAAAAAAAATGAAAGATTTCTTCACATGCTACTTAATCTGACATCAAATCAGAATCTTCCTCCTCCACAAAGTGCTTCTGCTTTGTGTTCTTTTCTGTCAAGAAACAAACGCTTGTCAACAAGGCAAATCTTTTCTGTGGCAGTCCTTAGATAATAAGGCAGATTTGCAGAGACTGAAAACTTGTTTACATTCTTTGAGACCTTGTCACAAACTGCAAAGCCGCCTGAGGTGAAATGAGTCATTGACTCCTACCAGGTCACGTTAGGCATGTCTGTGTTTTGGACACCTTGGTATGCAACCTGTGCAAACATGCCTGATTCCCCCTCTGAGCACAAACGCAGAATAAATAGCAGCTCATATTTTCAACACATCATCATTACTTTGCAAGACAAACATTTAATCCCAGTGCAATACAGAACTGAGCAAATTATCTTGGGTCTCATTCTATCACCCTAAATGAGATGATATTGAATTAGATTATGCTGGAAAATGAGGTGTTCACGCCAATTGAAAGTAATCAAGGTGGCTGAATCGAAGGGTAATGAAAGCCTCTAGAGCTAATCCAGGCCTGCAAAGGGCTTTTTGACTAATAACAGCTGTTTGTCAAGTGAATAATGATGGAACAGACATACAATAAGGAACATCGCAGGCGAGCGTTGAGGTTCTGTAAAGAGGTTAATGGCTTAACAACATTGATGCTTGAAAGGTCTATTGACCTAATGTTTACGTACTGTATGTCACAGACTGGAGAGTGCGACCACTGTAGAAATCAATGACTGCAACTAATCCAGTTTTGTGTATGGATTTCTGCCAAAGTCGGGTGACACGGATGCAATATCGCAGGTTAACCTTTGTAATCAAAATCTAAACAGCAGGTAAGCAAGTAAATAATTAGTGTCAAATATCCTGTCGGCCGCTGTGTTACACCTCATCCTACATTATGTGAAACAAGGCTCAAAAGTAATAACCAGCTCAGTGTTTTTCTGGGTTTAAAGGAACAGTTCAACCAAAATTGCAGTAAAAAAAACCTAACCTGGAGCTCCTTCTGTTTGGCATCTACATCGTCTTTTGTGACTAACTGAGGTTTGGATTTTTGTCAGCTTAACCCAGTTACATACATTGCTTGTAATTTAGTCACGTGATAATTGTTAGTCTGGTTTCAGTCAACAAAAGCTGAAGACAGCATTTCTGTGCTCTTTATTGCACTCACTTTTTCGTTAAAGGCTAGCAGCTGAAACTTTGGATTTAACAGTAATGCAGTAATGTTGCTTAAATGAACATCTAGAGGAGGACTTAGATGGTTGACAGTGTTGATTAGTCCAGTACTCACTCCCACAGATGCCTGTAAACAGAAAAGGTAGCAGAAAGTAACCCTGTTACATCCACAGCTAATCTCAACATTAGCTTACCTTTTTTTTTATGGCTGCTGATAAAGTGCTAAATGATACATCCACTCCAGGAAAAGAGTGTCAGTGCTTGAAAAACATGTTCGAAGGCCCGAAACTGTGTAATCAAATTTACCTTTCACTTGAATTCTCCTACAAGCTCCGTAAATCAGAGCCCAGATGGAATCCAGCAGTTCAATACTGTTACGTAAGACTAACTCCCTGTGAAGATAAATGCACAATAGACACTGCTTGCTCAGGGTGGAGAAAGAGTTTGGCGGTGTGACTAAAGCATGGCCCATTGACCGATAGCATCTCTTTCTAAGAGGCTCAAAGAGGCAGCTGCTTTATGTCTGCTTCGCCGTCAAATAGGGCACTCTGTCCTGCACGGGAAGGGGATAAATCAAGCCTGTAGACCACTGTTCTAACTCATTCTGGCATCACTCTGAGTGGCATTCCTGCAAAACCAAAGACTATAAAAAAAAATAAAATAAAAAAAACCTCTTCCGTACAGCCGGTGTTTACCTCCCTCCACTTCAACATCTTATTTGGTTTTTCTCCGATTTCGGCCTTTCTGTGCAAAATCTACCACAACCATCTCAGACATCTCAGGAATTTACTCCAAATGATTGTTTTGCTTCTCCTCCTCTTGAGTGTGTGTTACAGTATATACATGTGTGTGGGTGGGTGTGGGTGTGTGTGTGTGTGTGTGTGCGTGTGCATGCATGGCTGCAGGCTAAGAAGTAGTGAGGGAGTTCCCCCACATCTGTTCACCATAAGAGCTTGTTGACAGCAGCTCTCCTCTCTCTCTCCTCCCTCTCTCTCTCTCCCGCTCCCTCCCTCTCTTCCTGCTCCCGGTTCATCCCTTCTTTGGATTGTGTTACCGCTGCTCCTCATCCAAGATTAAGTAGAACACAGTGTTGGCCTGGTGTTTAGAGGCCTGCTTGACTGCCGATCTGGAAAGAGGGGTCAGGTTTGTAGCCTTCGATAAGACCTCTATAAGGTACTGGACCATGGGAAAAACAAACAAACAAACAAAAAAAAAAATGTGCAGCATTCTCAGATTCAATATTTCTCATCTGAGTGTGAATTATTCTCTATTAAAAGGAGAATGCACACAGCAGATTAATCCTCATTTTGATCCGATTACTGATATAACAAAAACAAAGTTATATTGGCTCAAAGCGAGATTTTTAATGGAACAGACTGAAAATGTATAATTCATTTCACCAGCAGGAAAAGCGTGTGTGTGTGTGTGTGTGTGTGTGTGCACGTGTGTGTGTGTGTATCTTTTGTGTGTTTAGGTACATACCAGACAAGGAAGGATCACACACAGGCCACTAAGTAGTTATCTGAAGTTAAGACCAGAGTGTTTCTGCAGGAGGATTGAAAGCCACCCAAGCCTGTAATTGGGAAAAGGGCCATTTGGGCCATCAGAGTTGTCCATTTGTTTTTAAAAGGGAAAAACGATCGATGGGCAGCATTAAGCAGATCTGTGAGAGATCTAAATGGTTCCTCGGGCCGCAATCTTTACTTCCTGCTGCATAGATACTGGCCTTTAATGATTGGACAAGACCCAGAGATAGAAACGAAGCTGTAAAACCGGCCAATCTGATGGGCCTGATATCACGCGACACCTTCTTATTGACCCCCAGTGTTCCCGGCTTTAAAGGTGCTACGAGTTAAGATCTCACATCAGCTCCGGTCACGTACACACAAATCAACAGTAAACAGGTGAATAAAATAACATCACTGCTTGTTCCACCTGTGATTGTGCTGCTAATTAGCTTTGTGTAATGACTTGTAATTGAAGTGTTCGGGTTCTATTTTCTTATTTGGGGTTTTTGCTGTGGTGTCAGTGCTCATGTTAGACTGAGTAACTTCACAGCTCCACTCGCACTAACACACTCGCGGCCCTGTCAGCGCACTGAAAATGCACTGATCTACTCTGTACATGCAGAATTGACAGGTTGTGCACCAAGACGCTTTGTAGACCTGTGGGTGGGATCTGCTCAACGGGAAAATGAAATATCAGCCGCACACAGCCATGAAAAATCATCCCAGAGAACCCATCTGTTTTTTGTTTTTTTTTTCATAATTGTTATTCTTTCCTGTAGTGTTTTTTTTTTTTTTTTTTTTTTTTTCTGGAAGTTGAATCAAGGTGAAATCCACAAAGGATGCACACCTGCTACAACACCAGAGATGGCGGTTTAAACTGCTGGAGCTGTACAAATGGGTCCTCTGAGGACTTCTCCATTTCTTTCTTCTCCTTCAGAGTGTAAAGTTTTCCAGCAGCTGGTAGACAATAAAAAAGTGAGTGCACCGGGGCTGTGATTGCAAAGCTTTCCAGAGGTTTTTATGGAAGGAGGTGGAGGGTGGGGGTTTTCAGTTATGACTGCAGTTGAAAGCTGTACAGTAAGTGACCTAATTCGTTTCCAGCATTTTCTGTATCATTTCCATATTACCCGATTAATCAGTATTCATCATGTTAATATTAAAGTTATACTCCTTAAAAATTAAGGTTCACTTATTTTTTTCAGCAGTATTTGCATTCTGTAATTACGCTTCCATACAGAAGCTTTTATTGTTAGTGGTGCGTGTAATCCACTGTTTTCAAGTTTATCTCATTTATATCAGTTTCATGTTAACTCTCTACGCTGTGTCACAGCTTCATTAAGTTACTGCTGTTTCTAAACGAATGCTTCACACTGAAAGCAAAACACACCGTGTCTTTTAATGTGAAGCAAACACACAAAATGCAGTGTATTGGGAGGCCACTGCTGACTGCCATCATTCATCAAAACTGATCATTCTGGGCATTTTTTTTTTTTTGACAGTGAAGTTTTAAATATTGTGGGGAGTAATGGAACAAGAAGGAGGGGCCTCAGTGAGCTGACCGACTGTAACTGTGCCCTGCTGTTGTGTGGTAGCCACTCGCCTGCGTGCAGCATGAAATCAGATCGTAGTTGCTGATGTCAGGATGGAAGAAGGCAGATTATTAACTGACTGTAAACTGTAAACGTTTTACATTGCACTTCTATAACACTGCCAAGACAATAGACAGATGTAAAATCAGTTCTGCTTTTAGTGGTTTTAGTGATTTCTCTTTGTATATGATGCTGTGGAGAATTACATTTTGCCTCCAGGTATGTCGCATGTGTATGGAAGTAACAAGAACTTGAGTCCTCCAACCTGAACAACCATCCCTCTGATATGACCCATATGAATGTTTCCTGAAACAGCGCACCTATGGCGGCAGGTGTACCAGTCCTCGGTTGTCACGGTTACAATTATAAACACAGACAGTGGTGTCGCAATTGTTACTATAATAACAATCATGGCTTGGTCATGTTTAGGCACAAAAACTACTTGGTTAGATTTAGGAAAACTTCACTGCGCTTTTCCCTTTGCTCATGTCATAATTACCGCGACCACTAGATGTCGCTTAACAACGAAACGTAACTATGGGTCGTAATAACCTGCTACAGAAACAACCTATGGTCTCTTACAGTCTCTCAAATGTAGCACAACCAGTGTCATCAACTTTTATATTCCACACTTTTTTTCTTGTCAAATCCTGGCACCTACATTACCCATAATACAATGTTTGTTTTTTTTTCATTTTCAAATACTGACTCGAGTGACATCACTTGAGGACATCAATCAGATGTCACACAGCTCCCTCTGGAGTCTTTACAACTGTTTCACATGCAGTGCTCACCTGGAAACCAACTTCGATGTATAAAGTCAGTGGGGTTCCCCTTTTGAAGACTTCACCTTACTTGATCTGCAAAGGCAATTAAGACAGCACACGTGGTTACAGTATTGTTCAGACTGGCTTAAGTCGAGTCCACGTCCAACTTGCTTTGAGGTGATGTAAAATGTTGAGGCAAAGAGGAAAAAACTAAACCCACCTGAACCCAGTGTCATTGTCAAACAAATTATTCTCAAACGACCAACATCCTAATGCATTTGTGTTACATTCAGTCTGATTTCTTCAAAATCTGCATGGTGCAGATGGAGCCTTTTTTAGTATTCATGCCCTTTTGCTATTCAGCCTCTCGGCCATCCCTTGTCTCAAGACGAGTCCTGCTCTCCTCTCTCCAAGTCTCTTTGTTCTTTCTAAAAGTGCTCGTCTTCCACTGAAGCCGCCACTGTTGCCGTGTCTTTGATGTGAGTCGGGGAGATGGCAGTGAGTTCTCACCTGTCAGCTTTCATGGCTCCCTGAAGGTTGACTTTGAGCTGGTGTCTGTTAAATTGGGATTGATCGCAACAACAGCCAGCCACACATTCCACACACACTCGAGGGGGGAAAAACGGTGCATTTCCTGACAGTCGCGCAAGGCTTTGCTGCTGTATGCTGAAGAGCGACCCTTTTTCATGGTGGACGAGGCAGTTTGATGTGACCACGAAAGCCATTTGTTCGGAGTTTAATTTTTTCTGTGGCATGTCAAGAGGAGGTAGCGAGATATGTAGGGAATGCCTAATGCCTGTATCAGTGGAAGACTTATTGGAAAGAGTGGCTCTTCCTGGAGCATGTCTGAATCACACACTGAAGTGTTACAGTTAGAGAATGATAAATACTCCCATTTCATCTGGAGCCCTAAGCCCAGCCCACAGCATCCCACCTGAATCTGCAGCCAGCTCTACCACCCTCAAATCTTGGCTCCTCTTGCTGTTTTTGTCTCAAGCACACACACAGGCTGCATACCAATTGTCAAACTTCATGCTGGAGCTGTCAAGCCTCATGTGCAGGCTGAAATTTCAAAGTCCCCCCCATCAATTTTGCATCGCTATTTTCAGGAGGTGAAGTTGCACCGTGTATGTTGGGAACGTCGTTGCAGATGTAATTGGGTTTGCTGATGGTTTGGCATAAAACAGTGGTGGCGGGGGGGGGGGCTGATCGGCCTGTAGGGAACATCAACATAAACACTGAAGGGAAAGTTTGTGAGCTTCCCCCCTGCCGTATGAAGCAGGGAATGGCTGATCCCCAAGACCGCTTCTAAAGCCATCATTGATCAGGCGAGAAATTTCTTTGGCTATGGAATCTCAAATAAAGTCTCCTTATCTGCAGTGATAAATGTGTGAGAGGAAAAGAGAGAAGGGGGGGAGAATAGAGAGGTAGGGGGAGAGAGAGAGAGACCATTAAAGGAGGAGAAAAAGGAGAGGAGAGCCCCCCACGGATGCTACTGTCAGCTGTGGGAACCCAGATGAAAGTGGTGCAGCCAGATACCAGCGCTCTTTGATCGTGCCTTTGTGTGATAAACATCGCGCTATGCCAGCCATGCTCAATGCTTCGTGCCAGCCCGGCTGTGAAGGTGAAGGGCTTTGAGCAGGCTTCCAGCTCAGCTCTGCTCAGGACCAGCAGGCGTTTGCCATGCCAGAGAGCTGTCTGCAGCACAGAGACACACACTTTCAAACACACACACACACACACACACACACAATCTCCAGCAGATTGCCCTCACTTTCCCTTTCAGTGTCTCTCTCCTTCTCTTTTTCTTTCCTCATTTTTCTCTCTTTCTCTTTCATTCTGCCCCCACCCTTGAGATTTTTTTTTTGGAGAGAGAGAGTGAGAGATACTCGTTAAAGATGCAGCCTCGGTTCCAGAGGCAGCTGCTCCTGCTGTGGATTGTGAGTCCTATTTGAACCAATAATCATCAAGTTTTCAAAATTAAAAGTGTGCAGGGAGAGCATGCACAGGTTTTTTTTTCTTTTTTTTTTACTGTGTTGTAATAGTAATACGGCTGTTGAATATTTCATGTCTGCCACAGCTTTGAAACGGTGCAGGTTTGCGATGTTAGGTGTAACAAGGGAGGTATGAGGGAATTCTGCCAGTGCTGCCTGCATAAATCCTCACCCTTTCAGAATTTTTTTCTTTTCTTTCTTTCTTTTCTAAGCACAAACCTGTGCAAGCTACACATTTTTTTATGGTATAAGGCAATAGCAATCCAGCTCTCAGCCTCAGCCTGTACCTTACTGCAACAAAGCCACATGGTGATTTTGATTCAGTGAAAAGAGAACAGGATTACTCTTGCTTCATAGCGACGCTGAGTGCAGAGTGTGTACATTTGAGAAGGGAGAAGAGTGAGCTAGGGAGAAGAGGGGAGGAATGAATGCCATGCATGTGTGGGAAGTGGTTTTGGCAGGGTTGGAAATTAATGATCTCAACATGTGCTATAGTTGAGAATCATCAGAAAGAAAAGTGCAGACAAAAGCACTTGCAGTACAGCCATGCAGAGGCCACAGATGGAGAAACCACAAGGACTGTGAGACAGAAGCTGTGGAGAAAACTTTTGTTGAAAAGAAAAAAAAAACATGTTCTTTTAATACAAAATGTCAACTTTGATGCTGAAAAAGTCTCGAGCGCTGCTTCGGCTTGAGATTCAAAAAAAACAAAAAAAACAAAAATCCCAGCAGCCATGCAAGGACATGTCGACTCTTGGTCCAGAAGAAACGGCTCATTTTACTGGCTCTTACTGTAAAGAGCTGCAAGAGTTTGACACATGGCAGTGACACCTTGCAGCCGCTGCACATCGCCCGACACAACATCTCTTAGGTAATGCATATTTCACGCACATGGCTGCTTTATAAATATGTGGCCCTGGGTTCATGATGCGTGGTGGAGCAGCTATAAATGAGTCTCTGCAGGATAAATATACACTTTTATTGGCCTGGGAGGAAGTGGAGATGGTGGGAGCTCGTTGGAACGTCTACAAAAAAAAAAAAGAGGTCATCTCAGGGTAACATGCCACAACACAACAAATAGGATTGTAGTGTGAGGTGCATGTGTGTGTGTAATTGTGTTTGAGAGTGAGAGAGTTAAAAGAGGCACTAAAAAGTTCAACAAATTTCTTTTGTCATTTTACTTTGTTGGCTTTTGATGTCATAAAATTCTTGTTACCACAATTTTGGTGATTTCCATGTTTCAGCCTCAGCGGAAATGTTGCGTGGTCCTTTTTAACCCAGAAGAATTGAGCAACACTACGGTTTCAGATGCTCTTTAATCTTTAATTGGAGAGCCAAAGTTACACATGCACTGACTTTTACTTGACATTAGGTAATCTCCCTGTTGAAGTGGAATTTCAACAGAATAGAATCTGAGAAAAAAAATGTATTTGCGTCCCAAGATACTGACTCATTTTACTGATAAAATTATACAGAATTTTAGACAGGTTTAGGGAATACTGCAGGTCTGGGTGCTTTGAACACCACATGGAAAAAGCTGCACACAATTTGCAATTCTACAGAGGATAATTATGTGTTAGTGGATAAACTAAATGCTAAATGGTGTAAAGGCTGTATATTTTTGATATATGCAGAAGTGGGGAAGTTCTCAGATTCTTCAGAACCAGTCAACCCGCTGCTGCAGAGAAAACGGGAATCTCCACGCAGCCAATTTTAAATACACATCTGACTCATATCTTCAACTGTGCTACAATCGATATATCTCTTTAAGACAATAGCAAACATTGAGTGAGATATCACCAAGTGTGTCAAACTGTGAAGGGGGTTGTCAGAGCCCACCAAGCGTATCCAACATTGTCATTGCCGCTCGCCTGTCTGCCTGTGGAGAACATCCGCCGTTGACAAGAGGTGAGCTCGTGCTCCTCTCCGCATCAGTTTTGGATCACTACTCTCAATCAAAGCCAGGAGAGGAGGGCCCCGCATAATGTGACAGAGCCTGTCTCTCTCTTTGCCTTTTGATGCCCGAGGACGGCTCAGCCAGAGCAACCCCTGTCAGAAACCTGCCCACAGGCCTAGACACAAAAAGATCCAGGAAATATGAGGAGGCAGATAAACAGACAGACAGACAGACAGACAGACAGACAGACAGACAGACAGACAGACAGACAGACAGATGGAGAAGTTGCAGACACACTGACAAACAAAAGAGCAACAAAGAGGCTTAAAAAAGTGAGGATGTGATAAACAGACAGGAGGCAGAGTGCAGAGATAAAGCAGGTAGATGCATCAAAGCTGTAAAATATCCTGCTTATACAAATACTACCAGTGTGTGATAAGACTGCACTTTTCATTAAACAGCCCCTGTGGACCAGCTAAATGTATTTGCAAATAATGGCAGTCAGATTTAATGACATTATGAGCCATTAAAGAAGAAAAAAAAATAGTGACTGATCTTATCATCTCCTTGTTTCACATTGATTGCCATATCTGATATCTTGTTTCATATCTCTCCCTCATCTAATGCAGTAACAGCTGTGGAAATCGGAGCTGATGTGCATTGTTAACTGTGTTTATTGTGGTTGTGTAATTACAAACTGTATAATGCGCAATCTAATTTATTAGATTAGTGAAAGGATTGTAAATCAGTAATTGTGAGATGGCGTGTTTGCTCTGCTGCTCAGCGCAGGCGGTGCTGTTGTAAACAGTGCCATCTAGTGCGCTCCAGCTGGGTTGTACGTCAGGCTTTGAGAACGGGAGAAGGAGCTCAGGAGGTAGGAAGGGGAAGCTGTACAGCTGGCAGCACCGCATGGAAGACATGAGCGTCTGCTGGGTGGAACGAACTGAGAAGATGCGTGTTACTTCTCCCACGGCAGCACTCAGTCATAAGCAAGCAGACTGTCTGTGAGAGTTAAAGGCAAGATAGTCGTCAATTGTCTGAAATGAGACGTCCGCCGTCTGGACATGTTCATCTGTATCTTCATCATTTTAAATAATCTTTTGCCGCATTACTTTTTTCTTTAAAAGAATGCTGAAGAAGGAATAAATAGTAATTGATATAAAAAACGTGCCTGTGACCTCAGCTATGTCTTTAATTTAGCTGCATCTGCAATGAAACCATGAGGCACGCAAGGTCATCTGAGGATACGCTCATGCAGGACGACATAGAAGAGTGGAAACTACCGCTCAAGTCACCGCAGCGCATTCCTCAGCCTTTACACCACGGAAAAGAAAGCATTATACCAAATTTACCACCCAATCATACTACGGCCGGGTCCCGGGACATACAGTGCATGCAGTCAGAATCTCAAAATAAACCCCGACCAGACCCAGACTGGACCTCTCTGAGCTATTTCTTCTTCTGCCATGGCAAAATATCAAGGAAAATATTAGTCAAAACTTGCCACTTGTGTGTAAATGAGATCAAGATGGATTAGGAGCTCTGGATTCTATTTGAGGCCTTATGAACCACAAGATTTCCATCCGCAGCTGAGAGCCAGCAGAGACCCAGATGTGCGGTGCAGTGCCGGGGCAACTTTGAATGTGATTTCCTCTCTTAAGCCTTTAGTGTAGGTAAAGGCATTATAGCCGATCAAACCTCTTAGCCCTCCTACTTGTGGGATTTGATGTGCATTACTGACAGTGAGAAATGACCCGCCTGAAATACAATATCTCAGTGGAAGATGGAGAGGAGGGGGCGGAGAGGAAGCTGAGACTACAGAGCCCCAACTTCCCAGTTACCAGGGGCGACGCTGACACACTGTGGAGTGTGGAGTGGCTCAACTAATTCAATATATATATATCTGTGTGTGTGTGTGTGTGTGTGTGTGTGTGTGTGTGTGTGTGGACATATATGTACATATCCACATGTGTTAAGGAGGAAAAAGATAAATTAGTGTGATGCCAATTTTTGTTAAATGTATTGTTACAATACGTTGACTATATTTGTCACACCTCCCATTGGCTCGGGTCAGTTGTAACACCTTAACAACTTGAGAGAGTATGAAAATTGACGATATCAGATTATCACTACATGGTTATCATATAGAATTTGCGATAATGATATTATTGTGGTATGGTATTTGGTAAAATGGTAAGTGGACTGCATTTATATTGTGCTTTTCTAGTCTTAACGACCACTGAAAGCCCTTTATACTAGTCACATTCACCCATTCACACACACATTCATATAGCAATCATAAATTCCCTTTTTTTCTACCATACACACACATTCACTCACCAATGATACATCGGGGGAAATTGGGGATTCAGTTTGTTGCCCAAGGACACTTCAACATGTGGACTGGGGGAGCCGGAGATCAAACCACCAACCTAATGATTAGGGAATGACCCACTGTACTACTAATAATAATGTTATCAATCATATTCATCTTTAACTTTATTGTGTGTTTTGTCTCTATAGTGAATTAGACTCAAATACGAGTGTATGGAGGTGAAGAGAGAGTCTGTAACTGTACATAAGCGAACAAAAACAACAGTTACACATTATGGATAGTGAAAGGGCAACCAGATGAAGTCATAAACAAAAGATCCACAAGGCCTAATAACTGCCATTGCCATATTATCATATGTATATTACACAATATCAATATTTCTTTTTTTTTTTTTTTTTTTTAAATGCCAATATATATTGCGACAATCCTAGTAATCCAGTGAGCAGAGAAGTCAGAATAGTTAGCTACAAAAGTTATGGATACATTTTTAAGTAGGTAAAATAAAGGTAATTTCTTAAAACCTGAAGAGGCGAAATAATGGACAAATAACTGAAATACTGTTGACTAAAAACAGACGGATAGGGTTCATGAAGGGGCGTTTGATTTCATCTGAGAAGCATGTGGGGGTACGTCAGACAAAAGAGGTTGGAAACCACGGCACTGTAGCATCTAGGAAGGTTTGTAGAGGACCGCATTCACATATTTGAACACGCAATAAATCATTCAAATCAGATCATTTGTCAGATATACAGTTCAAAGAAATGCTCACAAAAGACTCAAATTTTTTAGCTTCAAAAAAGTCAAATTAGCAGCTGAGTCATCACTCGCCAGTTTCTACTTTGAAAACATGTTAGATTCCTTTGGTTGGAGCCAAGGTAAAGTCACAGCAGAATGACTTGCCTACTGATATATTTCTAAAGAGCCTTAAGTAAAAAGTGAAAGGGAACGTGATGTAACTCTCTTGCCCGACATGCTCCAAGGCAGAAAGGGAGAAAGGTGAAATAAAGACTATATTGCGGTGGCTCTTCCATAATAGACTTTTTCACCCCGCTGTATTCAGTCACACCTTGGCTTATCTGTGCCCTTGCTCATGATATAATTGAGCTTTTCAAAGTGGCGACACATTAAAAGCCCCACATATGGATTTGCATTTGAAAGTGACTTCAATTTAAGGCTTTTATTAACAAAGTGGCTTGCTGCAATTTTTTACAGCCGAGGTGAAGTTAGTGGAGCTGAAAGAAACCAGATGTTTCCCTTGACCAGCTTTCACCCTGTGAAACTCTACTGTGTTGTGGTTTCAAAGTCAGCTGGACCCATGGTGTTACATCCACACCTCCTCTGCACATGTTCATGTACTCACTCACACACACATACACACATGCCAAACATACTTCCTTCCTCTAAGCAAACCTTCCTATAGGGACTTCCTGCTCTAAGTGTTGTTTGCTTAGTGCCCACTCATCTCCCGCCTCCTTGGCAGCCACTTCCTCTTCCTCCTGCTGTGTTCCTGTGTATGTGTGTGTGTTTGTGTGTCTGCTCGCACACTGTATGTTTATGTCTGTGTCGTTATGTAACATGTCCACTTTTACGTATTTATGTGTAACTTCACAGGTGCATGTGCTGCCCCCATCTACGTCCACATCTGTATAAATGATAGCTGTGTACATCCCAGTGAGTGTGTGTGGACAGATGTTCATCCGGTTAGCTGACATCAGTGATCCTATTAGCTGAAGGCTAATGTGCAGCGGGTGACCAACCCACCCCGACCCCCTCTGACCACTACACTTGTATCCCTCTGTGGGAAATGTCCTGAGAGAGGATATAGGCGGATACATGCAGTGGGACTGTGGGGGCGGAGAGCGACCAGCTGAGATCTCTCTACAGAATCCCAAAACCCCCAAACTGTCCTGAAGGTTAATCTATGTGTAGGTGTCTGCTGTTGTAGTCGATATAGATCCCAGTCGGCATGTCAGAACCTGTCATATTTGTCTGACAGTGCAAGTCCACAGAGTTGCAGTCACACACACACACACACACACACACACACGCAGTGCATGGCTCATTATTTTTTTGTTTACAGTCCAAAAAAATACCAAAATTATTGAAATGACACCATATTAATGTTGCAATTTCACCCTGAGATGTTTTTTTTATCTATCCAGCATGTCACAGCTCTGTCATGCTGTCTTGTATGTCATGCACACACCTTGCCATCGGCCCCATCTAGGACCCTCTGGTAGAGTTTTTTTTTTTCATGGGGGAGAAGGACAAAAGAGCTTATAGAAATGATCTCACACATTTTATTTAATGTTGGTGGCTGTGAGGCAAGCTGTCACACCGTTAAGAAAATATACCGGCCTTTTTTGAGGTGTAACTGATATATTATCTTGTTAATAAACATAAGTGTTGTTTGTGTTTGATTTTAGATTTAACCATGATCAAATATTCTTTCTGCCCTTCAGTAGTGACACAGTAACCACCGACTCAGTCGAAGGTGAGTAAAGACCTGATTGTGATATAAAAAAAAACACAGCCGCCTAAAGCTAACGAGCGTAGCAGAACTCAGAAGAATCTTAAAGTTTGACTCCATGAATTTCATCTGATTTAGTGTGGTTGTGCCAACCTTAAATCACACATTTAATCATATTAAAATGTAAATCAATTCATTATATTGATTTAATTATAAATGTATACCAGATAGGCAAAGATCGAGAGACAAAAACCTAGCAAAGCAGATTTTACAACATTACACTCTTATAAGGCCTGGACTGAAAATAATGAAAATAAGTTTATTTTCTTAAACAAACTAGTTAAAATGGACAAGAGATGAAACAGCTGACTTTGCACTACATTTTTAGGTATTATAAAGGTTCTATTGCAACATTTTTGGGTAAAATAATTAGCATAAAAAGGCATATAGTGAAGGCATTAGCATCTCAATATGCTGACTCACCAGCCAGTTTGAAAGCATTAAACCCCTTTTTTCTCAGCCTCACTGTGTTTGCTCTCTGCCTTTGTGGAGAAATTTTGTTTAAGGATAGATTTTATATTTGGCAATTTTTGACACGCGCTGAGTAATTGCAAAATTTCGGCTATCAACAGCTTTCCTACAAATATATTGATGGTTGTTTGAGCCATCAAACACCCACTCTAGCTGATCCCTCCCATGTCTGTATGAACTTTTATCAACCTATTGCATGAGTCTCAACTGCCTTTTCCAATCAAACGATTTAGTGTCAAAAAAGCAGTTATCTTTACTCATTAAGCATTAATGTAATAAAAAGGCTTACTTTAATGTTTGCACACAGGCCTATTTTCGTAGGGCACCTGCATGCGTGTCTGCGAGTAAATATGTAATGAGTAAGTGGAAGAGTGACGTGATCTTTGCCTTTCAGAGCCACTTTCCCCACCGATGCCAGAGTCCAGAGGTTAATGACATCATTAGCATTCTGTTGGGGCTTGCCCGGCCTCTCTTTCCCAGCAGGGCCTGGGCTCTGCTCAGAGGCTGACTAAGCCAGGGACTTAACATTGGGCGAAGTCTGGGAGCAGAGATTGTGTGTGCATATGTGTATGTGTGAGAGAGAGAAAAAGAGAAAGAGAGAGGGGGGGGTGAAGGGGGTTGGAGTGGTAAGTTGGTTGTGGGGATCATCCTGAAAGTGTCACAGGATACTGGCACTGTGAGTCAGAGGCTAAGGATGAAGAGGGGGAAGATGAGGAAAGGGTTGGAGGGTGAGGGGGTGGATGTGGGTAGGACACAGGGGGGTGGGGGAGGGGGGCAGGACGTGCTAAAGGGTGACTGGACCTGTGAGTCAGAGTGTCACAGTGTCCATTGGCCAAAGCACACACATGGAAATTTGTATAAGCAGTGAGAGGAGTGAGAGCCTTCATTAGACGAAATTCATTTCCTAATCCCACAACCAACATTAATTCTTTCCACATTAGGTTTCCTTAAAGTCAAACAAAACAAATTTACGCTGTATATATCATGTGTGTTATTGCTCGACTGCCTCACAGAGGCAGGAGTATAAAACTAATGAGTGGAATATATACATTGCATACATTGGAGATTCCTTTTTCATATGGCTGAACTATTACATTCTCTTTTTCTCTAATGTCTCTAAATTCAGTTGGAAAATATAAATATCTTTACACCCCTAAACCCAGGTCTCCCCTGCACTAAACCCCTAAAAAGGTGAGTGTGAGTGAATGGCAACATCTCAATTTGGCCTCAGTGTTCCTCATTTCTGTATCTTTGTGAGGATCCTCAGTCCTTGTAAGGAAAAACAAGAACTTACAAAGAAAACCGACACTTTCCAGTGTGGGTTCAGGCTCCACCATGGCCTAAATACATGGTTAGCAGCAGGCTAACCGCTCTCTGAGGGACATTCCACTGACTCAGTGTTATTCTGGTGCTGTATACCTCCAGTTGCAGAGAAGCTATAGCACTGGTGGAAACACTAGTCCACAGATTCCTACTCCCTGTTATTTCCTCAGTCCTAATTGCTTTTGGTCGGTGTTTGTGTGTGTGAATGTGTATTTGTGTTTTCATTTCTTTGCCAAGGGAGCAGAGGGAAAACAGTTATGTAACTAAGGCTGGTGCCTTGTGGTTCTCCGTCCTCAGGGAAGTGCCAGCGCTTACCTCCCTCACTTTAATTTCATTTTCACTTGTTCCATGTGATTCATTTCCATTTTCAATTAGATGCGATCGCGTTCCCGCATAATACTCTGTATCAGGAATCAGGGGAAGCACAGCGTCGACTTCCAGCGCCTTTAGATTTCTGTCACTGTGTACCACGTCGATAGAGAGGGAGCTGGGTCAGAGGCAGATTTCAACATTTTCATAAATAAACCTCCCTCACAACATTAGGGAAATCGTAGCATTTAGAGAACGATCACTTTGATGATCGTACCCTTCTGATAGCATTTAGTTTCCAGCATGCTGGACAGGCAGAGCTAGAAATTGAGAAAATGCCAAACCCTGACACCTTGGCCCGTTGTCATACTTCTGGAAAAAGAACTGGAGCAGTGACTCAGGAGATTCTGTTTTCCCCCTCAGGTGACTCTGTGGGCCATGTCAACACATTAACTGGGGAGAGACAGGAGGCAGTGGGGGTTATCAGGGAAGTGATTTTCCATATGGGTGAGTCGCACTTCAGACTTTGACTGAAAACGTTGGTTGCGGGGTGCAAGCTGAGGCGCTCACAGCAGTGTGCCACTTCTGGCACAATGTGGGTATGTCACACCTCGATGCCAGAGCGCTGGACTGGCCCAAATATAACCTGGACACTCTGACGTTGCTGGGTTCTCCACTTCTCATGTCAAAACCATTCCAGCTGTGTCAGTGTCATCAACCATTTCAGAGTGTCAACATGGAAACAGCTTGACTGGAACCAGTTTAGGGAAATTAAAACCAAAAGGAATCTAGATGCCAAAGAAGATAACCACCAAAATGAGGAAAGTGTTTTTATTTGCTGTTGTTTTCAGAACTTTGGATGCTGTTCTTTTTTGATTTTTAATTTAAAAATCAAATCTAATCAGCATTTTTATTTTTTGTATTTTCTACAAAGGTAAATTATGGAATTTCAGATTAAAAAGAATAAAAAACAAGATGGCTAAATTAAAGCCAGACAATGAAACTTTTGAAAGACCAAATAAAACATTAATGCTCTTATAAATGAATTGGTACATTTACAAGCAATAAAATAAAACCTCATTCAGCTCAGTGGTTTTGCTGCTACAGCCTTACTTGGTCTGGTACGACGAGTCCTCCAACCTGAGCAACCATATAGCTTGTTTTTCTTCAACCCTCTGAAACGACCCAGAGGAGTATCTCCTGATATAGCGCACCCTATGGTGGCAGGAACATCCATCGCCATGGTTACCATAATGAAACAGTCATAGCTTGTTTAGTTTTAGGTACACAAACTACTTACTTAGGTTTTGGAATAGTTTGTTTGGATTAAAATAACCCTGAACATTTGACAATCTTTATTGTCATGGTTACAGTAATAATCTATTACGACGTTTCGGTCCTCGACCCTCATCAGGCTAATGGTTCTCCAACAAATACAGTCATCTTAAGTAGAGTAAGCAGCCAATCGCCTCATCCCATGTGAAGTGGAATCTGTGAGTTACTAAAAACATCCTTAACAAATATATGTACAATAAATTCTTTGCTGCAGTGCGGGATTTTTTGATTGCCATGGTTACAATAATAACAACGTGGTTAACTTTGGTGAATGGTCATGGATAAAAGAAACAAATTCCCCATTCCACATGACTATTGAACATCACTCTCCTGTGTGATATACCTGTGTTTTGGTGACCCCCCATCCATCCACCCCATCCACCCCACGCTCTTTATACTCCTGTCATACTTACTACAGCCACTAGATGTCGACTAACAACAAAAGGTAACTATAGGTCATAATATCCTGCTGCATAAATGACCTATGGGCTTGTTTTTTTGCAGGACAGTCTCAACCAGTAACTTATTGTGGCTAATGTTAGCATTCTGACTCATGCTTACTTGTGCTACGGTTACATTTTGGCATCCACTGTGATCCTGTAATGGTCTGTTCTGTAACATTAGCAGCTCTGTTTTACTCTTTATTGTATTTGGGGTAGTTCATATGTTATACCCATTGTCTGGTGGTATATCTGACACTGTTATTATTGTAACCTGCAAGAACATAATGCTTGACAGGTATAGTATTACTAAATACATCTGTGGGGCTTATGAAACAGTCAGTTGCCAATTGTGGCCACTGATCTGCAGTCTTATAGTTTTGCTTTAAGTGATGACCTACATAGATATTTTATGTGTCAAGCCAAACACACTATAAATGCCAGGTCAGTAACTGCCATATATTGACTCTGACACTCTTAATATTTTACCAACTTGAAGGACTATTTCCTGGTTTAGTATTCAAGTTTTCCACTTCATAGAGTGTAAAATTGAAAACTGGTTATCAATTTTATTGCCCCAGACAAATCTGTAACCTTGCACAAGATGCAGATTTGTTATTGTTAGGTTGGAGGTTTGAGTCCAACGACCCGCTGGTGAATTCATGGAAATGTGAATTGACAACTCTCTCACCTCCCTCAATAATTCCTCTTAAATTTCCCCTCAGCAAAGGAACCAAACCCTGGACTGCTCCGGAGAAGCAGAGAAATGGAGCAATAATTAGATGTACTGTGCTCTGAGACTTTCCTGCACCGCAGAGAGCAGCTGTGAACGGCCCAAAGACGGTGTATTCATTAAGATCCTTGCTTCTGTAATCACATGTAACTCTGGCGGCCGAGGATCAAATCCCTCTGCAGTCCTCTCTCTGGTGCCTCCCTGACTCTCCGCTGCTGTCAGCGGCTGACTGGCTAAATCGAGATAAAACAGGAAGAAGTTGTGATGAGACTTCTAACACTTCCTTCTGTATAAGTGTCTTTATGTGTGTTCCCTGCATGTTTGGCACGTGAGTATTCAAATAAACCAACGACTCTGCTGTGCTGTCTCATCTGATCCAATGCCCTGGCATCAGTTTGCACGCAGTGTTTGGTTTAAATGCCTCCAAGAGCTAACCTTTCCGCTCTCTGTGGCTTTTTCTGTCGTGCCAATGCTGGCTCCCTAAAGAGGAAATCACCCTGTTGCTGGAAGGAAATTGTATTGTTACAGATGTGGTGGCCTGCATACTAAACTACCTCCACCATGGCATACCTGTAAATAACAGCCATTCCCTGCTTGTCAGCTCCTTTACATTTCACAATTGCAATGTGGTTGAAAATTAAATGCTTCCTGGTTATCCTAAAACAGAAGGTGTAAAGGCGGCACACGGCAGCCTGAACACTCCTGTTCTAATTGATTCAAGCCATGCAGTGAGAGAAAGACAGAGAGACATGTTTAGGAGAAGAATCATGTAGAAGACAGCAGCATATGTGGTCTTTAGATTTATGTGCACCCACAAAAAAAAGGAAAAAAAAAAAAAAAAAACTGGCGCTCTGCCTTTTGCCTGTCAGGCGATTGCTTATGGCTAATGATATCACGTAAAGGGATGCTGGGGGAAGTGCTGCTGTGTGTTTATGTGCGTATATGTATGAGGTGGGAAGTGTTTGGGTGTGCTTTAAAAAAATAAATAAATAAAAAAGAGAGGGGCAATTTGCATTGGATTGATGCACAGCACACTGCGGTGCCAGCAGGAGCAATGCAATATGGTTGTTAAAGCCATGTCTCAGCCCTTTGTACGTGTGCTACAATGGCAGACTATTTCTTCTAAGCATGTGCTGCAGATCACTCTGTTTCACAAGTGACTTGAATAAAGGATTCACAGGAGATGCTGCATTCTTAGCAAAACAAACGCCATGGAAAATGAATACAAGCCAGTATTTGTGTGTTGTATTTCACCAGTATTTTTAGGTCATATCTCAATCCCGCCACTGCATCTTGGCTGTGTTGGATACCTTTCCCCACGAACGACAGAAGGACATCCTGTCCCTTATATTTACTTTGTTTCCTCGACTTTGGCCGACCCTGCAGCATCCTTGCTGCCCAGGAAGCAGGGAGCCTCGTAAATTAGATTAAGATACTGTGTGAAACACTGGTTCATTCCATAATGCCGTATCGACATTGGCAGCTGCCAATACAATTCATGACATCCTCATCATCATCCCGAGTGGAATGAACAGCCCTGTCAGGTCACACAGTGGGGTGGAGGAAGCTGTAGGCTGGAGCAAGCAAACAAAAAAAAAAGTCATTGATGCCGGCAAAGTCATGTGTACATACAGCACACAGATACATATTTATATTTAGCCAGGTTTCAGATCTCGTAATCAATTCACCTCACATTGGTATTGAATTGAGCGGCAGCCTAACCTCCACATGAGCAAAGAAAAAGGGCAATAGTGATGTGATACATATTCTGAGCGAAGGCCATTCACAGACTTGTGTCACCCTGAGAGAGGAGGCGAGTTCATGCCTGACCCCTCTCCTTTAACCCCAGGCTCTGGATCTGTGGAATAGTTTTACATATCTAGCCAACCTGTCCATCTGCCATGACCTCAGGGCTCGGCAGGAGACACGGGCAGGCTTAACCAAATCTCACGCAGCCTGGCTGAAAAATGACTCTCCAGGTAATGTGGGGCTGGATGTATTTCCCCCACCCCACCCCCACCGCTCCCCCTCTCCTCCCCCCGTCCCAGGTGAATTCCATGGATTTTAAAAGGACGCTTTGAATTCAGCAGAGGCTCTGCTGAGAACAATCAAGGAACATGGCTGGTTGATTATGTACGGTCGGTGTGGGGGACATTCTCATTCATGTATGCATCTCAGCATGTGCAGTTCTTTATATTCATCTTATGAATCTGCAGCTCCCTTCAAGACAGACTTCTGAGGAAAGTCACAGAGGTGCAGAGCACCAATACACATACATAAGGTATTGCCTCCTGCATTTAGCTGCATTCTGTGCTATTTAACTTTCTATTTCATTGGTCTCATATGCAGGCAAGCATGTATAATTGTGGGGGTCAAAGCATTAATAAATCAATGGAATCTTTGTAAACAAACGCAACCTTTATTTTATCCCTGTTATTCAAAATAAAAAAACAGAGACTATATTTCCTATAAACCCTGTTGCTACCTGCCCAGTTAATACTTGCACCACAGCGCCCTCCTCCTGTTCTGTGCCATAAATCAGTGGCATTTGTACCATGAAGCATCCAAATAGATTTTCCTCAAAAATATTAGAATTTTATTGTTAATGCCGTTAAACTTTTACCACCCATTATTTCACTCACAGGAAGCCCTAAGTAGCACTTTCATACTCTAAACTTTCACATATTATGAAAAGATACATGAATTAACTGTAATATAGAGTGTGTATTGATATAGTCTCTTGTCTTTTCAATTATTGTGATAATTTTCGAAATTTAAGTCCTAAATATGGTGTCTGCCTATTTTCAAAGCAGCCTCCAAAGATAAAATAAATCCTTGAAATTTGATAATCTGAGTCCATTACAAGGGTGTAAGGATAAAAATTAATCTATTTATTTTAAAGAATAAGTGGCGATATTCTACTTTTTTCTTTTTTTTTTCTTCATTGCCAATAAACCCCATGAAAAGACCAAAGCCAACAATGAATTGATCTTATTATTATGTGTTGTCAAGCCTGATTTTGTGTATTATGTGTGCAGCTATTGAATGTGCTCCACTATTAAAAGCAAGCCACAGTAACATGTTCCCTCATTATCCGTGACACTGCACACTACAGTTTATTCTGAGATAATAACAGACGTTTTCATGGGTTCCCCTCAGTTCTGAGGAACCGAGACTCAACATGATCTGAGTCAGTCCAGGCCCACGCTCTACTGAGTCTGGTCCAGTCAGTTCGGGTCGTGTTTAACTACCATGGTTTCTGATCTGTGTGTCGGGAAGGATTCAAGTACACTCAATATCAGCCATGATCACGTGGTGCGTTATAATCACTACAGGAGAAAACATTTTTAGGAAATCAGTCGCCTGTGTAAAAGATTCATGCTGTGAAATGACAATATTTTTTTTATTTGATTCAAAGATATTAAATTGGTAAGAAAATCTTCCTCTGTTGCCCAGTTTGCTTACAGAAAGTTTTACTGTTGGTGCAGCAGATGAAATTATGACTCGCTGTTATTTCTATTATTAGTCACTGCTGCATATAAACAAATTAGTTTTGGAATTCTCAACTTCTCAGGACAGCAGCTCTTTGTAAAGTCATTAAATCATCCTGCTGTGTTGGTGCTCACCTTCCTGGGTCTGCTCAGGTCCGCCACATATTGGATCAGGTCTAATTATTCTCAGGCCTGTTCAGATCAAGTCTGACTGTGCTTAGTTTATGCACATCTATTGCACAGGTCTGTTGTGGATCTGGATCCAGTCCAACATTTGGGACCTCTAGTCGGTACCACACAGAGATGGACTGATAATCTGGACATTCTCTCAGTCCAAAACAGCTGGCGGACTGAACATAGTGGCTGGACCTGCTGAACTGAGGCAGGCACTCCACTGACCTACATTGACCTCAGATGGCCTAAATACTATTTAGTGTCTGTGTCCGTCGGTAATAACTCACATTTGTACCTTTATAAAAATACCATACAGGTGCAAAATACCACAATTTAATGGATTTTTAATGTTCATTTTTGGATGGATGGATTTTCTACAGAAAAATTATGTTAATTAACTAAGTTAAATACATTACTAATTGTTTTTATTGAAGTGCTTTTTATTTTTTGTCACTAACAGCTGTTACTGTCACTGAACACTGATATACATGAATAAAATAAGAACATGAGGAAGGTATGTAGGAGAAAACGTGTATATGACTCTGTGATAATGCATCACATCAACCAAACATGTTGGATATTCCACACTCCTCTGAGGAATAGATGATGTTATGATTACATTTAATAGTTGATATAGTCCTGCTGCGGTTAGCTCGGAGAGTAATTTCAAAATAAAATGTTTAATCCAGATGAGGAAATACCAGCACAGCAGGCGGTCTCTGAGCGAGTGTTGTTCAACTAGAAAGACAGAAAGACAGATCCCATATGAAACACAGCATCCAACTGACGTCATTGGTATTTGTTATAGCCTACTACTACAGCTGATGATGCTACTGCAGTGATATTCTGGCTTGAATAGTCCTATTGGGTAACATTAGGGTGTTGAGACAAGCTTTGTCTGTTGGGCTGCCCTTATGTCCCAGTCTGACCCTGGAACCACATACAATATCCTGCTGCCATAAATACTGAGTAGTAGGCCCCAAATAGTCTGCAACGAGTACACCGCTTGCATCTGTTTAAGTAATAATTTAAGTAACTTAAAAAACATTAAACTCTGTTTTACTGTTCAAAGATTTTTTCATCTTCAGTAGGATCCGATGGGATTTGGGTGCCACAGGCATTCGGAGAGGCGGATGAACACATTGTTGGTTTTGGTCTTTTCATGGGATTTGTTCATAATAATGAAAAGTATTAAGTATTGCCAGAATTATCCTCTAATTCAGGCAGACCAGCCCCTACACATAAGAAAATAAGGTGGGTGATGGTAACTTTCACAGATAGAATATCATAACAGGTAATATGGACACTGTTATATACACACACACACACACATACACACACACCCAAACACACACAACACAAAGTAACCCACCACATGAGCCAAAAATAGAGTCTCCTCAGAGGAAGTTGCTCTGCAGTCATGGACAGATTCAGTAGGCGCACTGATGCAATATAATCTGTACTTGGGAGGTCAGAAGTTAATGAAATTCCTGTGTTCAGTTAAATAGTCATTTAGGTAATATACTGTGCTCCATACAAACCAGCCATAAATCATCCTAATTTAATAAATGTAGGAATAATGATGAGACGTCCGGCGAAGACATTTACTCACAGACCTCATCCCACTTAAATAGTGGCAGTGTAAAACAGAAAGACGTCAGATAGCATTTGAATGGAGATGCATCACAGACAAATTGGGTCAAATCCTACCTGAGGATTGTGCTCCAGATCACATCTCCTTCCTCCTTCCTCCTCTCGTTAGAGACAGTTTCTCTTGTCTGTGCAGAACAACCTGGTTATTCAGGCAACTGCTTTCCAGGCAGCAGGACACGTTCCAGTCAGAACAGTGGGGTTGTTTTGTTTTTTTTTTTTCTCTCTGAAGAATCAACTCAGTCTTCTCAAAATCTGCCAAGTATCAATTTGGACAAATTAGTACATAGCATGCATTAGCCAAGATATATATTTTACAAGCAACACCGTGCTTTCAGTAGGAGGCATAATGAAGTGTGAAGGAGAAAATCTGGTGTTTCACGAATCCCTGGTGAATATCTTTTTTGTTTTGGGACTGAATGGACGTTGTTGTTCAGGAAAATTCACAGCCTTTTTCAAAATATCCCCACAACTAATCAGCAGGGGTCTTTTTTTTATTTCAGCTGCACATTTTCACTGAGAGCAGAGTCAAATATAAGAAGTTTATGAATAACAAACTCACTGATTGAGTTCAAAGAGGGAATATATGAAGGTCAGCACTGAAATATTTTTCTTTGATATTTCGTTTCTGCGTCTTTGTCAGTTTCCTAACCACAAGGTGCACACATCAACTGGCATCTTTGCATCTATCTCTTTTACTTTTACCCCAGGCTCTGCAGTGTTTCATTATAATCTAGTGCCCCCTAATGGATCTAAAGCTTAGGTGCTTCAAAGACTGCTCATGAGACACTGACTTTCATCACCAAAGAGAGCCAGTGTATTGGAATAAACTCATTAGTTGTTTGGAGATGTTCGATGATTCTTTAATAGCAGGGCTTCTGGAGCAGACAGCCTTCGCCCCGTCCTCTACCGTCACAAAAAGCCCATTTGGCAGAAGCATAAATAAGAGTCACTGTTGCGAGCGGAGCGGCCGGAGAACATCCAGCATGAAGACAAATCAATGAAATCCATTTGACTTTCAAGCCTCAAAATGCCAGGGAGTATAAAAAGCAACATTTCTCAGCGCCCTATCAAAACCTGCTAATTCTTCGTGACATTTCCCAGCAATTTCCTTCACTATGCAAATGTCTTCCAGCAATCAGATTTAAACAAATGTCATTCATGAGTTAAACAACAACTGGACTGTTTTCTACTTTTTTATCTTGTCTCACTGAAAGCCATCTGTAATGGTTAAATGAGCCCTGGGGACAGGAGTCTGGGAGCGTCTGCTATAAAAAAAAAAGAAAAAAAGAAAAAAAAAAGAAAAAACACCCTCTCATACACGTTTTGATCAGAGCTGGATGTTCATGGTGTTCATGTTAGATATTACACCCAGTCCATGTAGTATTACATTCCCCCTGTATGCTGTTGCACCAAACTCTAATAAAAATCCTGCATGGTATAAACCTCCCTTTTGTAACAAAGCTCCTTCCTCTCCAGAGGAGCCACTGTAAAAGTTCAAAGCTGCAGCTCTGAGCAGCATGTGGCCTACTCTAACCCAGTACAACCTGTCTGCTTGTATGGCTGCTGGGGCACATCAATTTAGCTGGGCTGAGATCTAAGGCCGGGAAGGAAACACCGTCCAGGAGGGGCAGAATGGAAGGGGTTAGAGGGAGAACAGACAAAAAACATCCAGTCCTCTGTTTCTGCAGAGGAACGCGGGCAGACGTTGTCCAGCAATGCGCAAAATTCTGGTTTGTGCAATCAAATATTCTCTGTGTGTTGAACAGTGGCCAATCCTCTAAGCTTCAGTGAACGTCAAATAGCCAAATCCACATGGAACCTTCTGGAGCGCTTCTGCGCTGCTGTGAGTGGCATTGTACTGGCACTGAAATGGCCCCTGAGAGCTAATTAATTTTCCAAGCTGACAAACTGACACCGTGCACTGCTAACCTTTCCAAATTATGGAATACAGGGACTAAGACACTCAGGATGGCATGCTGTACAAAATAGCAACGGAGATGATGAGATGATCAGTCGCAGAGCTGAAGTGACATCTGATGTCGACAAAACATCTGTGACCTGATTACTGTCCACTGCGCTCATACTACTGCATCAGAATTTCATTCACAATGTTCATCTAATACTAATACAGGATTTATAATTGTGACATGTGTAGAAGAAATAACTCTGACATATGCATATACACTGACCCTGCAGATGCTGTCTCTTGCATTGAGCTTCATTTGACTGACAGTGCCACCTAGTGGAGTAGATCCAAAATGACACTTTCAGAACATAAGAGTAAATATGAAATTCATTTTTTTTTTTTTTTTTTACCACCAACCAAAATGTAGAATGCTTTATATGCTTTCTGTAATTTTTTACCCCCTACATTATGTTCTGGTATCAGGTGTGTAATTCCTGTACAAATTCATTTTATTGTATTCTACTTAGAGTTTTACCTAAAACTGTCAGAATAATTGATTTTTTTTTTTTGTCTTTAACGGCTCAAAGAACTTAAAATGCTTAACATTGCTTTATCAGACTTTTCCCAGTTTTATGAGAACTGATTATAAACATGACTGTGACATGGTCCAGACAGTGAGGTCTGTGGGAACAAATCCAACATGAAAGTAAAGAAGTAAAAGAAAAAAAAAAGTAAAAGGAAAACCAAAAACGAAAAATTGTGTGTCATGGTACAATGTCAACTCCTCCTCATATCAATATAAATCCTGCATCTGATGACCTCATCTGTAGCTCTGGCTATGTTCACAGAAAAATCCATAAACTTTGCATAACATTCTACATTAATATTTTAGTGATAAGAAAATACTATGATAGTAATAGTATAAATGCACTATATTGACAGAAAAATGCGTGTAGATCTAAAATGCTCTTTTGTGAAGACTTACCTTCCATATGCTAAGTCACTGGCCTTAAATGTAAGTTTAATATAATCATGATTCATGTTTGTAGAAAAGCTTGTTTCTCCTCTGAGACCAGCCTGGTGCGGGGGGCAGGAATTAAAAGTCATGCATGTGTGAAATAGCACTTGCATGACCATCGATGTGTAATGTTGTAATAAGGACAGTAAAGCTTTTTTTAATATTCTACCAGCTCTGGAGACTGTCGCCTAATATTTTAGGTTTCATGTTGGGAGGAATTCAAAGAGGTGTGACCTCCTCATTTCTGTGTCTGATGAATGATCTAATTTCACCGTCTTAAATTCTGAGAAAGCTTTAAACCTTTCGACGGCCCATATGCTGTGATTTGTTGGGCTCAGTCAGTCATCGAGTTCGGATCTTCTTGAGGGACCGTATGAAGATTTAATGTGGCGAGCTGAGAGTTTGCTGACTGGTACTGTGCTGGCCTGCTGTATCACAGCTATTTACATGACTTTCTTCCTTCCAAGTGCCTCTTATTAGCCTGCTGTAACAGGCGCTGATAATGTTTATGGAAGTTTCATTGCTTTTGTTGGACAGTTAAACTGGTGTTTGTGGTTTATGAGGTCATGCTGTTTAAAAGAGTCTGGACTGGGTTTCATGGAGCACAGAGTGTCTCTTGATTCACATGCTTAAACCCCAGTTTATTAATGATAAAAAACACAAGCACACTCTAAATCTTTATCTCGCTTCTGATCATGAGTCCACTGATCTGTCCCTCGCTAATTAATTTTTATTCATGTCCTCAAATGATTTTATTTTTACTTTTATGCAGACTACATTTATGATGTCAGACACATACAACATTATCCTTAATTAGCAGAGATGATAAACATCATATCCACCATGGAGGGATTAGCTGCAGCGAATGTATTTTTTCATCTAACATGCGCTTAAATCTCATCTGTATATTTTGTTGTTGGTGTATTATCGCTTATATAAAGATGTAGTATGTGTGGGTTGATGTGGTGTAGATACTTTTGCTATTTCATCTGTCAGTGGAAACAAAACCATGAGACGTTTGTTTGGTCTTTTTACAGCATGAATTCAAATTGTATTTCAATAATATTTTATGAGGAAATTTCTTTAGTAGTGTGCACTGGATTTAACTGATCAAACAGCGTGTTAATTACATGATGCATTAACCACTCACTCACTGGTTATTTTATAGTGTTTTTAATGAGAGATACAAATCCATGGACGAATATGTTATTGGGATTAGGGCCATGTTGGGAAAGCTGTAAACAGATAGAGATGACCTTTTAATATTAGGCTCACTGGGGAATATATTTACAGCTTTGGACACATTTCATACAAGATCATCATTTTATTGACAATACATAATATTTTTCCTCTCTCAAAATATCATTTCGCTATGTTAGCTAAAGCTAGCAACGCCAAATAATAATCGACTCAAAGATGACATTTCTTTGATGAAGTACATGTCAGAGACCGCTGACATTGCTAACTACATTTTATTAACTTTGTTTAACCTTTCAAACACAGCTCAGGTGGATGGAGGGTTTCAAGACCTCGAGATCTCAATGTTTAATTTCTTACATTACCACTTTCACCCTCATATTTATTCAACCAAAGGAACTTTAAATAAATAGCTAGTTTTTGACCAGAAGGCAAACATTGAGCTGAAAGAAAAACATTTTCCCTATTACCCCCGGTGGTATCTAGCCATGTGTTATTTGCAGATGCTTTAAGATCTGTGCTGGTGAGCTCTCAAAAGGCAAAGAAACCCTCACCATGATTAGACAAGTCATTTTCTTTTCTCTCCTTCTCTCTGTTTTTAGAGTGGTTTCTGTTTTGTAGCTTCCGGCTGTTGTGTTGCAGTCTTGCAATACTAATATATATATATATATATATATATGCTTCACACTTGTAACTCTCAAACTGTTATTGGAGCAATCGTGTGAGAAAACAACATACTGTATAACGGATGCATCCATCCATGTCTGGTAATGTGCATTTATGTTTGTTCATCAACCTTACGTGTCCCAAGGAATTGAAAAATAACTGTAAAAACTCAGAAGAGCATCATTTCAGGTTACTCTGGATAACCACCGATTGTTCTGTTATTGCTAATTGCTACCAGGTTGTAGCTTTATCAATGCCCCATTCTTAAAGAAGCCAATTCCAACAGCTGAATCAAGTAAAGGTGGAATCCAACAACATGTGAGTTGTGAACCAACTGTGATGGATAGATGGGTAGGCAGAGGCAAGATATGACCAGCATGTTTTCAGGGGCCAACAACAGTAACAGGGAGAACATGATGAGCTGAAGGGAAAGGGGACAAACTGATAGAACAAAACTGGATGCAGGGGAGCAACGGGAGAGGTGAGGGAGTGTAAGGAGACGAGGGGGCGGGGGGCTTGTTCAGACAGCTGTGTCAGGGGGCCTAACACTAATGATCTCTGTCAGCGGGGCCTGTCTCAGCAGGTAGAGGGAAACATGTCAGCTAGCGAGGCAGCAATCAGGGAGTACCCAGCAGCTACACACACTGCTGTCTGGCTCTCATTCCATGTCTCACACACAGACACATATGAGCCCACATAAATGTAAAAAAAAAAAAACAATGGTTATCAAATAATGACAAATCACCCTCTGTTACACTATTTGTGCTATATTTATTCATGTAATTAACCTAAAACCTGGACCTGAAGAGCACCCGCTGCTCCTCAGGCTGCAGCTTTCTGACTTTCCATCAGACCCTCCAGCATCACCAGGCTGCACTGACATCCACTAAGAACCTCATTAGTAGCAGAGAGAGAAAGAGACTGGGGGAGAGCCATACAGAGGCAGACTCACAGACAGCAGCACAGCAGCAATTGCCAGGGAGCTCATATAAATGCATGTGTAGTGTATTGGTGGGGGTAAAGGGCTATAGGTTAGTAGTTGTGTAGGGGTGGCTGCCTTAGGGGGAGTGAGGCTGCAGGTTGGAGGCCAGGGCTCCTACCACTGGCCCATCCCAGCAGCTCTGTCTACATATGTGTGTATTTTGTGCGTGACTGACAGACTGTCACCGGTCAGGCAGACTGAGACTGCCTCACCATGTCACTACACACAACACTGTCTCACTGCTGAAGGGGAATTAATGGGAAGTGGAGCAAGAGGGAGGCAGTGAGGGAAAGAGGGAGATGGACATAGAGAGCAGAGGATGTCGAAACCAGGAGGGAAGAAGAGACTACGGTTGTTATAGTAGTTTGCAAACAAAGCTGTTCCTTGCAAGAGTTTTCTCTAAAAATGTAGTAAGAACATTTAGTCTGAGGCACCACAGTTCACCCAATTTGAACAAACTTAACTCTGGCATTTGATTGAATAAAGTTATATTTTACAAGTGAAGTCACACTGGGTCATAAATTGCTCGCATGCTAACATTTGCTAATTAGCACAAACATAAAGTACAGCTGAGGCTGCTGGGAACGTACTGGTTTTATATCCCTCTATCACATTATCTTCATCTTGTTTTTAAATCAATTGTACCTTTTCCTTTTTCTACATGTTTCTCCATTTTTGCCTCCTGCATTTCTCCCTCCATTATAAAATCTGACAGTGCATGAATCATAGGCCACTTAAATGTGCGTATAGTGTTAATTAGAGGAATCGATGATTAACATTGTAATGTGGACGAATTCCAGGTAAAAAGCTATGGAGTTTACATTCAAGTTAACTGGTGCAATGAATATGTTAAAAAAAACAATGTACTGTACATATACAATATACATACAGTATATATATATATATATATATAGATACATACAGTATGTACAGTGCTGCTTTTATATATATATGTATATATATATATATATATATATATATTTATTGCTTACTCTTCACTACAACCCAGGCTCCAAAAGATCTAGAGATAGTGGTTTTAACATTAATGCTACAAATGGAACCTTTAAGTAACTGAGTTACATGTGTCCAATCTCCATCATAAACTGACAGTAGTAGTAGTAGTAGGCTGCGTCAGATCCAGTTGTCTCTGAATGACACTTACTTCATAAGCCAGATGTAATTGAACTGAATAATGTGGTTGATAATTGGGTTATGGTGTTTACACTCATGGTTGTGTCACTTTCCTGTGGTGACATGTTGCCATGTTAAAACTATTAGCCCACATTACATTACATAAGAGTCTGAAAACTACAAGCGACACACATGTCATTAGTGGACAGAGATGCATATGAAAGGCTTACACAGGCAAAAGCTTCAACTGTCGGACCATAATCACATTTTGCCTGCTTTTCAGTCCACAGAAACACTTTGAACAGAGTGGGGCACTTAAGATGGCCACTTTAATTTCAACTATAAATGATATATAGAACATTTACACAGGAAACTTTTAGTATGCTGTTTTATCTTTTTTATGTGACTATAAACCTGTTTTTACTTTATCGCACTATACCTATTGCAGTTATACACCATTGTTTTATATGCTGCTGATCCTAAGTTTATCATACCAGTATCAATGCATGCCTGAAAACGAAATCTTACAGTCAGTGCAGCTTTTTTTGCCCATAGAAAGGTTTAAGTTAAAGGATCATACAACATTTTAGGACATCTTTTCTTTTTTGACATGAGTTTAATGAGAGGGTTGATACAACTCTTATATCTGAATAGTAAATATAAAGCAACTGCCAGCAGATGGTTAGCTTAGCTTAGCATAAAGAGTGGAAACACTGACTACCAGCACCTCTAAAATTCACTGATTCACATGTAATATCTTGTTTGTTTAATCAACAAAGTGTGAAAACAACACATTGGGATTTTATGCAGGTTATGTGATTAAGTAAACAAGATTAGAAACTGTTTCCAGTTTTTCTGTGCTAAGCTAGGCAAACCGGCTGCAATAAGGACAATATTAAAACCAGGAGAGTGGCTGTAGTTTGAAATTAGCGACCTCTGGTTTATCTGTTACAATATTCCACAAACATGATCATGCTATAATCTTCAGATCGGCCAGAGAATACTCGCGCAGGGGTGCAGCGTCATCGTGGCGGTGACTCCCTGAGGACTTGACTCAGGGCAGACAGACATTCCAGACATCTTGCTGCTTTCCTGCATTTCCCTCAGTGTTTTACTTCTCTCTAGGTGGTTTTACGGTGCTTTCACCATCGTCATCAGCTGCTTTTCAAACTACATGTCACTGCCTAAATATAGTGTAATGATTTAACTTTGTGTCTAATGATGAAAAAAGATCTTTAGTTGTGGCACCTGTTTGTCAATGAATGAAATACAAAACATAAGGTTTGAGCATAACCTCACATCATACTGGATTTTTTTTTCATCCAACATCAGTAGAAAAGAGAATTCAACCCTGGAGGCCCCCCCTCTGCTTCCAGTACTACCCCCTCTATCCTCAGCATGCTTCAAAACATCTACTACATATGACTGACGTACATCATAGTCAGTCGAGAGCCAGGAAAAAGTGTGTACTTACACTTGTGTGTATCTTTTCCTAGTGTATTAGAACACACACACGCACACATACAGACACACACACCAATCCATCTCAGCCCCTTACTGCTGAGCTTTCAGACAGAGCCAGACAGTCTGCTATCTCTATTAAGTTGGTATCCCTGAAGAGTCTTTTCCTGCTGCCAGACCTGGAGCACAGCTGATCCCCGAAGACTATCAATCTGAGCAGAACTGCTGCCGGAGCTTAGGCTGGAGTGCAACAAGTCTTCTCGTATTCTCCCCACCTTTTCTGCAGACGTGTAGGTGAATAAAAGGAGAACACGGACAGGCCGTCAGACTTGTTAACATGCTGCATGAATATCTGCATGCACAGTACACAATCGCCCACAGTGTGTGTGCACTCATGCAAATATGTTGAAATAAAACGTCACAACAGTTAAATTTACTGTAATATAAGCTGCTAATATCAATACAGGTTGGCTTGATTATTAATGATTAGCTTTCCTACACATTCACTATAGGAAGCTTTATGCATGAAACTCAGTAATTAAATATATCTGTTCTGTTATATACATAATAATAATACATGCAATAATAAAGTAATACATTAAGTCCAGTACATCACCATTACAGAAAGGAAACATTTGTGCCGGAGAACAGTGACATGAATAAATCATGGCCATACTGCTGTTACTGAGACTAAAACCCTACTTACATATGGCCACTAGGTGATAGCAAAGTCTCACTGCTGGGTAACTATCAACTGTTTCCAAAGTTAGGCTTCAGCACTGACAGTGTAAATAAAATCAATTATATATTCAGAAAAAAACTCCTCCTTAAATACTATAATCTTATATTACTACCATCACTTATTACTGTATTTACTACGAGTAAATTTCTAACTGGAAAAAAGTTGGTAAACCACAAAGAAAATGTAGGTAAACTGAGTTTAGGTTGACCATGCTCTACATCTGTGACTAAGAGAAGCTAATGGGCACAAAAATACAGTTGGTCATAGCTATTGGAGGAAATTACCCTCCTTCATTTCCTCAAAATGTGAATCACTGCCTTTCTTGCCAAAAACTACACATCTCCTCAGCCTGTTTTCTCTCTCTCCTCCTCCTCTCGAACCATCTGTGGAAAATTGAGTTACTTGCCATTTGGAGGAGTGACATGCTAGAACAGTGTTGCATGAACAGTCCCTTTAAGTGACAGATGAGAGGAGAGATGTGGACACCAGGGCGGCTGTCAGTGGTGTGATTAAACATATTATGGTCTGGGCTGGGCTGATCCTATAAACTCTGGTTGTGCACCATTAAGGGCTGGGCCACTACATGTAAACTTCTGTTTACACTGGGAAACAAGCTATTTTGGTGTCTGTCAAGCTGTGTGTTTGTAATAAATTCTGAGCCATTTCTGGAGGATGCCAAATATTTTTCCCAGCTTTTAATTTTTTGAACTCATTTGATATCTTTGATCTATACGTTAAGCTGTCATCATATACAAACATCATTGTGGGATTTATGGTGGAACTTGAACGTTCTTTTTGCAGCCCTCCCTCCACAACCATGTGAACACACTTATCTACTGTACATGACAGTGACTTATCAGAGCTCATATTAGACTGGAAATTCTTTCTGGGCAAAAATATGAGCCTGGAATGACTTCACACATAAGAGGGGGAATAAATTAACTATACAGAGTGAAATTATATAAAATGCCCCTCTTTTATGAACCTGTTTACATTACACCCTTCTTCTGCAACAAAGGTGCTACATTACATCTTCAATCGTGATTTAACCCGAGCATCGGTTCACACTTGGTTTACAAAAGTAGTCGGACCACAGCAGCATAGCTTTGCATACATTTTATGGCAAAAAAATACTTGGCCACCTGAACAATACACCCATATGTGATTGATTGATGAGCTGAAAAGCTCATTCCAAAAACCATGGATTAACAACGAGGCAACTCTGTCTTCTTGGAATGATGTTCACTGTTCATCCAAAGTGACTCAGTGAGGGAAATCACTAAAGCTTCAGTGCAGTAGGAGACCTTGGAGTAAGAACTAAGTGCTACATCTATTTAATAAGTGAATGGAGATCAAGCAAAGAAGTGCAGCGAAAGTGCAAAGTGCTAGTTGAGATGAGCCTTCAAGAGATTCTTGAAGATGAAGAGAGGGGCCCCCTGCTCTGATAGTATTAGGTGGCTTGTTCCACCATGGGGGAACCAGAGATGAGAACAGTCTGGACTGATATTGCCTTGCGTGCAGCCGGATGAGATTCCACAGTGGCTGAGAAGGAGCTGTATGACTGAGTTCAAGTAAATGGGTGCAAACCCAGAAGTTACTCTGAAGGGAAGCAAAAGTGACTTGAATTTGATTCAGATAGCCATGGGTAGCCAGTGTAGGTCGATGAGCAGCAGAGGGACATGTGCCCTTTTGGGCTGATCGAAGACCAGACGGGCTGCCGTGTTCTGGACCATCTGAAAGGGTTTCACTGTGCATGAAGGGAGGCCCACCGGAGGGGCATTGCAGTAGTCAAGGTGAGAGATGACCATGGCCTGGACCAAGAGCTGGGTGGCGTACTGAGTCAGGTAAGGCCTGATTCCTCTTATTTGCAGCAGCAGTAAATATTTTTCGAAGGAAACATAATGCCTAACACATTATGTTTTTATGAGAAAATGTTGTCTCAGACATTAGGACACCTATCCTATCATTAAAAATGTAACATGTTGTTCATTGATAACAGATTTTATTTATTTTCTCTCAAAATGTCAGACATTTTAAAAACAGTTTTATAAAAATTTTTAAGGTTCTGTTTAGACCCCTCACAGCACTTGGTTATCGTTAGAAAAAGTACTGGTCTTTGTGTGATACAGAAAAAGTCTGCAGTGACTTGACACTATTCAAGTTCTTCCACACCAAACCTGGAAAACCATTTCTTTATGGACCTGACTTTTTCATGTTGAGACATAAAGGGCCTTCACCAAACTGCTGCCACAAAGAAGCACACTATTGTCTGAAACATCACTGTATGATTTCCCTTACTTGGTTAATAAGTAAAACCATCAAAAACAGTGTGTTCACAAATCACAGACTATGGCTAGCAAGTGATCTGACCGCTCCTGAAATCAACCAATCATATCTGTTCTCTGGATCACCTGTGTCGAACAAAGCAGCGCCACTCGCTGCTGTGAGTTTCGTGTGTATCAACTTAAGAACTGAGGCTTTAAAACTTTGCTCATAGCTCATTTGTCTTGTCACAAAAAAGTGGTTCATTTGTTATGTATTGTTATGGAGCTGAGATACTGCTCACTGTGTGTCTTCTGAGCGGGAGGAAATAAAGCCGGATGTGATAAGAAGCATACAGCCAGGTAAACACACCTGCTTCAGTATTGTGCACCTCACACGCACTGCACACTGATGACTAAATGCACATGTAGGCATGGTGAAGATGAGCGTGAGACCACCAGCACAGACTGGACGTCTACATAAATTACTTGTGAAATGTTCCTTTAACACGACAGAAGCAGCTCCACCCCACTGTCACTTAGGTTTTGTCATATCCCCTCAACGACAGACACGCCGCAGTGCTAATATGAAAGGTCAGGAATATGATCACATAAACAAAGACATGGCTGGTAAACTGCACTCTCTCATCCATCACTTCCACTTTGAGTCCATATGCAATCAATCACAGCCAAGCCACAGCACCATAATGGAGCAGCAGCAGCTCTGGATGGAGGAGGATACTATCCATCAGTCGTAAGGTAATGTGACACTCACAACGTTTGCAGACAGGCTGAGGAGTTAAGTCAAATGAAGTGCTCTGTCCTTTGAAGTAACGCTTACGACAGCCTAATGATGATGAAGATGAGTCTTTATTAGATCTTCCTGTGCAGTGTCCTAAACTTTAAACAAGATTAGTCTTTGGCTTGCATTAAATCTTGTACATGAGGATGAGGTTATTTGACTTGGATGTGTTGCAGATCATTTTGTTTTAATTACTCTCTTTTTTAATGCTTTTGATCTCTTTTTATTTTGCCAGTTTTTGGTCTTTTTTTTGGTGGGGGGGGTTCTGAAACAATGAACTAGATTAAAAACAAGCAGCCGTCACTGGTAGAATGTTTTATTAAAATTATTAAGATTTCGTGTGAGAATACATTAAATTAGATGATTTTCCTTTTAAGGGAAATGTCTAGAAAACAATGACCTTATTTCAACTGCTTTGAAGATGTCATATAACCTAATGTGTGTTCTACGTGATCAAAGTGCAGAGTTAAATGCTTCTTATAGCTTCCCGTAAGGCCGAAGTGAGGGATGGGTGGTGGCCTGCTGGCCTGCCCTTTTTTAAACCCAAGGCTACTTTCCCTCGGTCCACAGAACTCTCTTGACAGGCCTAGGTGGTATTTTATTATTTCAGTTCATTCTGTCTATTCGGACTCTATAATTACTCCCTACATGTCATTTAACTCTGCCTTTTTTTCAAATTACATGTCTGACCCTCTCTCGGGGATAGGATTTCCCTGCCATGTATTTTAACGTACTCTATTTTAAACCCTCTCTCTGTTATTATTTTTCATTTTGGGTTTTTCCTTTAATCATTGTGCTATGATCTTGCTTTTTGGTATTTTGTCTGGAACTGAGAGCTAAAATGTTGAAAATATGAGGCAAAGTTAGTGCAAGAGCTGCAGTTGGGTCATCCTGAAACCCACTCAAAACGGTGACGGGACGGAGGAGGACGACATGTTTGTGTTTGTTTGTGTCTGCAATTGGACTGAAAGGACTGTATGTCATCCCATAATGCAGTGGAGAAACCTGTTATTTGCCCCACCATGATTAACACATTCATATCATACTGTGTATATGTCTGGTTCATTAGGAATGGTTTTAAAACCAAAGCAAGCTGACTCCCTACATTGTGAGCACAAACAGTCAAACTGTCAGAGCAGCAGAGATTTCCAAGAGAATTCCTCCTCTAATTTTAAACCAAAACATCACATTATTGGACTGATGCCTGTCTAAAAGAGAGGCAGAGAAAGAGAGAGCGACGGGCCTTTCAGGGCCTTTGTTTACGTGAGCGTTACAGGCATGATTCCCACAAATGTGGATGGGAGCCCTTTGTAAACAGGCCTTGAGTGAAGCTGCTGTTCGTCTGCCAATCTAAATACAACAAGGGCCCGTGGTAAGCTTCACCGCCATCTCTAATTCTGGCTTTGGCTTTGGCGGAGAGTGGGACCGCGGTTCGAGGCCACACTGCTTCGTGCAGCCAGCGAGGGAGGAACGTTTTCTGTAATTGGTGAAAGATACGATCCACACATACGGTTACGCACGCTACACCACACACATCGACACACTGATGAGCGCACGTAGAAGTGGTACAGTGATGCAATAATGTGATTTAATGCAATATGATGCCCGGACCAGGTTGAAATCATCAGAAATACTTACAATTGTACATTTCTTGATAAGGATTTTGAGTACCACTTCGCAGATGCATGACATTTTTTATTTCAACATATACCAGTATGCAGGGACCTACAAGAGTTGAACATATCCTCAAGACTTGAGACAATTAGGTCCAAGACAACTGTTGACTGGTCTGGAGACTTTGCTTATAATGTCCGTGTTACCTTACACGATGAAAGTGTGTGGTGGTGTTTGGTTTCTCGTACACAGTCTCAGCATGACTGTAAGGAAATGAGTTTCACATGACATCAGACTCTGCTGATGTCATTATGTGCGCGGTAGTTAGTCTCAGTCGAACATGGAAGCTCTGCTCTGTCATTTTACTATCCTCACTGTACGTCTTGTTAGAAAGTTGGTGATAATTACTTTAATAGCAAATGTGTCTCCAGAGGTGCGAGTGTGCTTTTACAAGGAGGTTGTCACAAGCAACACTAGGGGGAGCCAAGCCACAACAGGAAATCACAGTAAATCCCTTATAAAAATCCCTAAATGAAAGTTTTACTCCCAAGTAAACTTAACCCACTCATAAGACGGCGGTTGTTGTCTCCCTGTCTTATTAGGGCTGCCATTGATGTGTGACTTGTCCTTGTCTATCAGCACATGCTCTTAATGCAGCCTTGTTGTTAAAGTTGGAGGTAAACTTGGGTAATGGAGGCCCTGTTCATTAAGCCTGCGGAGAGAACTGGGGACAGGCTAATGAGAAAGGCGCCTTTGACAGACCAAGGCTGGTGGTGTAATAATTGGCCAAAGCTAAAAAGGGTCACTGAAAAACAAGGAGTTAAAATGGACAGAAGCAGCACTGAGCCTTCCAGCTTTCCCCACTTAGCCGTATTTCACTGTGTTTTCCACAGATTTTTTGGTTGAGTGGCCACACATAAATTGATACAAATCCATAATCCAGATTCAGGCTTAAATTCGTCTCTCCCTCCTGCTTTTCCTCACAGGAGTGTGTTGAGTATTGATCTGAGCCTGAATAATTGAGAAGCTTAAGCTAAGCAAGCATGTGAGGGAAATGGTACTGAATAGTACATCCCAAAATTGGGCATCAAATTTGAAGTGCAAAGAGCTGCAGTGTAAGTCAACAGTAAATTGGGACTTTTGGTTTTGCACAACAATTTTGGTCCTTGGAAGTTTTGTACTTATAATATGGATAAAAGTAGTTTAGCAATAACTGGGAGTCTTTTAGGTTCCACATACTGTTACACAGTGTGACAGTTACCTGACATACTGTACCTGACATTAACAATACAAAGATGTTTGTCACTTTCCAGCTCACTAAGCTCAAACCCCGTATGTATCTATGTCATGAAACATTTAAAATGAATCTAATGCAATGCACAGGACACTTCACTCAGTCCACTTTCCCAGGCTCTACTGCTCCTGAAGGGACTTATTAAAATCCATATTTTTCCACCAGACCATGTAAAAGATTTAAGAAACAGGTGCACCTGGTGCTGCTGTTGCTGAGGATGGTTGTTATGGGTCACATTTGGCTGACTGCAAAAAGAAAAAGAAAAAAAAAGAAAAATCACAATTTCTCATTGTGACTCAGTCTTAACTCAATCTCCTCTAAAGCACTGAAACAACATTTTTTTGTACATGCAAGTGTCCTGACTGTTTCCATTTAGGTTTTGACATGACTCACAGCTGCCAACTGCTACCAAAAACCTCCTGTGGACTCTGAAACATCTGCCAGCACAGACATCTGATACTGTATGTAGCAGTTGGTGCATTATACTGTACATAATGGTAGAAAGATTTTCTGTAAATGTGATGCTGGGATTTTACACTGGATTAGTTTAACAAAATGGCCAACAGATTTTTCAAATCTCATGAATGCATGAATGAATATGTAAAAGTAAGTGAAGCTCAAAGTACTAAAAGAGTTACACTATGACATTGTTCATTTTATTTCTTTAATATGTCATCCATTATCCATCATTCAACTGCCCAAATTATAAACCTATTCCCATGGCAGTACTGCATGGTTTGGAAATGTTATAGTAACTCACTTATCGGTTAAAAAAACAAAATACAGAGACATGAACTAAGATCAATGAAGTCAAAGTAAAGTAACACTTCTTGCTGAGAAGTCTGAATATAAATGCTTTGATTGTTTGTTTTATAGTTGATTCTGGTGAGTCTGTTGGTTCAATATAGGCAGACATTTAAAATATTATTATTTAATATATTATTCATTAACTGGCTCAGGAACCAGTGTGTTTGGTTTGTACAGTTTGTGATGTGAGCACTCCATACCTTACTCCGTACATTATTCTGAAAGGTAATCCATACGTTGCCCCATATGTTACGATGAACATAGTCAGTCCATACATTAATCTGTACATTATACCATGTTACTCCGTACGTTACTCCAAAGGTTTCTCCGTACATTACTCTGCACGTGTCTCTGTAAATTAATCCATGTTAATCTGTATGTTATGCCAAACGTTTCCCCAAAATTTCTCTGTGCATTACTCTACGAATGATTACGTTAGTTACTTTGTGTTGTGATTTGAATCACAGGGTGAGTGCTATGCTTCCAAGGCAAGCAGTTCTTGTGAGTTTTGACAGTCTGGTCATTTCATGTTGTGCCACCATACCCGGAGACACGAAAGAGAGACAGCTGACGTCAGCTAGATTCCCCTCCTGTGTATAATGTGAAATGAGCACAGCTCTGACTGTGTGGGACCTAGAAATACCGTTAGTAACATTCAGTGGGAATTATAGATAACATTAGCAAAACTAACTAGCTTCAGCTTTCTGAGTGACGGCAGAATGGAAACAAGAAAACTTCCTGTTAACATGACTTTGGAGTGTTCACGACTCCTTCAAGATGTTTATCCAGCTGCCAAACCATTTATGGCATGAGGGGGCTTCTGCACTGCTGCTAACCCCTGATCCTGCTGCAGGACTTCACCCTCCTTTCATTCAGGGCAACCCAGGTGTTCATGACTTGACATTTTCTGACTGCAATCATACTCCGTGACAGTAAAATAAGTGCAATGTTTTCTTTTACAGCAGAAGCTCACACCACTCCTGTCACGCATGCTGTACACCCTTTCCACCCATCGACAGTATGTCCCCTGCTTCTCCAATATCTCTCACTCTCGCCTCTGCTCTCTCTCCACATGTCGCTGAGCCACGGTGGAGAAGACAGGCGTGGAACAGACCGGCAGCTGATGATGAAATATGACCCAGTGATTTGTGGATTGTCTGCTGTCAGAGATGTTAGAGAAAGACAGTCCTTAGACTTGTAGTGGGAAGCAGCAACAGATGGGAGAGGATTCTTTTTTTCTTCTTCTTTTCTCCCCATATTGCATAACTTCCAGTTGTGTGATACACAGAGGCTTAAGTTCCTGTGCATCAGAGGCAGAAGGGTTGAAAAGCATCAATAGAATTTAGTAATGACTAATTTAACATACAGCACAGAAGGGACAACAGTTGAAATTTTGCCTTTTGGCTGACACTGGCACATTTAGAGTGACATTGATCAATGTGCATTGTCCCTGAAAAAAAATGAAATAAATTCCAAGTAGAGCAAGACACTCATCACCACAAGGGTGCATTGGAGTACAATGCCCCACCCATAGCACATGGCATGCCCCCGCCAATTACACACTACAGCTCCCAAAATTAATTTTCAAATAAAAAAACGAGACTGATTGACGATTGCTTTATATAACATTTAATACAGTATCTTGTAGTAATTTGTGTGTAGGCCAAGGTTCGGGTCAGATTCAGTCAGCCTACGCAGCACGGGCAAAATAAAGTACAAAATCAGCTTTCAACCCACAGCAGCACCCAGAACGTGGTTTTTATCATGAGTGACATCTCTGTGCTGTCAGTGTAGTTACCTTGATTTCTTCTTTAACATGTAATTTTTATATTGCCACATTATTTCAGTGACATAATGTCATATGGTACTGTCGAGATGTGATTTACCATGTTGCAAGGACATTATGAATGTAACTAATTGTAAAGGCTAATTCATAGCTTCCACATGCACGTGTCCATGAGGGTCCGCTTTGATCCACATGAGGTAAATGTCATCATCCGCCCATGCCCATGGGGGTCCACGTGGACCCCTATGTGGACATCTGCACGCAGCCCAAAACAAGAGTCTTGTTTTGAATAGAGGTTGTGTGAGGATATCCGGCGTTACCCACAATTATATGATCCTTCATTGAAACAATACAAAAGACAGCCAAATAGCATTGAACTCCTGTTCCTATTCTCGTATACTTGTTAAGCGATCACACATTATAATTTGTCTTTTTGCCTTCCTCTTGTTCTCTTTCACTTTTTGATTTTTATAGGTCAGCAAACAGGGTTATGGTGCGTCAGCCAACAACTGGAATGTAGTATGGATCAGAAAATGCACATGTTTGGAACACCAGAGCGACACGGACCCCAACTGTAGTATGAATGAAACCACATGTCCACACTACCTAAGAAAATTATAGGAGTATGTTAAAGAGCATCAGCTCATAAAAATAAACACATTTCACTAATTGTTGACATGAAACACAACAGATTTTCATTTTTTAAATACATTTTTTTTAAACATCTAATATTCTCTGCAGTCACATTAAAAGTAGTGTTTTTTTTAAGATGAGGTGAAAAATAGCTGCATAGTGAGTGTGAACATTGATAGTCTTAGTGACTGAACGGCAACATACAGTAATTTAATCTTAATTTAATTAGTATTGTCATATTAACAACAGATCAACTGTCATGTGAAAGCAGCCACTCATAGTGCTGAACACACAAATAATCAATATCAACCAACTCTGCCATTAGCTCTTCAGAGCTTTTTGGCATCTTTCAGCTCATTGTTTTGGTTTTATGGTCCACGACTTTTCTGTTTTGGTTCCCTGCTCTCATCTGTGTCTTTTCTAATAGCTGGCAGCTATTTTCAGTAAAGCTCTGGTATACCCACGACATGCTACCTGCCCAGCACTAAACAGCAGATAGACGAAGGTAACAACTAGCTGATAGAGAAAGTGGTGCAGCTAAAGAGTCATTTCCCTCAGGAGTTGGGAGATGCAAAACCACAGCTGAAAGAAAGTGAATATTGGACTGAAATTCATCAAGTGGCCTGGAACACGACTTGACAAATGAATGCTGATGTTACTCTGTGTTTACTAGGTGTTATTAAGCAACTGTTTGCCTACGCCTTAGCCACAGGAACTTTATAAGGTGATGTCAGTTTTGCTGCAGTGTCCTCAGGTGAGACTTTCAAAAGGGTTTTCCAACCCTCAGCTGTGACTCATGCTGACATGTAAGCAGCAGTGGCCAAATCAATGCCTCCCAGCTACCTTCAGCTGCCAGAACCTTTGCCATCCATGCATACATTCATTATTACAGTAATTAAGAGATGAAGGTTTGTGGGAAACCATTAACTACAATACAGAGACGAACCATTCTTCATAGAAAGTCAACGGTGACCACTGCTGAGGCCAAACTTCCTGAATTCCTCACTGATTACCTCTTCTACGGTTTTGTCTTAATTTGTGTCGAGATGGAAAAAACCTTTGTAAGAGCCTTTTTGGTCATTTGTTATTCATTCATTTAATGCTGACATGGAAGTCAGCGAGGTGGAGAGAGAGGGAAACAAGGACAGGCTTGTGTGTGTGTTTCACTCCAGACTGAAGACCTGAGTCGAGATGGCAGAGAATTGGCGGATGAACTTCCCTGCTTCGCTCTATTTGCTCCATTCTGCTCTGTTCTCTTACTCTGCGTCATTCCAGGTGATGTGAACTGGCATGTTTCCCCCAGTTGACAAAAACTGGGCAAGCAGCTGGATATGAGAGGATGGTGACGGCATGCTTTTCAGGTGAAATGTCATGATTTCACTCTGTTCTGTTCAATTTTTTTCCTGTATTTTCTCTATAGAATTAAAGACATTAAAAAGCACATAATTCTTTATAAACTGTGACCACATTGAAATGAAATGGACTTACTGAGTCACTTAAAGTGACTCAGCTTTGTCAGGCTCAAAGAGTCTTTGTAGCTACGGAATGCTTGATAATGGTTCATTGAGGTACAGTGAGTTTGTGAAATTTTCAGAATGGACCAATTGAACAGCTAAACATATTTACCAGTCAATTGTAGGTCTGCTGATCTGTAATGAACCAACTCTTAGGCACTCTTACAACAAGTCCTCCAACCTATTGGTTGTTTTTTCCAACACTCTCATGACCCAGAGGAGGGTCTGCTGAAATTTTGTCCCTACTGCGGTAGGTATACCAGAACTTGGTCGTCATGGTTACAATAATAAACTCGCAGACTGGACCTTCGTCGCCATGGGTACAATAATAAAACAGTTGTGACTTGGTTAGGTTTATGCACAAAAACTACTTGGTTAGGTTTAGGAAGAGGTTGTGGTTTGGGGTTAAAATAAGTACTTCTTTAACATTTGACGATCTTTGTTGTCATGGTTACAGTAATAACAATGTGGCTAACTTTGTCGAACGGTCATGGATAATAGAAACAACATAAACTGCTACTTTCATATGTGAATCGGACACCGCTCTCCTGTGTGATATTCCTGTGTTTTATTGACCCATCCATCCACAGTCACCTGCTGCTAACCTGTCGCCAAACTTTTCCCTTTGCTCTTGTCATAATTACTACAGCCACTAGATGTTGCCTAACAACAAAATCAAATAACTATGGGTCATAATAACCTGCTGCACAGATCGACTTATCTCAACCCTTACAATCAAAGCTCTTCTGACGATAGCATAGCATGTCCCTCATGAGATTCAAGATTTTTGACAACCCCAGAAAATTTGGCCGGACTTGTTGCATCTGACAACTGATTATGGTGTTAGCTGTAGGTGTGAGGAAATAACAAACCTCATGGTAGCATTGGATTCTGGTCTCAACAACAGGCACCCTGTCTCCATTAACTTATATTAATATGCAGTAAGTGATTAGATAAGTTGTATAGCTAATGGATGGATGAATGAATTATATAACAGAGGATACTGTTGCAATAAATTTTAGCCATGCTAGCAGCATGGCTCAAGGGACGGCAATGTCAATCTGTTCTCAACAGCTCTTGGTTTTAATTCAAATTTGGTACAGACATTCATGGTGCCCAGAGGATGAACTCTTATTCAAGGAATGAGATAATACTTTGCAATGAAATTCTCCTGTAGTGATGAAACCAGCAGGCCAAGGTTTCCATTTATCTCCACATCTCACTGCATGGATTAGCACAAAGGTTAGCACAAATATCATCCTAAACAGTGAATGTCTCAACGACCTTGGTCGTCTGCTGAGTGTTCTTCTTGCTCAACAATGAGGTTGACAATTGTTATTTTGAGTGTAATGTCTCTACAGCTACTGGATAGACTAAGATAAGAGCTGGTAGACACATTAAAGTGAACTCCAGTATTTTCCACATCCAAGTCTGTTTACATATGACGGTGAGTATGAAAAATATTATGTAAAAAGATGTATAATGTTTTTTGTAAATAAAAAAAAACATCTTTGCAGGTGGTGGTCAGAAGTGAGAAAGTGATCTTACCCGAAGTCTGTAGCCTCCTAATTGCTGACTGGGGCCAATGGCACAAGGCTACATTAGCCACTACTAGCATAACACACCCAAAAGACAAAATACTGACTGAACTCTTGGCATCCAATTGCACTGTGATAATGAAGGTGGGTAGCAGGTTTTGACAAAAGAGAATGCATAAATAAGAAAGAAGAATTCATGACTATTTCGGTTTTTTCCTGATTGATTTTGATGTCATTCCTAATCCTACTTATGGTTTGACTTTCCTCCTAAACACAAATATGTTGATATACACTAAATATCTATTATATTACCACATCCTAGTTTTTATCCTTTTGCCTGTCAGCTGAGTTACTCCACAGTCTTTCCACGTACCCCTTGATAATTGGGTTAAATACCCCTGGATGGGAATCACTGGTGCCTTCAATACTGTGGTCTTGAGTCACAGTTGGTCATGATCTTTCTTTAACCATTTTTTATTAGGCTACCTAATCTTAACATGAATCATGGGTATTTTATTTTGGTATTACATATCTTAATAATGCTTAAGAGTTGCATGTGAATGTAATTATTAAGAAGTAGGGTTAGTTCAGGCTACAGTACAGAAAACTTTTTAATGTGAATGTGTTTTATGGTTGAAAATGTTCCTCCTCTCAATGTGTCTTTGTTTGATCTGATGCACACAGGTGGTCCTAAGGGTGGATTTTTAGTTTAAGATATCACATTACACCCTCTGTTCCTCCGGTCCATGCCCCAGCCGTCTGTCTGACAAACATCCTTAATTGTGTTCTCCCTTTCATATACAATGTCACTTGATTGCAGGTTAGTTATGGATAATGACAGGGTCTCACCTGGAACTGTTGGCCTCATCTGCACACCAGCACCCTGTTTGACTTAAAGAGTAACTTCTTTCCTCAGTGGAATAAATCAAACTAATTGTACTTGAAGTGGAGAGGTTCTGCAGGATCATACTTTGGCATACAACCTGATTTTAAAAGGATGGTTTATGATTGAGACCCATTGTACCTACACTCATTTTGACATATTTGATATCAATCTCCTTTTGGCCTCCCATGTTAGGAAGTAACTGCCATATGCTCACACTAATAATACATTTCTAATTGATGTGGCCTGTGGTCTAAATCTAGTGGAAAGACTGATCACACACAAGCTTCTCACAAGTTATAGATAATTGCATCTGCATTTCCCATTCAATTACCAGTTTGCAAAATGTTTTCGCTGCAGATGAAACCGTCTCCAAGCATGAGTCAACAATATGGAAATTGTGCGATTGCGGAAACTTATCATACAAAACAGTGTCGGTAATTATTCCCGATGAAAATACGCAGGAAATGACCTTGGCCTCCTGCCGCTCGCGCTCCCTGCACACCAAGACGTCAGCTCGCTCAGCTGGGACTTTAATTGCAGGCAGGTCTGTGTTTATTTAGCAGTGACACCAGCAAGCCACCGAACCTGTGTTTATTTTCGACTTCGATGACTTTAGAGGAGAATAAATCATCCTTGTTTTGCCACATCATAAAGCCCACTCAAAAGAGATGTCAAGTTGAAAGGGACCTGCATCCTGTGGAAAAGTAAACCTTTTTTTTTTTTTTTTTTTTTTGCACTTTTTATTGCGGTGGCGTCTTTGAAGAGCGGAAGCATTAAACCCTTTTGCTAATGCATTAGCACATAATAGTTTTCTCCTCTTTTCAAAATGTTAAATATCCACCCTCATGCATTAATTGTGGACATTCAGGAATTCAAAATGATAGTGCTTGGCGCCATGCTACTTTCCACTTACTGCCTCATTATACACTGGAAAACTCTATGATGGCCCATTATGGAGAGTGAAGGAGAGAAAGCCAAGCAGTGAAAGATTTCTGTTACCATGAGGATGACTATATTGCAGGTCCTCTGTGGCCTACAGAGTGGGGGCTCGCGGGACTTGCTCACAGTGTGAAGTGCTCCCAGGGGTACGTGGAATAGCCGAGAGGGGAAATGTAATAACTCAATGACAAGGAGAGGCTGCCAATTATAGTCAGCTCAGGATAGAGGAGCGGGATCAGACACATTGAAAACGGCTGCATTTCTAGACTCCCCGGGGAAGGTCCTCCATCAGTGAGCTGCCAGTCCACTGGAAATATGAGCAGCAATGTGGGAATCCAAACAATATCGTAATTGTGAGTGATAACGACGAGCTAGAGAATATATCCAAACACGAATATCAATGGTAGTGTTGTTTTAAGATTAAATGTACACCCATGCCTGGGATCTCTCATTCTCTTGGCACTTTGGTTGCACTTTTACCGTGTTTGGATTGTCCCATGGAGTATTTCTTCTAATAACATTAATAGATGACCCGTTGGCTTGACGCTGCAGATAAGCAGCTTAACGTGCACAACACTGAACAGACTTATGAGTGCCTGTAAATAAGTATGACTTTAGTTATTTTACTTTTGGCCTGTATTACACTCTTTGGGTGATCAGTAATTGTATTGTGTGACAGGAGG